>NC_139059.1:1227500-1827500 GCF_965140915.1 Aythya marila | reverse complement strand
GCAGCCTCACACGGTGATATTATGCAGATTTCTTTCTTGCAGGGCCTGCATGAGTGCCCTCTCCTGAGCAATATAATAGGACCAGACCTCACAGAGCTGAGAGGCTTCCTCCCCTTCATATGATGGTCACAATTTCAAATTGCTTCTCATCAGCAGGGTTTGGTGCCTGTAGTTTTTTTCATGTGATATTTCAAGATCTCCAACTATTTTTCTTATTTTGTTCACGTTTATTTATTCTTCATTTATGTTCTTTGCCTTAAATTTTGCTCAAGTTTCCCACAGGTTTCTTTCACTTCTTTCCACCTTTATTTCTCTCGCTGTCTTCTGACGGATGCCACTTTAAGTGAGGAGCAAACATGTTAAAATAAAGTCCCTTTTTTTTTTTCCCCCAAGGAAGAAAGTGTCCATTTAATATCCCATATGCCCATCAAAGCCGATGGGGAGGCAAAGCATGACAGGCATATTCTGTGCTCCAGACCTTCTGGGTATTGGCAGGAGAATGAAGCTTGTGTCTGACATAAGAGGACATCAGGAACCAGGGAAACTAACCTGAAGCTTTTGGACAGGGTCCACTGAGCTGTCAGTCAGAAGGAGATAAACTTTACATGAAATAGGACCTTCTAAAGCCATTAGTTATCCACTTCTGCCAGAACCGCTGACGCGCAGCTCTGGAGGAAAGCAACGAGCGGCAGCCAAAGAGAACAGAAAACAAACGTGAATGGCAATATGTCTCTGAAGAAAGTGCCTAGTACAAATGTGGGAATGCTTCCTGGTCTGAGGAAACACGGTCTCCAAAAGGCTCGTGTACAAATAGTATTGATCCACAGGAAAACTTTGTTGCCTGGATGTCCTGAAAACAGGGAGATTAGCTCATCCCAGGCAGATGGCTGTAGCTCTACACGAAGGGAAAACACAGCAAGGACCAGTTGTTCAATAATCTGTTTAACTGACTCCAGGAAGATCTGTCACTTAAGGGAAAAAGAAAAAAAGAGAAAAAAGAAAAAAAAAAAAAAAAGGCGGGGTACTGCAGGGAAAGGACGAGGAGTGGTGATATTGCTATGTCAGACATACATTTGGTATACATTAAATAAGCTATCACCACCTCCCTCCTCCTGCTACTCTGCTCATACAAAATGTTCTTTAAAATCCCTGTCCTTAAACCTTACTGCTCTGGAAGATGCTCAGCTGGCTCCGCACGCTGGCCACCAGACAGCACTTTGCACGTGGAATGTGTCGTCCACAAAGCTGGTGGGTTTGGGGCAGGGAAAGGCACCCTCTGGGGCACACGGGGCTCCTCAGCCGGCCTCGGGGAGCTGGAGTCCCCCCAGCAGTGGGAACACACAACACAAGGCTGCCACGGTGCCCATGCACAAAGTAACAGCCTGCAGGAGCGCAGCTGCTTGCCTAACGCTTGCAGATAACAGGGCTGTTATGCTGATTTACACCAGGTTATGCTGATTTACTCCAGGTCCAGGCCCCAGCTATTTCCCTTTGTTATAAATAATGAGCGGTAGTTAAAAGGTGACACAAAGGGCTCCTTAATCCTCGCAGTGTTCTTCCCTGATTCATTTGCTCCTGTGTTTCTCATGATAACCACTGCAGGCAGAAGGCTTTATAACGCAGTCTATAAACTTCCACCCAGTGGAGCTCTGCCAGTGCCAACCAATGACCCAGCAGGCAGCGAGCCTGTGCTGACTCAGTGATCCGAGTCTGCTTTTAATTTCCTTTCTCTACTTTTCCTCCATCCTGCGAGGAATAACTGTGAAGTAAATCAAACGGCCTATCTCCGCGGGCTGCCCCTTGGCTTGGCACAGGCCGAGCTGGGGGAAGAGGCTGCCAACGCTGCGGCCTCCTGACAAAGTGGGTTCTGTTAGCACAGTGCAACAGACTGCCACACGAACCCGCTGCCGCTCCTGCAAGGGCAGCGATCACAGCCCTGTGGTCCTGCTCCTTGGTGGAGCCAGAATTGGGAATCACTGAGACCTGTGGAAATTTTGGGGGAAGAGTGTGGGGTGGTAGGGGAGCGCTGCTTCTGTGTTTCTGAGGAGATTTTTAGTTCAGCCTGAGGAAGGGAGGGAGGTGAGGGTGATGCTGTGGAGAAGCACCTGGAGGAGGCCGGGGGGCACAGAGGGTGCTTTGCCAGGCAGCTCTTTGGGTTAACACCACACCGGGATCAGGGCACTGTGCTGCCTGAGGTGTGTGTGAAGCAGGAGAGCTGCCATCCACGCTAACAGGCCTGCCCGAGAGCTGGGTAGTCTGGCCAAATTCCAGCTCTGGCTAAATTACCTGAACTCCCCTCAACGTTATAAGCTAAATCTGCTACTCCCGCCTTCTCTTTCTAAAACATTATTTAACGTTTCTGTGCACTGCTGAACAGCCACCAGGCTCCATCTCGGAGGTGCTTCACCTAACGAGGAGCTCTCCAGACTTGCCTCAGGGGTGACTTGGTGGGCAAACCCTGCAGTCCGCATTCAGCCAAAGCTCCAACTATTGGTGACATAACTGACACAACATTTGTTCAGAAGGGATTTGAACTTTTCCAGTGAAAACTGCTGCAAAAATGCCGAAACATCACATAAGTGAGCAGGCTCGGCAAATTTAACAGCAATGAAATAAAGGACAGTTCACTGCCAATTGATGCCATTGAAGCAGCCTCAAATATTTCTGATTTCTTTTACCTTTTGCTCTGAATCCCTTTGGCTGGAATCTGTTTCCTCATCCAATTGCTTCCCTAATCGTTCAAGAGACTTCAGGAAATGGCAAAGCCAGATCCTGCAACTCCCCTTGTGTCTAATGTCATCAAGGGAAGTTCAATTATTATCACTAATATAACACATGTGTTTAATAGGCGCTTCAGCGGGCTATTTGTGACACGTGGCCTGGCAGAACAATACCCTGCCAGCCAGGGTGTAATACTATCCTCGGCTTTAGAGCTGGAAAATTCTCCCCAGTACGACAACTGCCATTACCTCAGATTTACCAACTCCTTTGAGGCTCCTAAGGACCCTTGGGTTGCTGCTTGTTTCAGTTTATGTTACTTAGCTGCATTATATAGTGAAATGAGGGCAAGCTATCTTGTCAGAATCAATTGGAGCCATGGGAAGGATAGGAGCTTGTTAAAGCCTTGGCTCACACTGCTGAGCATTGCTAACCTACTGCCTTTCTGCTGGGTTGCCTATTTCCCCATCGCTTTTATCACAGCATTTGCAAGTGAAAATACAAGGGTTTGCATCAGCAGAGATGCATGCAGGGCACCTGTGGGCACACCTGTGGCCTGTGAACTTTTATCTCTACAGTTACATTTCAAACAGATGTTTTATGCTTTGTTTTCAGCAGTTGTTGCTGTTTGTTGTTGCCCTGAGTAACTTCATTTTTAACAGCTGTCTGACAGGACAGGCTTTTCTTCTTGACAATGTTTATTGCTTATAATAGAAATACTCAGGAAAACTCATTTCATGGGAGAATAAGATGGAAAGAGATGGGTAGAAATGGAAAAATTTAGTCAAATTTTAAAACGTATTTACAGAAAGTTGAATTTACAAGGATAGCAGAGGCTAAATTCTCAATCTAGTAGCACTCCAGTGTGTCCTGTGTCTATGTATATAGGAAAATAACTTATAGAGAAGATGCTATTAAAGAAGGCTCAGCATTGTTGCTTGGTTTGTTGGTGCTGTGTTGTATGGGTACACTCTGACTGTCTCTGTAAGTCCAACTGTTCAACCGAAAGTGAACAACAGCAGCAGAAAACAGTACGGCAGAAATGTGAGTGCTGAATATTTTCAAGGCTTTAATGATGCGTCATATTTTAGCATAAAGTAAGCTTTCCAGGAAAACCCTGGGTCCAGCGTCACTCCCAGTGCCAGGTCTCTCTTTAAGAAAAGAGCAAAGATATGAAAATGCATATTTCTTCTCTTCATCTGTGTCTTTCTATGTGGTTTCTCTTGCTGCCTCTCTTCACACTGAAAATTAATATCCGTCTTTTGTGGTGTCCTCCTATAGAGAGGATGCACTGATGATCTCAAGTGGAAAGAAGATGGTGACGAATTGTTTGAATGATCCCCAAGGTTATGAGAAAAATGACCTGAGAAAAGGGCTGCTTAGCCTTTGCTAATCTGGTTTTGGGTTTACTCTGTTTATAGTGTGATCCTCAAATAAACTCTCATGGTGTAATATCTCCCCAAGCCATAATATCATTCTAATAATTTAATTTATAGCCCTGTTTGTTTACATTTATGGTTTAACAAACCAGCTGGCAATTAGGGCCCTAATTATGCTGTTATGCAAAGTAGCTCCCTTTATTTTTATAACATCGGCTGCAGCATAAGCTGTATTTGTTTTTAATTGTGAAATCAGCCATGGCAACATGCTGCAATGATCCATGTGTCACAGCTGGGAACGCTGCTCAGCTTGGCCCAGTAAGGTGCAGAAGAGCTGGATAGGTTACAGCGCTCGGACTCCCCATCCACACCAAGACAGGGGAGCCTAATGTGAAGGCTGAGTATTTGCCCTGGGTCCAGCACCAGCCTCTTGGTATTGCTTCTTCTCCTCCTTCTCCCTGTATAATTTCTCACCAGAAGAAACCAAACTGTGACATTCCACAGTAGCACAAGGCTCTACCGATTCCCTCGCATTGCTGGCGAGCCGTGCAGCTTGCTGGACTCACAGGGGTGTGCCGTTAGCAGCAGTAAACATTTGGGCATGTGCATAAGGAAACCTTCAAAAGGGCAGGAGATCAGCAGACACATCCTGATCAGCAGACACATCCTGCCGTCATCTCTGGCTTTTGGAACACCAGGTGTTTGGTCCTAATTTCGCATGTTACAGGAGGAAATGAATGCAGCCGTTTAGATGGCAGTGGTAACTGGGTGCTGGTCCTCCTACAGAAGGAGAAGCTAGTTGTGCTCTGTGCTAGAAGTCTGCATAAGACAGCTGAGATCTCCCTTCATCCTTCATCTTTTATCCGTCATCCATCAGTCATGTCTCCTGTTGGGATTCCACTTTTCCAGTCATCTTCAGTCCTAATTTCTCTCTCCTCTGTGCTTTCATTTTGCTCTATTTCTTGTCACATTCCCATGATTCAGAGATATTTTTTTGCCCTTATTTCCAGAAACCAAGTTTGAGAATTCCCTCAAGTCTCCAGCTGTAGGTGGTTGCTGTCTTCCCAGCTCTCCCCTTGCCAAAAGCACGCGCACACATGCACACACATTCACATGCACTTAAAACAGCTCGGGCTTTGTGACCAGAAATGTTTCAGAGAAAGGGTGTGACTTGCATGTGGCTCCAAATGTTTCAGTCTGTATTGGCCAGGAGATGTTGGGTCTGCAAAACAAGAATCATAATAAATCACAACTCTAAGGGGGTTGCAAGTAAAAGGAGAAATTACAAATGCCTTGCATTTACATAGCTGTCTTCACCCATTGGACTTTTTCACAGAACGACTTGTCTTATCTTCCTAGACAGGGACCAAACGGACATGAGTTCAGCTCTTGGCATAACCACAGACCGCTTGGATGATCTCAGACAAGTTACTGAGTGGGCTGCTCTTGAAGTCTGCTCCTGCAAAGTAGGGATACTCTCCCTCCTTCTGCTTTCCCATTGTATCTGTTTGAATTCTCCTGTCTTTTGGAGGACACATCCTATAGGTTTCCACATACCTGGTGCCTCTGAGAAGTCTCTGGTTTTAGGGGGAAGCTCGTGCTGGCAGTTACCTGGGATTTTAGGCTATAGGATGTGAACGTCTGCTCCAAGGTAGGGAGTAAGTAAATCAGGTCAGCTAGTGTATGGGCTCAAAACATAGCAGAGGCCTCCATACTGCAGAGGCCTCCATCATGTCTTTCCTGGGCCCATATTCTAAATAACAGTACCAGGATAAATTACTCCAGGATTGTTATTTTTATCTGATGCAATATGAAACTGATATGCAAAGGTTGACTTGTTCACTCCAACTGAGCACATGAGCCCTTCTGCTCAGGATGGAAACTTTCCCACCTACCTCCTCCCCACCACTCTTATCTGCTGAGCAAGAAATGATAGAGAAAAAAAAAGAAAAAAGAAAAAAAAAAAAAAAAAGAGCTTCCACCCAAGAGAGCAGAAGCAAAGAAAAATAACTGTTTTATGGAAAAATTAGCAAATATTTTTTCAGAATTTGTTTTTAAAGTGAAACAAAAAAAAAATCAAATCCTTTGGATTTGAGATTTAATACTGGACGCGTGTCCTGGTGCTTTATTTTTGTTTGTTTCTTCAGAAGCAGTCTGTCAATCTCTAATGGAAATAACTGGAGACGTGTGTGAATTAACACACACGCACACAAAAATGCAGACAGCAAGAAGAAGTCATTCCACAGTCTAGCCTTGTTAAAGAATACAGTCAGTTTCCAGCAGCAAACCTTCCCCCCTCAGTCTCTCTAGCCAGAGGAATTTCTTTCACCTCCTCAGAAGCTGCTTATTAAAGCTAGGCTGGTGCTGGTTCCCAGGTAATAGAACAGCAGCAAAGCTTAACTAATCTATATTTTTACTGCAGTAATTAAACTGTGCACTTGCTAATAAAAAGGTAACACTTTAAATTAAGGCCCCATTTCTAAATGCTATATTAATATTTATGAAATGATTACTGCATACAGCCACATTCTTTAAGGACTTATTAGAACGCGTGTTATAAAACTCAATTGTAATAAAGCCTTAATGGTTATGCTCTGGCGAGCTGCAATTTTTTCAACCCTACAAGTGGCGTCTTCTGAAAATGAGACGAAAATGCACACACACCCCCCACGTCCCCACAAACTTTTGTCTTTCTGCAGCTGTAGGTCTTGGCCCAAGTACTTCTGCTCAACCATCTATGAGGTAGGGGTGGGATTTCATTGCTGTGGTATCTCTTCTTGCTCTCCAGCCACTTTGCAAAGGTCTGCAGTCTCCTGTGAAATCTTCGGGATCATACTGGATCATATTTGCCACCTGGGTTTCTGCAGGACTCTCAAAGGGCAATAGGCTTCTATGTTCAGGCACCTGAATCCTGCCCTCGGCATCTAGGCTAGCTGGATGGCCAGGCTCCTTCCAAGTCAATGCAAAGAGGTAGGGCTGCCGGTGATAATTTATTCCCCCTCCCCAAGGCATTTTGACATCTGTTTGGAAACTCCATGTGAACTGGAACTGCACCGAGTTTGCAGCTTCAGGGAGTGCTTGCAGAGGAAACAGGGTGAGGTCACACAAAAAAATTCAGACTCTCATCACCATGGTCACTTCATGGGCCAAGAGATAGAGGAGACAGAGACCAAAGTTTTAGGAGCAACGGGGAAAGAAGCTACTTAGACTATTTCCTTCGTAAGGGAATATATCATAGTGCCAAGGTACTCTTAATAGTTGTTTTTACGCTTACTTTTACTAACTAGAGATGCAACTACTCGACTTTTTCACCTTGAACAGTTATTTTCAATTTGCAACTTTTGCACTGAAGAACTCCGAATGTTTCATCCAAATGCAATTGGCAAGGGGCTGTACTTAAGGTGGTAATTAACAGCAAGACATTTTTATGTTGTTGCTCTTTTTATGTTTTCTACAGTTGTAATAGTTTGTGATGCAGTTTGCCTAACCATGGTATTTCTACCTCCTGCCTTTCCTTTTACTTCAGCTTTCTAGAAAGACAAACTTGAGGTCCCAAACTTGCAAAGAATGAACGTCCATAAAATATTTTGCGTCATGAATGGCTCAATTTAAGGCAGTGGGACTTCTTAGGCATAAAAATATTCTCGTGCAAAGTGTTTGGTAGTTTGTAGCATAAGTGATTAACCTCTTTTAATTAAAGCTCGAAAAATAAAAAATTCCAGCACAGCTCACAGACAGCATAACAAATGGAAGAAACTCAGAGAGAGAAAAGCTCTTTCTATGAAGGAGACCCTCAAATAAAATAAAATAAAATAAAATGAAATAAAATAAAGGCAACCTCCACCCCAAACATACAACATCTTTAAGGGCCAAAATGCAAAGACTTTGTGCTCAAACTGACCTAAGCTAAAGCTTAGACTTTATGGTCTAGTAACATAGCAACGTTTGTTATGTATAATAACAGCATCCAAAATGACACAATAAAAAAAGAATTATCTATGATTAGAACTAAACTATTGAAATGTCTCCAGCTGGAGCCAAAATTTGGAAGGGGACAAGGGAGGGGGAAAGAGGAGTTTATTATTTCAGTAGCTGCAGTGAAAATCCCCTCTGGGTGCTCTGCAAACCACCCTCTGCTCTTTGAAACCATCCCCCTCATTGACATGGTAATGGTCTTTGTTGAATTCAAAGACGATTACATCAGAAATGTGTGGCCTCTTGTGGGTTTTCCAAGGCTTATAAAACACACAAATTATATGAAAATATTGGGTTGAAAAATTAGTAAGCCATAGGAGTTTGTGTTGTTTTAGCCACGCTTTACTGCAGGGAAGGAAAACTGTGGCTCCTCCAGACCTTTGCCCAGTCTTTCAAAGCCACTTTATTATTTTTCTTTTCTGGTGGGCTTACTTCGGATATACAGCCTGTATTTCGAAAGGACTTTCATGCTGGAGCAAACATTTCGACATGCAATGTGTAAAGACCAACAACTGATTCTCTTCTCAATTACTCCAGCACAGCCTTACTCTTTCTGCAGTATAACTGAGGAGAAAGTTCTGTCCCACAACATTTTCTCAACTGAATTCTCCAAAGAGATTGCTCTCTTTATGGATTCTTGCACCCAGATGACAACAGTGTAAGTACAAATGGGAAATCATGGCTAGAAAGTACGTTTTAAAACATCCTTAAGAAATGTGGCATTCATAGACATGATAGCACCACCTTGAGATAGAGTACAACACACCCAACTCGGGAAAAGCACAGGTTCTTTCCAGCACCTCTAAATCAAAGCTAAATCACAGCTGGAGCAGTGGGATCACATAGCTGTGCACTGCGGTGTCGTGAGCACTGAGCAGTGGCCTCACAGCAGGACCAAGCCGAGCACAAAATCAGCTGTGAAGGACAAGTACCTTCGGGAGAGAGACTTTGTCTAAAGGATGGTGTTGGGGATCAGGATTCAGGTGTACTGGGCTCTCTCTGTTTAGCCATGTAGGTATTCTCAGTAGTGCTATCAATGAGCTACCTTTCCTTTCTTCTCCATCTTCCTGTGACTCGTAGTGAGGAAGCAAAAGCTCATTCTGCCATGCCCGTGTAGTGAGACTTGGATCTGGCGAGAGCACAGCTGACACTACCATGTCCCGAATGTGTTTTGTGTGTGTGTATTTATTTATTTTTTTAATTGCCATTTGAATGCCACATTTGAGCTTCTTCTCAGAGTTCATTTAAAGCTTCCCCAAAGGAGTAAACAGAGCATACAGGGGGAGGCTCACGCTGTTTGTGCCATCTCCCCTACGTGGAGCTTGAAGTATGAGTTAGATCTGCAAACAAGATCCAGAGTTAGGAAGAAGGACTACCAAAACCAAACAACAAAAAAGCTTGTATGGGGTTTTTAGATGCTCTGGAGTTCCCTGCACAGCCCGTGGCACAGCCCTGTCCCGGCAGGTGGCCGGTCGCCTGCAGAGAAGGAGCAGCAGAAGCGAGGGAGGCAGCCTCGCTGCCGGGCAATTTGCATCGTGAAACCACGGCCCCCGTCTCTCCGCTGCTGCTCGGCTGCCAGGTTGCTGTTAAGGAAAGCAGCGGTGCCAGGAATTAGCTATTCATATATAGTCTATGTATAAACACGGCGTGCTCACCAGAGCACCCGCTACCGCAGACCTAATGGGACCTTTAGCTCTGCCTGTGTGTAAGGGGCAGATAAATTTAGAAGTGAGATAGTCTGTTTTGACTACCAATTAGGTGGGTCTGAAGACAGGAGGAGACATAGGGGAGATGATTTTTCCCTCGGTGGCTGCTTGGCACCGTTACGTTAGCCTCCACACGCATGATTAATTGCCCCATCATTCAAGTAGCTCTTTTTATTCTGGCCACTCACAATATTATTATTATGAGCTACTGTTTTTCCAAAGCCAATTATTGTAGGATTAAAATACAGCATCTACCCTTGTATGTGTGTAGATGCATAAATAAGGAACCAGTAATCAAAAAAAAAAAAAAAAAAAAAAAAAAGAAATGCAATTAATTTTTCTCCCTCTTTTTTTTTTTCCTCTACTTCCAGCATTTCATATCCATATATAAAAGCTCCTGAAGGAGAAGGCATTTGAACAAGCAAGGAGAGAAAAGTTTGTAAGGGGAAAAATCAGTGGGACCCTGCAGAACAAACATGTATAAAGGCTTTGTTTCAAAGTGCACGAATGCAAAAGCCTGTTGGGGATAATTTTTAGGCTTTGCCTATTTTTAAAGGGTTGAGGAGCAGGAGTAAAGTGAGAAAACAATTCTCTGTAGGAAGCTGTAGCAGACTAAATGGAGCTTGTTGTTATTGGCAGAGGCATCGATGCTGAGGGCAGCAGCATCGTTACTGAAGCTGGAGGCAGTGGAGGTTTAAATAAATATGGAGCGATCCATGAACCAAGATAAAATGTGATCTAGCTGTGCAGGGTCCTCCTGTCCTATAAAGCAAGGAGGTTTGGTGGGGTGTGAATAAAAGGAGATGAATGAGGGCTATCAGATAGGAGATATGGAAGAAAGTGGAGAATTTTTTATGCTGGTTGGTGTGTTATGAATTAGTCACACTCTTTATGAGGATTTTATCTGGGCATCTCCCTTGCACAGAGGCGCATAGACACGTTGTCCCCAAAGGCAGAATTAGAGAATGACAAAATCAAGGAGCTGTTGGGCTCTCAACTGCTCAGTGCCCAAGTCTGCAGCTCCCCTTGCTGCAGGCAGCCTTTCCCTTCAGGTGCAATGACAGACTCGGGGAGAAAACCCAAAGCTTCCCACCCACTTTTTCTTTGGCCTTACTCGGTCACAAGCTCACATAAAATTGATGGGGATTATTGCTGGCTAAGGCCAGCATTAACACAGGATTTGGCCCAACATCTCACATACAGCTAAGCAATACTAGCAACAATAAAAAACCCCATGAAATGGTTGCAAAACCGGTAGCCTGCAAGACTGCACAAAGTCTTGCCTGGCAACCTGTCCAAAAAGATTTGATAGAAAGTATTCCCTAACCCTCACCACAAGAGGCTGGAGATTTCAAGGTTAGGTGATAAAACAACCTGCAAGGAAGGACTTTATGGATTTGTCTTCTTCATCATTTACTCCTTAAATACACCTCTCCTTATCTTTGCAGTATTTTCTCATTTTTTCCTCTGGGCATAGATAGCCCAGCAAAGAATTGGGACATCTAATGTTATTCTAATGCTGGTGTTCACACATAGCCTGACCCTGAGCAGTGCTGGTAGAGGTGTTCCTGTGGTAGGAGACCCCAGCTACACCTTGCAGTCAGGCCTCATATCATGGTCTTCGTTCTCCCCACTCCTGCGCTGGGATGAAAACGCAGCAACAGAAATAGGTCCAGGCAAGCGTGTAGAAAATTCCATTTTTTTCCTTGAGGAAAATAGTATCTCTCGATTAAGTGCCTTGTTCATGGAGATGGAGGTTAGGCAGAGCAACATGGCTGTGATACATCAGCTGTAGATTTGATTTCCTGAGGTGTTTGCAGAGTGCCCACATCAGTGCGCGGCCGTCCCTAGGGCAGGCGGTTCCATACCCGCACCCTCCCGTGCAGGAACAGCATCGCCTGTCCTGCTCTCAGTGCTGTGTTGTGACTGCAGAACTTCCAAGCGGCCAGTGAACCATTGAATGCTGTTATTCAGTGTTGTGTGGAGGGGTTATACCAGTGCCTAAGTTAAATAAACCAAATAAACCAGTTACAGGTGAGCTGCATCCCAAAAAACTGTTTTCCTCCCAGATCAGCCAAGAAGCAGGCGCAGCTCTGCAACTGGTGGCCAACAGGAACAGATCCATTTTTGGGTGCCAAAAAAAGTGAACAATGTTCAGTGTCCTGAGTGCCCTGGAGAAGGAGAGGGATGGAGAGTTCTTCTACCTCCCTCCCTTGCCTGCCCATTTGGGGCCGTGGCTGTTAACCTCGGAGCCCCGTAAGGGCAGAGCCCAGTGCCACGCACCTGATTCCTGCAGCCAGACCCGGCCGGAGCCCGGGGCTGTTTGAATACACAGGATCAAAGAATCAAGAGCCTGTTTGTAATTTCTCTATGTAAATAAGAGCAGCATTTGTGCACTCGGAGGCTGTATAAAGAAGCCTTGGTTTAGCAGTAAAGAAGAACTATTTTTACAGAAGCCAGCGAGAGAGGCTGGAGCCACCGATTTAGCAGGATTACAATGAACAAAAAAAGTCAAGCCTGGAACTGTTTATTTTAATTTAGGGCTTTTGGGGCCACGGCAGGCTGCTGGGGTGGGAAGATATTATTTTTATGGACTTAATCAGATGGAGAGGATTTGTGGGCATTGCTAATTGAATGGAGAAAACTGAGAAAGGTGTCTACTTTGCCTTGAAGCTCTCCTTTTTTTCTTGTTTTTCTTTGTGTTTGGGAGTCAGATGAAAAGCGGTTTTATCACCTCACATAGGCTATGGAGGGCTAGCAGGCTGGGAGAGGTGTATACAGATAAAAGGAAAAAAGGTACTTCAGTTTGTAGAGAAACCTTTTGTCTCTCCTGGATTCAGCTGCCTGGCTGAATGGGCTCTGCATTTGTTTAACCTTCCCCATGGCAAATGAGGGCTGGCAGTGGCCTGGTGGTGAAAGAGTTGTTTAGTAATCCTCTGTACCTGGCCTTTCCCTTTAAAACACTTTCTGAATGCTAGATAATGAATCCTGTAATGGATCCCATAACACAGGGTGCCTCATTTTCCCCACTGACAGACAGCTAAGGATTACATGTATGGGCCAACACATGAAAATGCAACAGCAAAGTCACCAAAATCATACCTCCAAGCTGCACACTCAGCAAGACATGAACTTGACTTAAATACTGCTGTTCCAGGTAGTCTTGCAGATTTTTTCCCGTGTTTTTCAGTGCTGACTCCCCCACAAAGCAGCAAGCAGAAACCAGGACAAAACACCACTGCGCGTTGGTGAGCGGAGGATTTTCAGGGTGTTTCTTTCCTTGGTGGTTTGTTTTGTTTGTGGCAGAGGGAATTCCAAACAAACCAGGCGATGAAGAACATCCCAAAAGCTGCCACTTCTTGTGTGTCTGCTCAATGATGTCACTGAAAAAAAAAAAAGAAAAAAAAAAAAGAAAAAAAAAAAGCCGTCAGGGTGTAAATATCCCACTCTGCACACCCTGCAGTCCCCATTAGGGCAAATGTGTCAGGCTCACGTAGGAGGCAGGACTGAACAGCACATTAGTTACGGTCCAAAAACATGATCTACAAATATTTTCTATATCATAATTATACAAAATGAGTGGAAATTTCTCCCCCCTTCCTCAAGTCCCAAAAACATAGCCCATTATGAACACAGAGCCATGCTGCCAACTCTACAGGAACATAAATATCATTTAAGTCTTTTTGTGCTGTGTAGTAGCTGGAAAGTGGAAAAATGATTGAGGGACAAGTGGTTTTTAAAATCCCCGCAAGGCCTGTAACTTACCTGTTTATTTCAAGAAGAGCTGCAACTGCCAAAAGGAAAGGAGTTACTTGAGTTGCTATCATGTTATGTTTCCAGAGATTATTTCAAAATAAACATGGGTTGGATCTTTGCTGTTCTCTTTCACTCAGCATTCCTCTACACGGCGACCACAAGGCTGCACGTGGGGCTGGGGGCAGGGGCTGCTCCTGTGCAGGATCCATCTCAGTTTGGACATGGCCTTAAGGATGCTCTGGGTCATGGGCACATCACTACCAGAGGCTGCTGCAGAGTGGATTCTTCAGAGCCAAGAACAACCAAAATGCTTCCCTTTGGCCTCAGGAAGATGCTCCGAAGTGAGATTATTTGCTGTTGAGAATTAGATTGTGTTCAGAAATCCAGTGGGTGAGGACAGCATAAGCCAAGCTGTGGAAGACAGGACCCTGCAGATAACCCCACATCACTATGACTTCATCTCACGGGTGTAAATTTAAAAGATCTTTATACTAGGTAAAATACCTCAAATGACAGAGAAATTATCAAGTCATTTATAATTGACTTTCAAAAATGTAAGAGAAAATTGGTAAAGTAATTAACAACATATCTCAATCAAGTAAAAGAGAAGTGGTATTGGAAAGTCAATTGTAATTCTTCACCAGTCTTTGGGTGTGAAAAAGAACTAGCTTAATGTTCATGCCTTGTGTTAAATCTTCATAGGAGTGTCAATTCAGCGTTGAATGGTGAGGAATTTACATCAGGTTAAAAGAGGACAGGGCTAAGAGTTATTTAACAACCGGTTCCTTTTCCATTATCGGTGTGAGTAATCCTGATGGAGTTGTGGAACAACACACGGTGACGTCTGGCAGAAATGATGGTTAACAACACAAAAGGTTAAAGACTAGAGGCTGCAGGAACCTGATACCTCTGGCATTGATCCAACGGGTAACACTCGAGTTCAAAGAAAAGATATGGATTTATCCCTGATCTGTACTACCTCTGCCAGTTATATGGTTGTCAAAGGACTCCAGAGATCCAATTTTCATCATCTGCTCAGCTACAAACTTCCTATGTGACTTGAGTAAAGTGACTAAATCTCTCTGCTTTTCAGTTCATGATCCCTCCAGTGCAGGGGAGACAGTTCCCTTCCTCACAGGGGTAACGTGGAGAAATGCTTTAAAAACTGCAAGGCTCTGCTTTAACTTTTACATTAAACAGATACACATTTTTGACCAGACTTGTTTGTAACCTCTGTACCACAGCTATCTGTCACAGAATACATTTCTGTGAGTTATTGAGCAAATATAAAATGACATTTTTTAATGATAGTCCAGGTGCCAGGTACAAATTACGAAATCTAGGTAATATGGATAATGATGACTGACACTGTAATTGCAGAAGATCCCTGGTTGTGAAAGAGACATTTGAGTTTTAACAAAGAAAAACTGATACCAGGAAAACAAAACAGAAAAATATAAAATTTAGCTGCCTTCTTCCTGAGATCACAGAGTAAGGTGTTCCGGATAAACTGCCACAATATTAAGAAAGCAAAGAGCTAACTGGACTTTTAAAGTGTAATCACGTTTTCTTCTAGGCACACTTGACTCTATTGCCATTATAAACCATCACCTGCAACTCTCTAGTGCATCCAAGTAGCTTTCATCTTGCATCAACAGAAGCTGTAAAACAAGTTCATGCACAATTTGCACAGTCCAGGTGTCTGCAATTTCCATCTACTGATCCGCACAAAACCCCCAGCCAGTTTCAACTAACTTGCTTCATACCTGCAGAGATGGCGGTAATGATATTCCATTTAATAATGTCGACATCTTTGTGCCAATTGAGTTAAAGACTCACCAGATTCTCATCTAATGAACCAAACTAATGAATGATAAAAGATCATTAAGAAAACAGAGGCACCGAGGAGGGGAACACAGAGCCAGCTGAAGGCTTCCTAGCAGCTCAAGGAAATGTAAACTTTCCTGCCCCAGGAACAAGCCCATACTGCCCCAGCCTTTGAAAGGAAAAGGATAACTGGGGGAAATGAATCAGGACAAGGAACTGGGGGAGAGCTCCAAAAACTCAAGCCTCTTGCTGTCAAAGAAATGACAGACAAGGCCATAATTTACTCAGTCTTTTGGAAGATGGAGATAATTACACAGTTGCTGAACTAAGTTACACATTGCAGCCATTTGTTTCCCTCCAGTTCTGTTTTAACTATCCTCAGCTTGGTCAGCAGAATTTGGGACAGAGTTCTGGTGCTGTCACACAAGGGGTGCGAGTCTTTTGTGATAGCTAGCAGTCCTCACCGCCCAGCTGCTGGAGTCAACTACAAACAGAAGAGTCCAAGCATTCATTGAAAACAAAATAGGAGGTGTTTCAAAGCATCTGAAGATAAATACTGAAGATGCTTGAAGAAAAAGTATTGTCCCTGCGACAGATAAGCCAGGCACTGTACAGAAAAAAAAAAAAAAACTAAAAGTTTCCCATTTTTCTGAGATGGTTTTGTGATTCTTGTAGTTGGCTTGCATCTCTTTGGCACCTAAGATTATCAATATTGCTAAAAATTCATCTCAAAATTAGTCTGTTATATTCAGTCTGTTTCCTTCTGGAATTCAGAGAATCATCCGTTTTGTTTATCAGCAATCCCTGTCAGTCTCCCTGTTGGTCTCAGCGAAGGGCAGTTCTCAACAGGCTGCAGAGGCTGGCTGATCCCCAAGTTTCTGGGTAAAACCTGCTAGTGTGCATGCTGCGGGGAATGTTTGCACTGTCCTAATGCACAGTATGAAGTGGGTGAAGGGTCCACATCTAACTCATGTGTAGCCCAATAGTGGTTGTTCATGACAGTCACTTGGCACAGAGGTTAGAGAGGTGCCATAGGCAGGGGAGCTCCATTTATCTCACCTGCATTCAAAGGACACTGGGAGCCTGAATGCTCAGTTTTATGGATAAAAATAAAATGTCAGCCTCCAGACTTTTCTCTGAGCACATCATTCTCTTGGATTCCTCTGCATGCTCAAGCCACTAGCTTGGAGCTTGCATTCCTGCTCAGCGTGGCTCTGTGTTTTTCAAAGGCAGTGGAAATTTTGTTTTGGAAACACCGCCGCGAGTGCAAACAGGAAGCAGGAAGGGCTTCTTCAGAAATGCAAGAATATGAAGGGAGTGCAGTTTCCATTTCTTTGGATCCAACCCATGAGTTAGTTTTGCAACAACAGCAAGATATGAGTGGTGAGGTCAAGAGAAAAGCAAACATGTAGCAGCCACAGAGAGTGACTTTCAAAATCGCCTGTTGGAGCTCTGAGTCACCGAATGTGCTACACGCAGCCAGGATGCCTAGAAAAATAAAGAAAGATGCTGAACAGTCCCTGCAGTGCAGCTGTGTTATTGACAGATGGGATTAAGTGGTAGGAGTGCTCAAAGTGGGATATTTTCTTATAAGTGCATTGCCTTTGTTTGTTGTAATTTTGATTTTTAGTCCTTTCTGCTAAGGCATTTGGGGACCTTTTAGCCTAGAGTGTACAAATGGATGTTTGTTATTGTTTCTGTTATTGCTGCTATTTGATTTGGGCATGTTTCTGTGATTCAGCAGTACCCTTATGAGATTGCAATGTGACGTTTGTTTGATCAGCAGATCATAGGAGTAAGAAGCAGCAAGGGAGGATGAGTTCTGTGCCTTTGCAAGGTAACAGGCTTGCAGAAGGAAAAGTAACATCAAGGTCTTTTTCCTGGCAACTACAATGTGTAGCTATAGACTCAAAGGGTCCATATCCTGCAGGATTATATCCTTTGCCTGATTTTTGAAGCACTTTCTCGTGCAACTAGCAATAGTAAGAATGCATTAGAAGGGCTCAAGGGTGTTCTGCCCTCTCACCCTAAATTTCCCCTAATACACCTTTCAAGCAGCCCCTTACCCACCCTGATCTGGCCCTCATATGTGGTGCATTCCATGAGAAGTACCAAAGTCTTTCTCCTTTTTGCAGTAGCTCCAGGATGGAGCTGGTTGAAGGGCACCACCAGAGTGGGTGCACAGACATCCAGAGAGAGAGCAATGCTGATGTCTGCTGAAATTGCTGGTGTGTTGGTGCTTCTTGTAGTTTCTCAGTGAAAGCCTGGCTCTTTCCAGCTCGTGTGTATGTTCGTGCATGTGCTCTTTTATGCCTGCACTTAGTTCGAGATGCTCTGATTTTATATCCAGCAATGCAACTGGGGGGCTTTAGCATACAAAAGAAATGTCTTTCCTCCAGCTGATCTTGGCCTTAAAGAAACCGTAAGGGAAAACATGACTAGAAACTAAACATGAAACTTCCCCATCTCTTCCAATCTTGTCTATCTTCTTAACAACTGTGCCAAAACATTCCTTGACCAGGTTTTTATAGCTGATAGATTACAAATTTATGACACACAATTTAGGGAGATTGCTTAACTTTCAGAGGTGTAGCTGAGCCTTTGGCTGGCCGATTGGCTCGGGGCACCTCACCATAACCAGCCACCCATCAGTCATTGCCAGCCACCACTGTTTGCCTTTCAGGGATGCCGGAAGAATGGCAGGGAGATTAACGGAGGCACTCCTTGGTTTTTCAGACACAGTCAAATCCTTTCCCTTTCTGCCAGTCCTTTGTGACTGGCAAATTACAGCGTGAGCTTATCAAACATTGATAAACAATAGAGGACTTCCGCACTTGGGAAGAAAATAAAGTAACAGGATTAGACAGGCCACTGCATTCCAGCGCTGTGTTTATTCTTCACGGGGAAGATAGGTCTATGTACCTTAAGGGATTTCTCCTTCCTTTTCTCAGGAGTGACTGAACTCAAGTGCAGTTTGCACACTCTTTTAAACACCTCTCCTAGGAAACAGTGTTAAGGGAGCAGGTCTGTCAAGGAGGGCACTTAATGGCAAGTGCCACCCCAGTGTGCAGGGAGGCACACAGCCATGCCTTCCTCGCTATGTGACGTGGTGCAGAAGACCACGTACTACATCCAGCAGCACCGTAGGCAGGGAGGATGGCTGCAGCAACACCCTTTTCATCCCACTGAATGCCAGTGGACTTCCAAACCCCAAGGACTGGTGCATTTCTTTCTGGCCATAGTTCAGGAGTCTGTGATGTGATGGGTCTTGGTTCCAGAACCAGCTGTGTGCATGGGAACCAACTCTACAGACAAATGGCATAATTAAATGCCAATCAGAGCACATGTCAATTTGGCAAGGCCCTTCTTTCTTTCGGAGGATGTGTAGAGGATGTGCAGTTACGCACCCGAATGCAGATTTTTGCTCAATACTGTATGTGTAAAGAAATATTTGCTTATAGGTCCTCTACCTGCAGGCTAGGAAAATCCCAGCTCTCGCCTCTTTGTGGTGCAAGGCTCCTCTGGCCCAGCAAAGGCAGCAGCTCCGCAGTGGTGTTCACTGGTTGCTGAGTGGAACCAGGTTGAGCTAAGCAGAACTGATGTCTGATGACTGGCTTCTTCTGGTTTGTTTTTCCTATTTCACAGAAAAGTGGATTTTTCATCCTTCTACTCCATGAACTGGTTGAATTCAGGATTTTTTCTTTCCAGCACTGGCACTTTACCAAGGCTCCTGAAAAAGATGCAGTAATGTTTTTTAATCCTGTTCATAGCATAGCTTCAAATGGCCTCATTTTTTAATCCTGACAAGGTTTCTCTGCTGAATTCCCAAGCCCCATTTACTCCGGGGTCAGTCAAACCTTTCCTCTAGAGCAGACGGGGATTTGAGGTTTCTCCACTGACATTAGAGCAGGGCTGTGTGTTTATACCTCTAGAAGACCTGACTCCTTGCATAGACAGCACGGATCTTTATTTTCTTTGCTTTCCAGTGGGATAGTAAGTACGAAGGGTGCTTGTCTGCTTGCTTGATGTTCCATGACAAGCAGCAAGACGTAAATCTGTTACTGTCCAGACCTGAAGTAGGTAAATTCAGGTTGCCTGCATGTATCTGAATGTACCTGCATGTATCTATCTCTGAACCCTCCACACCCAAGCCTGTGTTGTCATTTCCTTGCAAAAGCAAACTTCCCCTCGCAATCCCCAATGCTTTTGCTCTCCTCCTTGGCCTCCCCTGCTCTCAGCCTGCGGCACACGTCGGTCCTGGTGCCGCAGCACTGGGAGTCTTGTTCGAACATTTCTCAGTGCATTTCAGACCGTGAAGGCTGTTCTTGTCTTCCGCCCTCTCTCCTAGGCCCAAACAAAATGTTTCTCAATGGTAAGCTGTCATTAAAGTTCAGAGAAGCAGAGAAAGCAGATCCGGTTTCATATCTAATTTGCTGTAAAATGAGAGGCAGGGAAGAGAGGAGTCCTTTTTAATTAGAAAAAGGATTGCCGAGATACTTTAGCCAACACAGTCTTTCTCTCCAGTGCAAGAGCTTTCATGCGTGTAACCCAGCCCTCTCTCTTTCCAAAGAATGAAACATTATAAATATTGCTCTCTGCTCTGTCTTTATTCCTATTTCTCTTCCGAGTACTTTGGATCACTGCCGTCCTCCTGATTGCCTGACAAGTGAACGCTGAAGAGAAAAGGAGCCGAGGGCCAAAGCCTCTCCTTCTGTCAAGTGCCAGTTACTGGGCAAGTGTAAAGGGAGGACAGGGCGACTGTTAGCTCCCACCAGCATCATCCTGTGCAGCACATGTTCCCGTGTCATACAACAAGCCCATGGAAGTATGCGCCACTTTTTCCCCAAATAGGCTTGGGACTATGTCTGCCTCTTGCAAAACTTTGATGAAGAAAAACAGCAGCCCGTGGACTTTTCTAGGCATGAAAGGACAAAAATAAAGAAGGACAAAGAAGTGCAGCGTAGAAGAGAACATTCTGTAGAGCTTGATGCAGGCTTGCGTGACTCTCATCGGGAGAGTGAACGATTCGTTTAGGTATCTTGGGTACATCCCATCCCATTTATCACTGAAGAGCATTCATAGGCAGAAAAAAAGCAGTCAGGTTGCCAGCAGCAGAGGTCTTTGCAGGTCATTTTCCAGTGCAAACACTGAAATGTCACAGGCAGACAAACCACCCTTCCTCAGAGCAAGGCCAGCCTTCGTCAGTGCCAGAGCAGGCAAACTGTGGGCACCTGGATCTTGTGTTGTGACATCAGTGCATCTTCCACTAAGGCTGCAATTTAAGGGCCTATCCACGGAAAAACAAACTCATAAAACGCAGATTTGCAAGAAATTATCGCTATTAAACCAGGCTACTTTCTCTTCCCACAAAACTGTGTCTCAATTAATGGAAATATTTATTTGGGTGACTTGCAGATTATGTCTCCGGCCAATTAGCTCCATCTCAATGTTCTATTTCTTGCCTTTGAATCAATAAACAGTTCAAGATTTCCTGGAGTCAGAAAATGAACGTCAGTGCCAAGAACTGTGGGTGTATTAAAACCATACCTACAACAATAGCCTCAACAAGGGAGCTCTGCTAATCACTCCCTTGTTTGGCTGGGTGTCTGACAGAGGAGCTAGAAAGCTGAAAGTATATAACACCCCCAATAGAGGAAACCACAGCTTACAGAACCCATGAAAAACATTTACTAACCTCCAGGTACCCTTTGTTCTCTATCCCTCCTGACAAGCACTTTTCTTCAGCACTACATACCTTACATGCCTTTGCCATACGATTTGATTGGGGGCTTATAAGGTGGATCAAGAAGAGTGAGTCATTATCTGCCATTTATCTTTCATTTAATGAAAGGCGAAGAAATCGCAAGAAAGCAGGACACGGCGTTCCTTTCTATAATTTGGCCAAATTGTTCCAGGTTGCTTTCAAAACTGAACAAATCAGCCCCAAAACTCCTGTGCGTGCATGTGGGCCCATGCACATGAGCAGATGCAGAACTTTGGGGGTTTGTGCATGGGAAGGAAGCAAAACAGCCCCCGTGCAACGATTTCTGCTGGGGAGCGCTCCCAGGGCAGCACCTTTGCCCCATGAAATGGGATATACATAGGAGGGGAGGTCTTCCACCTCGGCCAAAATTGGGTTCTAAAGTGAGGAGAGGGGACAAAAAGGAGGCCTACCCAGCTCGGTGCTGACAGAGCTGGTCCCCTCGGCCATCCCAGCCTTGACGCCGTTCCAAGCTGGGAGCTTTATGGCCGCGTTAGCACGGCGCCCCTCCACGGGATGTATTAGTTTGGGCAGGGTGCCATGCTCATGCAGCTCGAAGGCTGCTAGAACGGAGCTGGCTCGTATTCGGCCTGCTTGGGGAGCCTGTAGGCATGCCCTTCCCCTCTGGCTTCATCAGACCCGCTACCACCCAGGCTGACACAGCCTGAGGGTTGCTCACCCCGTCGATGTTAGGCCTCTGATGTGCCAGGCCGGTCAGTGGGCTGTCAGGCATCGGGGTGGCACGAAGGCGGGGTGGTGTGGGGACTGCATTCCCTTTTAACCTTCAGAAATCCCTATACTGGCACACAGAGCCAAAGCATCTCAGTTTTGCAGGTCTGCTTATGAGAAAGCTGGCAAGAACTGGTGAGGGCAGCTCAGAGGGCTGGTGCTGATGGCATCTCAGGTTGGGATCCGGCGCCTGCCACCGGTTGGGACTCTGGGATCCCAGTGCACTGGGCTGACAGTGAATGAAAGTGCTCTAGGTAAAGATAAAGATACATCAGCAGAGCTGTACAGACCTTAGCACTGCAAAAGGAGACAGCTTCTGCAAGTCAGGGATAGGCACGTTAGTGAGATCTAGGTGAGGCCCATAATGTGACCTAATGGGTTTTCTTGCAGGGTTTGACTAAGGGAAATCTAGGTGACCCCAGAAACATAGCAGCGAGGCTTCATTAAAATTTGGCAACAGAGGAGTTAAAGCACAACACAAGTCTGTATCAGTGACTTGAGGCTGTCCCGCTCCATCATGCCCAGGAAAACAATAACCTTTAAAAGAAACTGCAGCAGAAGAGCCGGTGTTGCGTGGTTCTTCCACCCACAGGCATGTGCTGGCTGGCTCTTGGCCTCTTCGGCGGCATCTGCCCACACAGTAAGGTCAGCGTGTGTCATTTTCTGCTTACCGCCGCCTCTCGCACCTCACTCCCACTCCATGGCTTGTGCTGGGCCATGGCCATGGCCAGTTCAGCCACTTGCTGCTGCCAAGTATGTCCAGCATCCATCCTCGCCATGCTACGTGCAGCCACGCTGCCGGCCGCCAAGAGGAGAAACCCAAGATGGAGCAGGGGAAGGTGATAGATGCGGTGGGACCTGGCGTGTCAGTGGTATGCTGACTTGGCAGGGCTGGGATCTTAGCGGTCAGGATAGCCGTGGCTCTGCTGGCAGCCATGCCAGCTGCCTTTTTTAAGATGTAAATCACTGCTGCGAGCCCTGTAGAGCCCTGCTGTCAGTCACAGCAGAGTTTGTAATTCTCAAAACTACTATATTTTACATTCTTTGGGGGTTTGTTTTGCTTTGGTTTGTTTGTTTGTTTGTTTGTTCACTGGCAGTTGAAGCTGGGCTCAGTTCTGTAAATGAAGCTGGTTTTTATTTTTCCTCGCATGACAGCTATAAAGCCTCGGGTCACGATCACGTCAAATCATCCCTGCTAAGCGGAACATGAGCTGGTCACTGCTTGGGTGGGTGGCCTCCAGCTAGGATCCAGATGGTGGTAAGGATTAAATCATCCCCGGGAAGCAGCACCAACTGAATGTCCGCTTTTGGCACGATGGGACTGACAGTTCCAGCCTTCATGCCCCGCTTGGGCTCTGATCACTCCCAGCCCCAGGGAATCTCATCGCACCTTTCACAAGCCCACGGGGATCCTAGGATGGGTCCAGCTCAGAGCCAACGTATTTTGCACCCATTCAACGCTGGTGTAAGGGATGAAGCCAAGTGCATAATGCTGCGGGTCAGGCCTGTTGTTTGGAGTTAGGAGATGACAGATCAGAGCCATGATACAGGGGAGGTGGCTGCATCTGGCAAACATGATTTGGATTCCTTCTGGAATCTGTTATTCCTTTCCCTTGCACAGCCTCTGTCTCCTGCACACAGACACACACATCCCGAACCTTGATGTCCGTTAACTCCCAGCAACTTTGTCCAAATCCCTCAAACCAGGAGGGCCCCTCCATGTGGAAGCTTGAGGAGGAGGGCCAGGGGAGCACTCGTGCATGCCTCAAAACACAGTTTTGTCCTCGTCCCTGACGGAGCAAATGGATGCACGCTGGGCAGGCTGTGGAGCAGCCCGTCCAAGTTTTGGAGCATCGCTGCGGAGAGCCGAGCCAAGAAAGAACACATGGTGGTTGTGTGCTGCAGTGACACTTCAAGAAAAATCGCTTTGAGTCGTGAGCCTGATCACTTAACTGCAGCGGGCACCTTCCCAGATTTCCTGAGTCAAATGTAAATTGCCTGAGGAAACGTCCCCCTCCTGCCCCCCACCCCGGCACCGCTCCCCCGTCGCACACACGCTGCCTCTGACTGCACACCCTATGTCTCAAAGCCATTTTACTGTGTTTACAAATTATGAACATTCTGGTCAGTTAATTATGAAAATATTGGTAGGTCTGTAAGGCTGGCTCCCGGACGGAGCCGGAGCAGAAAGCAGGCTGGAAAGGCCTTGAAAAATGAGCCGCTTTCCCTCTGCTCTTAGTGCCAATGGGTTTTGTTGTTCTAGGGAACGACTCCGCCAGTCTGCAAGCGCCGCTTCACAGGCGGCAGCTCCGGAGGCCGGGCTGGCGGCGTGATTTACCCCGCAGAGCTGCCCCGTGTTAGCAGGAGGGAGCCGGACAAGCAGAAGGGTGGTGGGAAGGATGAAGTCTGCTCTCTGTTAGCCCCGCGTAAATCTCTGTGCAGGAGCCAAGAGCCAAAGCTCCAGCAGCAGGACTCGGTGGAAGTACCTCAGTTCACACCATTTTAAACCTAGTCCTGAGTTAATTTCAGACTCGTCTACAGCTGGAGCACCTTTATGAAAGGCAGGGATGTGGCTCTGACCCCAGGAGAGGGTTTTTGCTCTGGCCTAGTTCCCTTGACTTGAGCAGGATACATCCCTCTGTGTGCCTTAATATGAGGATCAGGGGAACGAAGTCCAGTTCTGTCTGCGTAGGGACTGGAGGTTGGGCAGCACTCTGAAAAGAAGGGCAGGTCCTGCAGAGCCAACTTCTGAACCCAGTGGAGTTATGTGAGCAGAAAAATTGACCCGTTGCTCTGACCTAATTTCCTGTATTTACCTGGCGTAAGTGAGAGGAAAACATGTATTTGTTCGCAGCCTGTTTTCAGTACAACAGCACTTAATTTTCATCAGCCGAATCACTGGCCATTGATTTCTAAAGAATCACGCCAAGGCAGAAAGCTTAGAGAAAAAATAATTTTCCTACCTTACCTCTTTCCTTATCTACCCTAAAGGAAACAGATAATTTTGTTTTTCAATATTAGTAGGGGAAAAAGAATCTGTATAAATTAGTGTTCCCATTTCTTTGCATACACAGGCAAATAAAAGGGGATAATATATGTAAAGTGCAGCATATTCACAGTATGACAAAATTGATCAGTTTTCATTGTATTTGAATTATGTTATGACACAATACACTTAGATGTGTCATGCTGTATATTTTAAACTGTACAAAAATTGATCAATTTTGTAGCATGTAACACGTAGATTAGACATTTTTGAATATATTAGAAATACACACACCATGTTCTTTACTGAGAAAAGAAAGAATTTTGCTACAAATTTAAAATGTATATCACATTTTGCTGGAACTATTTGTGTATTGATTCTACCATATCATATATCATAGCATATCACATCATCAGGCGCTCTGTAAAAATAGGTTTCATTATTCTAATTGCACTGGCAGCTCTAATAGCAGATTAATGTTTTTTGGGTTTTGTTTTGTTTTGTTTTGTTTTTGTGTATGTGTGTTGTGTTTTTTGTTTTTTGGTTTTTTTTTTAATTCAGAATGTAAGATCAGGTGATGCAAATACAGCTTTATTTAAATTTTTGAAATGAATTTGGTTTTCATCAGGTAATACAAAGGTCCATTCAAAGAGACAATAGCACTATTTAAAGATATTGTAAGGTCTACAGGGTTTCACAGAAACCAGATTATCAAAAAGGATAATCATCTAATATGTTCAGAATAGCTGAGATTAACATTTTTTAGGGAGAATAAATTTAAAGATTAAAAAAGTCACCTGAAAATGCAGTTTACACAGAAGTTCCTTTGGAAGTAGTGGAGACATCCTTACCTAACTGAGCAGTAACTTATGCAGAAAGATGATACGTGCGAGCAAATCATTGTAATCCAAAAAAAGGCAGGTATATACCACACCAGAATTCATTGTTCTCAAATAATATAAGAACTTTTACAAGTTTGTATACACAACAGTTAACTAAATCATTTCATTTATATTGCCTAGGAACATTTTGTTCTGTTTTACCTGCTCATATTACATAGTTGGTTTATTTTCCAAATGACAACATATTTTGAACTTTTAAAGAAATATCAAATCGAAATTTTCAATGATTTATCTCTTTTCACAATGAGAAATGTAGTTAGCTGACCTCTCCCATGAACAATTTCAACCAGTGTTAGGCTGAGAAGTTTCTGAACCGGTCGGTTTTTCAATAGCAAATTCCTCCCTCGTAGTTTGTGAGGCATGTAGAATTGCGTGTATACTATTTGCTGGCAGAATTGGTTATTAGTGGTTATTAATGTTTTATTATTATTACTATTTTTGAGGGGGGGAGGCTAATATATGTTTTTGTTGTATTTTTCTTAAAGTGTCCAGATATTTTGTGGGTTGTTATTATTATTATCGTTATTATAAATTATTACATTTGGGTGCATAATGATCCTTCCATTCCATGCACGGTTATGAATTTTCAATCTGTGTGGGATTAAGGCGAGTTCTACCTGCAAAGTCAGGTTAGCAGGGAATAAATCGACCTGGTGCTGTAATTGATGGCCAAATACTGCATGCTCCTGCAATCGAATTGCAGTGGAGAACACCTCCAGTATTGCTGCTCTTGTGAAAGCATTATTTGGATACAGTGTCAAAAGTACCAGCTTGGCCCTATTATTCCGAAGCTAAATTGATCCATATGATTGGAGAATTGCCCAGATATTTTTTTTTCAAACAATCATTTTGAAATTACCATTATCAATACATTAATGCATGTTGAAGGCTTGTTGGGTCTGACATAGGAAGTGATGTAATAAGGGAACCCTTAATACTCGCAGCCCTCAAACAGGAAACATTTTCCTTGAGGAATAGTATACTTGAAAACTGCAGATTACAATTTAATATTAACCAGATTTCTACATTAAACATGATTTCCGAGAACAATTTGATTTTTCTTTTTTTCCCCCTTTTTTTCCTGCTTCTTCTCTAAATGATCAAAACTGCATCCAACCACAAGCGGCTCCTGGAATGAGCCCATGGCTGCCTGCAATTTAAATGTCAGCCCCGGCAATTGCAGAGTTACATTGGATCTCTCCGCCAGCCCTTGCCACTCACTACTTCCCCGTCAGTCCCAATCTGCCTCTGATACCCACACGTGTCAGTAAGCCTCATTTTGTTCGCCTTGCCTGGGTAGGTACGTTTTGCTTCAGGGATGTATGGAAGCATCCCCCAGGGTTTTGGTGGTATTGCTAGCTCATATATAGCCAGGACCAGCTGATGGAATACTGATAATGCAGCAGCAATGAAATTCAGTTGTGTTTTTGGAGACAAATGGCAAACTTTACAGTCTCCAGTGCAGTAGGAGGGACGGAATGCGGAGAATTAACAACTGCACAAATATTTCATTTTCCGGACTGACCGAGTACTTGATTCCTCAACTGACCACTAATATTTGTAAGTGTTTGTTCATGGTTTAACAGTCCTGTTCACAAGTGGTCATGATGCCAGGCTGCTAACAAACACAGCAAACAAAAATTGCTGCCCCTGTCTCAATGAGTTTGCAAGGTGAGGGCCATCCTGCACGACACCAGGTAGCAATAGATGTGATTAACATCTCTTGGCCTGCACTGCTCGGGTATCTGCGTGGTACCAGGGGATGGATCCCTGCTGCTCCCTGCAAAGGTTGCTGCCAGGAAGCCCTTCAGGCTGAGCCAAGCACAACTCATTTCACCATCTCCCTCAAAAGTCAAGTCAGACCACACCATAGCAAGACGTGTTTACCAGGCCTGCAAAAATGATGGGTCTAAATATAGTGCTTGTCGAAACAGTCCTTACAGGGAGGAGGGAGAAGGGACGGTGTGGCAGGGAAGGAAGAGGTAAAGCTGAAAGTCCTCAGCTGAAACCTTCAGTTCTATTATGATTTTTTCTCTGGAATTATCTATTTGTTTTCCAGAGGCCTGCTCCTACAAAATGAAACATTTCAAAGAGACAAAGGTTTCAAAACTAAGGAAATCTCTGTGTACACCCAGATCCTGCATGCAAAGACTATTTAGTGAAGCAAAGACAAATGAAAAGGAGAACTTGTCTGCTGCTAGCTGATGGGTTGATTGGTAGCATCAGTTCTGCTGGTAGCTGCTTCTGGAAACTCACCTGCTGAAAGCCACTTTTTTTCCAGAAAGGCCTCCAAAAAACAGAAACCACAAGAGGCATCCTGCACCTGGCCTTCCTAAGCTGGTGCTCTGCCAGCTGAGGAGCACGATGGGGGAGTGGGAAAGGAGGGGCACGGCTGGGAAAGGAGAGGCACAGTTTTCTCAACGTCTGCAGACAAGGTCAGTCTCAAAGGTGAATTCCCACCACTTTGCATCAGGAGTACTTGAAAAGGGTTCGACAAAAGACATATAGCAGAGAACATTCCCCGAGATGCCTAAGGATAGAGAGTATCTACTTGAAACCGTCTGCCCCATGCTTTGAAATCCAAGCGCTTTGTTCCATGCCTGGTTTGAAATGGTCTCCTCTGTTCTCACACGGAAGACCCAGGAATATTGTCTGCCAGCCAGAACTGAAATGTAAACCAGGATCCCCAACGAGCGGAGTGACAATGTAACACTAATCCATCCCACTTCTGCTGATATGATGCACATGGAGAAGGAGGTTAACCGCACTGGTGCCTCCCGCGGTGGGCAATCACTGTAATGTAAATTGTGACCTTCGCACAATTGCTGGTTGGAAACATTTACATGGAGACTAAATCCCTCCCAGGTTGCATGATAGCACATGCTTTGTTTTCTTAGGCTGTTGTTCCCCATTTGGCACGCAGTACAAAGCCATCCAGGGGCTCTGAAATCCATGAAGCACAAGCCCGGACTACCCACACTCTGCCAGCAGAATTGACAAGCGTGCAAGAAAAAGGCTCCTTGGGCTGCCAAGTCATGCAGCTTTTGAATGAACCAGCCTCCCCATGAAAGATCCTGGCTTTCTTGATCAGCAAAATCCTGATCTGCCATGAAATTCTCTCACCCACCTTGGTCTTTGGAAAAGGAGCCCACACCGCAGCTCTGGGCCTGGACAACTGTTGTTCCATGCCAAACCCATTCTGTACTCTTCTGTAGCAATCTGTGGGCAAAGACAGCTGGTAGAGGGCAGTGAGACACCAGAGATGAAGGTGTGTTGGAAAAGGGAGCTAAAAATGGAAATGAAGAAAGGTATCGGCTGTTCTCTGCAGACTTTTGGTCACAAAACATTGTTGAAGACCTTCCAGGCAAGTGGCTTCATCCCAAGCCACTGATGCCAATTCAGGTATCAGTCCTACTAGAAACATACAGCAATACAGGAATAAACTGAAAAAGAAAGAAAAAGCTAACTTTGAATGTTATATTTCAAATCTTACCCCTAACTGATCGAGAAGGTACCAGGTCTGAGACAGCTACAGCCAGAGCATCTGCTGAGATTTACCGGTGGTTTAACTTGCTTCAATTACAATTAAAGATTCAATTAAAAAAAAAAAAAAATACAGTTACAAGATTCAATTACAATTAAAGATTCAATTTTGAAATTCTGTTCAAAATCTGTATTCTAAGCACAAGCGATACTTGGGAGTGCTCTCTTCCCTCCCCTCTCAAATTTAGTCCCCCAGATCTGAAGGCCAAGTGCTTGTTTTGCCCCCTCTACCCACAGATTTTATATTCTTTTTTACACGAATGAATGAAACCTGAAATTCATAGACAGAAATGAGAGGTTTCATGGCCCCAAGGGACCTACCGAGAATATCTCCCATGTTTGGTTCAGACAAGGGATTCCCAAGAGAGCTTGAAAAAGTGGCTGACACCCATGGCTTCTTGCTCTAAACTGGATGCAATTTCATAATCCCTGTCTGTTCTGTTCTAGTTTTAGGTTTGTGGCTTTGGATAACCACCTATATGTGCCTGTTTTCCTTAACTAGGTGTCAGGTAACAGGCTGTTCTGAAACAGTGTGTACCAGCATGGGAACAGCAGGCTTAGAAACCGGTGCCAAAAAGTTAGGACAAATTTCTTTATCCGTGTCCTTGCTCTGGCGACAACATAGTTGTTAAATTCAGCTAATTAGAGAAGGTTGATAGAACAAATCTGTAAGTGTTGCAGTTGGACTTGGTAGATATCACGCGTGTGTACTTTCCAGATTCAAAAGAGCTTGGGGAGAGTCTGTATGTGTGATATGAGTCTCTCTTTATATTAAGCCTTTCTTGAACAAACATAAACCTCATGGGGGAAGTGCTATTTTTTTTTTATTTTTCCTGTCCCCAGAACCTCAAGATAAAATTTGAAATGCCAGGACATAAAATATCACACTTGGCTCTATTTTACCTAGTTACCAACAAAAATATTGGCACGAATTCCTCCGTTGGCATGAATTGGCACCATTTCAGCAGCTTCCGTTGAACCATGCCAATCCACCAAATGACACTCTGGCTCCACATATATTTTTAGCCAAAATACTCTGTGGCATGTGTTACTGTCTTTCTGGAACCATTTATAGTTTCTGCAGTATCATTTACCACCATTTTCTCTAAACGTGCTTCCAAGAGAGCTGTAAACGTACACTTCTGCTGCAAGCACTGAGCACAAAGTAGGAAAAAGAAGGAAGGAAGGTCGGACCAACAGATGAGTCACTATAGAGCTAAAAAGAGTCAGATCTCGGGGCAATTCCGGAGCTTTTGATACTGGTTTTTGGCAATGCAGGGTTCAGCAATCCCAGATTATTGTGGAGAGAGTTATTGTCATGCATCAGTTTCCTGCAGAGTGATTGTACATGGATCTACTAACTGGTGCTGTGTTGCCTCATGGTGTCCTGTCTGTGTGATTCTTGGAGTCATAAAAATGGGGAAAAAAAAAAAAAAAAAAAAAAAAAAGAAGAAAAAAAAAAAAAAAGGAAAGGAAAAAGAGAAAAAAGAGAACCTGGTATTTCCCACTGTTATGCTGCTGTAACTCTACCATTGTCCATGGAAGCGATTAATTAATATAAAGTTAATATATGGAAATAATCAGATCATCTCCCTCGTGAGATTTTCTGTTTTGTTGCGCTGCATCTTGTTACCTTCCTGATTTCAAGACAGGTCTCAGAATGCTGACAGGTGAGAGCAGTGTCATTTAGCAACCCCTCTGACCCCACTTTTTACTGGTATAAACGACTGTGAAAGGGAACCAGCAGTAGAAAACCAACCTCTTGAACTTTTTTCATGGTGGCTTGTTCTGGATTTTGGTACACCTTTCTAAGCGTATAGTTTTCTACTGCATAACATGATCACAAAAACCCAACCAATCAGGCTTATTATCAGAATTTATTATTAATTATCAGAAGCACATCTATGTAACGTAATAGAGAAAAATTTAGCCCTATGGTCTTAAATATATGTATGACTCAGAATTCATCAAGAAAACACACCATAACAGAGGGAAAAAGATATTCTCTCCACCCTCTTCTGTATGCCTGAAGGAAAAAGAAAGCAAATTTGCGAGGGAAACCTCAGCCCTAACACAATCTCCAAGTGATGGGAAATCCACGTCTATAAACCCTGCAGAGATGCAGAGGGAGCTGTTGGTTGTGTGTTGTGTTCTGGTTAGCTCTTGTGCTCAGAGGAAAAGCAAGGTTTCTCAATACCAAACTTCATTATGATGAACAAAATTAGCTTGTTTTCAGCAGATTAGTTGGTTATCATCACTGGAAAGTGCTGAAACACTGCTACCCCCAACACTCCCATCCAGAATGGAGCTGCTAAATCTAATTTCTCAGTCTGGGATTGCTCATTTTTCAAGTGATGCCAGCAGGAATTATCCAGACGTGTTTTATTTGTTTATTTTTTCCCTTCCTAGGTATAACATGCTACTTTCTGGTCGTGACCAAAGATCCAAGAAATTGTCATTGCTTATAGGGAATAAAAATAAAATAAAATAAAATAAAATAAAATAAAATAAAATAAAATAAAATAAAATAAAATAAAATAAAATAAAATAAAATAAAATAAAATAAAATAAAATAAAATAAAATAAAATAAAATAAAATAAAATTACTTCCTAATTCTAACAGCACTGTAGTGTCAACAACGCAATCCCTCCCCACTGATAATCAATGAAAGACATTGTGATTGCCCACAGCTATATTACTCTAGGCTGGGTGCTTCTGCCAGGTTTTTGAAAGTAAGCAAAATTTGCAGGAAATCAGGAGGGGTAAGTTGGGCAGATGGTGCAGCCCTTAAGGTCAGGCTCCAGGCAAGATTGCCTCAAGACTGAGCTTGGTCAGCAGAGGGAAGGTTTCTCTTGGGACCTCTGGTGTTTGTACCATGGGCAAAAGGTAAGGGACTCCATGTACCATTTCTTTTTCCCTATTGTGGCTCTGTCTCTGATAAAGCCTAGGTGCTGTCTGGCTTGCTAAGAGAATGCTTACACACAAAAGGTGTTTTAGTGTATGCAGTGGTTTGCAGCTGGAAGTGTAGCTGGTGTTCTTGGATGTGGTGTTGGCCCTTCCAGTTTCTCTGGAGCTCCTCTACAAAGCTGTTATTTTTGTTCTGGTTGGACTCATCTGGTCATTTTAGGTTAGCCTGTTTGGTGTGTGTGTGTGGTTGGCTTTATCTCAGGAGCTGCTTTGGGGTCTGTACGTGAAAACGCCTATCCCCAGGTGGTGTGAGCAGAGAATGTTACAGAAGTAGAAAAGTGGCTTTATACTAGAAAATGTTTTCTGAGCTGGTCTCTGGGACTAGCAGGACTGTGTGGGGTAAAGATGGTATTACTAATACTTCCAATAAATGGTTTCAGAACCTGATTTCCTGGCAAAATGCTTTGAGAACATCAAAGGGGAATTGCTACCTGAATATATTATCTTCACTGGATCTCTCTGGTTATTGTTAATTGGGAAATCAAAGGATGTCATCTTGAATTGCTAAGTAACCCTGTGACAAAGAAGTTGTATGTCACATGGCAACTGTTCTTCCCATTTAGGTCAGATGAAATACTTAAATTTTATTTTTTGTTATTCTCTATTAGTATTTTATTTTTATTTCTTTAGTCTGAATATTTCCAGTGATTAGTACAGGTATTTCTGTCTGGTCTGGAGAGATTCTTCTTGCTGAAAACTCCTTTGGATGGTAAAGGATAACTTGGCCATTGCAGAAAGAAAGCAATACTCTTCAGGCACTCAGAGTTACTGATTTCCATCATGCTAAGGGGAAACTTGCATTTTAAAGGACTTCCCTCCACGCTCGCCCAGAGGCAGTGCTACAAAACCCAGTGCTGGAGGAGGTCCTTGTGTGCCTTCCTCGAAAGGTTGCGTGTGATATCTTGCATCTGTGACTAGTAGTTTGGGGGAGGGAAGAAAGGATTGCTTCTTGTTTTGTCTTATTTTTTTTCAATTCCATTGCATTTTTTGTTGTGTAGTGCGTAATTGCTGTTGCTTGCAAAAGCAGATGGGTGACAGATTGGTTTAGGTGACCTCACCAAAAGGCATTTTTATTCTCCTGTAATTTAATATAGCTTGCAAAAAAAAGTACCTACAACAAAGCCAAAAACCTTACACTCCTACAGCTGTTTTTCTCCTGGTCCCACCTACCATGTAGCTCAGCAATTACAATTTTTTGAGACAGTCTCCAGCAGGTCAGCTCTCCACTGATGGAGAGCTGTAATATAATGAATTTCAGAGATGCAGATTACAACATGTTCTTCTTTTGTTTGCTTAGGGTATATTTCTACTATTTTTCTGATACATGAATCATCTGATATTCTATAGCATGTTTTACCATTTGCCAACACTTATGAGGCAAGAAATAATTTCTTCTGAAAGTAGAATAACCAAAAATTATTCTTATTGTTTTATTGGCAAATAAAAATATAATTTATTAGCCAGTCAAGAGCAATAACCATTAGGAGTACTACTTCAGAATAGCCCATTAAGACTTTTTTTAATGCTCATTTTGTCTGGGCTTACGTTTTTTAATTCAAAAAAAAAAAAATCAGACCTGGCTTTTCAAAAGTATTTAGGTGTCTAACCCCAAGTTATTTCAATAGAAATTAGGCAATTCAGTCCCTTTGAAGATCTGGGCCTCAGCCCAAATTCTCTGCTGCTGTAAGCACATGCAGCTGCGTTGCTCTTGGTGAAGTCTGATCCCTTTTCTCAAGCTTGGGACCAGGGCCCTGGATGCAGCTGATGATCCCACTCAGACACTTCTGAAGGAAAAGGTCTTTGAGTTCTGATGTATCCAGACGTGTGTGAGGCTGAGGATTTCCCTTTGCAGGGAAGTGTGTGTGGGTGAGTGGGGAGGTAAGAGAAGGTGCAGAGCTTTGTGAATCATTTGTTCATGTGGTCTGGCAGAAGCTGGCAGCTGTGCAAGGGTGATTAATAAGGAATCTCCAGTGCATTTGGTTCTCTAACTGAAGCGTACATTTTTTTTTCTTGTGCTTAATGCGAGGACGAGTTCTTAGCAGGCCATGTGCAGTTCAGTGGAACTGTGTCTAATCCTTCTGCAAACCTGACTCAAATTTCTAAACAAACAGGCTGCTGTTACCCTTGTCCTTGTTCTTAAGGCACCCAGGTTTGTCATCTGATAAAGATGGACTGTGAGAGGATGTAGGGTGGGAACAGAGGCTGAGCCTAGGAGGAAAATGTCTCTTTGTAGGGTTAAAGAGCAAAGTGTGCTGTAGGCAGGCTGGGACTTTGCTGGACATGCACCCTGATGTATGGAAGGAGCTGCAAGAGCTAACATGCCCTGCAAAAGGTAGAGATTCAAGTAGTGACCTTGTAGGAGTGACCTAAATGCAAACAAAAATAGGTGCACTTATTTTAAATGTTATCTTGTACTGTGATTGATCTTGGGACTTAACGCACAGACACTTTCCCACTTTGGGTCTATAATAAACACAGGAGTCATGTGGAAAGGCAACAGCTCTGACTCCTCTTCAGAAAAGGAGAAATAAGACAGATGCTTTCCATCCCTATTAACTTCTATCCCTCCCCTCCTTCAATCTGATCAAACCCGGTGGAAGCTGAGCAAGTATTTCAGCTTGGTTCATTTGCTGAATAAGGGCTGTTGGCTGCACTGGATCCCTGGAGGATCATGAACTGCAACTTTCAGGCAGGAAAATGCTTGTGGAGAAGAACACGAGTAGGAGCATGGCCTGTAGATCGAGGGGGAGAGGCGGGAGACACGAGCTGTGCTCCAGAGGAGACACAAGGACCCATCTATCCAGCCACTGGAATTATTCCTACCATTCCAGTTAACTCTTTCCCTAAGGCTGGTGCTGGCCAACTCGTTTGTTTGAATTGAACAGATTCTGGGAATATTTGCTTTCCATTTCAGCTGAGGGGCATACAGCAGTTGAGCATAGGCCAGAAGGGATCTTTTTTCTCTTCTTTCTCTCTCTCTTGGTTGCCCTAAAAGTAAGAAAACAGTGAAAATAGTAAAACAAACAAGAAGAAATGATCTGCTGGGGTGGAGTTCTTCCTTTTTCCATCACAGAAATTTTTTAGCAAAACACCCTGAAAATGTTTGACATCCATTTGTGGAATCTCTATAATTAGAATTAATAAAAGGACATGTCAAGTACACCTACCTTGCAAACCACAGATGCATTTTTTTCTCCTCCTCTCAATGGCTTTAACTTGTTCTGATTGGCATCTGCAGGGAAATTATAATTAGCCCCCGATATGCATTCGGTGTGCATAATGCCTGGGTTTTTCTATAGGTATGCATATATTCCCGCACAACTCCTAGGAGGATTCCTTTAACTAAACAGCTCAAGGTATTGAGGATAGCAAAAACATTAAAATAAAAATATCTCTGCAAATTGAGTTGGTGGTCTCCAGCACATTCCCAATGGATTCTTGCCCACATCAGCAAAAGGCTGTCTGCTGCAACTGGTGCTAATTAGCACCCCAGTTGGCAGTCTCAAATGAGCGATGTGGAGCTGAATGGGCTACAGAGACAGCTGGCATCAGAAGTGGTCCCAGCAGGTCTGGGCTGAGGTGGGGGCAGGCAGCACGGAGGGAGCTCTGTGGAATGCTCCCTTCCTGCAGATTTGGAGAGAACCTGTCTCTTCTGAGGCCCTAAAAGTCTCATTCACGGCTGCACTAAGTTACTTTTTTTTTTTTCCTCTGCCCATTTTTGCCTTTTCAGTTCTTTAATTCTATCCAGAAACAGGTCACTGGTCAGAAACCTTAGTGTAAGCATCATACAAGGAAGAGATCGCCTAGGTTTGTGCTGGTGACTTCAGTTTTTTAAAACTGAAAGTTCAGTGAGAAAGGGGAGGAGGATGGAACTTAAAACTTTTTTTTTTTTATCCTCTGTGGCTGAGTCTGAACACTTTTTCTGGAAGTAAATGGGTGTGACTTGCCATTGTTTTCTGCTTCTGATCTTCTCAAGAAGATCAAAAGGATATCCTGTGTTCAGCTGGCTTTGCCTTAGGTGCTTCCAGTTGGAGAAGGGAGAGAAAAAGAAGCACCTACATCTGCAAACCCACATCCTTGGTGTGGTGTCACTGTTTCAGCATCTCCTGCCAGGCAGAGGTGGGGCAGTGGATGTGCATTTCCCTGCCAAGCTGCATGGCTGGAACACCCTACATTGTTGCATGAGTAATAGGAATGTATCTGCCATCACACCTTCCACCCCAAACCAAGCTGCAAACATCTTGTGGTGTTGTGGTGGGTATGAATCACTTGGCTGAGTGCTGAAATATGGCTGGGGTGGGTGGCAGCTGCCCGGCGGAGCTCCAGCCTTAGGAAAAGGGCTGCAGAAACTGCAGTGGGCTTTGCAGAATGGTCAAGATTTCTGCAATAAGATGTGCAAAAGGCCTCTGCAGAGAGTAAACTCCATGGAGTCCAGCTCCTCTCTCACAGGAGGGTGAGGGGCTGAGCCTGCTGTGCCAGGATTTCAGCCTTTGGCTCCAGGCAGTCCAGTGCAGGCATTGGGAATCCCATGGTTAGGCCACAAAGCCCCCTGCTGCCATACATCCCTGAATACAGCCTTAATGGTCATTATAAACACTATGTATGCCATGATATGACCAAGTCATATAAAATTATAAAATGAAGTCACTATAAAATGAAATCTTGTAGTCTTTCCCTGTGTAAAGGTGGGAAATGTTTGCATGGGTCATAACTTTCATAAGGTCAATGGGAAAAGGGTCTGTGCTGGGGTCTGCCTACCCTCCTCCAGCTTGATTTTGTGGCTGGTGCTGGTACTGCTGCTCATCGGCAGGTACAGAGCTTCTAGGAGGTAGAAATCTGCAATAAATGTGTTGTGCTGTTCAAGGCAATTGGATCTATTTCATGGGGGATGATTTTTTCTAATTGCTATAAATTAACTGAGCAGATCTGTCACTCTCTGGGATGTTTATGATGTTCAAATTAAGCAGCTGCTAGGTACTTAATCTCAGTCCCATTAACACTGAAGAGCTTTTATCAATGAGATGCATGTTTTTGCAACAACTCCTCAGACTCAAAGGCAGAGGTGTGTATTGACTTTCCCATCAAAATGTCATGTCTGAAGTGGCTCGTAAGTGCTTTATAGTCACAGACAACCAAAAAGAAACATAAGAGAAACCTACTGTCAAAAGCAACTTGGAGCAGTCCTCCTGTGGTAAATAAAGAAGATAACTACAGGGAGAGAAGCAGATGGGCAGAGTGTTTTTTTTAAAAATCCCTAGTACTGCTTTCTTCATGTCAACACAGGCGGTTTCTGTATTAGATTTCTGTATGAAAAACCATTTTTAGAACCAGAACTGTGCCTCAGAAATAGATTACTACTTATTTAGTGATGGGGGAAGATAGCAAAGCGACACGAGGACAACTCCATCCTTTCTGCACGTGCCTGTATGGGCAGGGCATGTTCCTCCGAGCGAGCAGTGTTACAGCGAGAACAGGGAGCTGGAATTCTCACCACTTCCGAACCCAGGGATTCCTCCAGACTTTTTCTGAAACCTGACAAGCGACTGCCTTGGTACCCAGAGCACAGGTTTGCAACCCCAATGTGTGATAAATTAGACCTTTCACTAGAAGTTTTTCCTGGCAGGAGTACTAGAACAACCCTCTGAATAGCTACTACTGCTGAATTTTAAAATCTCCCTGGTTCTTTGCTCAGCCAAAACTTAAAGTTACAGTCAACTGGAGCTTGGCGTCGTGTAATGTTCTGTAACCTTATCTTTTTATAACAATCATGTTTATTACTATTATACAGGGCATTATAGGGCCCCTCTTCAGAGCCAAGGTGCTGCGTCTGCTGCAGGATGTATAGTTTAGGTAATCATAACAGAGTTTTCAAACAGCTGTAAAACCAGCCTGGCAGTGTGGTCCTGGGGATGGACACCCAGCAGCTTGAGAGCTCTGCTCCTCTCCCACCTCTGCTGCCAGGTGGCAGCAAGCAGATTCAGCCTGCCTGTGTCCTCTTGGTCACTGCCCAGACAGTCCTGTGGTCCTTAGGGGACTTCAGAGGGGCACTCAGGCTGGTGTTTTAACCCATTTTCTAATCAAAGAGTCTGCCATCTCCTTAACCTCTTAGATCATCCTGAGCTCTTTTCCTTCCCAAATCCAATTCAGTTTGGTGGCTCAATTTACCCTGATGTGTAAAATAACTTAAAATGCAAATGTATTTTGAACTGTACTGCAAGTCATTTTCCATTTATTCTGCTGACAGAGTTCGGGCCCTATGTTTCCACTAAAATGGCTAATAAAACTCCAGATATCCAAAGCTGTTTGCAATGAGTTAACAGCTCTGGTATCACCTATATAAAGGAGCAAAAGCAAAGCAAGGATCAGACATTGCTAGCCTCTGCTGCCAGGATGCAAAAACCTGTATTTTCCTCTTAGGCCCATGGAGAAAAGTCTGCTTCCTATACCACTGCTAGGAGACTTGCAGGGTTAACAAAACCAGTATTTTTCTAGCCTTTTTGGCATCTCCATCCCAAACACCTGCAAACACCTTGAAGCTGCTAATTGGGGTTGGTTATCTAGGTGCTCCCTAGGAGGGAGACGATGCTCCTTTTGGCCATGGGTCCAAAGCCTGCTCTTAGGCTATATGAGCCTGTAGAAAATGATCTGTAGTGGTTCTTGGGTTGAGAAAAGGGGTTATTTCTGTTTGGATTTGTAAGAGTCAGGCTTAGGAAAGCAAACTTGGGTTGACTTTGCTGGGTACTTACTAAAGTAGGCTGCTGTCTTTCTGTTAGCACTGTGGTGGAGTATCCAGGCTTGGCACCTCTTTCTTCAGATGAAAATGTGTTTTTTCAGCTCTGTGTAGGGTTTGGACGTGACAAGCCGTCTTTTTTCTGGCCTTACCTCTATTTCTTAAATTTTTGTATCAAATGCTTGTTCTGATTGAAGCTTTCTTTCCAAATCTGAGTGTCAGGTTAAGTAATGGGTCTGGGCGACTTACTGTCCTCCTTATTACTGCTGTCAGCTTCTCTTCACTCGCACAGCACAAAGGCATGCATCTCCACGGGAGGAATGAGGCAGCCCTTTGGTTTTGTGGTAGTTCTTGCCTAGAAAGTGCATCGAGATATTAGTGTCTTCTGAGCCACTGAAGGCAAGAAAAAGCTGGTACTTGGGCTCACAAATGAGTTACTTCAGTTTCTTCTTAGAAACTGATACGTCATCACTTCAATGATATTATTTATGAGGGTTTTTTCCTTATTTTTCAAGCGCAGAAAAAAATGTCTTGCCATGTTTTAGGAACAAAATGAGTATTTTACACACATACCAATAGCTCTCTGGAAAGCACTTAAATTTACAAGCTGTTCGTAAATTTACTGACAGTTGGCAACACTGCATCCAACATACAGGAACCTTTTGGAAAATAGATCTATTGTAAATAATATATATTGCAGCTTAATCTGAGCGTGCTTTAGCTCAAAGTAGCTTTAACAAATGTGTTACCTAATATATTTTTTAAAAAGCTCTTTGACCTGGAAAGATGATTTCAGTATCTGAAAATCTATAATTTAAAAAATCAGCTGCCTCTTCGGAATCAACAGCGCTTCTCAACAGAACTCCTTTGAGGGTACAGTCTTCTGGTATTAGAGTAGTCTGAATAATTCAAGTATCTTCTGTAGTAACGTGCAACTCAAATACATAACCTAAAGATTATGTCCTTGATATTTTAAGGACAGTAGTAGTTGTTTCTCTATAAACCAGCTCCTCACTGTAATGCAACTTCTGTATATGTGACTAAACTGTGTGCATTTAAATGCAGTTTGGATTTGAGGAATCTTGGGTTTCTGTACATGCTGAGGTGGTATTTTATAAGGATAGTAATTGTTTTCTATTATAACTGATACTGGGTTGCAATACTTGAATTCTAGTGAATCAGAAAATCCATTGCTATTAGCCCACAACCCCAATGTTTGTGACTGCAGTAGTATTTAGTAGATGAAAAACAACTTTAAAAACTGCCCAGGTGGTAAGATCTTTGTAGCATAAAGACCTGTCTGTGAAGACGGGGGACAAGATCTTTTCCTGCAAACTGCATTTTCAATTTCACTTTAATAGTTTAAAGCTATCAAAAAGCCTCCCTCAGTGATGGTTTATATGAATCATGCAAATGAGTGCAGTCAATGTGGTCTTTTTCTGGAGTAGAAAAGCCTTTTCTTGATAATGCCTCAGGTTCTTCCAACTTCACAATGGGTCTGAATATGCCAAAGCTCTTTGTAAAGTACTGTGGGACCACGTTTTTCCTTGGGAAGCTAGTTTTTTTTTTTTTCATACTGGTGACCCTTGCATTTTCTGAAGGCACAACTGATAGCACTTCTTTTTTTTTTTTACTAGTTTCTTTACGTATTTGTATTTTGCAAGCTATAAATGCCAGTTTTGTGTCTTGGGACTGTGGCTCATCACTTCTTCATCACCTCTTTGACATGAGAAAAAAAAAATCTAAGTAAACATTATCTTTTATCCCAGACAACCATTAAAAATGTCAGCTTTGCAGGTACTCCCCCTAAAGCTGATTTTCTTGAGGTCCCTGGCTGAGAGGCTCCTTCTGGGGGGGAGTCACAGGATACTTCTCAAAAGAAATGTGTTCCTATCACTGCTGCCTCAATGTTTTCTGGTGTTTGTAGCAGCCTCTTGTCAAGCTCTAAATGCAGCATGATTATTTTTGAATGTGATCAAGCACATAGCCGTTTCTTCTGGGAATACTGGCGGTATTGTTTTTAGGGAGTTGAAGTCATTTTGATCAGTATCTTAAAAAGAACACCAGCACAATAAAGAAACAACATGAACAGTTGCTAAATCATAGAGAAGTACTTATCTTTAATAGCTACAAATGCGCTTAATATTATCATTATTCAGATGCCTCAGACTATTTTAATGCCAGTATTGATTTTTTTCCTTTGTGTTACAGCTGTGGGGAAAGCCTGTGCACAAACATCAGCCCAGCACTGCCAACCCAACCTGAGGGCTCTGCTGGGCTGGCCCTCATGTGCTTGTCCTTCACAAACACGTGTGATAAGATCCCAGCCTATAGGGTTCACAATGTTTGTGACTTATCCAACATTGTCTAGGGCTCGAAGGCGATGGGAGTCTTTCCATGGATTTCATCAGGACTTGGATCCATTTAGCAGCGAATTAAAACCAGAACCTCAGCCTTGTTGCTCCCAGGCATTTGCCTTTTGAACACAAACTGCTCCTCTCGCAGGACCGGAGGTGACCTCAGCACCAGACGTGTTACACGATGGACAGAGCGCCCGGGCAGCTGCTTACAGCAGCGGCTGGAATCCTGTTTCACTTGTGTGGTCAAAGCGTGCAAGCCTTGAGGCTGGCTTAGCCCCTGTTCCCTGCTCCCACCCTGCTGCTGGGACTGGTCCCATTTGTCTCGGGGTGGGGGGGGGGGGAAGTGTAGCTTCGTCCATCCCTGGGTGGATGGGGAGAGCTGCTACAGCCCCATGCAACTGAGCCATGCATGGGAAGGGCTAGGAAATGTTATATTGCTTTTGTCTAGCTATAATGAAAATAAATGAGGGCTTCAATTTAAAGTAGTTACTAAAAATTTGTTCTTTCCTCTGCCCTAATTCCAAAAGCCACTTGCAGCTAATCAGACTGAGTTGAGCATGCTCGTGCTGTGCTGTGCTAGTGTAAACAGCAGCCATCTGAGTTTCATTACAATAAGGAAATAAAATAAACACAGGGCCAGAAAACAGTAGTTTAGGCATGGCTCATTACAGCACAATGCAGTTAAAATTCTTTGTAGAGGCAGTGGGATGGGGCACAAAGGGGATTCTCTCCATGTTTCTGTCCTGAACTTTTCCCCACTGGTGCATCACAGGGAGAAGCAAAGCCCCTGCTTCTTGGCTCAGGGCTTCAGGTACCCGTGGAGCCTGAAAATGGGCTCACTGCAAAGCTGTATTTATTCCCTCACCCCCAGGCTCCTCATGTTGCTTGGGCAGAAGCTCAGGGGAAAGGTGACATTGCAGTGTAGTGCCAATGCCAGAGGTCTGGGAGCCTGTTACAGGACTGCAGAGATACCACAACCATCCGTGACTAAGGAGGTCACTGCTGCTTCTCCTGCTCTCAGCCCAGGGAGAGGGAGTGCAGGCAAAATGGGAATAGAAAAACTTGATTGAAAATCCCTAAGTGTCCAGAGATGTTATGAGACAAGCTTTAAAAAAAAAAAAAAAAATGAAATTTTATTTGTGCCTTTAAATCAAGTGATTTACAGAATTAGACAAGTCTGTCTCCTTCTAGAGCACAGGGTAGGTTATTTGGAAGGGAAGAAAAACCCAGCAGCTGGTGGGATGGCACTGCAGTGAGGCTGAGAAGCAACTGGGTACAAAGCATCAGGAAATGGCAAATTTGAGACAAGCAAAACAAAGCGAAATGCAGCATCGAAACACATGTCCTGAAATTGGCATTAAATTTAATCTGTGGAAGCAGTCACCCATCCATAAAACAAAAGGCAGCTCCTCTCTGCTGCAGATGTTTATAAATGAGTGTTTTTAACAAATGTCTGTGTGTTGCGGTTCTGACTGCTGCCCTCCTGCGTGACCAGGTCTTGAGTCATGACTTTAAAGCCTTTCTTTGGAGAACGTCTTTCACATAAAAGATAAAAAGTGAAATTTGGGAAGGCTGTGTCCTGGTGTTCATGGGAGTATTGCCAACTTGGGTAGTAAAAGTGAATTAGATTTTAAATAAAGGAGATTGCTCTTTGCCCTCCGGTAGGGAATGGGGTGGAGATCTCCTCTTCCCAGGAGAGACCTGGCCATGGGAGAGTCAATAGCTTCTGTTTTATTTTCCTGTGCATTGTATTAATAAGGATCACCTTGAACAACAGCTCCAATTCTTCATCCCTTTTGCCCCATTTGCCAAAAAAAGATCAGAGCATATTTGCCACTGTTTGTTTTTCCAGTTTCTTTAATTTGGGTAATTGCTTAGTCAATTCTCAAACATATTTTGTCTTTAAAAAGCAAAAGGCAGAAAATGACAGATCACCTTCTTTTCCACACCAGCTTTGGCATGCAGGTCCCAGATTGTGCGTTCTCTCTGTGGTGCCACACCAGCCTCCCATACTTAATTAATTTCCCTTCGTTTGTGCAGCATTGCACTTAAAGAAGCAGTGTCCCATTTTGATGGTTTGGCTTTGGCTAGATTTCAAAAGTGTCACTTCTTAAATCTTCTTTTCTTGTTTTCCAACATCCCAGTGTGCTGTATGGCAAAGAGCTGGCATTTTTTAATTCCCACTACTCTCACTCTTTCTCCCCCTTCCCTGTCTCCCTATTCTCCCTAGCACTTAAGATCCAAATCAGGCTGTCTGGGAAGAAAGGATGCTTGGGATCTGGTTTCTTGACTGTCCTTGTGAAAGGGCAGCATGGTTTGGTTTAATGATACTCTCAAGGGCTTGAACATCCAAGATCTACAGTGGTCTCCTGGAGCTGGCTCTTCATGTGACAATTCAGCTGGTAAAGGGCTATTTTCCTGTTATATCAGAATTATTATATCAGGTTCCTGTGTTCATAACCTCTGCATCATTAATGATAGCTAAGGCTTAGATCCAGCACCTCGTAAGCCTTGCCCTAGATCACTCCCATTCTCCTGATCTTCCTTCCCTCCCGTCCCGAACCTTGCAGTGTTTTCCAGCCCCAAGGCAGGAGCATGGCTCTGCCTGCTTTTGCAGTGGTTCTTTATAGCTGCCCAATGCTGTTTTGTGAGTTTAAAAGCTAAACAGGGGCTCAGTGCACTAAGACAGGTGGTTTGTTGACACCACACACTGAGAAGATCAGCTGCAAGCCTGTCCAAGTGTTTTGCAAACCTTGGTAAAGTGAACATTGCAACATCTGCAAGTTGCATTTAGTTCCTCATATGAAGCTTTGAGTAAAGGCTCCCACCAGCTTTGGGTCAAAAATCCTCTTGTTTTGCTGCTCCTGGCTTTTCTGGAGACACCAGGTAGCCTGATCTTGCAAGAAGAATGTAGCTGAGTCTTCAGACCTCCAAGGTTTTTACCATTTGGATAAACATCAAAGTTACCTGCAGTGAACTGGAACTCCTTGCAGCTTGAAGTAGACTCTTTGGGAACAAGTTGATGTTTCTCTCTTCAAAGTCAATAAAGAACTTGCTGAGACCCAAAATGTTTTCTACCCTACATGTATGGAGCCTTAAAATTTCAGATGTCCAGCACCACATCTGGCTATCAGGAGCTTCCAGGAGGTTTGCAGATGAAGGCTCCCATGGACAAGTGGACACAGCACACATTGAAATGCTGCATTTGGAGTCCCACAGAGACTAAGGACGAGTGTCTGCAGACTCCTACCTCCCACATCTGGCAGAATGGACCATCCACAGCTGTGGGCAGAGGTCAAGGCTGGTGCTCAAGGCTCACAACTTGACTAAATTCAATCAAAGTAGTGTCTAGTCAGAACTTATCTCCTCCCAAAACAAAACATGCAGTAGAAGAAACAAATTGTTTGACACCTCATTAGCAATTGTAAGCAGACTCCATTTTCACTCCAGGGTCTCATTGGAGTGATTTGTGAGGCAGTTTTTCCCTCCCTCTGCCTATCCCCTTAATGGTCCCCATTTTGAGGGAGTTGGAGGCAACGCAAGAACAACAGTGATTATTTGTGTTCTTCTGGGACACCCGTCCTGCTGTCTGCTGCTGGAATGCCCCTCTACCTGGTGTTGTTTCTGGAACCTGAAGCTTGTTTCATGTTGCTCCTATGCATGTGTGTGGTTGTTAGGAGGGCACAGCTGGCCTAGAGCAAGATAACCAGAGCTCCGTGTCCTCTCAGAGCTGAAATGTTGATTCATGTAACCAGCTGACTGGCTGCCTGATGGAGATGTACTACTAAGCACAAGTGTGTGGGTGTTGGGTGACTGTTGTTGCTTCAGGGCTTGAGAGATGTTATTGGCTGGCTGTGTTCTCATTCTACAGAAGAGCACAACCCAAAAAGATGAAAGAAAAGGAATGAAAACCCCTCCTATAATGATCAATTTGTTCTTTCTTAATTAAATGTCCATCCTCATCACAGTTTGATCCCACCATACTTCCTCTGCAGTTCTACCTTCTTATCTTGGCTTGAGAAGCAATTTATTTTCAATTTCAAGACCTTTTTGTTCTTGCTTTTTTCTTCCAAATCCCCCATCCACCCACCCACCACAGCAGGACATGTCTCTCAGGAAACCGCTTCCATGCTCAGTAATAACTTTTGAAATGTAAGCACATCAAAAAGGACTTTGACAAACACAGTAAGACTTTTGAGGGAGCCATTTGTTGTTGTGTTGGGATTTTTTTGGTCTGCATGCTCATTTTTCAAATCCACACACACAAGCAGATAACTTATCTCAGGCAGCAGCAATGAGCCGACAGGCAGTGATTCGGAAGCCTGGCCCCAAGGGAACATTCCTGCTACAAGACAGCAGTCTGGGAGAAAGAATGAAATTGTTTCTGAGATTTAACATTTTTCTCAATTGCCAGGTAGCTATCCTGCCACTGAAAAGAAATGTTACTGTGTGCTTCTGCCTTGATTTGACTTTCTGAGAATAATGGATTAAACTAGGACCAAAAGGGGGAGTGGTGAAAGACACCCCTTTCTTGCTTCCTCTAGCCTTGTTGTCTTTCATTAAAGTTTCACTTAAAATTTTCCCTATCATCCTTGTAAAAATATATATATATTCTTATATCAGAAAATAAAGTTGTTTTCCCTATTGGTATAGATATTAGCAATCCGCTAGTTAAGTGATATTCCAGTTCTTCAAACAAATCTGATGTTGAGATCAGTGTTCATGATTACAGTTCATCATTCCAATGGAGCCATTGATTTGTAATGTTCAAACAATCTTATCGCTCTTCAGTAACTTTAATTCTTTATGCATTCATCCAAAGGTTATTCCCTGACAGTTTAGTTTTATTTTTCTAATTTCATTATACCAGCTTTAATTCTATCATCAAAATACATTAGACATTTTAACCCTGCACATAGGAATGAATTTTCACTAGAGGTGTGTGTGGCTTGGAAAACCCGATGACCATATCTGTTTGAATTCCTTTTCCATCATTCCCTGCATTTAACAGTGTTTCATCTTGGCTGACTTCAGCCACTTAACACAGACAGGCTGAACCACTCTCCAGAGACCCCAGTGACTACGGAACAACCATAGATAACTCTTTTTGGACTAGACTCCTAGCTTTTAGCAAGCTGAAAATACAATGGAGCCTGTCTCATCTGTGTGAGTTTGAAGTTAAAATGATATCTGATGAAATTCTCTTTGAGAGGAATAAAAAAAAGTTATTTTCTCTAACATTTGTTTAATGGAATTGGGGAGTGCAATTGATTCTGATAAAAAGGGATATTGTATGATGAACAGGCTAAGAGAGCAGCTTTGAGCTGAATGAACAGCTACTAAAAGGCTGGTACAGTAGCAAAAGCAGCAATGCCATGAATATTATCCAGGGATCTAAGGCAAATGCATGTTGTATTGGATACACACTGTTGAATGTAAATCCGTAGTGCTGAAATACTGTATATTTATTATGCAAGCCAAAGCTGAAGACAGTTTCTGTTTGATGGACTCCTGGTGATGAATGGATTGTTTCATTCGAGTAAATGAACTGTCAGAAACAATGGCTACACAGTACAATTTCCCTCCCCGTCCCCAAAGGCCAGGAAAGCTCTGCAGCCAAAATAAAGTTGTATTTTTTTTTTATTTTTTTTTATTTTTTTTTTTTGTTAAGTCTAGTGAGATGGCAGGCTTGGGCAGAAAATTCAGAGGAACGTGTATGGATAATTTGACCTTAAAACAGCCTACATCTTTTAGCTAAAAGCAGCCGGGTTGTAGGCAGATTTGTTTAAAATCGAGGTGAGATCAAGGCAAGTGTCTCTCTAGGCCAGGGAGATGCTGGAAGTCCTCACTCTGGTTGGGGCCAGAAATAGGTGTGTGTGGGGAGTCCTGCTGCCAGTGGGGATGAAGCAATGGGGTACACGGGGTCCTGGGCATGTCCCCTGTGTCCTCTGCAGGAGCTCAGGGCCTGCGAGCAGGCCCAATAGAGGCCTGGCAGCTTGTCTGGCAGAAGCAGGCCATGCTCCTGCAGGGCTTTAGTTATACCCAGGAAGGTTAGCCCTAAATGAAATCTTCTAATTTCTCATGTTTTAGAGGCCAATAGCTTTCTCAAGAAGTGATGAGTCAGAGAAACCCTGAGCTATGTGCATTCATGTGAGCACTTGTAATGAGCAAAGCCTTTGAAAGTAAATAAAAAGCATACTGCAAACTGCAGGTGGTTTGAGATACCTGCGAAAGAGAAATGTTCCTGGAAGCAGCTTTTTGCAGCTCAAGAAATAAGGGAGTGCACGATGTAACTTCTCAATGTTTTTTATTTAATAGAACCTTCCTGAAATAATTTGCAAGATGTATCTTTAAGGGGAAAAATATAAGAGCAATTTTGGGTTTTCATTTCAGGTACTAGTTCCTTCTCTGAACGTGGTGTGCTTAGAAGAGGGCTCTTTCAGGCAGATTCTTCCTATTAAAGGGCTGGTCTTTGCTAAAGGACAGACAGGAAACGCCATACCAGGTAGTAAATATCCCCATCTTGTTCAGAACTTCTGCCAGTCCTTATTGTAACAATGGAAGGCTTTGGATTATACTAACAAATTGACAGTACCTTTTAGAAAATAGTAACAGATAATTCCTGTTGTAACTTCCCAGTAAAACAGCTTGATTCTATCTATACCATTTGCTCAGGAAGCCTGGGCATTTAATTTATGACCTGGGGTCCTTTCTGAGCTCAGGCAAAACAACATGCAGGACTGGTAGTGGGAATCATGACAGTTCTTTGTTTGCTTTCCACATATCCACACTTCTTCAGAGCAAAAAATCTTATCCCACTTCAGTGAAGACCCCCTGAAGTTCTTGGATTTGGCCAGATTTTGTTTTCTGCTAAATTAACACAAGCAAAAAAAAAAAAAAAAAAAAAAAAAAATCAATCTGTGAATTACACAGGAAAAAAAGCCTGATTTGGATACTCCTGGGTCAGAGTTGAAGGCGCTTTCAGCTGTCGTGTTCAGAGAGGTTTTATTGACTCCGGCTGCTTCCGCACCATCTCTGCTCCAGGCTATCACAAACTGACAATTATCTGGGATCAGTGATTTTTTTTTTTTTTTCCCTTCTCCTTCAAACAGTTAGCTGGATGCATCTCTTTTTCCTTTCTGCTCAGCTTTTAGAAAAGAGAATTTCTGTTTGCTGAAAACTGATAGCCCAGGTTTTTCCCCTGGATGTACTGCTGAGTAATGGATTTCTGCACATCTGGGCAGCCCAGTTGTGCTATGGATGCACCCTACAGGCTTTCTGTGATTAAGGGAAGGTGGAGGAAGGCTTGGTGTGCCCTTAAAACACGGGCTGAAAGCTCATGGAAAACAGGGAGTAACTAATTTCAGAAAAAAAATGATCTCAATGTCTTACACACCTGTTCATGATGCAAGCTTTGGTGTCAGAAATGAATTTGGCAGTTAAAAAATAATAATAATTCTGTATGTTTTCAAAGTAGTCCAAAGACCACACAAGTCATTGTTATTAGATGCCAATTCTAATTAACTTGATGTTACTTAACAGTCTACTGGTGAGTGATTTAGGCATTAACAGACAGTCATTGGCAAATTTGGTATCATGCAGTACTGTCCTGCAGCCTGGAGCATGTGCACACACCATGTCCTCCTGGTTGTGCCCTGCAAAAGGGGCCACTCAACCTTTCTCCAGCTCCAGCATGGATCTAAGCATGGTCCTCAGCCTGGCCTTCACTGCTTTAGGGTGTGAACAGGAACTCATAGCATCCCTGTGTTCATGTGAGAGACTGGGGAGAGGGATCTGATCCACCCGTTGGTTCCCAAGATAGCTTCACCGTAGAGCCTAGTGCTGTAAATCAAGGCTGGCTGATGTAAAGCATGGGCAGGTACAAGCAGAGAGCTTTCTAGACTGAAAAACACACTCATCTCTGGGAAAGCTTTTCACTGCCAGCAGTGTGAGTTCTCCTGTTTGTGCCAGTCAGCAGCACCCTGGCTGGGGTGGGACTTTTCGAGCAGCTCCTTGAACTCAAACATCAGGAAGGAGGCATCAAGAAGACAAACGAAGAAAGCAAATAAAGAAGAGCAGTTTGTAAGATGCCCTGGCAGATTTATGACTTCACCTGCTTCCCTGCCAGGCTTACATGTTAGTCATCTGCTGCTGCCCAAGGGGTGCGGCTGGAGGGGCCGTGCTCCCCCCAGCATCTGCCTGGGCAGAGTGCTCAGATGCGAGCACCTTGGTTTTTCCCAGCACAGCTCCTTGGGTCATACGTGAGCTGCTGCTGCCTGTAAACAAGCTGCTTCACCAGTGATTTACTGACCCTTGGGCTTCACCCTGCCTGCTGTAGGAGAAGAAAAAAGGCTGCAGCATGTGGCAGGACATGAAGGCAGCCCTCTGGCTGTTTCTTGAGCAGGAGTGGAGGAGTGAGGTGCTTTTAGCCCCTGCCTCGGGCAGTGAAATGTTCTGGTCAGCTGGGGATATGCTGCTTCCATGGGTGATAGAGCACTGAGCAAGCAAATGGTGCTGGGTAGAGCAAGGAGTGCGTCTGCCCCCAGAGACCTGGTGAGGGAACAGTTCTGTAGTGCTCCCAGAGCATGGTGTCCTTCATTGGGACACAATGTGTGTGTTTCCAAAAAAAAGAAAAAAAAAATCAAGGTATGGGCACTGCTGACAAACTGTCTCATTTGAGTAAAGGATAGGGTCAAGTCCAACCTCTACTTCAGCTTTTCCTTTTTCTCTTCAACTGTCTGCAGTTCTTGCCTGCTCGTTTGGCTGAGGTTAGGGCAGGCTGTATCAGCCAATATTTGTACTGAGTCTAGGAATGTTGATGCTTTGCTTTCAGCAGTAATAATCCCATTCCTTCACTTGTTTTGTGCCTATAACACTTCTACACGAACTGTTACAAGGGGCTTTGACTCAGTTGTGACTATCACTTCAATAAAACACTGACATTACAACAAGCAAGGAAACCTCTCCCATTTGGGACCCTTTAGAGATCAACCTTTTTTTTTTTTTTTTTTTAGAACCCCATGAAGAGTCCTGCTCTTAGGACTAGAAGAGACCCAAGAGAATTGGCTGAATTTCTGTGTAACTAAAGTGGTGACTTGACAAAATTTAGGGGACACACGACATTAGGAAACCCTAGAAGACCTACACCCAGAAATAGGCTGGGAATCTTTGCGTGATACAGAGCTTGCTTTCCTTTCTATCGCCAGAAGCCAGCCGAGTCTTTTATATAACGATTCCTCAATTCAGAGCTGCTGTTCTCTGCCCAGGGCTTGATTAAATATTGTATCCCTGTGTGAAAGCTGAGAGAATGCCCATTTGTGTGCACTAGTGTCTAAATATTTGCCTGTGATCTGCTCGAGGATGCAGTGCTGCAGGGAACTGAGAGCTGCCAAGTCAGCAGACTGCAGCCCTTTGCTGAGAGCCACACAACTGCTTGCCAGGGTGGGACAAACACGCAGCCTGTGGTGATGAGCATGGTGGTAGCACGGTGCCCTTCCTGAGGGAGACAGCAGCCCCTGGGAGGGCTCAGCTGTCACCTCACTGCCAGAGATGGTTTGTGCTCCCAGGACTTCAAACAAATCCCCTGTGCAAGCAGAGCTTAAAACGAAGTAAACCATGGAGCATCCATCTAGCTCCCCATCAACACAAGTGACTGCAATTTTCTTCATAGGATTTTCAAAGCTTAGCCCTAGCAGGGGCATTTTAATGATGGGAAGAAAAGCATGGTGAGGCAGACCATGTCTTTTTTCCACCCTTGCCATGTGGCTTTATAGGATGCTGTATCTCCGCTCCGGGGTTCCTCTCCATTTGCTGTCACAGCCTCCTCAAAATGAATTCCTGCTGGCTGTAGGCTCCAGGCTTCCAGGCACATCTGTGTGACATGCAGAGGCATAGCCAACCCTCAGCAGCAAGCCCAGCAAGGTCGTATCCTGTCTCTGTAGTCAGCAGAGCCTGAGGGCAAGAGCCTGCGGCACTGCGAGCAGCCGTGGTGCTGCATCCTGCTGCTGCTGGGAAGGGTGAGGGCATCAGCAGAGACTGAAGCCCTTTTAATATCAGCCCTCCTGACATATAGCTAGTGGAAACATCCCTTCATCTGACCCTGGAGGACCACCCAGGGGTTATTTAATCCTACAGTCCATCTTCTGAAACCCGCTGTAACAAGGTGTGTTAACCTCTGAGGTGGATTTGCAATTGCGGCCGGGGCTAATGACTGCAAGCTCATCTCCCTTGTGACCTTCCTCCTCACACATTGAGGCTTTCATTGGGCTCCTAATATATATATTGCAGTTAAATGTCACTGGCATAAAGAGGAGGGACACCACCTCTCTAAAACAAAATAAATAGATTGCGTTGGCATCGCTTAGGTTTTTCCCCAGCCATTTTAAAATAAGATGTTTTTTTGGAAAGCCTCTACCCGGATTAATTCATGTCTTCATCAACAGAGCAAATTTGTCTTTAAGAAAGAGAGCACAGTGAGCAAGAAAAATATTGTGGTCCAGCAAATGACATAGAGGTTTGCAGGGTAATTACAGCACCTCTGGTCCTTTGGCTATTTGAGCGGAAAGGGGGATGCTTGGTGGAGTTCATCAGAGCTTAAGGTAGTTCCACTGAAATGCTTTTCCTTTGGTCTCCTTTCCTTGCTGTGACTGTCCTATAATTTCCCTTTTCCCCCCTCTACTTTCCCTCGCTGTGGAAGAAACATCCCAAAGTAAAGTTTTTATCTGATCTTCTGAAATTGTAGCACTTTGTTTAAGAAAACACCAAAGCCAGTTCCTGGTGGTGCATCAGAAGGTCCTCTTGTCTGGATATTTCAGGCCCATTTTTACCTGCATCTACTGCAGCCCAAACCTATACAAAAGGCATTTATCTGATATGCAGGCAGCCAAGTCTTCTCTCCCTGGATTCAAATTTAGTGCCTTGGATGAATTTTTAAATCAGTGTCAATGTATGTCTGAAATGCTCTTGAACACTATTCCTAGTGTGTATATATATAATGTATATATACAAACAACAACAACAACAACAAAAAGTATCTCACTTCTGGCTGCAGTATTATGCCCCATGTTGAATAACACAGACTTCCCATAAACTTCTCAAATTCTTTTTTCAAGGCCTATTTTATCTTTACAATATCTGAAATGTGCTTGTCCCTAAGCCTTTGGGCACATGCACAAATATTACTTCAAGAGCAGTGTGTTCAGCTGTGTTCGCTCGTTTACACTTTCCTTGAAGTTTAAGCTCAGTCACATTAACCGTAATCGGGGGGGGGGGGGGGGGGGGGGAGAATAAGAACTTCAACAGACATGGGTGACGCTGATAGCCTTGTTGAATCTCTGTAGGTCAGCTGTGCATTTTAGCTCTTTTTGGTGCAAAACAAAACAGAATAATACAGCTTTAAGCTGCTGCACGAGTGTCCTCCCCTGTAGTTAACCAGCCAAGCTCAGAGGCATAGCTGGAGTTGTGTGAATGCAACGTTGTCTGCAGAACGTGCCTGAGATTTCAGAAGCCAAACTATGTGGGATTTTATAGATCTGCATTAACACCTGAACACCAACTGGAAACCCATGCAGTGCTGGGATAATAGGAAGAAAATGTTCTCTGCAGTGGGCGGCTTTAAAGGAATAGGTGCTGCCTTCTGTTAGCTGGGGGATCTCAGTCTCCCTAGCAAACGTATTCCAGTAATTAAACATCAGAACAAAATTCCTGGAGGGATGAGAATTTTGTTCATGTTTCTGGCCAGTGGCCAAGGAGATGGTTTTACCTCCTGCCTCCAGATACGGCTCCAGGATGTGATAGAAGCCAACCTGTATCTGCTGTGGGTGATACAGAAGCAAACTGAGAACACCACTTTGCTGGGTCCAGCCTGTAGCAAACACAAATGAATGTCCTCTCCCCTGGGGTAACACATCTCTTACAGTTGGTGGGACAGATTTTCCACTAGTGGTGTTGTCCCCTTCTTATAAATGTGGAACCTGGTACAGAAAAGGTATCTGCCTCCTGCCTTGGCCAGTGGCTGGAGCTCAGTAAGGCCCTAAATGTTTATGACCGCAATTAGCTCACATAAACCTCCCAAGGAGGGAACCTTGCTGCTGCCACACACAGCACATTATTATGGGGCTAAAATCCTCACGCTTAACCTGCACCTTCTTTGCTGTAGCAGAAGCTAACACTCTGCCCTTCCTACCCAGGCTGGGGATACAACTGGCCACCCTAGATTTCAGTGAGGAAGCTAGAAACACCAACTTGCCAGAAGCAGGCTTGGTCGTGCTTTTTTTTCCCACCTCTGTATTTTATTTTGACACATCAACACTCTCTATGAGGTGACCTTCAGGCATTTGGCTTGACACTAAAGCCTTGAGCCTAACCCTTCACCACCTGAAATCCCCTGCAGTTGTTTATAATGATGTCAGTGATCTTTAATACAGAGCCATCCTCAGCTGGAAGTGTTTGCCCAGGTATCTGTGACAGAGGTTTGATGGCAGAGGTAGATCAGGCTCCTAGCAGTATCAGACCTTTAAGAACTGACCTGCTGCTAAACCTCACAGAAGGAATGCAGAGGAGGTAGGTTACCACGAACCCTAGAGTCATCTTCTACATATGCACAGTATGTGTCCAAGTATGAAAGGCGTTTCTAAGCCTGCTGCCAGCGGTGGCCCTTTGCTAAACATCCAACCACATTTATGACACCTCTGGCCTGTGGGAATTGCCTGTCTGAGACCGTAAAGTCAATTTTCATCCAGCTATGATGCGAGCTTGATGCGTGCTAGAAGAAATAATATTTGGAAATGAAGGACTGAGGGAGGGAATCTTCAGCTGATATAAGCCTTATTGACTTCAAGAGAACCACACTGGTCTATGCTAGCTCTGCTGGTGGCCCATGGTTTAAATAAACTGTAAGGGGTAACTTAAATTCATTTCTAGGAAGGAAAAGGCTGCTGGGAATGCTGTGTTCTTATTTAAATCTATTTTGCACTGGTTTGGGGTTCTGTCCTATCCTTTAGCTTCAAAATTTAAAGGATTGATGGTTTTATTTGGCGGAATAGCAACTCCCCAGACTTTCTGCACAATCCTAAATAAATGACTAATTCTGCTGTCTTTTTGTTCGGTCTCCTAAGTGGAGTCAGCCTGTTGTGGTTACCACCACTTTCTCTGAACCTTATTCCTATTCTCTTTTGTAATGTGAGGTTGGACCACAAGAGGCCATCACGCTGGGAGAGTAATCAGGGTGAGGGAGACGTCTCTGTGATCTGTAATGTGGTCCTAGGGTTTGTGGTGGACCATCATGCATGGTCACCCGCCTGGCTTAGTCAACTTTCACAGATGATTGTGAGCAACTTAGAGAAATATGTGCTCAGCTGCCAGCAAACGCACGGGATGGCTGATGGATCTGTGGTGCTGCTTGGTACTGACGTGAACCTCTTTGATTAGTTTTTTGGGCTTTCCCTAGTGCCAAGGACCAGCAGATCTTGTGGACTTGGAGTCAGCAGCTGATCTAGAAGGAACACAAATACTGAGGTTCCATTTATTGCCTTAATCTACCCATTCCTGAAACTTATGCAAAGCCTTCCCGGAGCAAATTGGAAGGGCAGATTTACACAAAACTGTAAATCTGTAAAGCAATTGCAAAGAGCTCCCCAGCAGTAGCTGCCTGCTCCCTTCCCCCAAAGAAAAAATGTTTTACTCGGGAGTATTCCAAAGGCATGGCAAAACGCACATGTCAAACCTCCTTAACTTTCACTGGCTCCAAAGGAGGATTTAATCAGTGAAATAAAGTGAGGAGTTGTGAGTTCCTTGCAGTAAACAAGTTAAACGTTATTAAACACACACGTGTCTCTTTAAGGAGATGAATTGATTGTGTGTGTTTATTTTTACAGTATTATTTCACTGAGTAAGAAAAAAAAAAGAAAGACTTGGAGTTGATGCCAAGATGATATAGCAGAAACAAAGCCCAAGAAGGGATTTTTCCACTATGCTCATTTTTTTCCTAATAACTGTCTCCCATATCTGCCAATCTTAGGTCAACAAACACAAGTTGATTGACAAGTTAAAATGTTTAGCTTAGCCTGCAACTCATATAAACCAATTTAAAATTTCTAGTGCAGGAGGGAGATGTAAGAGAAACAAACAATATCCCTTCCTTCCTAGCCTCTCCCTTGAGGGTAATCTAGGAATGTTTTTGTCGTGGGCACTGGCTGATAGCAGGGGACATCCCCTTGTTCACGGAGCAGCAGGTGGGAGCTCCTTGCTCCACCAGGCAAAACGTTGTGGGGCTTCCTGGGGCTGCTGGGGGAGCTCCAGCAGGATGCTCTGAATCTGGTGTACTGCCATGCTCACCAGGAGTTCTGCTTCTACACAACCCTTTGTCTGCTGTAATATGGCCGTGCAGCAACTGTTTCAGCAGTCATATCCTAAATAACGGCACGGATAGAATTATATGCAGACAGGGCTCCTTCTACCCTAATGGTCCTGGGGTACGTTCACAGCATGATTAAGGCTTTAATTGATATTTTACAAGTGAGGAAATTCTAACAGGATGAAATCACGTTGATCGAATCAGAAGTGTTTGGAAGGGTGATAACTCCCAGTCTTCTGTTCTGAGGCTGTGGACAGGAGGCGTGAGCTGAAGCCAACTGGAAGCTGCTGCATTCTCAGTTGTTCCTCCTAAATGAAGAACCAAACTTTCCTGAAGAAATGATTCCTTCAGTCTCAAACGTAACCATTGTGAAAGGAAGTCTTCACCACCCTTAGCCAAAGTAACAGGGATTTTGGTGGCTGAGGTTGGCTGGGACATGGGGCGTGGCCTCCAGCAAGTCCCTGAATTGCCCTGCTGCTTTCTGAAGACGTCTGTGTCCTCAGTCTCCCATTTTCAGTTTCTGCTTCAGAGAATCGTAATTTAAGACTATTTGACCTGGCATAACAGCAATGGGAAATAGGGAAGCCAATAAGGTAGGGAAATGGGGGTATTGTTTTGCTGTTGCTTTGTTTTGGTCTTCCCACCAAGGAGTACTCTTAAGTAAAACTTTCCTATCTTTCAGCCGATGGCCTATTGGCTGCTCAGTGTAAAAGACCTTTCTTTCTCCCCATTTTATTCTCCAAGGTCATAGATTTGAAGTCCCTCAGCAGTTTTTAGGCAAACAAGCCAACAGCACCCCCCAAAAAAGTCCCCAAAGAAAGCGTTGCCACAGGGCAGATAGTGTCTCATTTAAGAGGCAGATACCAGCAGTCAGCACACCGATTTTTAGATGGGTATCTTCAAGTTTTCTTACAATTTTATAGCAGTCACCCGAGCTGTCCGGTGGTGGTGCGGTGCCCACAGCTCCCTCCCGAGCCCCAGCTGTGGTGGGCTGCTCTGCTCAGCTCACATCCCCTGGGTCCTGCTGCACAATCAGACCATCTGAACGGAGCCGGCAAGCTTCTCCGACCACCTGGCTGGCAAAAGCAACAGCACGGTGTTTTGAAATAGCAAAGCAGCGAATTCCCATCACCACCGCCGAGTCTCAGCCCACCACCAAGGAGTGTGCTTGAGCTTGGTTTCTTTCCCCGTGACAGCAGTGCTTTAAAAGTGGATTCTGAGCTCTGAATCAAATCCATTACTGGGTAGTTATTCCTCTGGAATTTGAGCATTTTTCTATGCAGTTAAAATACTGAAGGGACCTGTTTCTGATTTTTTAATACTTATGCACACACCTGCACGTTTCTTGTGCCCCAACACAGAAATGTTAGCCAGCTCCACCTCCCTCACCAGAAGAGGTTGCAAGTTCTGTGCCTGTTTTCTTATCTTCTGTAAATATTTAGCAGCCAAGCTGTGGGATTCTCAAGATGTTTAAAAGATAAATCTACGTCATAGTAGCCCCGTCTCACAACTACATTCTCTTAAATAATATAGTAAAACAAATAACCCTTCCAACTTAGCTGGATGGAAAACAATTACTTGGCTTTGAAGGCGTGCGTACAAATGCCTCTGCAGTTGACACCTTTGGTGATTGATGTTTTTTGATGCTATAGGTTTGTTTTGCTCCCTCACTGTTTGTTTTCCCACTGGGCTGACTTGGTCAGGGAATGCCGTTCCTCCCCATGGAAGTGCATATTTGGGCAGCTATGGACTTTGGGATCAAAGAAGTGAAATGTGCAAACATAGCAATTCATCTGAGAGGTCGAATGCCCTCGAACTAGCCAGAGAAGGCAGATGGAGGTCTCTGCTCCTTACGAATGTTGATAAAGACATCTCAGAGTTGAAAGAGTAGTGCATTGTGGACCAAAGAAGAACCCTTATGAGAAGATTAACTAGTAGGGTTGGTCCAATTTTATGTTTACATATTTTACTTTATTAGTAAGCCTAGTTTTTGCTTAACTACTGGCATGGCCAGAGTTGGGGATGCCAGGGCAAAACAGACACAATTTTCCAGTTAGACATCCGTGCTGCTGTTGCCAATATGAAAGGTGCAAAATGTGGGAATCTGTGCGCTCTTCTCCAAGAGGTTCTTGCAGTAGCCCACTGCTCATCTCATGGTTCCTGCCCTTCAGCTGGAGAAAAGTGGTTTCCGTACCTTGGTGTGGCTGGGTCGTTCATTCTTTGGCTCATCAGAACCTTGTGGTATGGGTCTGGATTAGGTGTGCAAGAGCCCCCAGGCAGATGCTTTGCTTTGCTCCATGCTACCATCTAACTTCTGAGCTCCCCAAAGAGGAAGCTATTTTGGCAGCCTGGATTTTGGGTTGTTTCAAAGCGAGGGAATAGGGAACTACAAAATGAGAATTAACTAGCTGATACTCAGCCAACCACCCAAGGAACCAGTCATGTCTCTGCTGCTCCTGTTGCTAAAGTTTCCAGACCTGATGTAGATTCTTCCTATCATTTTTATTTTTTTTCTGAAAGAATATTGTTCATTTGCTCTAGAGTATACTGCCCTGATACAGAAGCCCCTAAAAACGTCCAAATCAAGGAAGACCTACAGAGTATATTTGGGAGGCATGATTTACCAACTTTTCCTGCCTCTCTCGTAGGTAGGCGTATTGGGCAAGGCAGGCATTGTGGTTTCTTCAGCCAAGCCAATGCAAGCAAGCTGGATACCGTGGGTCACTTCACGGTATGCAATGAATCAGGCTTGCAGTGGACTGAGGCATGGCTTGGGCAGGTCAGCGCGTACGCGTTCTGCCCCATCCAGCTGCTGGCACTTCAGAAACCTCCGCATGCACGCACACGCTCGCGCCGCACACACTGGCAGCCTTGTTTCTCCTGCCACAGGCTGGTCAGGATCTACCAGCAATTGTTGAGATGTCACAGAAAACTGGTTTAAACTGAGACGGAGCTGCAGCTGTGCTACAAACGCTTGGTTTTCCCAAGCCACTAAACAAAAGTGAGCTGTCTCCTTCTGGGTGGATTTCCAGGGAAGGCTTTTCGTTTCCTTGGGATCAAACTCTTAGACCTAATTTTTCTTTAACAATGACCAGCTTTAAAGTGAAGATGTATTACCATAGTCTGGACGTTAAAATGAGAATAAAAATTACTGAAGATATTGACAGTTAGGTTTAGGTATTTTGATATTTTTCTGAGATCTTTCTCTGACTTAAAAATGATCGTGGGTGCTTGTGCCACAGTGTAAAAAATTCTTCTAGAACTGCCCAGATGGGCCTCTTTTGTATGATTTTTGCAAAGCTGTTATCTGAGTGAAAGCTGCATAAAGCAGATCTGGCTGGAAATGACAAAATATGTTTGTTTTGTTTTTGTTGTGTTTTTCTTTGGGGGGTGGGGGGTGCTAAGCATCAAGGATGAAGATGTTTGTACACTGCAGTTTCTTTATTGTAGGGCACCAAATAGGAAATAAATTAGCAGTTGCAGGATTGTTGCTTGATATTCAGCATAGCTTTAATATCCTTAAGAGTGCTGTTAAGTTGTTTCACTGTGCACGACACTGCTGCTGAGCTGGAAGCCCGTGCTTTCCTTGCCTTTACATGCTCAGTTTCTCCCTGTGAGCAAAGGAGAACGCCTTAGCCGGCTGGAAGGAGCGTTGTCGTCGCTGTTTAATTCATTTGGTTTGAGGTTTACGTCCTGCGTAACAAACATCTTGTTTGTGGCCTGACAACAAGAGTTGTTTAAAGCCGTTTTCTTCTGCCAGCTGCTTTGTGGTCAGCTGGAGGGAACCCAGCCAGACAGCCACCCTGTAATCAGATCACTTTCCAGTTAGGGCAACCAAAGAGATAGTGGCAGGCAGATCCCTTAAGCCGGCGGCTTTCAGAAAGCCCTTTGTTAAACGGCTGTCTTCTGCCTTCATTCCAGGACGGCTCCATTGCTGTTCATTTCCTTTCCTATTAAGTGCTTATCTGTGGCTAGACACGAGCAGCTGGATAGAGACTGAGTGAAAATTGGAAAAGCTCGCGGCATCGCTCTCGTCGGAGGCAGCCACAGCCAAGAGCCATTTGCCTGCGGAGCTGGAGAGTGGCCGGGGCTGCTCCGTGCAGGTGCGTTTTACCCTCCTCACAGCTGGGTGATGAACGGGATGGTCAAACAGACTGTTTATCCTCTGGCACAGGAGGGACTGACTAGCATGAAAATTAACACTCAGCCTACAGCTTTCACTCAAAGCCCCCAACCGTGGGCTGCCGGCGGGCAACCTCAGGCTTCGAGTGAAAAATGGAAGAGGAAACGGTCTTGTTTTTCTAACATTCAACATCAGCAAAAATTAGGAGACTCATCAGCTACTGATGACTTTGCTTTGTTTTGTTCCAAGTTCTTTCACGAACCTACGTTATGGAAATATCCAGCTCCTGCTTGGAAGAAGAAACCATTTAAACAAGCAAGAGATAAGGAGTACTGCAAGGACCAACGTATTCATTAGAGCAACATAAAAGACAAGTTTTCTGAATGATGCAAGCTGTTTTTATCTTTATCTAGAGTGTCTTGTCTATGAATAAAAATCTGCATAATGCAGGCTCTCACAGTAGAGAATATCAAGGAAGCCTCGTGGTTTCATGGCTGCAAAGGTGCGCTTGCCAATATAAGGCAGTGCAAGGCAGTCTCCTCTGGATTTTCCTCTGTGCCTAGGTTGATTTCATTACTTCATCTCTTTCTGCAGTTTCCTCATCTCCAAAATAAGGGATTTATGTGTCATATTTGTGAAACTCTTTGAGATCCACAAATGAAAAGGATTATCATGTTTTTTGTTTACAGTACAAGCCTCGCTCCAGCCTTCATCTCTGGAGGAATACTCCTGCCATTCTTGTGTTAGAGGACAAATCCCTTTTGTAGCAGCAGTCCCTGTTCAGACTGCTCAACCCTATGGGCTTGAAAAAAGCCCCTAGAACTCTCTCTGTATTTCTACAGCTGGCACTGCCACAGCACTTCTTGCAGCCTGGTTATTAATCAAAGTCTAATTTACAGCTTGTCAGTGCAAAGAGAAAGCTTTTCACATCTGTCCATGAGCTTGCCATTGTGCCCTTCAAGCTTCGCAGTGATTTTCAAGTTTTTGGGTACATGGGAAACCTGTGAAGAACAGGGGAAAAACTCAGCCACTTCCTTGAGCTCACCCAGGAGCCCGAATTGGATTAATCCCTTTATCTGATCCACGTGGTTTTTCTTGTGCTGGTAATGGAGCCACAGGGGATCTCAGCTTTGGAGCTGCCAATCTTTTTTTATGAAATAAAAGTGTTATTTTTAATATTTTGTTACTTTCTAAAGTGTGTTGAATGAGATTAAGCAAAATTAGCACCTTCCAGTTGTGAACTCCAATTTCACTGCAATGATTGCTATTCCCCTTCAGGATTCATTCCTTTGCCAGGTCAAGAGTGCACAGTAGTGCTCTGGAAGCAATGGATTAAAGTGTTGATAGGAGACATTTCTCCTTTTATCTTCTCGAGAATCTGTCTGATGGCTGCTTTGGCCTGTTTAAATATTGGCTTCAATTTCCTTAGCACAGAGATCGGCCCTGAATTGTGAGTGTGTTTATTCTGTCGAGTTTAATGGCAGCAGCTGCTTGGTAAGGGTTAAATACTTGCACACGTTTTCAGCACTGTCTTCACTTCTCCTTCACTGCATGGAGGTGAATTTCTGTGAATGACTATTGCGTTTAATTGGGCACACGGGTCTCAGCAAAAATGTAGGAGCTGAGGCAGTCTGTCCATGGTGGAAATGAGTTCTTATAAACACTTTATCTCAACCATTTCAGCACAGGCATTCCTTGTATCTATCCTGGGCAGTCAGTCCGAGGTAAAAGCAGCCCACTGCAAACACAGGACCCCAGGAAAAGTTGAACACATGGATGCACAATGTGAATAATAGTAATAATAACATCAACAACAACAATAATGTCACTACTCATTTTACCAAATCAGTTAAAAAAAGCTTTGTATTTCAAATAGCAATCTTAATTTCCAATGCTGTCTAGATGCAGGCTTGGACTCTGCTCTGATTTTACACTGTGTAAAACAAAACAGCTGTCAATAAAAAAGAAAACAAGTTTGCTGCAGAAAAGGTGCTCATTGTACCTTTTCCAGTGCTGATTAGAAGCTATGCAATGCAAGTACTTAGGGCTTGAGGCACAGAACAACTTTTATTTTTGAAGCTACAGGACAAACAACCAGCTCTGATGCTTGCTATGAAATACTGGAAGTACAAAGTGATTAAGCAGAGCTTGAAAATAACCAAATCTTTGCAAGATAATTTGACAATGGTTGAAACTTCTGTTTTCAAATACAAAACAAAAGCCAAGCTTGGGAAAGCATTGGATGATTTCCTTTCCCCACCACCAATTGAGACTTAGATGGATCTCTTTGTTCCCATTGAGAACAAAAATAATATTCACCGGTATATTTGTTCAAAGAATGCTACTGTCAGCATTTTCAGAAATCAAATGCAATCCATCAGCTTAAATGGAGATGGTGACATTGTTTTGAATGTTTCATTATCAATTTGCACTGAAGGAAGTAGCCCCATGCTGTTATCTGCCCCTGTTTTCTTTTGATTCAAGGAGCCTGTTTGTGGATTATGTTGTGTTGCATTTTTGGCTTGCCAGGACACTACCATGGCTTCAGCAAGGTTTTCTTATAAAAACTGCCCAGTTTCTATTATTCACAGTTGGTGCAAGGCCAGCGGTTGTTAGACATCTGCCTGCTGAGGCTGCTCAGGGGGACGAGGTCAGCACGGTCGGGGAAGCTCGAGGGTGCCCAAACAGAGCTAGGAATCAGCTGGGGCCATTTGCACGGCTTGAGAAGGGCTCAAGTAGCCTGCCCAGTCAGTTTAATTACCATTCAAACCGGGACAGCCATTGTGTATAAATCATGGGAATTACAGTTCTTGCAAAGGCAGAGACAAAACATAGATGACAGTGAGCAAAACCAACGTGATTTCACTTAAAGCACCAGGATCTCTCTCTCCCCTCCCTGCCCAGCTCAGACATGCCTGGAAGCCGGAGGTCTCTGTCCTGCAGATCTCCTGAGCGAGGGTTTGTGTTCCCCCAAACGCAGACGTGAGCGGCCTCAGGCCCGCTGCTGCAGGAGCAGCGTGTAGCTGGGGAGTTTTAGTTTCACTCAGTCCATCACTAGAGAAAAACAAGCCACATACACTGAGGTTACTGTGCTGAACGTAAGGAAAGTCAAACTTTTTCCAGACACTGGAAAAGATTAAGCATACGTATGGCCCAGCATTTGTCACAGAGCAGTCTAAATTGAGAATATGATAGAATATTAGCCTCGTTACTGGAGCTGGTCCACTGAATGCAAAAAGTAACTGTGAATAATCCAAACTTAACCCAAGCTTCTTAGAAATTGGTCTTCCAAAATTCAAGTTTCTGGGGGACGTTATCAATAATCAGAGCAGCATCTAAGTAACTGGTGGGCCTTGGTCTTCAATTCCAGTTTGTGTTTAATCCACCGAGGGCTCATGGCTGTGCACCATAGTGAAACCCACCTAAGCCAATGGAATAACTCAGGGTTAGCTCCCTTTCAGCTGAGATCAGATCCTTAAAAAACATGATGCCTATCCTTGGTCTTCTGAGGCTGACACTTTGCTCTCTGCAGCTCTCTTCCAAGTGGTTTCATCCACATAGTGCAGGCCTGTCCATTTTCTTCCCACCTTGCTTTACAATTTGTCTTTTCACATAACTACATTTGTTTTAGCTGGGAGCTTTCCCCACTGTTCTCCCTCTTCCTGCTGCCACAAAGAGCGTGACATAACACGGTTTTGTCTGACTCAGTGCATGGGTTTTGGTGACAAGCATCCAATCCTGGCTTGTTCAACATTGAGGGAAAGAACTTGGGCAAGGAATTTTGATCAAAAGGTAACATAAAAAAACGAACAAGTAAGCAAAGTTGTTCTAGCACTATCAGAAGTGTAAGGTCTGTGCCAGCTGCATGATTCTCTTTCCATCCACCTGGCAAGAAGTATTACATTTTCCCTCTAGGGCTGGCGAGGGACTCTTTTTCCATAGCATCGTCTGACCATGGAACAGTTGGCAGGGGGAATTTGCAGAGTGATGTGGCTGTATCCTCTCTTTCAGACAGTTAAACGTGTCTTCTCCAGTGGCAACTCTGGCAGCCAGCCCCTGAAGATGGGAAGCTGCACGAGTGGCCTCCCACAGTGCTAAATCTCAGGCTGCTTTGGGAAAGCAAGGAACTCGGAGAATTTTTGTGTGTGAACTACACATGCATACAGATTCATTTCTTTCTGATATACATTTCAGCTTGCAAATGGCAAGATCTTCAAAAAAAAATCACTACAGACTGACATTTGCAACCTCAGCTGATGGAATCAGAAATGGGGGAAGAGAAAAAGGTCCCGAGAGCGTCTGCTCTGGGCTCTGTCTTCTCCAGACCGATGCAGCGATGCTCTGCACAATCGGTTCTTGCTGGATCTCTGCAGCAATCAGTTTTTGTGCATACTCCAAGGGATATTAATCTGTTCTCCCAAACTGCTCTTATTCTGAGCATGTTTTGTAATTCTCAGCCTTGGCCAGACTCTCCTTTTGCTCTTTCCTCTCTCATCATCATCTCAGATGACAAATGCTGTGCTGCAGCTAGTACTATCTTATAATTTATTTATAGGAGTTAATGCTATCTTCATCAGCCATCTTTTCTTAAGTGATGCAAAATCTCTGGCTTCAACATCTACATGTATGTATATGTTTAATGAAACTTTGGTTGGAGTTTTAAAAAATATTATATGGCAAACCAGGTGTGGTTTGATTGCATACAACACAATTCACATGACCAAACTAAAGAAGAAAACAATGTGCTGACTAACACCACAATTGCCTGTTGTAAGTAATAGATTTAATCGTGGAAATATTCTGAAACCCCACACTGTAGTTTTATTCCAATGCGGGAGTCAGATTTCTATCGTGCTCCTTATTCAGCTGTGGTGCAGTCCACCTCCGTGACTCAATCCTTACCAACAGGGTTTGCCCTTTGTACAGTGCAAATGGCCAAATAGCCATTTGCTGGGCAAAATGCTGGGCAAGGGCTTAAATACAGAGTGAGCAGAATCTGAAAGGCAAGCTAAATTAGAGAAAGGATAAAGTGGCAAAGTGAAGGTGGGTGACACAACACAGCAAGTAACCACATCGTCTTCTTTTCCTTTTCTTTCCCCTCATAACTATTATTTTCATCTTGCACTACTAAGATTTATGTATATATGTATTATTATTATTAATAATATTATTTGGTGAGGACCATAAACACATTTTAAAGGCACATGAAAACAATAACTAAATTTTGTTCTCAGAAGTATTAACCATCCAAACCAGAAGCAAAATCAGTGCCCTGTGATTCAGGTAATCAGAACACACCAGGAATAAGAAGCAGCAAATGATCAAATCATACAAATCCCAAGCAAACTGGAGATGTTTCTTCCAGACTTGATCAAAGATATATTTAAAAAAAAAGACTGTTGTAACAAAACCACAGTTGGTTTTGAACAATTCACAGACATTGAAAGAAAAAGAAAAGCCTGAATTGTGAACAAATACTAATGGCAACAAATAAATCAACAAACACCTAATTATTTATGTCTTCTCACTATAACAGCACATTAATCTGCCATGAAATAGTCATAGATGAATCACAGAATATTCAGCTTTCCAAATGCACGTTGGGTTCTTTAAAACTGGACCGCAGATATCAAGAAGAAAAAAAAAAAAAGATTACTGGAAATGCTGAAATAAATTGTCTCATGGTAGTTTGTTTATGCATAACATTTTCGATAGCTGGCATGGGGCAAGGGAAGGGTGGGAGGGAGCAGTTCTTACATCTTACATACATGAAAGAGCTCAGGGCTGGGACAGTCCACAGCAAAGACCTCTCCATAGGGTCAGGCGGCAAGAGGCTGGAGGGAGGAACTTCTCCTTTAGTCCAGGAATGGGTTGGATTGGATCCCCTTTTCTCTCCAAATGGTTTAAACATCTTGTTACCTTCTCATTTAACTCTTTCTTGACCTGGCAGAGGGAGGGGAGGGTATTTGGGTTAAATACAAGGCTCATTCTCAAGGCTTCTGGCTCTGCCACTGATTTGCTCCGTGCTTGGGCAAAGCACTGCATCTCTTAATGCCTCCAGTCCAGCAAAAAGCAAATAATTACAGCACGTTCACCCTGCCCTGTGTCTTCCTTGGCTGCAGTGTGAAACCACCGGGAAGGGGCCGAATTCATGGGGGCTCACATCTAGCATCAGATGGCCCCATCCAAAGCAGATTGTGTAAGTGTTGTTGAGATTAAACAGCAATAACAGCTCTGATGTTTCCTATCCTAGAAAGCACAAGGCTAGTCCAAAGTTATGCAAAAGGCAGGAAGTAACAGGAGATGAGGGGGAAACATAATGGCAAAACTCTTCTAATACGATCCAAAACTTCTCAAAATCCCTAAAGATGTGGTTCAAGTTTTACACAAATGTTGTGAGATGCTTGTGTTTTCTTTGAGGAGCTTGCCAGCCCTCTGCGAGAACCGCTCGTGATGGAGACAGTGACACAGGAGGCGAAAGAGAAGTGTGAATACCTCTGTCGCCCTCGGGTTTGTGCTTTCTTTGTTGCCCTTCTGTTCTCACCTAGCCAGAGATGAACATCTGCGTTCACAGCTATCACAAGACACTGCTGCTTTGCTGACTGGCAGGAAGTGCCAATGTGAAACGGGTGTAACCTTCTTCTCCAGCTTGCCCTCGGAAAGTACATGAAACACATCGGCCCTTGTTGCTTCCATAAGCTGAAAGGAGTTTGTGATTCCAAGTCTACTCCGCTCACAGCACGACATGCCCTGGGTCAGCCCCAGCAATAATGTTTTTAAACAATATTAGGTTATTCTTGGCAATCAATGATGACATTTTCTACCAATCGGGATATGAGAAAAACTTCTAATAATAAGAAGTGATAGAATAACAGAACTGGAGACTGAAATACTCTGAAACGCAGAGACTAGTTACACCGTGGGGGCAGAGGGAAGCTGAGACAAGTCCCGGGTATGATTTGTCTTAAGAGTTTAACCCAAACACGCTGTTAATTCCACACTTGGGGAGTCCAAGTCTAATTACTCAGTACTCGAGATCCTCACAGTAGTAGGCAAGGCAAATGCTGCGTTTGTATTTTTCTCTGCTCCTATTTGTGATCAAACAAATTGATACTTAACTTAGAAACTGAAATCATTTACAAATCCGTTGCATGAATAACTTACCAAATTCTGGAATACTGTTCTGTGTCCTTTTGGACTGAGCTTACTTTTTCTAGGGGACCTAACATAATATCTGAAGCACAGAAAGTCACTTCGCTCCCCTCTTTTGTGCACTGTTTGGAGGCATTTTGTGCAGTGCAGGCAACAAACCTGGTGATGGTGGTGGTTCTCTGTTACATGTATAGTGGTAATGTAATCCCCCCAATGGACTCAGCAAAATTAAGGACAGATTGAAGGATGTACTCGCAAAGGACAAAGACCATGAAGATCTGCTAGGTCAAGGCTTGATGCACGCTTGCAAGGTGATTGTATCCCCTGTGTTTTATGCACCAATGTATCTGAAAGTTGAAGTGAGACACCCTCATGGAGCAGAAACCACATACTAACCTTTATTTTTCTCAGCTTAAAAAAAAAAAAAAAAAAAAAAATCTTAAAAAAAAGAAAAAAAAAAAAAAGAAAAAAAAATCTTTTAAAAGAAGAGATTTTAAACCAAAGATCTTCCAGAGGCACTGATATCTTTGACCTAGCGGTAAAGGATTCTTCTTTGCACTACGGTTTGAGTGGCTTTGTCTCCTTCAGATTGAACAATAATAAGCTGTTCCTAATGCACATCTTCAAAGAATAATTTCAGCAGCTCCTAGACAAATAACAAGATGAATTAGGACTGGGAAAAGGAATTATCTCAACATTGCCTGCTGTTACTGCTCTGCCAGCTGTCATGGTTCAGTTCCACTACCGTCCTTTAAGGATTATTTTTAATGGTACAAACAGTATCTGCCCCTCCTAGTGCAAGCATCGCCTAGTTCCTGAGAACTGCTTCCAGACAACTTGTTTTTCTAAGATTTTACTTTTATTTGTTTATATTCTTAAATATGTCATGCTCCTTATCCATCCCAACAAAATTATAACCCAATTCAACTCAGCTGTCCTTCACGAGGATGGGGCCTTACTCGGTGTCCTACTCAAGCCTGTCTCCATACACACGATGAGGAAGTCTCTGTAGGAACAAGAGCAACCTACAGGAGAGGCACATTACCAGAACCAATACAAGAAATTGCATGAACAGAGGGGTCTGGCCCAAGGGGCAGCTCCAGGCTGCCCAAGCAGCTCGGCGATGCTCCCTGCTAACCAGCTGGGCAGCCCTCAGGCCCCAGCCTCACTGCAGTTACTGGCACAACACGCCGTTCCCTGAGCTCCTTTTTTCCATCTCCCAGCCCTCAGGATGGCTTTCCAGCCTTCTCCCCACCCCACCGCCATCTGATTGATTGTGGCAGTTGATCCTCGTGCTCTCTCTCCCCCTCGAGTGGGAGAGCAGCTGTCAGGTCCAGGGAGTGAGTGAGTGAACTCCTCCTTTCCTTTTTTCTTCCCATCCGTCAGCTCAGAAGTAACACTGAGAGCAAATGGAGTCTCCCAGCTGGTTTGATTTATTTGGTTTAATGTTCCACCACGACCCCTTGGCTTGGCCTGGCCTTTCATCCAGGCACTGTAGGGGCCTAAGGCTACTTAACTTCCGTGATTAGATGAGTTCAGTGTATTCCAGCCTGCCTGGCCAAAATCCAAGCAATTCACTTAACTACTGTCTCCATTTTGAAGAGATTGAACTAAGGCACGGGGAGAGACATCCCAAGAAAGTCTGTTCAGCCCAAAAGCGTGCACGGAGGCCGTGAGGAGCCAAGCACTGAAGGTCTTCCCTATACAACTGCAAGGCCTTAAGGACTTGCTCCTTTGGCACAAGGCTGAGAAGCAATTTTGGCTGCTAGAGCAGGCCTTGCTCTTTAAACTATAAGCACAGTCCTTTATAAAAAGCGTTTTCATTCCTGAGTTTGCAGAGATTTACACTGAGCTTTCTTCCTCTCCCAGCGAGACAAAAGTCCCTCGGCAGTGCCAGCCATTCTGAAGCCGCCTCTGGGGCTGATATTCAGCGTGTCAGGCCGAGAAGAGCGAGCCCCAGAAACAACAAACAGCGATCCAGCTTGTCGGATGTGTTGGATTTCGAGTCCTGTGACATCTCCCTTCCTAGTCTCAACCTCTCTCGGGGGCAGAGCCCAAGGCTGTGGATGGGTCGGCAGGCAAAACAAGGAGGAGATGCCTGCCCCTACCGAGGGGACTGCCCTGGCTCTGCTCACCTGTGTCAGAAATATCTGTTGACCCAGCTAAATTGGCCGGTTATTTTCCTGCTGTAGGGATGTTGGGAGGACCTGAGTGAACGAAGTGATTTAGCTCAGGTACAACAGTGGCCAAAAGTGGCATATGAAAGTATTAGGAAGTGGCACATGTAGCGCAGGCCTACACACAGTATCTTTTGTACTGGTGTAATTATGTTGGCTACGGCTGTGATATTTTACCCATACAGTTATAGCAGCATATCCTGTAGTGCGGACAGCATAAGGGTGCCTTATGCCATCTAAGCTCGTTCCCTTTTCTCATACAGGAATAAGCTGTATGAATACAAGTGTTTTTATATTAGTAGAGCTTCACCCACATCAGGGAAATTATACAGTTTTAGCCAGCCAAAGAAAAATAAACTTCTTGCATAGAAAATCCTTAAAGAGGTAGGTAGTAAGAACCAACATGTTTCTCAACTGCCATGCTGCCACAGCCAGAAGGACTTTAAAGGCATTGAAGGGAAGGGCTTCCCAAAATGTTCAGAAATTGTCTGTGTATTTGGCATGTCAGATATGCCCTCTTTATGTCTAGGCCAGTGTTAAAGGATAAACCAAAGCCAAGCTTTGATGCGCCAGGTTAATGAGTCACACAGCTGCTTTTGAAGGTGTTTGCACCTTCACTGAAAAAAATTAATAGAAGATTTTGCAAGAGCATCTCTTAGACCATGTCGATCAGCACCTTTCTCCTGAAAAAGAAAATAGGGTGCAGCAAGAGCCAGACATGACCTGATCCTATACACGTGGCAGTGTATGTTCACCTATGCGTGGGCACATTTCTCTTACTTCCACTTCTGTGTCCTCACGTGGTCAAAGTCTCTTCCAACCTAGAAAATTCTGTGATTCTGTGATTTCTGCGAGTGTTTGCATAATGAGAGCCACATGGGGCATGATTTAAATGCCAGGAAAGGACATCAATTGGCTATTCGATATTTAATTATACCTACTCCGTTTCACACTCCTGTGAAGATTTTGTTGGTCTCGGTAGGAAATGATATTCTGCATTTTAAACTTTCTGGACCCTCCAAGAACATAGTTTGTCTTTTTAAATATTATCTGAAGCCTTTTCTGTCAAGAAGCAGGGGTTTTGCATGTGTCTAGAAAAAAGAACACTTCCAAGCCCTATGCTAACATATGGTCTAGCTCCAATTCCTCCCTGAGACATTTAGCACAATTGCAATATAATTAATAAAGACAAATAAAATAACTTATTTAAGGAAATCTGATGTAACCAATATAGAGCTTTTCAGGGGAAAGATAACCTTCCGCAAAGCAAGGCCAGGTTAAAAAAGCTCAGAAGCATTTATACTGATATTAAGAGGGGACTGGAAGGGCTCTTTCTCAGGAATATCCCTTTTTCTTTGTTTTAGTTTTTATCAACTCATTTTTAAAACACCTCCTCTGTACATAAACCCTCAGCACATGTGAGTTTGTTGTTTGGCCAGTCAGAAAGCCGACCATGGAGGCTGGTCATGGTGGTGTATTTGACTAATGAAGGTTACATTTCTCTGCCTCTCTGCATCTTTGTCTTAGACAAGAAGGGGGAAAAAAAGTTCTGACTTCCAGACGGCCATGAAAACTAAATAAACATGCATGTAAATGAGAGGTTATTTGGATGAGGATTTGTAGATGTTGGCAAGAAGAACAGCACAACTTATGACTTTACTTTTTTTCCTTTTTTTCTTTTTTTCTCCCTCTCTTTTTTTTCCTTCTGTTTCCCTCCCCACTCCCCTACCTCCCCAGGCCAGCAAGGCCAGCGGAGATATTTTCTAAGGCAAGAGTTTATTTTCAGATCACGTTGTTACGGCAAAATGGGGAAATGACCTTTTCATTCAGTCAGGAGGCATCGTGATTGGCAAGTGTGGGACTGGAGCCATCCGTGCCTTACGTCCTGCAGGGAGGCTCCTTGTCCTGTTCTCTCTGGTTGCCTTCTAGATGGAGAGCCTATGGCCTCCAAGACAGGAAGGCTTCATATATAGACAGAATAAGTGTTCACTTCTTGTCTCACCATCCAACAGTTTTCTTTTTCTAAAGGGAAAACAGGAGCCAAATGCTGAGCTCAGGCGAAGAGGCTCGATCTGTACCAATTTATGGTTGTGGGATTAGGGCCGTCGTGTACCTACTTGAACTAGCAGAAGACCTTCCTGTTATGCCACAGTTTGTAAGCGGGGAGGAATTCCTTTGTGTATATTTCTGTTCTTCTACCCAGAAGAGTCAGGCTCTTTCACTGCTGGGCTTTGAAATAGTGTCTGCAAGGATTTGAAAACTGCGTTATTCTCCTGTGAGGCCTGAAGCTGCTGCTTCCAAACTGTTTGTTTTCTTTTAATTTTGTACTTTGACCAACCTTAACTGGCTTTTCTTTCTCATTTGAACATGTGTGTACTTTCTGAATGTAATCTCCAAAAGGTTTAATTCTAGCTTTGCTTATAAATACAAATATCCTCACACCACCTGGCTCCTACCCTGTCCCAACTTTCACGCCATGAGATCCCGGGGGCTGTGATAGCCCCCTGCCTCCGCATCTTCTGTGGACTGGAGGGGATCCCTGAATCCCTCTGGCAGGTGACCCATCCGTCTCTTTTCATATTGAGGGCCTCTCTTCTTCCTTGTCTATGCCTCTTAATGTGTTTTTTTCCCCTGCTGTTGAGTGTGACTAGTATTTCATCCCTGGAAAGCCTTTCAGGATGTTCAGCCAAGTGTTATTTTAGAAAAAATAATAATAATAATGTGTATTTGTGTGTGCATTGCTGCCTGTACATTTGTGTACAAGCATTTCCATAAGTCCCCAGATGTGCGCACACCTCTCATTTCCAAAAGCAGCAAAATGATCCTTGTCAGAGGAACTGATTTACTGCAGCATTTAATGAGGTTCTTGTCAGAACCTGGTTTAGTGGTGTAAAAGCAAATGTCAGGTCAGCATAAATCACAGGGGTAGGGGACAGAGGGAAAGAAATGCTCCACTTCTCCCTGAGAGATAAACCAGCTCCCTGTTTAAAGTGGTCTCCTCCTTGATCTGCCATCTGAGATAAGCTAATATACAGCACCATTAAGTGCCCTCTCCTGCCTTAATTGCTGATTAACTGGAGGGGCAGGGCCCCAGCTGGGCAGGGTTCATCCCTCCGGGATCTGATGGCTTCCAAGCCCAGGACCCTCACCCTGCTGTGAACTCCTTTTGCTCCCAGATGGGCATTGCTCCTTTCTTCTTTACACCCTCCGAACCGAGGGGATGCCTGCCCTGGGGTGGCAGACAGATGCAGGAGCAGAGCAAAATTTTTGCAGAGCTCCAAAGCAAAGCTATGAAGCTGCTGGGGGCATCCAAGTGCTGCAACAGGGAAATATGCCTTGCTGGGGCTGTGGAGCTCACTTGATTCCTTAGGAGTTCATGTCAAATGGAGAGATTTCCTTTTGTCCAGCAAGGATGAGTTGTGGTTAAGAATTTTCCCCCTGCTCCAAGGCTGGAGTCTGCCACAGGTCGGTTCTCTAATAGTGGTTGTGCTTTCCTTGGGGGAGTCATTACCCTTAGGCTCCTTTTCCTGGGCTCCTGTTTTCATGGAATCTGCGTGAATTTGAGAGAGCTGTGAGTTGGTCAGATCTGGGAGAAGGTGGCCACCCACTCGCAGAGTTATTGGGAAGGGGAATGACTTAAAACCTCATTTCCTCTGAACAGTCTGGAAGTGCAGGAGAAAAGGGGGGACCGCTGGGGAGGCAGTCAGCACGGAGGAGTGGAGTTGCAGGTACGTGTGTTAAACATCTGCCCTGTTGTGCTTTCTTAGATTGATTGCTCAAGCTGGAAGCAGCCCTTTTCTTCGTACCTTGCTCCCCATGCTAACCACCCCCTGTCTGAGAGTGGAAAAAGCACCAAATCTCAGCAGCTGCCCCCCCTCCAGTCCCTCCCTTTCAGCCTGTGCTGAAGAAAGATGCTCACGAGCCCCTGCCCCATGGCAGGGCTGCTCCCTGAGGGCCCTACAAGGCTGCAGCCCATCCCCAGACCTGCTGGAGGGCGGTGGAAGGGACTTTGCCCGGGGGCTCACAGCCCAGGCTGGCTCTCCCCATGCCCACTGGCTGAGTGGAAGGCTGGTTCCTCCCTCCCAGCCCTCAGGGCTGTCCTGGCCGTGCTGCTCGGCCACAGGTCTGTGCCTCCTGCCAGGCTGCTGCTTGCTTTTCCTTTCTAGGAGGGCTGGGGCTGGTGTCAGGGAAGGCCAGGCAGTGCTCCTCCACCTCTCTGCCTCAAAGCTCCCAGCTTCTTTTTCCAATATCAGCAGCGAAAATGATTAAAGATGCTGTTGGATATAAAAGCTGGCTTTTTCTTTTTTTTTTTTTTCTTTTTTTTTTTTTTTTTTTTTCTTGTCCAGATTCCTTAGAGCTCTTCAAGAGATTCAAACCGGAAAAGACAGGCACCTAATAGTGAAAACAGAGGGGCGGGGGGGGGGGGGGGGGGGGGAACAAAACTGGCACAAGGGTCCCGAATTTTTCCATGACTGATTCGAGCATTGCAAGGCACTGGCACGGAAAAGCGACACCCGCAGCACCACAATAGCGGTCAATAAAACGAGACGAGGAGAGGCTCAGCTCCGCCGTGGTCCAGCGGCCCCAGTGCCGAGGCCGGCCCTGGTATGGGCGTCCTGGCACTGCCTCTTTAGCAACGCACGAGGCCAGCGCAACAATCGAGCTGGGATTGGGAACGGGGAGCAGTAGTTAATTAAGCCTGCAGCTTTTATTCTCTAGGAGGCGATTCAGCCCCGGCTTGAATAAGCCGGAGTGCCAGGACCTGGTGGGAATGTCTCTCCAGGCGCAGGAGAATCCAGTCCCATGGGCTGCCCTATTAGCATAACAATATTGCCCAGGCTGCACTTGGCGTGATGTAATGCCAAGAGTTAGCGAGGAGAGATGAAAGTTTCTCCGCGCAGGAGCTGGGAGCGTTTGCCACCGACTGGGGCTGTGTCAGCGCATGAAATTTCTTTTCTTTCTCCCTCTCTCTCCTTCTGGGATGTTTGCTAATTGGGGGAGTTCTGGGAAACAATACGTCGTTAGAGCCCCCTCCCCCAGCTTCTCATTTAAATTCACATTATCCTGACTTACTGGCAAAGCAGGAGCTTTTTCTGCTCCTTAGAAAGCAGCCTCTGATCATCTGTGTGTGCAAAGTGGGACCAAAGGAGAAGGGGAGTGCAACTGGCTGGGATGGGCAGGGGGAAGGAGAGGGGACCTCAGCTGCCACCCCATCTCCTCTGACAGATGTTTTTAACAGCCAGGGAATTGCCCTGGGGACCGAGATGCCCCATTTCCCCATCCACCCCCTTCCCAGGTGGAAGCATTTGCCCCGGGGTGGTTCTGCTCCACCACTGCTCCTGCCCACAGAGGAGGATGGTGGTGATGTGCAGCAGCCCAGCCTGCTGGGGAAGACTGAAGAAAAGGAAGGAGATTTTGCCATTCTTCCCCAAATTGTTCTTGGTGGTACTGATCTCTGCGTGTGTTCCGCCTCGAGTCCAGGTTAGCTTATTTCGATGAAAACAATTAAAACACCAGCTGGTTTGCAGGCAGGCCCCCTGTGTGTGACCAAATGAAGAACCAGACACAGCATTTAGAGGTCGTTTACCACCTCTGCCACCAAAGAGCTGCAGAAAATTTATGTCTCAGAGGATTCATATATGACCAAAGTACAGACTTCTTGTCTCTTGAGTTAGTAGATGCCATCACACACGTGCTGGTGCCTGTGCTGTCCCTGTATGTGCTGCTCTAGTTGGAGTATTCCTGGTCTGTGCTCGATGCTGCACACTGCAGAGCTCACCCATGCAGAGACGAGCACAGCTGGCTCATGTTGGCATTAATGTGTAATTCTGGAGCTCTAGTCCTGGCTGGTAAATTTTGGGTAAAATTGGTAAAAAAAAATTGTAGTGTGTGTGTGTGCATAACCCTGAAAAAGCATCTATTCTTGACTCTTCTGGGTAAACCACCTATTGTAGCAAAAACAACAAGTTTTAGTAAGGCTCCTGGTGAGAGCTCTGCCTTTTGTGGCCCCCCTCCCCACCCTGCCTGCCCCAGTGATCGAGGTGCAGCTCCAGAGCAGGAGAGGCTGCCTGTGCAGAGGTGCTGGCCAAGTTCTTGTAGCTTCTGGACACTAGAGGCCTCTAGATGCTCTGGTATGATTAACGCCAGTTGTGGCAGTCCTGTGTAATTAACAGGCGCTTGGAGCAAAAGAGCAGAGCTGATGGCACTCAGCTGATTTTTCTCTCCTCTCCAGAAGTTGTCCCTTGCAGTCAGTGCAATTGCTGCTCAGGCGCCTTGCGAGCAGGCAGGCTGCAAGAGGGCATGGGTGGGGGGAAGCCGGCTCAGCAGAGATTAGGATTAATCTCTCTCAACCCATCCATGCGTGTACAAACACACAAAGGCAGCAGGCTTCATTCGGGGGGGGGGGTTGCTAGGTCTTTGGACCAAACCCAAAAATGTGCTTTAAGAAGAATGTTATGAAACATGAAAATGAGCATTTTATGTCTGTGTTATAGCAAAAAAAAAAAAAAAAAAAAAAATTAAAAGCTGTGCTGGCCCACCCAGCGCTGTATTTCTGTCCTCTAGCTCCACGAGCCCACACATCTTGAAAGCAAAGGACTTCAGGGGCGGTGCTGCCTGAAGCAGCCCAGGCCTTGCTTTTCACCCCAACTTTTCTCCTGGAGACTTCGGGCTGAGTTCCCCGATAGCCAGGGAGAGATTCCCCCACTTTGCACTTCCAGCTTTATTTTCTAGGAAGCCTGTCAAGCCACGGCCTGCCTGGACAGGGGCGATCTGCTCCATCAGGAACGGTCCCAGCATCGCCCGCTTCCTGTTTTTCTCCTGGATTTCCCTTATTCCCCCCCAGCAGGTCTGGTTGGGACATGCTGGACGCTGCCTCTTGGGGTTGCTGCTGGGAGCAGCTGGTCCGTGAGCCCTGGTCAGCCCCGATTGCCTCCCCCGTGCCTTCTGTGTTATCCAGCCTGCAAGAGACAACACGTTGTGCAAAAGCACCGAGCTCCAACGCGTGTCGGACCTGCCCCGGTGGTTATTGCACAGCAGTGTTTCTAGCTAGGGAGAGCTTTTCAGGCTGCCATGCTGCACGCTGTCCCAGAATGAGCTATTTTGTTGAGAGGGTTGCATGTGGTGGCAAGGAGCAATGTGGGAAACCCTAGAGAAATGCCCTGGTGAAATGTGCTGCGTGAGCCATACCGCAGCAAGCACAGCCACCAACATGTAGTAAGCAGCTGGGTCTAAGGGGAGCCAGATAGGGAAACTGAGGCACGGATTAAGGACAAGCCCTAAAGGGCATCTGGGTGTGTAAAGCTGCACAAGGAGGGCACCCCAGAGCCCAGCCAGTGCAATCCCCAGCCTCGAGCATCGCCCCTGGGTGGGGGGAGGCAGAGAGAAGCCCCCTACAGCCCTGCTGGAGACCGCGCTGCTGCAACCCCTGCATCCAGAGCTGTAAATGCTGGCTGCTGCTAATCGCTGCAATTAGTGAGCAACATGCTCCTGCTAATGGGGTGTTGCTGGTTGCTTTAGGAGATGTCGGGGTGTGATTTGGTGGCAGGCACCCCAAGAAGGATGTCTGAGGGGTCCGGTGCGGGCACCAAGTCTGAGCGATGCTGCCCTGCTCCTTTAAGCAGTAGCCAGAAGCTTTCTAAATATTATCATCTTACCAAAAAAGGAGGGGGAGGGAAAAAAAAAAAAAAAAAAAAGTGTTTTGGCATGAGAACAATTTCTCCATTACCTCAATTAGTTCAAATGATCTGGAAAGGTTCTCTCTGGAGAAATCAAGCGAAATCTCCGCCAGCAAAGGGGCTGGTGGCTGGTTGGTTGCTGTAGGTGTTGATATGAGCATTAGTCAGCAATGTAGATTGCAGTGAAGTAAGTCAATATTGCTGTCGCTGCTGTCTGGCTGCAGTCATAAATTAATTAATTATATCACTGCAGTAGTTGAAGGCCTTATTCTCTCTAGGTTTCTGGCCCTGGCACCTCCCTGCCTGTTTTTGAGGCTGTCCATCAAGTCAGTGAGGTCTGCGTTTTACTGAGATAATTATTTCCTGAAATACTGTGAAGTATTTCTTCTGGGGAAGAAAAAAAAAAAAAAAAAAAAAAAAAAAAAAAGAATTTATTTTACCCATCTTCATCCTTTTTCTTATTCAGTGCAGGGGAGGGAGAGCAGCAAGTGCAGGACAGATGCAGAACAAGGCTGGATGTGCAATCCCGGTACCTCCAGATTGTCCCTTTCCAAACAGGGACAAGCAGAAGCAACCCCACACTCCCTGACGAGGTGGTGGGGTCCTTTGGAGAAGCAGGTTAATTGCTCTCAGCGGCCCAAACCAGCCCTGTTCCTACAGCAGGGTTGAGACCAACCCAAACAAACGCCGTGGTGGAGTAAAACCGAGATGGGCTGAGAACCTGCAGGGACTGGTGTAAATCAGCGTCCCTGCACTGGCTCTGGTGGAGCCGTGCCAAATTCCACCAGCTGAGGGTCTGGATTGCATATTCTACCTATAAAAATGGTGTTTAGGATATCTTGGCAAACGAAGGTATTTTTGCAACCCACTTATAACTGGGCAGTGCTGTGTAGGGATGAAATCCAGTTGCACTGGTAAAAAAAACACTACTCGGGCTAAAAACTAAAAATTACACCATGAGTCTGTGGAGCAGAGCTTGTTTTGCTCTGCTCTTGTAAGGCTACTTTGTTACATGGTACCTGCCAAAACTTGTCAGACACATTGGGATTATCCCCAAATCGGAGTGGAAAGAGGAAGGAGCACCCTTATTTCCAGCATTTGCTATTGATTGCGAGCTTCCCGGCACATTATGTTATGATTGGAAGTCCCTGTTCCGAAGATAAGTAATAGTGGAAAGATTTTTGGCTTTCCTTGCGAAAACAAGGCACACTTCTGGCCTTCATAATTGTGAAAAATGGATCCAAAATCTGAGTCCCTGGTCAAAGGCTCACGAAGGTGCAGACTAATGAAGAGCATCACGTGCACAAGCTTGGAGGGTTCTGTACTCCGATGTGAGAAATAGCACAGTTACTGCTTCTTTTTTTTTTTTCATAAAAGCTGGCATTTTTCAACTTGCCTCCAAATATGCAGCATGGTTAGAAGTTGACATTTACCAATGAATGCAGCCGGTCATTTTTTGAGTAAAAGAAAAATCGGCGCCAGCCCTTTTGAAATCATTATTCACTTGTGTATGGAGAAATGTGGCGCACGGACAGCAATTGTGTGATGTCCAAGGAAGCCTGAATTGGGGGATTCTCAATCATTTCAGGGGCTAGTGGTGACATGAAGCCTTTCTTCACATCTTTTTGTCATCTGTCATGGTTAAAAGTACAAGGTTTTTGCTGGTCCCCTCGAGGCAAAGCCAAGCTGGCCTGGGAGAGGGGACCTGTCCCTTCCCCATTCCCACACCCCAGCCCCGTTTTGCAGTGACTTGTGGCATGATTCAGGGCTTTCAGAAAACAGATCCTCAAGGTGTGCAATGCTGTAGGAAGCCCTAGGAGCTATGGAATATTTTTGTAGGCCAATAAACTTCTCAATTAGCGCTGTAAATGAGGAAAATGCTCTTACTCTGGACATTGCCCAAAACATAATGCATTTCTGCCTCTGCAGCAAGAAATCCTGTAAGCATCTGAGTGATTTGGGAGGCAAAGGAAGGGAAGGCTCAGGGGTTTGTAACTGAATTTCAGGTAAACTTAACCAAACCCTTTCTAAGGAAGTTTTCCCATTTAAAGAAGGGGAAGAGAATAGCTCAGAAGCACTAGAAAGTGATGTTTTTGAAGCAGTTGTGTTGGATTATTAGACCAACACCGCAAACGTGCAGTTAAAGCTAAGGCTGGAGTGCTCTGGGTGCTCTGGCAATGTCAAAAGTTAGCAAGGAGATGGGGAAAATTTCAGGTTAAACCGTGGTGTAATTAAAGAAAAAGCAGCTGTTTTGGTGAACTAATAACCAAAAAGAGAAGTATTTCCCTTCCCAGAAAGGGTGACTGTTTTCTTTATTTTAATATCTGCTTTCAAAATGCATATTTAACCATCAGCTTATTTTCTGATGAATGACTGGAACTCAGGGTGAATTTTTCATGATTCAGCAAAACCTGGAAAAACACTTCAGGGGAGCAACAGCATATTATTGACCTGCAGAGAAAGGGGAAGGAGGCTGGAGGCAGGACTTCACTCTAAGCCTGCTTTAGTGGCTGTGTGAATATGGGGGAGCACCGAACCACAGGGGACAGTGGGAATGTCACCCTCCTGCACCTCCCTGCACCACTCCCCCATGGGTGCCTGTGGCTCGTGGGGCTTTGGAAGCCTTTGCCCCCCCTTGGGCATCACAGCTCCAGGGTGGATGGACCCATGTTGGGGATGGGTAGGAATTGGTGGCCTCATTTAGTGCTCTTATTAAATGTGGGTAATTGAGCAGGGCTTTCTGGCTATGCCCACCGGGCAGTTTCAGACACAGTGAGCAGAAGGGAAGGAGCATCCCACTGACATCCCTTTTGAAGTCCCTTTTCCTCCCCTTGATGCCCTGCTCCTCTGATGCCTAGGGCCTTTCCCCCAGCTGTTCTTCATCTTTTTTTACCTGCTGGGAGGCAAGGGATGGCTGCGGGGCACAGCCACATTCCTGTAGGTTACCCGTGTCACGGCTTTCCAGGCACTTGAGTGAAAAGCCTCAATTAACCAATAACCAGCCAAGCATGGCAGGACCAGAAGCAATAAGTGCTTCTTCTGGCTCCAGGGCCAAAGGCTAAAATCTGCTCAAGGAGCTAAATTAGTCATCTAATTGGGATTTCTTTCCATCCTTATCCAGCTCCTAGTGCTCACAAGAATGAGGTCAGTGACAAATTTCCAGTTCTCCCCACTGCCGCCACCTTTCCTTTACAACCCAATCTAATTAGTGCCGGGAGGCAGAAGAAAGGGCTGTTTCGGGATCTAAGGGCAAGGGTGGAATCCAGTCATGAAGAAATTGGGACAAATAATTCTGGGAAGGTCTTCTCATCCAAACTGCTGGTCTCATAAATTTGACTGAATTGCAGCGATTTACATCAAGGAAAGGATGAGGTATTCTCATCCTGCTCTAGGCCAGGAGATAGTGGAATAGGAATAGGAATAGGAATAGGAATAGGAATAGGAATAGGAATAGGAATAGGAATAGGAATAGGAATAGGAATAGGAATAGGAATAGGAATAGGAATAGATTTTTTATTTTTTAACAAACTGTTTGTATGTATCTATATAATAATTCTGGGAAGGTCAGAGAGCATCTTCATACCGGGGAGGATGTTTTGCTCCGGACCCAACAGGGCAGTGTCTGCACAAGGGCTGTCCTCAGCAGGATGAGGCTGTATGGCCCTGACCCGTGCAGCAGGTAACCAGGGTGAGAGGATGCAGGGAGCCAGAGCTAACAGCTCCCACCCCTGGGGGGCACACAAAATCCTGCACTGTAGGATGGGCAGTGACCCTCAGAGGTCACACAGCACATTTCCCTTGCCCCAAGGTAAAATCAGTGATAACTGAGCCATTCCTGATTAATTCTTGTCTGAAATGTCATGAATGCAGCTTGTGGGGTGGGCACATCGGACTCCAGACAGGCAGAGCATCCCTTATTTTTTAATGTTGAAAGTGCATCGAAAGGAGTTAAACTCATGCAGAGTTTTTTAAAATAGCCTTTGGCATAGTCAGGTTTTAGGAAAAATGACTGCTGTATCTCTGTGTGAGCTGATCAGAAATAATATCATCATCCTTGCCAATTATTATTTTTTAAAAAATAGTTTTAACATTTCTTTTGGATTTTTAGCAATCAAAATATGTTGCCCAAAAGCTGAGAGGATTGAACAAATTTGGAAAAAAAAAATTAAATCCAAGGTATTTTCTAGGAAACGAAAGATGTAATGAAAACACTGCTGAAATCAAAAACCTAACTTTCCATTTAAAGAAGAAATTGATGGGTCAGGCTGGAAATAGCAATTCCCTCCTTGCTATGCAAAAAAAAAAAAATATATATATATATATATATATATATATTATCTTTAAACTCTAAAAGCATTTAAAATTCTATATTTATGCATAGAGAATTATAAATAAACATGAAAATTAAAGACAGAGTCACAGGGAGCAGTGGAAGTGCAATGCCTTTTTTTGTGTGAAATTGAAGTAATTCCGGGAGTAAAACAGGAGCTGAACAGTGAAGATGGGGGAGTTTTTCCCAGTTCAGGCAATGAATTGCTAGAAAAACATTGTTGTTTCCCTGCCCCATAGCTCTGTGTGAGTTTGGAAGGATCAGGACAGAGAGGACATGAGCCTAAGTGCCAGGCACTGGGTCTGGGGACCTGTCCCCATCCCTGACCCTGTGTGGCAAACGCCACCTCCCTCCAACACCACAAATATCAGCTTTTGCTACACCATGCGTGGTGGATTTTAAATTCCCCTGTCAGGTTGATAATAGTGATAAAAGATAATACTTCATGGACAGGCGGAGGAGAAGGCCTAGGCCCGAGGGCCTTCACAGAGATCTGTCACCTGCGATGCTCTGCTTTGGGACACCAAAAGCTGTCCCTGGTGGTGGCAGCCAGGGCTCTGCCAAGCCTTTTGCTCTCCTCAGCAAAGGGGGGTGCAAAAGCAGCTTCTGTGTCCCCCCAGATCAGCCTGGGCAGTGTGTGGACCCCAGACTCTGTCCCCATGTCCCCAAGGACCGAGCAGGGCCGGCGCCACGGCCGCACGCTACCGACCTTCTCCGCGAGCAGGGCTTCTGAAGGGGGGCTTTCTTGGTATTATTATTTTGTGGTCAAAAGGTTGCACACGCTATTTTTTTCTGATGCAGAGGCTTAGAAAGAGTGGAAAGCAAAATATTTTGATAATTATTCAGGCCAGCGGGTTACATAAAAGGTTCCATAGCCCTCTGCATCAAACCTTAACAGTTCAAACCACAAATTCTGTTTTTGCAGCCATAAAACATTCAGGGGGAAAAAAAAAGAAAAAAGAAAAAAAAAAAGAAAAAAGAAAAAAAAAAGATATATAAAAAAAATAAAATAAAATAATAAAATCCATTTTCCATTCGCTTGAAACTTATAAAATTTTATGTGGTGAAAAATGACAGTTTACTCCCAGAAGGAAACTGCCCAGAGAGGCTTGTTTCATAGGTGCAGTGGGATCAAGAAATAGGCCTGGGCTTGTGTCCCTGGTGCCATAAAGAAGATGTCATGGGGTGGCAAGGGAACGCTGCAGCAGCGTGGCTGGCACTGGTGCAGGGATGGAGGGAGGCTCCCTGGGGGCTGCATGTCCCAGGGTGTGCTTGGTGCTCTTTGGTCTGATAAAATGACCCACCAGGCTAAAAGTAACAGGGTGAAGTCCTGTAGTGGATCACGGAGACTACCGTGCTGCACTTTCCAGGTTGAAGATTCCTCCATGTGAGAGGGAAAAGCTCAGAGCAGTTGTGAGACTGAGGGCATTGTCCCACTCATCTAAACTGGGGTGAGCACCAGGGCTTGGAAGGAGGTTTGGGATTATGTGTGGTGACCCACGGCCCACCCCGGAAGCATCCATATCTCTGTTATCTGTCACTGCTGTCTCACAGGGCTGCCGCTAGCTCACCCCACCACCATTTCATTCAGCTCTCACAACAGTGCCCTCCGTGGAGTCATTGAGGTTTTCCTGGGTTTTGCTGGGTTAAGAGAAAGCAGGATCAGCTCACGGCTCGGGATGAGACACTGCAGTGTTGATAGAAAGCGCGGGTACAAGAGCTCACAAGCTCGAGGAATTCAGCCTGAATTCCTGGTTGCACAAAGTCAAGCCTGCGTGGGCTGGCAGTCAAATCTCGAGCACGGAGCAGATGTCCCTCTCCACCCCCAGCCAGCTCCGGGGCTCAGAGCAGCACAGCGCTGGATATGAACTAGCAATAGCAAGCTCTTGCCTTTCAGCCACACATAAACCTTCTCCAGCTACATGGCATCAAGTGCCCTGAGCAGAGCAGAGTGGAGCAGAGCAGAGCCTCAGCTCGGTGCTGGGCTGAGTGCAGCTCCGGGCACGCACGCTGTGCTCTGCAGTGTGCAGATGTGTCCTTTGGATTCCTGCCCACTGCCACAGCTGAGATGTAGCTTCCATGTTACCTTCACCAAAAAGAAGCCCTAGAGATGTGCCCTGAGATATTCTTTCAGTCACTGGGTATTTTCCAGCTCCATCTGAAGGTGCAGGGATTGGTATGTTCTGAGTTTCCTCTGCTGGGAAGGTTCAGGTGGGCAGTGCTGCAACCCCACCAGCCTCCAGCAAAGCCAAATGTTATCCCAAGCACCCCAACACTGCAAGAGCTCTACAAATCACAGAAAACTGCAGGTGCAGTGCATGGGACAGCCTGCAAGGCAGCATCCTGCAGGGCAGATCCATCCCCTTGCACTCCTTTGGGTCCCAGTCGCTGCCAGCATGCCAAGTGCCAACACGCCCCTGAAATCCCAAGCAGCACAGGTGGGGAGCTAAATTCCAGACAACAACGTGTATCATCAGGTTTCTGGATGTTAAACCAACAGAAGGATGTATATACAAAAAGTCCCAGTTATGTAATTACTTTTGCTTTCTAAGGAAAAGATATATTCATGATCACTGACAATAAGAAAGGTGCACTTTCTTTATGAGTTTTCTATGCTGGAACATTAAAAAAGTCATCTCATCTCCTGAAAGTACAGGATGAAGAAATATGTTAAAAATTTCCCAATAGTCAGCCACAAAAACACAGACTATTACCAGCTAAAAAACAACATTATTCCCCCTGCGTGTTAGAATTTGACACTTCTGGGTACTGGCAATATTTTTCAGAAAAAAAAAAAATTAAATAAAAAATTAAAAAATAGCTGCGTATAAATAAAAAAGTTCTCTTTACTTTTCCTTTTCCATTTGCAGAGGAAAAAACAAAAAAGTCACTTTATGCGTTTTTTACATGGGAAACATTAAAAAGTCATCTAATCTCCTCAAACTTGCACTAATTAATGAGCAAGCATGAGATCTGGGAAAAGGAATAAAACCTGGGCTTTCTGTAGGGCAATTCAGTCGTGACACATTTAAAGCCCCGAGTGCATTTTGCTTTTGATTCTGTAGGATTCGGAATTAACAGCTTGAGAGGAAATCTAGGCAGCCGTGGAACACAGGCCTTCATTTTTTGCAAAAAAGCTTCGCTCTTGGTGGTTTTCTGGGGATGGGGATGCGTTAAACTGCTTCGGGAAGGTCAAGCCCACCGGGTAGAGCCACACCACAATCTGCCTCTGTGGTCCTGTCTGGAATAGCCGGGCCCTCCCGGACCAAGGCTCCCCAACCATCTCGCCGAGCCTTTGCAAGGCAGTGAGCCTCCAAGGGTTTTGAATAAGAGCTTTGTGCCTAGGAGGTTAACTAGTGGTGTGCCAGCGTGCTTTCCCAGACAAGCGGCCTTCAGCAAGCCCTGTCTGGTGAAAAAGTGGCCAGTAAGCCAGGGGTAGACTCGTCTGTTCTCGTTGCCACCCATCAGGACTCAGGGCTGAGTCCTTTGTGTCCACTTTGGAGCCCAGAGGTGCCCCAGGAGCGTGAGGAGCATCGTGCCCAATGTCCATCCTGCTGCTGCATCACTGCTCCCCTTCCTGAGGGGCCGTGGGTGCTGCAGCAGAGATGTCAGTGCTGAGTTCTGCCAAGTCACCAGCAAGTGCTCTGCACATGGGCACCGATATCCTCAGAGAGGTTTGAAACGTGATGAGAAGCCACAGAAGCAAGCAGCCCACCTGTGTGGTGCCTCCCAACACCCAAACTGCTGAAAAAAATGCACCTTTTGGCACCATCTGGAGCTCTGTACTAGCTAACAGCATCATCCCTGGGCACGTTTATTGCTGTAATCTCACGGAGCAGGCCCATAAGGTGAGAAATTGCATCCAGATTGTTGTCTGCCAGGATGGGATGGCGTTTCCTAGCTAAGCAGAGACAGGCAGAGTTGTTCTCAGAAACTGTTTGGTGAAGGCCTGAAGTCAGACGGGAACCCAGGAGAACACCTAAGCCATGCACTGAATTGCCTGATTGTGGTTGTGTAGCCTCAGCTGAAGGAGTTATTATTTTCAAGTCTGGTAATAAACAGAATAATAGACAAAAAGCCTAACTCCCTGCATGCAGGCTGAGTCAAGGGGCTGGGCACAGCGGCTCGCTGCAGGATTTGTGGTCTGGGACCTTCTTCCAGGCTGTGAATCAAGGCACAAAACAGCTCCAGGGCCACTCACGTAGCCGTGAGGACTCACCAAGTCCCCCGGGACCCCAGCTGTGGCTCTGCAGAGCACACCCCATCGCTCAGCTGCCCCTGGGTGCTCCTCAATAGTATTTCAGATGCAAGAGCTTCAGGTGGGTCGAGCTCAGGTGGAGCCCAGCTTGTGTGATGTTAAGGGTTCAGCCTGCCACAGATTGTAAAAATCAATGGGAATTTTGTAGCATCTATATGGAAGAAAAAAAAAATGCAATTTCATTGCAATCAGCAAATGCTTTCCTAGCCAGAAATATTGACCAGAGATTACATTGATTTTTACATTTATCTCTAACTTCCCAATATACTAAATGAGACTGTCAGCCTATCAAACTCTTGACAGCTAATTGAGCCCTACAGATATTACAAAATCTCTCTGCAGATATCAGACTGAAGTAAGATTGAACCCGATATCATGAGAACACCCAGAAAATCTGCCCCTTCTCATTACCCACAGGAGATTTTTTTTCCATCAGAGGTTACACAGGGTTTAAAATCATCTGCTTCATTATTGATGAGGACTGGGAAAGAAAATTGAATTATTTTAATCTGTGTATTATTTTAAGGCTTTGACAAGCAGTCAAACCACCATGCTAATCCCTAATCCCTGGATAATCATCACCCGACAATTTTAAAATGTGGTCTTTGAGAATTGCAGGAGGAGCCAGGCGAAAAGTAGTCGGAGTGTGCACATCAGAGGCTTTTATTATTACTAGCATTACTAGCATTATTATTATTTAAAGTACACCTCTGGCATGTCTCACAGAAACCTCTTCCCCATCTGCTCTGCGTCGAGAGTTTCAGGAAAGAGGTGAAGTCAATCACCCAAAGCAGAACAATGTTGAGGGTGATTTTAATAAAATAAAAATAATTCTTCCTTTTAAAAAAATTGCCCCATTTGCCACACATTTTAAAGCACAGAAAGTATTGCATAACTCCTAACCACCAAGCAGACTAGGAATACTGTATCCCTTTATTCTCTGAGTTTAATAGTTATAATTAGAACCTTTCCTATACGGTTTCTATATCTACATGTAATTTAAAAAAAATCCCTCTTGTCTTTCCCAATAAACCGAGGCATTGTTAGGCAGACTGAAGTGAAACAATTAAAGTGAGAAATGGAGACGGTGGTTTTTGAAGAGGGTTTTATTTTATTTTTTTCTTTTTTGACGTAGAGAAATTCTCCAACTTGAAATGTTCTCACTTAGCATCAATTTTGTCTTCGCGGTCTTGCTGTCCGCACTTGGGGAGCCTCTCGAGGCAGAGGGTGACTACAAAGGAGAGATGGAGCTAGTTAGGGAGAGCAGAACACGTGCAGCACACGGCCAAGCTGGGCAAATTGTCACGTGCAGGGAAGAAAGCAGAGAGATGGCCCCATCATATAAATGCTAGAAAAATAGGAGATGAGTTGCAGGAGAAAGAAAGGAAAAAAAAAGACTATTTAAAAACAAAATAAACAAATAAGCAACCCCCTTTGGAAATGTATGAAGATTTTGTTTTGTTCCAGCACTGATTTTGGTCTTTGCTGATCTCTTCAGGAGGAAATTTGGTCTCAGCACAGCCGGGCTGCCAGCACAGAGCTGGGGAGGACCACGGCTATGAGCAGCCGTGAGACACGGCAGCAGCAGGCAGGGGGAACACAGCCTGGTGCTACATCTCCCAAAGAAGGAGCTCCGCTGATAGGAGATGTCTGCTTAGCTCTGTTTAAAATACCTTCAATAGTATCAAGTCTCCTTGGGACGCGGCATCTTACCTTTCTCTCCCTAAAAAGGAAACCTGTCTCTTTGCTTAAAATCACAGAGGATGGTAAAGGAAAAATTTATTTCTTGGACTTCTTCCTAAGCCAGAGAAAGTCCCGTTATTAATGCACAAGCGTGTGTTCTTTCTTTCAGGAGGAACTGCAGTGTAGCCATATGGTTATGCACACTCTCTTGTACACATTAATATTTTAGAATTTAATCCTTTTTTTTTTCATTGCAGCTTATTTTTCTTCTCTCCTGCTCCGTGTGTCAGAAGATGATTGATATGTGTAGAAGTGGGTCTTAAAAACACAAGTCATTGCCTGAGGTTCTTCCTATAATCAAAGCACATGCCCACCCATAGCTAATTAGACATTAGTCTAATGTCAGCTGATTGATTTAGAGCAGTCCTACCACCCACCCAAAGAAGAGCAGAGAGCCTTTAAAGATGGGCATTGGGGACAGAGTGGCACCTGAAGGCGAGGATGTTCTGCCTTTAAAAATTCATAATGTAAAACCTATTTTGCTTATATATGTAAATATACAGTGAGTTTTTTTTTGTCACTTTAGTGTATGTGTTAAACAAAAGGAATTGGTTAGCAGGAAAAAAAAAAAAAAAAAAAAAAAAAGGATTAAAGTCCATTCCAGACAAATCTGGGAGGTTTAAGCTGTTGAAGAAGCTCAGTTTGGTGGTGGTGGCATACGTCGCCATGAGAAAAGCTGAAGTCCTTCCTCACCCCCAGGCATTGAGGTGAGACCTGGCTCTTTTGCTGATTCTAATCTTGCACTTTGCAGTAAGCCTGGAAAAACACATTTGGCTACAATCTAGACACAATTTTTCAAAATCCTTTTCCTTCTTTCTTTTTCTGTATTTTTTTCCCTTCTTTTTCCTCCCCTGCAGTCCCCTCCACCCTCCCACCCTGGATTTATGGGTCAGGAACCCTCAACGTTGTCCTGATGGATTAAGCAGAGACAAGTTGTATCGAGTAAATTAAAAATGAAATAGTTACAGCTGTTGGAACAGTCCCGGGGCCAGAGGAGGTAAAAGACTTTCTACCCTCCAGGGGCCTGGAAGTAATCTGTGAAGCACCAAACACTTAAATGAAGACAGCTTGAGTGAGGGCTGACGTCCTGCTGCATGGGGAGCACAGCCAAAGCCTTGGCTCGAGCTGGGGTTAAGGGAAACCAAGGCAGCGGCTGCCCCCCCAGCCCTGCTAGCCCCAAGCATCCCCAGACCCCTTCTAGCACCCTCAGTCCCATAACTGAGAGGGGAGAGTCAGGAGAGGGCAATGAAGAGGGTATTTTGAGGCGAGCCACCTCAGGGATTTCCTTTCTGCTATTGTGAGTTTATGCCATATGTTATTGAAATCTGTTTTTTTGTGTGGTTTTGTTTGTTTGTTTGTTTTGTTTTGTTTGGTGGGTATTTTGTTTTAAAGAAGCAACAAGCCAAACAGGGCAGTTCCACCAACAGGGCTCGTACCAGTGATGGGCACCGCGGCACAGGGAAGGCACCGCCACATCCCAGGGGCTGGGTGGGACCAGGACCAGGACCAGTCCTGTTTGCTCAGCTAGCCACCACAGCACAGCCTCTCCCTGTTGATTATAAATCAAACTCAGACAAAAGCATTCATAATTTACCTTTTTTTGGAATTCAAAGTTGTGCAGAATCACCCTTTCTGAGCAAGTAAAAGCTCTCCAGAGCGTGTCACTGCAGTGGGGCGAGCGCTTGTGAGCTGCCCCAGACACACGCGTTTGTAGCCAAAGTGCTTGGGCCAGTCCAAGTTAATGGAGCGGAGATGTCAAGGAATGAAATGTGGAGCCTTGCTCATCCCAGCTCATCCTCAAACGGCGCCCTGGAGGGCTCTGTCAAGCACACAGCGAGGAACCACTGCCAGCACCAGCACGGGCAACTCAGACAGGCTGAATGCCTGCCTGCAGACCATGGCTAGGGTGGAGTTTGTCTCCGCAGATGCAAGGAAGAGCTAAAGTCAGCCCACGAGGCAATATTGCCCTTAGCTCAGCTGCACAGGGGGAAGCAGCGGAGGAGGACGCATCTCCAGCAGCAGAAACTGTGCAACTTCGCATTGCTGGGCTATAAACCTTTCACTAGCTGGACATAAATCCTTCAGCTTTCTGCTACAGCGCAGCCTCTGCAGCTGCAAATTTATTTGAGCAGAGAATAGGGCCAAAAGAAGTAAATATGAGCAAAGTGACTGATAGTGCTAGAACATTACGCAAGCTCCCACCCAGCTGCAGCAGAGGACGCTTCCCCAGCTAATTCCTCCCGGAGATCCCCCACCAGGAGCTGGAGCCATCCTGCCTGGGATGCTGAGCAAGGGAGGAGGATGTAGTCGACAGTGGGAGAAGGGGTTTGTGGAGTGGGGTCTGCAGAGCTCAGCCCCAAATGGCAATTTGGGATCCAAGGATGCTCGTGTGCATTGGAGAGCTGTAGGCAGGGACCGTGCACCAGTTTAACTCCAATAATCTGCAGAAGCTTCCAAAATGAGCAGCTCATGAAAACTGCAGCTGTGACACAGCCACCAGAGCACCGGCAGAGACCTGATCACGGCAGGTCCCATCATCTTGGAGGGTTTGGCCTTAAAGAAGCCTCCAGCAGGCTGAAAAGTTGCAGAAAACTGCAAGTCAGGCAGAGCAAAGGCTTGAAAGGTGAAGAGCTCACCATGCAGTGGATGAGTGTTACACCACCTGCACTACCCCGTAACTTTCCCTAATACTCGGCTTGCCCCGAGGGACTTGGCAACTGGTGCAAAGGGTGGGGAGCAAGCCCAGGGCAACTGTGCCAATGTGGAAAATCCCAGGGGTGCCCAGGATATGTAGCAGAGACAGCCCTTAACCTGTCCTCACTGGGCTCTCTCTCCTTGCTCAGCTGCTGTTGCTTCCCAAACTTGCAGAAAAACCTTGTGGGCTATCTGTTGCCAGAAGGGGCTCTTTTTCCTTTAGTGTTCTCTATTTTTCATATTAAATTTGTGGGGTATCCCTTTAATACAGCCTTCATCTCAAAAGCATCCCACAGAGCAGCGCCGGAGAGAAGGGACTGGCTGATGGGCTGCAGCACTTCGGGAGGGCAGGAGCAGTTCTGTGTTGCTGATGCAAAATGTCAAAGTGCCATGATGTAAGCTGGTGAGGGGATGATGTTTGGTTTTCTTGTTTCTGTAAAACCCCAGCCCTGAGAGTCATGTGAATCTCAGCTTTCACTTCGAGCCAGGCTGCTTCCAGTGCGCCTTTGTTGCACAGATGCCAGAAACTATATGTGAAAGGCACCCTAGAGGTTTAAAACTTAGAAAAAAACGATTACGAAGGATCCTCCATATATTTTCAAGTGAACCTTTATGATTTTATTTTTGTTGGTGGTGGCATTTCTGTTTTTTGTTGTTGTTGTTGTTGTTTGTTTGTTTTGTTTTGTTTTAATTATTTTTTTTTTTTTTTTTAAGACAATGCTGTTTTTCTGGAACAGCAAATTCTTGAAGGCCTGTGCTGGTAACACTGATGGTGCTGGACTTGTCGGTCCTGGACCCAGAGAAGCACAAAAGCCTCCCCAGGGACTGCCTGACCCCGTGCAGAGCTGGGTCAGCTCGGGTGCTGGCAGTGAGACAGAGCCATGCCATCTTGTGCCGACTTTGCCTTTCTTTCTGCTGCTGTTGCTGCCATTATTACAACTGCTATTGCATTAACACTTAGGTCCCCTGTCACAGAGTGAGACCCCTCTGTGCCAACGCTTATAAAAGTGAAATAAAATGGGGACGACTGGCCCGAGGCATCCACAATGTGCAATTTCACTAACACGTCTTCCTCTCCCTCGTTGTTTAATACTTTTGGAATCCCACAGTTCTTCAGCCATGTGTTATCTTTTAGATCTTTTTTGTTTGGTTGGTTCGTTGGTTTTTGTACAGGGACCTTGTCTTTGCTTACATTTTATAATGTAATATCTTGTCACTATACTTTAAAGTGGATCTCTCAGCTTGCAAGCACACTGACAGCACAGACAGGCTACCTTTCTCCTCTGGAAAGGACACGTCCCTTGGTTCAGGTCTCTTCTGAGCAGAAAATTGATTAATTTGCAATTCATTAAAGCTACCTCTGGAGCCAGAGATAGTTATCAATGCGTTGTCACTTTTTCAGCAAAATCCTGGGGGGAGTGGGTCTGCTTTAAATGCTGGGGCATTGAAATAATGCTGGACTTAGAAACAAGTTTTCATGGGTCTACCTTGTTGGGAATTACAGTTCAGAGCATCTCGGTCTGGCCCTGAGCTACACACAGTCTGCACCATCCCCGCCACCCCAGGAGCAATGCCCCCAAAGGGGACTGTCCCCATAACCGTGTGGGGTCAGGATCCCCTGGGGAGGACGGGCAGCCCCTCTGGAGCTGCCCCCGCTGGCAGCTGCAGCACAATGACTTGTTTTTGCCATCGGCCGCCTGGCGATGCCACAGACGTTACTCACGGCTGCATCCTGGAGCCAGACGAGAACATTCATTTCACACCACAAACTTACTTTTTTTCCCCCTCCGATGCTTTCTTTTATCGGGTTTCAATATAATAAACAAAGGAGATGATATTATTTCACTGGCAAAGGCTCCAACTAATGCACAAACAGTTTTCAATACTGGCACACGGAGGGACTTTTTCACCGTATAGTGGCCAGTCAGACCCATATCAGTCCTAATGGCAGAGGAAAATGGAAATTCAGATCTTTCACCTTGAAGAATAGCCGCAATTCATACCCGGCTTGTACTCCCCGCCCCCCCCAACACACTTTTTTTTTTTTTTTTCCTTTTATTGCCAGCACAGCAAACCAAACTGTCACAGCAGTATCAAAGGGAATTTTCCAGGCTGTTGACATACAGCAAAGGGACAGTCTCGTGTAGCTCGGCACTTAATCATCTCGGGCTGTGGCACGGTGTCTGCAGCAGGGCCCCCGCCTGCTTTCTGTGCAAGCTTTGGTTCTTATAATGACTCTGGGCAAGTTGCTTCACTCCTCTGGGCTTCTGCTGCCCCTTGGATGGTCTGTTTGGATATCAGTTCTTCAGGCTGGAAAGCATGAATCTGAGCCTTTTTCTTGAGTTTTACCAAAGTTGTGTCCAACAGGCTACAGCTAAATTGGTACCAAATTCATTGCAATGAGGGTCAGAGGCATTGGGATCCTGCCCCAGTTGCTGTTGGCTTTCACTACACATGCCCTTAACCATGTTGGCTCCTGGGCTCCATCAGACCTTTTAACATTCCAAATACAAGGGATATTTCACGTGTTTTATAAGTTTCTTTTGTAAAGCTAGCTGTTGTGAATCAGATGATAAGGCATCAGCTGTGGTTAAAGCAAACAAGCGTGTTTTTCCTTTTGTTTTAGTCAGATTTTGAGCATTCCTTTCTGGAGCTGAAAAGATACCAAAGATGTTAAAGAAAGCCTCCCTACAAGCATTTTATGAAAGCAGAGATTTTGCAGGCAGTCCCACAGTCTGAGGCCCAGAAGTATCTGCCAGCTTTCATGGCAAGAACAACCAGAATCCCCATCCCACACATTAACTGTAGTCATCAATACCTAAGCAAATACAGAAAGAAAGAAAGAAAAAAGGAAAAAGAAAAAGAAAAAAAAAAAAAAAAAGAAGAAGAAAAATGGTAAGAATGCATCTGTCATCTGTCTAACTTCCCCAATGCAAATTTCTCTGCCCATAACAAGCCAAGATTCATTTCTGGCCAAATTTCCGGCACTAACACTAACCACCGACTGATTAAGTGATTTTTCCTGCGATCGTGCTGCAAGTCATTGTCCGAGAAGGGGCTCCCACAAGCCTGCTGGAGACCTGATTCCCTGCTGAACGCTTCAGCTGCTCACTGATCCAACCCACCGTACAACCAGGCAGACCTGTCACCTGCAGCCAGCTCCCCCGTTGGAAAAACACACAATTTTCCAAAGGTAAAGGAGTCTTGGGTTACTAGGAACACAAATCATTATAAGTAAAACTGCATTCCCAATTTATTGTATTTGTTTTATTTATAATTTTATTACTTATTCCACATTTTCCATATTTTCCATGTGCTCCACGTCATTCTTGTCCATTCAGGCCTTTACGTGGAAACTTGGGCTCTTCTCCACTGCCTAATGTGTTGAAGGCTTTATAAACAGTCTTGTTTCATTGTTTGCTCTGCATGTTTCCATCCCAAGAGTTGTGCCTGAAGCTGTGCTTGGTACAAGTCTGACTGTTCTCCGACTGGGGAACTGGGCTAGAAGGGAAGAAAAGCATCTACTAATGTGATAAGCTGGCGAAAATAACGACCAGCAAATTATTCAGCTGGAGCTCTGACAAAGAACAGATTGAGACTCCTCTGATTTGTGGTTGTGGGTTTTTTATTACTGTTGTTTTGGTTTTTGTTTTTTTTTTTTCTCATTATAGGGTTTTAAGTTGCCAAAGACAGAGATTCTTCCAAACACCACAGTCGAGGCTGAGGACTGGTCAACACGTTGCGTGCACACACCCCAATTTCCCACCAAGCCAAAACCAAACTTCACTGAAGGAGGAGGAAACGCCTCGCCATGCCGGTAGGTTCCTTCCCTGTTCTGCACGGCTGAGAAGGTAACATCATACATTTGTGTGCACAGTTAATTCACTATTTTCCCCTCTCCTAGACACACAGGCAAGTAGTTTCTTTCATGCTCACATCTGACCACAATCTGTGAGCAAATCAGGCGTGTTCAGCAATGCTGCTTTTAGCCGCGCTTTCAAGGTTTCGTGTCAACAGGAACATTGGGTCAATTTGCAAACAGCCTTGGAAAATCTGGTGCAGCATCTCTAATGCTATTGACAGGGCCTGCTTCCATTTGGCATCGCCAGGCTAACAGTTGTCATTCAGCTCCTGAGCACATTTACACCAGCTCATCTATTTTTCATCAGTCTTGCACCCTCTGTGCCAACCTTATCAATGCAGGAGTGCGTTCATTCTGATTCACTTCGATCCCGTGCATCCTGAATGTGTGTGCACCCACCCACAAACCTGAATAATCTCTCGGATAGCAAAAGGATGCTCAGGTCCTGCAAAAAAAACTCATCAAGTTTCTTCTAGATTGTGTGGCCCAGGTGACTTTTCCATACCAGGAGCTCAAAAAACCCACGGCGCATTTGATGGCAGGGGAGGGGCGGGGAGATTGGATTAAAACATCTGGTGGGGTAATTAGATTCGCTAAAAAGTTTACACTCCCAACTGCCCCTACATAATTGATGGGGCTATTGTGGTGTGTCACTTCCACTTACGGGTGTGCAGCAGCCGCTTTCGCCTCGCTGCGCCCCGCGCTAACCTTCGCGGCTGACCTGCTGCGGCTCCCCTATTAAAGCTGCAATTATGGGGTGACTCTTAATAGCGAGGTCTTGCTTCAGAGTGGGGAAAAATGTTTCTGTAACTCACATGCGACAATTAAAGATAATTTAAAATGTAAGTAATTGCGCTGGGTTTCTGGAAACTACTGTAGAGGTCTTGTCCCAGGCATCTGACATGCACGGTGGTGTATTTTGACAAGTTTTGAGCAGATTTCCATTAAATACCAAGCAACAGCTCTATTTTCTTTGGAGTCAGTGGTCAGGAAATGGTGATTGTGAAAGGTCAGGTCTGGTAGATTTGGGAGGGGACAGAGGTGTTATTCGTGTTCTGATCCATGGGGATCCAGTTCCAACATAAATCTTTCAGTCGCTTCAATCTTGCTTTCTGCATGGTCTCTGAGCAGGAGAAAAGTAAGGGATGGTCCACAGGAAGGTGCTTCTCTTACTTTACCCCTGCTGAGATGCAAGGCAAGGTGGGACCTACATAATGTCCATCTACTCCTTCAAAACCTGTGGGGTCTGGGTTTAGAGACCTGGTGAATGTTAAAACGGATCTCCATCCCATCACAGCCTCGCACCAAACCTCTTAGCTTGCAAAAGCAGATTTGAAATTGCAACTATTCCAAGGCTTCTGCAAGGTCAGCTAAGTGAGAACATCCTGCAGAATTCACGCGGATGCTTTCGGAGGTTCAGCAGTCCCTGAAGGAGTTTTGCATCACGAAAACAGACTGTCGGATGAGTTTGGATTCTGCCACATGGTCCTAGCGATAATAAGCCATCTGTGTGCACCACGCTGCACATGACCTTTCCTCTCTCAATTTTCTCTCCCTCGCTTTTTTCCCCAAGTCCTCTCTTATTTGACCTACATTTGAGTAACCCAACAACTCCCAGCAGAGCACGCAGAAGAGTTAAATATGCGATCAATTACCAGCATGCAAATGAAGAGTCCATCTACATCAGAGTGAAAACAAGCATATGAAAACAGGATGATCACGGAATGGAGAGGAACCCTTCATGAATACAATCACCTTCTGCTACGTTTGATCGATTCAGGCTCCTGTCTCAGCTGAGGAGGCTCTTGCTCCTAAACCATTAGAGGTAGGGCTGTAAAAAACCTTTTGCATCACAAGATGTAGAGAGAAAACTTGTACAACATTTGAAACTTTCGCTTTTATTTCACTTTTCTGAATTTATAAATTATGTTCAAAAGTTAGAAATAGATGTCTTTGGCTTGTGCCACTGGATAACAAAACTAAATACGTGCACAGGCAGTTTCATGATCAGGATGTCTGAAGGCTTTACCCTTTGGATAAGTTTATACAGGACAAAATACATAAAGGAAATCAAAGCTGTGAAAGTCTTGCCCTCATTATCACTTTTGAGTGGCTGACTTTGTGACTGGAATTTGTCAGAGGCATCAGTCATATCATGGCTGCTCACCACAAAATAAATAAATAGATAAATAAAGCACTGGAGAACATCATAAAAAATAATAAAAACAGAAAAACAGAAAACGAAATCAAATATTAAAAAAAAAAAAAAAAAAAGAAAGAAATGAACAGATCTCTGAGGCAAATGCAGAGAAATGCAAATTTAAAATGCATGGCCACAAAAAAAAAAAAAAAAAATGCATCAAACCTTAAAATCCTTATTTTTTCTTGACGTAAAAAGACTCCAAATAAGAATAAGAATATGTCTGTGCATATTCTTTATCTGTGCTGGTCTTTACCTATATTCCAGTGTGGTATTTTTAAGGAGGGACTCAGAAATTACGCTTGAAATGTGCCAAGAGCTGCAGTTATTTGATCGTGACTGAAGCATCACTGGTGCAATGGGCTGGTCCTTATGGATGGGACAAAGCGACAGGAGCTGCTCTGGGGGTTGGTTTTCTTTCCTGAAGAGCCCAGTTTCAGGTCTAACCCAGAACCGCTTCCTTATGATTTAATTGAAAGCCATCGGAGTGCTCAGACTCAAGGCACGTCACCATGCCCCCCAGCGCAGCGGCCGGGTGCCTGTGACAAATGCCACCGCGTGGCCCCGCGCTGCAAAAAGCATTCCTGGGGCTGTTTCCTGGTGCCTCTCCAGGCCGACAGAGGAGGTTTACATTACCATCACACGGCTGTCTTCAGCCGCGTCTGCGAGCAAAGCCCATTTAGAGGCCTTGCCATGTTGGGCTACGCAGGGAGCAGGAGAGGGGGGGGGAATAAAAAGGCCAACAAAACACAGCGAGCTTTTAAGCACCCGCATCTGCATCAGTAATGCGCCCAAACCCAGCCTCCGCTGCCTTGTCCATGCAAAACCCGTGTACGACGCTTGGAGGGCAGCTTTAAAAATGTTTTTGAACACATAACACATAGGAAAATAACACACTGTAGAAACTTGGCAATGAGTTTGTCGCAAGTAGCCAAGTTGGGCATGGAAAAAAAAATTAGACAATAAAAGGTCATTTCTAGCCAAGTTTTAAGTGAGTATACAATACATACCTTTTTTTTTTTTTTTTTTTTTTCCCTGCTCCTTGCCTTAGTTATTGGCCAACTTGGCTACAAGCTTATGGAAAACACTGAAATGGAATTATTGTAATTGTGCTTTTTTTTTCCTCTTTTTGACGAAGCAAAAGTTCTTATAAGCAATAATTTAATTATGGCAAAAGCGCAACACAGACACGCTTCTAAGGATGCATCATGAAAAAAAAAACAACTCTTTTCTACACCATATTTTCAACTAAAACTACTTCATGTGTGCCAGTGATCTAATACTGCTGCTATTTATGATTTTCTTTAATTATTTATTATAAAGTATGCCATAAAGTGGAAAATTACTGGTGCTGATCACCTTTCCAAGCAGGCTAATTTAGAACCGGGCGCTGTAAGTCAATTAGGATAATAAACCTGCCGGAGCGAAGACGGGGACTTTCTTGGCATTAACGTGTCCCTCCTGCTTCTGGCGCGCTGCTGAGCAGCCCCGAGGCCAGGACCCACGGCTGCCTCCCGTGGGACGTGTCCCCGCAGCCTCCTTCCTTGCCCCCAGGTATCTCAGGTGGAGGATTATTGAGAGCGAGCTCCTTGCTGACGTAGGTCACGTATTTGACATCCTGCTCTGTTTCATACCTTCATGCGTCTTGTGTTTTATTTTAGATCTTTGTAAGGGCAGAGCTTAAAAAATCAATTAAAAGCAAATGCCAGATTTTTCCTCCCTAAGCTGAGCTGGAGGCATCTTCCTGTCCTAAAGGCTGTGGGCTTTTTGCCCAGAGGATCAGAGTCTTAGAGATTTGACCCAGGAGCACAGGTAACTCCACCGAAAATCAGCCCAGGCATCTGTGTGGGGCAGATACCAGAGAGAAATGCAAGAGCTCTGTAGCTCAGAGAGCAGCCGCTGAGCGCTGGCATCCCCTGAGGATGCTGCGAGCTGTGCTGGTGCTAGGACAGCAGTGCTGCATGTAAGGGGATGTAAGACCAGGTCTGAAAAGCTGACCTGAGTGAGAGAGAAAGGGAGCCAAGCATGAGAATAAAGGGGAAAGATAAATCACATTTGATGCTGCAAAGAAAAACAAAAAAAAAAAAAAGAAAAAAAAAGAAAAGAGAGAGAGAGAGAGAAAGAAAGGAGGTGGGAGAAGGAAGGAGGGACACCACAAGACTGAAATCATCAGGAAAATCATCAGGAAGTTTGGAAGTTTATAAGCTGCACATTTGGAGCTGTGTTAAATAGGAACAGTGGTTTCCTTTCTGCCACTTATCGTCCAAAGGCCATTCATTTGCAAATAGAGTTGATCTTACACTTTCTCATGTTCTCTTGGAAATATCCTTCCAAGTCATCTGACATATTTTTAGTAAGTGAAGGTTTTGCCAGATACATTTACCTCTTGGCTTTTTTTTTTCTTTTTTTGTCTTTTCAAAAAATATGAATCTGAAGTTTATAAAAAAAAATAATAGCCTTTTTCTATTTATGCCACTGGAAAAATGGGAGAAAGCTGTAGCAATGGGGAAAAATATATATATTTTTTTTCAGTTTGTAGAGACTGATATTTTTAGCAGCAAATATTGATGGCAAAAGTAATTTTGTGAAGAGAGGGATATTTTTCCCCACTAGTATTTCAGAGTAGAGTGCGACAAGTTGCCTCCAAGCCCACTCCGGGTGCAATACACAACTAGCAGGTAAATGGGGCCGAGTTGTGCACTGCTGGGCTCCGAAACCCCATGGACAGGGGGTGGGCAGCGAGCGGTGGGCACCTGCAGCCCCTCTGGGCACACTCACCCCGTGCTTTTCCCTTGTGTTGCTCGGGGGCTCGCAGCCCAACGAGCCTCGTCAAGCCCAGCATGCGTAAGGAGGGTGTGGTGATCGCTAATTACACCCCTTGGGAGGACTTCCATGACCTGACGTATCCAGCAGACGAGGCGGCCATCCCGCCCCGCTGAGATGGCTTCGGTTAGGTGCCACGACTGGTTCGGCACCGCAGGAGGAACGAGGGGGGTGGAAGGGGTAAACAGGGTGAGTAACGCCAGAGTCACGTTGGACGTGGCGTGGGCTAACTTGATCTGCGACTAAAATCCGTGGAGAGATGGGGCGATGCGGCCACCTGCCTCAAGGGATGGTCTCTGGTGGCATGGTGCTGAGGCTTCCCCTTCATAAATATCTGCAGGTGAGCCGATTGTCAGCAGTGGTTCCAAAACACGGGGGGATCTCCTTGAGGAGAGGCAGTGCAATGGGGATGGGATTGGGTTGCAGCACCCCTCGCTGCTCCTGTTGGCTTCAGGATGCATTTTTTGGGTAAGGGGGCTCTGCTTTATTCAGCCTTGGTGCAGTGCGTCTCTTGCACCTTCCCCTGTGGCTCACCTGTTAGTCATGCTCCAGCACAGCCCCCAGGAACCTAAACCACCCCACGGCCACGTGGGCACCGCTGGGGTTGTCTCATCCCTGGGGAATCTGCCCGGTGCCACGCTGCTAGAAAACCAGGGGTGGGAGCTGGCAGCCTGCAGCCCTCTGCTCGGTGACAGGACCGTGTGTTCCTCCATTGGTGTCTCCAGAAGTGCAATAAAAAATAAAATAAGTGAAATAAAATAAATAGTAAATAGTGAAAATAAATTAGTAAAATAAAATAAAATAGTAATATAAGTAAAATTAAATTAATAAAATAAAATAGTAATATAAGTAAAATTTAATTTAATTTAATTCAATATAAAATAAAATAAATAAAATTACATAATAAAATAAAATAAAATAAAATAAAATAAAATAAAATAAAATAAAATAAAATAAAATAAAATAAAATAAAATAAAATTAGAAACAATGAGGAAAGGAATATGCTTTTTCTTGCAAAATCCAGAGCACATCCCACTGCTATGTCATCAGTTCAGTTTCTGGTCTCTGCTATTCCCTTGTCTCTCTTGCTCAGCCTAGCCCGGCCACCACCCACTCGTTGATCCTCTGAGCTGACAGGACACAAAGTCCTGCCCAAGCGGGAGACCCTCAGAGGAGCAGCAGGACATCCCACCCGGCCAAGGAATCTGGAGGCTCCCAAGGTTTTATGAGTCAGCCGTCACCTCCAGCAGCTTCAGAAGGAAATTGCTTTAGGGCACTGTCGTCACTGTTTGAGAGTATTTGTTGACAGGGAATGTCTGTGCCACTGTTAGAGACCTCAGGTTGGGTTATATCTGAACCCAACATCACCGGTTTTAGCACAGAAACGTTGGCCAGCTGAGCTGAGAAGCGGGGAGCTCAGCATCAGCAGGAGCTGGCAGCTGCTTAGAAGTTACTGCACGTCTCCATTCACAGTCTTCACCAGTAACAAATGCAGCCCGATGGATTCAGCTTAGTTGAGGACAAAATATGTTTACATGGAATCATGTCTACATTACATGTCTACAATCTGGTGAAATTACAAAGAAGAAGGTGAAAAAAATAGCACTACTGATTTGGACCTAAACCCACTAGCAGGGAACAAGACGCACAGACACTTTTTGCCAAAGAATTACACAATTTTGTGCTGCTGCAGCCACCAAGAGCACGTCTGAGCCTAGCTCATGGTCACAGGGCCTGATGGCATCAGCAGGAGGGTGCTCGTTTATTCCAGACAGGGAAAGTAGGCTCAGGGCTTCCCATGCAGGAATGAGCCTGAGCCATGTGTCACCCAAAAGCCCTCCTCCACGTATCTTATTGCAAGACATAGAAGTGTAGAAGCATTTAGGTTGGAAAAAACCTCTGTGGTCATCAGCTGTTAGCCTTGTTGCTGAATTGAGCACCTACAAACCAACTAGTAAGCAGACATCACGGCTTTTACTAAAAATTAGGTGTGTGTTAGCAAGTACAAGCTGCTTCCTCCAAATTCCTCACCCAGAGATGAGCTTGGATTTGGTGTAAGAATAGCAAGATAAAGTCAGAAGGCACGTTCCCTTTTCCTCCTGTCCCTCCCAGTTGGAGGCTGTCTCTCATGCAGGGGAATGGCAGGGCTGGTGGCATCCGCAGGGCTGAGCTATAAGCTTTGTGGAGGAGCCAGGGCACCAAAAAGTCCCGAGACGTCCCCAGGGACACCGCGCTCCCCTCCGAGGGCCATTCCCACTCCCTGCCTTGCAGGCAGCCGGCAGCCCCAGCAGCTCCCCGCTCCAGGCTGTTGATTCACCGTGACGGCTCAGGATGTGTAACCTCATCATCCTCCTAGCAGAAAGCTATTTCTGTCTCCCAAACAAACACCGGAGAGGCTTTGGTGAGGCGGGATGAAAAATGGCTTCGTGGCTGCCCTAAAGGAAGCGAACGCAAGGCGGTGGTCGGCGGAGCTCCCCTCCTGGCTAATGGGGCTTTGAACCCAATTTTGTCCAAAATCTGGGGAAAAATAGAGGTGCTTTAAGCTCGGGACGACATGCTCACAAAGGCTGGCTGAGATCCTAGTGGAGCCGAAAGCAACTTGAGACCTGGCCAGCCCAAGCAGAGCATTTTGTTGTTGTTTTTTAAAAATGATACTCATTAAGAGCAGGAGCCGGGCAATGTTCCCCTTCTGCAACTGATAATATTGAAAGAAGGAGATGAGGGGAAAAGAAACCTCGGAAAATAAAACTTATTTGGCACCGCTGATTAAAACCAGTGTGTGTTTCATATTGAAAGGCTGTGTTTGCTCAAGGTTTATTCAGCTCTGGTCTCCTCCATCCACATAAGGTTTGTTTTAATGACCATGGAGTTATTTGAATCTATTAATTTTTTTTTTCCTGAAAGTTTCATAATAACAATGCCTGTTTTTTCATACAGCACTCTGCAGCCACGCGTCTGGAAATACACTGCAAATGGGCAATTAGTGTCAGCCCTGTTGTGAAGATGTAGAAACTCGAGCAGAGTCCAAGTGAGACACTCACTAAATAGCAATGCCAAGATCATGCGTTTAGCTCGGTCTTGAAAAGTGGGAGCTAAAGACAAAAAAACTTCCTGAAGACACTGGGGACAAATGAAAAGCAGGTTAGACAGGCAAGGGGACAGCAGCAAGGGCAGGCTGAGCCACACGGGTGCTATAACCTAAAGAACAGAAGAAGGGAGAGGACTTTCAGTAATGACAGACCTCAAAGAGGCCACTGCAATCACCCACATCCCAAATCCAGCACTGGGGCATCCCACCCCACTGAAGGGCCGGCTGTCACAGGTCACGAGGCTCCTATTTTTTAAGCCCTTGTTTCGTTTTTTCCCCTCCAAGCGTTTTAATGGCAAAATCTGGAAAGGTTAAAGCTCAAAGCAGAGAAGCAGCGAGAGAATATTATTTGAGGCAAATCTCTAACCCTTTACTCAGGCTATGTGGGAGGCAAGAGAAAATGTTATATGTTCCCCCCCCCTCCCTGCCTCTGAACTAGATGGCACATAAAGCCATCCTGGGCCCTGTTTGTGACTGCTTTTGCTAAAGAAAGCCCTGATGCAACCCCACAAGGCTCGGGAGGGCTCCCTGCCCCATCACAGGGCACCCTGTGGGATTTTTATTTGGGACTTTGAGGTGCCTCTTCCCAGCGCTGATTTTCTCCCGTCTCCCAGCTCACGGGCCACTTTCTCACCTGGTTGCAGTTGTTAGGCCCAGTCAGGATCTGTTCCCAAATCTTTTACTACCGTCAAGGAAAACCCTGTCCTTTAATGACTCTCCCAGCTCACTTTATCTACTTAAACAAATTTTAAATGCATTAAACAATTTCAGTGGCATTAGGAGCAAATCCATGAATTTGGAGGTAGGAGATTTCCAGAGAGGAACAGTATTTCATCCAAAATACATTTCTGTGTGAAAAAAAAATACAATTTTATTGTTTAAAATAATAGCAAATAAAGCCAGAAGATTTGCAATTTAAAAGTCATAAGGCAGGGGTGGGGCACTGGAAAAAAAAATCCTTCTTTTATTTTTAAGGTGGGAATAAATAAAAGTTATTTTGTGGGTGGGAAGCAGCAGGAAGAAAAATCACTGACTATGTTAAACTCCAGAACGAGGGAAAAAATAACAGTGAAACTGGGGGAATTTTCACCACCAGATCTTTCTGCCTGATATTCAAAACATGAAAACGTAAGGTCCGAAATGGACCTTTGTGAAGTTTTCTCTTCCCTGAGAATTTCCATCCTACCTGCTGGCAGCATTGCTGGCAGCCAGTATCATCTTCCCGATCCACGAAGAAGGAAAATGTCAAAATCGCAGATATTGAAACCAGTTGGAAATCTGGGGGAGCAAAAGCAAGAATACGAGGACTCGCAGCTCCTGAGACCTCAACAAATCTCTCACCGCTGAGAGCTTCCAGCAGGTCTAGGTGGCTCTTGGTTACTGTGAGAAGTTTCTCCTTCCTACAAAATAAATAGAGAAAGATGATTAATCAAGCGCAGAGCTCGGGACTCGTTTTGTCCTGGAACCACCTCCCAGCACCACCACCATCATTGGGCTTAATGCCTTCGTGTATCTATCAGCTCACTTGAGAAGATGACAGTCCAAATTTCCAGCCTCCCTTTCCATTTCCATCTGCAGGCTGCATCTTGGGGCCCCCACACTCAGCCAAGGGTACAACCAGCTACATGCCAAGCCAGCTATTTAGCAGGTGGGGAAATTGAGGCACTGACAAGCAAGGTGACCTGCCCAGGGACCCCAAGCCATCATCCAAGCTGAGGTCACTCCTTTAGAAGACAAGTTTTTACTGATATAAAGCCGAGACTTCTTGGAGTGATCACAACTTTCAGTGTTGTCCCTTTTACCAACATACAGATACGAAGGAGATCAGAATGCAGATACAAAAGAAACAGAGAGGGGGAAAAAAAAAGAAGACTCTGAATAGAGACACAGAGGTGAGGCCAAGGAGAGTCAGAGATGGAGAGGGGAAAAAAAAAAAAAAAAAAAAGGATGAACGGGAAAAGGAATACAGATGCCATGAAGGAGTGAAGAAAAACTTAGAAGAAAAATACAAAAGAAGCAAAGATACCAAGAAGGAGAGAGATGGTGAATGGCAAGAACAGAGTTAATGAGAGCCAGAAATGCAACTTGGAGAAATGTTGATTTTATTTAGCATTAATTGCAGGAAAGAGCCTATAAAGTGTGGTAAAAAATTATTAAGTACCACGATGCAATGCCAGCTTTATGCCAGCCATCCCTATGAAGCAGGTGTATTATTCCTAGTTCCCTAGGTATAAATAAATAATTGCTTTCCCACATCTTTTTTTATGATGGCATTTCATTATTTTTTACTGCCACATTGTTATGGTTCTGAGTCTTCTGGAGCAGATTTGGAGACCAGCCTGCGTGGGAGCGTGCACGCAGGTTGGCACACATGGGACGTGGGGTGATGGACAAGAGGAGCAGGGTCTCCCCCATGGCTCAAGCCCTGACAGCAACATCCAGGTGAATACAGACAGGAAAGCTGTGGAAAATTATGGTTACAGGGTGATGTGCATCACATCACTCCAGATGGAAGAGCTGTAATGAGCAGGTCACCCCAGTCAGCTTTGCTGAGACCGGGATTGCCCTGGGAGAGAAGTTTCTGGGGGACACCAGCACTAGTATCACGTCAACCCATTTATCTTGGCATCAAGGACACAGAGCTGGGGTTTCCCTGAGATCCCAGCCGTCCATGACTCCCGTCTGCATGTACAGTGATGAGAAAAGAAAAAAAAATCAAACCTGTGCTGTGCTCCACTTTTAATTTTCTGCTCATGATCTGCCCATATGCTCGTCCTGGCATTGTTATGTGCAGGCTCCAGTATCGCTTTGGTTAAGAACAACGAGGGCAGAGCACATTTTCCTGAGCAATGTTTATATCAGCATTTTCAGGCTTGTTTTATCGCGTCTCGCACTTCTCAGGAGACCCAGCAGGGAGATAAGCGCTGGATGCATTTTCCTAGCAATGTCTCTTGCTTCAGAGGAGGCCACCAAAGACGTCTGGGGAAGCAATGATTCCCTGGTAATGCCTCGGTCCAAGCTCTGACCTGGAACCGTGGGCTCTGCAAATACACATAAATCTTCAGCTCACGTCCAAATCATTGCAAGGTTCAGTGAAAACAGCAAAACTGCCAGTGGATCTAACCGAAGCTTTAATCCAACTCCAGCGTGATTTATGGGCTCAGGTGGAAACCATGAAGCACGATGGCTTCAGCCCCAAACAGGAGGATGGGCTGCTGCCCCAGCCCAAAGGTGCTGTGGCAGGGTGCTGAGGAATCAGGGCAGCAAGAAGCACAGATGAAATTAAACAGCACAAACACGTCCTAACAAAACCTTCCACCCCTGTGCTGAGCAAACGTAGCTGACACAAATCAGACCAGTGTCCTGCTCAAGGACACAGGAAATTAAACAAAATTAAACAAAATCAAAGAAGACTGAGGGCAAGCAAGCAAGAAAACTTTTTGTTTCTGATTAAAAAAAATAGCAATCGAGTAGCTCCATGATTAAAAGAATTCTGTGAAAATGCTATGCTATTTCAGGACATTTGTAATGGCTTTTTAATATTTATTCCCCTCTCAAAATACCATCATGGATAGCATTTGACTGATCTTTTTTTCTACCAAAAAAAAAAAAAAAAAAAAAAAGGAAAAAAGTCTTCTTAATTTTCTAGAGAAGAAAGGGTGCTGCATCACCTTGGAAAGTGTCACATCAATTTGGGAAGATCTTTCTGTTCCCTGTGGCCGAACTTACCCCAAGCCAGGAGAAGGAATGGATATCTCCACAGAGCATTACTAAGGCCGTTTCCTTTCCTCTCTCTGGCCCTCGTTATCTATCTGCATATTAGCTCAGAAAAACGAACCACAACAGCAATTAGCACAAGATCCCAGGTGACGTGACCAAGACTTCTGACCAGTCTCCATATCAGCTCTGCGTATCACTGATAACCTCCAAGTAATCCCATCCCACAGCACGTGGAGTCCCTTTAATGGCTCAGTGGGGATGTGTCTGAGCAGGGGGGAGGATTCCTGCACCGGTACCATGCAGTTGGTGTTGATGCAGGCCTGAAGCTGTAACATCTGCAGCCCCTGGTGCCAAGTTCATCTTTTTCCCAATACTCAGCATCCCCCTCCCATGCATGGAAATGGCCAAAGGGAAACAGTGCATCAGAATTTTTGACCAGCCCGGTAATCCGGGGCAGGACGTTATAGCAACACCTGCGAGGTGCTGTGGCTTTTCCAGCTGCGACCCCTGTTATTGTGGCACGGGGCTTCCAGCGTCCCCGCGGGGTACCCGCAGACGGCCATGAGCTAATAACCGCAGCGCAGACGGTTTACGATCCCCCGTGGGATTTTAGGGTCACAAAACGATGAGAAACAGGTCACCTGGCATGGGGCTGGGGACCGGGGAAGCCAGGAGGGAGATGCTCGGGAAAATATCTGATGCTGAATGAGTTCGGTTGGCTGCAGCGATAAGAAATGTGTTGCTTTACCTTAATACCACATTAATGTCTTCGTGCAGACAAAACCTGAGACGGCCTCTGGATTTTTCTCAGCTATTTTCCCATTTCAGTGGCAGCAGGAGTGAGGTAGGAGGTCACAAAAACCCGCCTGCCCCAGCAGCTCTCCCTGTTACAGCCTGGCACATCTGTCCTCGTCGGGTCTCACTATTTCTTGAGGTGGATGCTGGCAAAATCAGAACCCACAGGGCTCGTTCTGTCCCTCTCTTCCAACACAAAACCAGAGAGTTTCCCAGCTCTTATTGGAAAAAGTCAGCTTGCACTGAAAGGGTTTCTGCAGGACCTATGTTGTAAATGAAATTAGATTAGTAAAAAGGTTTTTTTTTTTCTTCTTTTTTTTTTTTTTTTTAAATCAAGTGAAAGAGTGTGACAAGGAGTCAGGAGCCTGTCTGCCATGGAATATTCCTGCAGTACTCGGGGCTGTGGTTTGTTTTACTAGTGGTGACTAGTTCAAGCCACATTTAGTCAATAAATATGAGATATGAGGTCACCCCGCCATTTAGCTGTTACCCTGTCTACATATTTCACAGCTGGGTAGTAACCTTTTAACTAGCGTCTACCTCGGTGGGGAGTCTCCATAAAAAAAGAGCCAGGATCCCTTGGTCGTGGTGGGGGACCAAGGCGCAGGAGCACCACGGGGATTTCTGAGCAGGAGGGACCACGCTGGGCCTCGCCTGCTGCTGCTGGTCCGCAGCCAGACGGTGCCCAGCTCCATGAGATGGAGCCACATGTCCCAAAATTTATCTCCATCTCCCCCTTTTTCCACGTGGAAATGGGCCGCAGGACAAATTCCGTCTAATTTCCCCAAATTTCCGAAGGGTCAGTTGTTCCTCTTAACCACGTCTGATAGGATTTAACAAGAAAATCAACTTCTTCAAATGTTAATTCGCCTCTGCCCGAGTCCATAGCTTCTCCTCCATGCCTTAGCCTTGCCCTGGGATGAGGAGGACATCTCCTTGGCTTCTGAGCTCCTAACTCAGGCTATGCCTGGTCAAGATGAAGTGTTCCCGAGCCCATCAGCCAAGCTTCCCACCAGCACAAGGTGCAACGAGAGCAAATTTTCCATGATGGTGCCAAGTCAAACCGGGAAAAGATGCACCCCCAGCTCTGCCCTGACCTGATTTCAGACCTCCAGGGTTTCAAGTAAATGGATCAGCTGCTCCTGTCCCTGCAGTCCTCCTCCGTGCCCACCCTGCCTCATCTCCAGCACGGCCCCACAAGGGGCTTGGCCCCAGGGACGGCATCAGCAGTCCACAAGAAAGCAGCAAGCGTGAGGAGGGAGCCGAGCCAAGGCACCTGGCCCGCCTCCAGAAAGGTATTTAGGTACCTAACAGAAATGAGATGCTTGAGTGGATATGGCGAGAAGCGGGCAGGGAAGAGAAAGCAAACCCGCGAGCGAGAGAGGCCGTGGTGAGGGAGGGAAGCCGTGGAGCAGCCCACGGAGCTCTGCTGCTTTCCACCAGCCACCAACGTCACGCTGGAGTACGTGCGCTGGAGGCGAACGGAGCCACGGGGACCTCGGCTGGCCCCGAGCTCCTGCTGGCCTCATCCTTCCCTGCAAAACGCGGTACCTGCGGCACAGCTGCCAACAGCGAGCCCAGGGAAGGGGGGAGAAGCTCTTGCCCGTGGAGCAAGGTGCTGCGCTCCCTTCCAAGCATTGCACACAGTCTCCAAGAGGCCGGCCAGGAAAGCAGCGGCCTGGCGCTGGCAGGGCCGTGGTGATGGCTCGGGTGAGCGGCCGGCTCCTGCCCCCGGCACGCCGGGAATCCCAACCCGGCTCTGCCTCCCCGACGTCATGGCCCAGGCTCGGCACCAGCAGACGCGGCTCCGGCGCCGGGAGACGAGGCCAGCTCCTCCCAGCTCAGCTGGAGCCTCCAAAATCAGAACCTCTGCTGTCAGCTGCCTTTTATAGGGCTATAAAACCACAAGTTCATGTACAGACGTTGGCCGGCATCAGCCTCGGCCACCTTCAGCATCGCTTCTCGATGGCTTGCATGCCCACGGCCTCCATCTCCAGAGCCTCCTTCCCTTGCGCCCAGCCACCAGCAGCCCCAAAGACGGACAAGAGGACATGGAAAGACAGACATGGAGCCACGCCAGCCCCGACCGAGTGAAAAAGGTACAAGCCAGGCAGTGAAGCACCCCATCCTCATGCCCCCTGCGTCCTCACGGTGCTCGGTGGCACTGCCCCTGCCCCACCAGCAGCCCCCAGCCCCTCGCGGCATTTCTGTGGCCGTGCCGCCCGCTGTCATCAGGCGCAGGGAATAACGCGCCCGTAATGCTGGGCCCTGCGACAAGAATAACATGAAATAACACTGCACCCACCCACTGAGAACACCAAGTGTGTCACACTCCTCTGTGTCATGGGTTTAAAAATAGCCCCCTCCTTTCCCCCCGCCCCTTTTCTTTTTCTTTTCCCATTTATTTATGGGTTTTTTTGGACACCCAGCTCGGCCAGGTGGAAAAAGTTTGCAGCAGCGCCGAGGCAGAGGACGGTGACGGGTGTCTGCTTGTTTTACGCTAAACGGGACGAAAGGGAAAAAGGAAAAAAAAAAAAAAAAAAGTTTGCAATTACATGTTCTTTGTGGAGAGGTGTGGCCACTGGCACAGGGAGAGGTTTCAGCCCAAACCGCACAGACAGATGCTCAGGGAGGTGGCTTTCGTGGCCGGTGCGAGCACACAAACAGGGGCAGCCTGCAGCTGAGATTTTATGGGAGCGGAGGGATTAGGAGCTAATTGAAAGGCTGGGGAAGAATTTGGTCCTCCTGAGGGCTTCCGATTTGCGTGAGCCGTTTTGCCCGAAGCTACACGAGAACCTGGCAGCAGTGGCAGGAGGAGGCAGGTCCCATGGCACAGCTCGGGTCCCTGTCCCACTGCCAGCGGGTCCCCAGCAGGGGCACAAAGCCAGCAGCTCCCCACAGTCCATATCATGCATCAACGCCTCTCCCAGTCCTTTCACGGACTGCGATTCCCACGCGTACCCCCAGATAAACGCTGAGGTTATCGTTAAATCACCAATATTCATGGTAAGTTTTCAGTATAAGGCATCCACAAACGGAGGCGGCTGGGAGCAAGGTGTGGCTGGAGAGCGGCCAAAAGCAAACGAGTCAGATAAGGGGTCACAGCACGGGTGTGAGGGGAATTTTGCCAGCAGAGAATCAGGGTTTCAAAGCCAGGCTGAAGGAATCAGCAGGTTGGGAAAAACATGGAAATGTGGTAGAAAAATCAGATTTTTGCTAAAATAAAAGCTAAATCTCTGTTACCTTAATTGACCTAGCAGCTTCACCAAAATTGCTTTAAATTGCACTGAGGACAACTGCCCCTTTAACAGGTACATCTTTGTGCTGAAGACGAGAGGAGCCTGAGCAGCGAGCGAGGCAGCTGTGCAGAGCTGGGGGAGGCATTTGCACCCAGCAGAGCTGCAGCACCAGAGGGTTTACACAAAACTTGGGCAGAAGTGCACGAGGTCTGTGCTCATCTGCCAAAGCCCACTCCAAGAGAGAAAATTTCCCTTTCCAACAGCCCCTGCGAGCACCTGTCCAGCCATCAGATGCGTCCAGCTTTGTTTTATCTTCCAAACGCCTCCATTTCAGAGCTGTTCCTCTGAACGGAGCCTTTCTCCTGGTACCTCCTGTGCCAGAAAACACACTTTATATCAATGGCGGAAATAGTCCCAGCTTAAAATATTATATTAGGTTAGGTTTTGTGGATTGTTTTTTTTTTTATTAGATAAAAGCACAACCACGTGACACCCATCTAAAGGCACTTTAATTTTTAAAGAAAGCATTTGGCAGATACGAAGCCTGGAGGGCAGAGAGCTGTGGCCGAAGCCCAGCCCCACCAGAAAAGTTACATCCACAAATTTAACAACTCTGCTCTGCCCAACAAGGTGCAAAACTGTCAAGGGCCGGACAGCGATGTTTCCATCATCTTTTCAGCCTTAATTTAATCGTGCAGAAAAAACGGCTTCTGAGCTATTTCTGATTCTTTTTCCAGGATGGGAAAAAGGATAAAAACAATGCCATGGGAAGAAGCCCTGAGCTTAAAATCGCTCCCCTTAATTTTTTTTCCCTTCTTGCTTTCTTCCACAATAGCAGGCTGAGACATCAAATCAAATTGCTGGCCTAACGCTCAGCTGCTGCAGGGTAGGAAAAAAGCAAGCGAGTGGTGCCTCCAATTGCCATGTTGTGGCTTTCGGAAGGCTCAGCTGCTGAGCTAATTTGGTGCCGTTTCCTGTTTTTCTATGGCTAGATAGAAGGAGAGAAAGGAGATGCAGCAAATCTGAGCTGCTCGAGCACCACGCTTACAGCTCTGGTGATTCCGAGCTGAAAAATCCCAGCGCAGGGTGCTCAGAGCCCATCGATGACACCATGCCCCAGGGACTCTGTCAGCTGCAAGGGTCTGCCAGCTGCCTCTCCCAAACGAAGGGCAGGGGGTCGGACTGATTTGGTTTTGTAGCAGGGAGCTGAGCTGTCGGCAGCTGGGAGCTTGCACAGCTTCCAAGCAGTCACTGCTGGTGGCCTTAGGTGGAGAAATCCCTGAGCCTGCAAGCTTAAGCTTAAGTAGGAGCAACAGCTTCATCTCTGTTCTTCAAGTATAACAACAACGTATCTTAACCGACCCCACAAAATCTCTGCAGAACACACACTAAGCCAAGAGCGCATGCATATGCACGGGTGTGTAAGTACTGCATGTGTATACATACACACACATTACGTACATATTCTTAATACATTTATACACGTTACATGGATCGTACAGAAAGCGATTTCCTACTTTAAGGAGCCTGATCTCCTAATCTAAGAGACCAACAGTAACAGCCAGCACTGTGCCGAACCACAGAGCCGTGCCCAGCTCCTCGGAAGGGCACTGCAGGCTCCAGGACTGCAATTCCCAAGCCCATCTTAAGCAGGGGCTGCTCATAGCTGGCCCAAGGTCTCCAAAGCAAGGAAATGCTGCTTATAAACGTGCTTCTTCTGGGGAGCCTGCTCAAATCTCTGCCCATCTCCACCCAGTGCATCTGTGCAAATAAATCTGAGGCACTTTGAGCAGCAGCCGTCCCTCCCGCATGGGGCATGCTCTCATGCCTAATCACTAACACAAGGAGACTGCGCATGTTACAGCCCCCTGATTGAACATCTGCTGTCCCTAATAGAAACACCAAAGAGGAGCACACGACAATTCCTGACATGGATTGTGATAGATGGACGTTCGAAATGCATTTCGTAATCTGCAGCTGGGAAGGGGTACACGGCTGCCAGTCGGTCCCATCACTAGCACAACATCTACGGTCCCCGATTAAGTGACGCTGTGGCCAGGGACTTCAAAACAGATGGGATTATTGTTTAATTGGATTTCTGGTCTCAATTAGGGCAGAGGGAAACCAAATGCAAAGCTGACATGGAAAGCTGCAGACATCTGTAACAACAAGTGGCAAATTTACCACGCCCCCACCTTGGAGCAAGCAAGCAGGACGCAGACCTTTGCCTTGAGGTGCCCGGGGACTGTCCCTTGCTCCCAAATGAGCTCAGAGATACTTCAGCAAGGACTAAATATAATGAAATGTTTTCTCCCTTCCCTGCAGCATTGCAGCATTGGGATGGTACAAGGAGGAGCGGGTTCAGCAGGTGATCACCGACCCCCTCCTGCCTCCAGGAATAAGCTTGGATGTGAGAGCCAGGCTGGATTGAAGGGGGCAGCACCCCGCAGCTCGATGCAGAAGCCTTGGGAAACTCAAATCGGTTTCACCCTGAAATCAAACAGAGATTAGGGCCGAACAAGCAGCTAAAGCAAAGTACTGGCCGGGGCCACATGGTGCAGCTCAGATGCCGTGTGAGGCTAATTGCTGCAGCCCAAAGGTTACGGTGGCTGCGCAAGCGTTTCCACATGGTGCTTGTTGGAGAACCAGCCCTGGAGGAACCAGAAGATGAATGAGTTGGTACGGAGGCACCAACAGCTGATGGCCCGCGGGAGAGGCACAGCCCCTGAAGCCCACGCAGCTGCTGCCATGGCCAAACACCACACATTAAAGGGCGAAGGCCGGGCTCCTGCTCCTTTCTCGTGCTGGCTCCGTGCTGCAGCTCTCCTCTGCTGGCTGCCATCCAGGCCCATTCAGGCCTCCAGGTCACATTGTTTAACCATATCTTGCCAACTGATATAAAGTTGAGGTTTGCACATGTTTGCATGATACATTCATGTACTGATAGGGCTAAATTCTGCTTTTTTATGGAGTAAGTGCAGCAACTCCATGTAATCCCACTCCCACCCCAGCATCACTTCATTTCAAAGCATGAATACTGCTTTTTTTTTTTTTTTTCCCAAAAAAAGCAGGCCAGTTTCTCGCAGATCCTCTCACCAGCATCCTCAGAGCAGCCAGGCCGTGGCACTGAGGGCAGCAGCTGCGCTCCCGTGGGCTGCGGCTGAGGCTCAGCGCCGCTGCAGGGAGCCCGGCCGCGGCACGCCGCGCAACCGCCTCTTATTTCTGAGACAGGTTATAATGGTCGGCTGCAGCCACGGAGGAACTCCCAGCAATTTCCACCCTCAGCAGACACAGGTTTTCAGCGCCGGCTATTTTTGCTTCCCACAAGTATTTTCATTTAGCTGGTTTAAAATCAGGGCTATAAACGGAGGAGGTTGGATCCCGAGTGGGTGCGAGCGGCTCTCGCTCCATCGAAGTCCAAAGGAGATGTTGCCGTTCTCACCCACACAGCATGGGATCACTGCTTGGCCCCTTTCCAGAGGGGCTTCCAAGCTGGTTTTTCCTTTTTGCTGAGCAATCTGGAATTTGACTTTCCTCCACCGTGCATTTTCCTCGGTAGATGGAGGGGAAGAGGGTTCAGCACGATGTTTTTAATGCTGTTGCTCAAAAAGCCCTGGAAGCAAGCCTGGTTTTAGAATGCATCAGCAGTAGGACAGAGAAGTGAAGGCCCAGTGCTCACCAGCACTCCATCCTACAACAAGGCAAAAATTCAAATGAAATCTCACGGAGATGGCACAAACACAGTAAAAAGAACAAATGCTTAGGGGGAAAAAAATAAAAAACACAACAAACCGCAAGGACTGCGAGCACAGTGGTTATAGAAAATAGATGCGAGCATAAGTGTGTGATTCAGGGAGTCTTGTCTGAGTGTCAGAGGTTCAATACTATTGCCTCCAATTTAAATCATTTTTAAAAGAAGTGCAAAAGAAAGGTGATGAAAGGGCCCTAACGTTGTTCCCTGCTCTGAAAAACACAGCCCACTTGTGCACTGTGGTAAAGTTTTGCATTTTGGCTAGACATCGCGTGCAGGGCTGTGCTGAAGCCTTTGCTTATTTTTAAAAGTTGAAGTCACCGGTGATCCATGGAGGGAGAAAATGCTTTTTCCTTTGAGGAAGATGCCGTAGGAGCAACATCTTCCAGAGGGAGGGAGCTCAGCTAAACCCAAGGGGCCTGGGGGGCTGCCCCATGCATCCGCGTCTCCAGGTGCAATAAAGCTCGGGCAAAGAGCAGAGCTCAGAGCTCAACCTTCTCCTGTTTTGTGGCTGAGGCCTGCATAACTGCACTCCTTTCTCACTTTGGAGTAGTGCTCAAGGCTGCTGTTCACATGGGGACATCACAAGCCAGAGATTTTCCCCATCATCGTGGCACAGAAGGGTGGCACCCACATGTAAGGACGGGCACACAGGCAGCCCCACATGGCACACACCACAGCCCCATGAACCCAGGAGGAATCACCCAGCACCAAGCCATCCCTGTCCCCGATGGCACAGGGGGACTGGATCCGACCGACCCCAATTCTCACCTCCAGAGGCTCAGGGCAGCAGGTTTGGACATACCCGGCCTGGCTGCCGGCCTTCCCTGGGATTCCTGGTCGGGAAGGCTGAACCCTGCGCCTTCTCCAAGGTAAATACGCTGGGCTTTAGGCAGTTTACTCTATGGAGGCCCTTTGCTGCAGCCCGTCTGCTCTGACCAAATGCTGGAAGTGCTGCCAGCCCATGGCAAGTGAGCCCCAAACTCCTCCTTGAAAGCATGGCCCTCTGGTGCCTCGGTCTGCACAGACATCCCCTAGCAAAATGCAGGGGAAGCCACCAGTCCCCGCAGGGAGATGATGGAGAACAGCACGCTGCAGGATCCAGCCCATGACAGTGCCATCCCTGCAATGAGCCCAGGCTCCATCCCGCAGGAGCTGAGCAGTCGACGTCCCGCACCCAGTCCCTGCCCCTGGGGTCCTCAGCGGAGCCAGCACGGTGCAAAAACCCATTGCAGAAACCCATCGCTCTCCCAAGAGGACAGAAAAGCCAGGCACAGACATCCAGGGACAGCATCCCTGGACTGGGAAACAGCCACTTTGCTGGTGGAAACAGCCTTGAACTCATTTATTTTTTTTTTAATTCCTTTTATTTTTCTGTATTCTTTGGGCACCCAGACCTTTCAGGCACTGAGCTGGGCTTGATAACTTCACCTGGCAATGGATCATTTCTGTCCCTGCACTGAAGCTTGGATTTTAAGCCTGGCATGACCTACCATTATCATCCATCTCCTTTGTAACGCAGGCCAGAGACTTTCACAGCTGTATCAAAACAATAACTTCTGGTTAAGCCTGCCAAAAATTTTTCTAGGTGGATGTTCTCTCTGTATTTTAAAGAAGGACAGAAACGCACAATGAACACCCTTTCATTGCAGCAACCTCGTGGGTTTGGGGTGTCCACGGATGTGTGTATGTGTTTGTACCAAAAGATAAGTTGAATGATTGTATGATTTCTTTTTTTTTTTTTTTTTTTCCCCTCTGCTTATGCAGTGAGTTACTAATATCCTGATTGGAACCAGATTTGCATGAATTAGAAGTCGAAATTGGAGCAGCAACCGCTGTGCAGAGGATATAAAGGGAATAAAATGAATGGGGTATTAACCTTCAACCACTGAATATTAATCAGTGTTTCACAAAAAAGAAAATACAGAGGCTGCCACACTAAATATTTTTAGCATTTATTGACGGGCTTGATTTCCTCTCTCTTTTAGACCTTTTGCTTCCAATCATGGACCATAAAAAATCACATAGGGGATGGGGGAGTAGAGGGAGGGAAGGAGTGAATTAAAAAAAAAATCATCCATTTTCTCAAATGCTGGATGGTATTTGTGAGTTATGCAACACAGAAAACCATCTCGCAAACAGAGTACCTTATCCCACAACTGATCTGTTCAAAGGCTCGTTTCTCCAAGTCCCAAACCAAACAGAAATCTACCCAGAAGTACAGCGAAGCCTTCGGAAATGAACACACGATAAAGAAATAAACTTCTTAAAAACTAAACTTCCCGTGTGCTGAAGAGTAAAATGCAGCTGAAAATCAGCCCAATAAAAGAACCAGCTCGTTAAACAAAGCCTTTTTTTCACCCAGTATGCTCCAGTGCAGTTCATAAAATACCACTATGGAAAAGAAAATCACAAAATCTTACCGAAACACCCCTTGAAACGGTGAAATCTCCGTAGCACTGGAAATTCTTTGGCCTGAGAGCAACATCCAGGGCTCGGTGGGGATGCTGCATCGCCCAGCTTTTGCTGGACCACTTCACCCGCTCCCAGGACAGTGGCTGAGTCAGGCAGTGTGCTGCTGCTCACAGTGGGAGCCACAAATCTCTGCCAGGCAGGGGCACTGGGACTCATGGAAACACCTCCAGCACGTGCTGGGGGGCTGTGGGGTGGGCAGGTGGGTGCCATGGGTGGGTAAAGGCAGCTGCCAGGACCAAGGATGGGACCTGGGGCTTCTTTGGGGTTGGCAAACGCAGCCCAGTGCAACCTCGCCAGAGCGAAACACCAAAATCAAATCCTATGGTAGTGATTGAACCATGTCATGTCACCAAAAACATTTAAAATAACAACAACAACAAAAAAAGGAAATCTAGAGACTTTTCTTTTGCAATTTCTCCCCTGCAATATTTGGCACGGGAGGATTTTGAAGCCAGCTGTCCCTTAAAACCTCTTTTCACCGGGGACAATACCCCCTCTGCCAAACACTGCTGCCCTTCTCCTCAGTGCACCTTTGCAAAACAGAATTCATTTGTTTTCATTAACTTCTTATCAAGTTACCTGGATTTGTTTCAATGCTCCGAACGTATTATAAAGAGAGAGAGAGAGAAAGGGAGAAAAAACAGTGGTAGGTTTTCAGGAAATAGCAAGTTCTTTTTCACTGAGATAGGAATCATTTGGCAAGCCACAGTGAAATACTTCTAGGTTCCAGAAGAAAGCAAGGAGGGAAAAAAGCAAGCGAGCAAAGGGAAGATGCTAATGAACTGCTGAGGAGAAAAAAAAATAAAGTTTAAAAGAAAACAAAAAAAAAGAAATATCAAACTCAATATTAAACATACATCCGCATCCAGCTGGTCTGGGGGGAACCTGCTGTGTGTCTCTAGGTCACCAGGCAGGAGCTCGGGCTGCTGTCCTGGGAAATGGTTAAGGATAGGTGGCGTTCCAGGCCCAGAAATAACTGCCATCTCGACTGTTTTTGCCCAAAACCCCTAAGAACCAGACCAGTGAAATGTTTAGGGGCAGGCTCCACTCCTGCCTTGGGAAGGCTGAGCCCAGCAGGTATCGGGGGCACTGCAGGGATGCCTTGCTTTAAGCCTGCACTTTGGTGCTCTCTTCTTAAATGACAAAGCCTCCGTTGGAGCTGTGCTGACATCCTTCAGTTGGTGCTCTAAAACCTTGTCTCAGGAAGCTCCTGAAGTACCAAAACCCACCAGGTTTGCTTTAATTTCTGTCCTCCTGCAGCTGAGCATCGGACCAACACAACCAAGTCCCAGCTCCAACCCAGAGGGAATCAGCTCCCTCCCGTCCAGCCGTGCAGTGGGCAAACACCAAAACACTCGAACCAGGAGAGGGCTGGGACCTCCCAGCACCTCCACGGCCACCTCCCAGCAGTCGGAGCAGAGCGCTGTGCAGCCTTGCACGTGCACGTGCACCTTGACTGATGTGAATTTTCCAGCTGTAAGCAAAGCCAAGCAGCAGAGCTGAGCTATCCCATGTTCTTGGGCCTTTAGTGTTCACACGGCTTCTTTCCTGGGGAGGAAAGGGGTGGCTTTTAATGTTTTTTGCTTTTTTCTTTCTTTGCATTTGCTCAGAAATGAGGCTGCATTCTAATTAGTTTGCATTTACAGGCTGCTTAATGGAAACGCGATCCCTCCCCTAACCTTTATCATCTGTTTCTTATCTTCAGGGCCACGCAGACCCCTTAACTCTTAGCACACGGGGATGCATTTGGAGCCCCTCTGCTCCAAGGAGATGGGAGGGAGGCTGAGGTCCTCTCCCATATGCAGGCAGGGGATCAGCCCCAACCCACCCGTGTATCATGGGAGGACTGGAGACATCCTCCCACCTCCAGTTCTGCTGGAGGTATATGGGAAGATGCTGCATTATCACGGGCTGTACAATTGCACCACCAAAGGTACATCAGCACCTCGTGCTTGTCACCTCTCCACGGACCATCAGCAGTGCCTGCCCCAGGGGATGCTTCTGGGTGGTGGCACGGTGAGCACAAGGCAGCTGACCCCATCTCCCAGACATGCTTTGCATTAACCTCTGCTCTGCCCAGACCTTTGCACCGGAGGCTCCAGCAGCATCAGGAGCAGCGCACGGCCAGGCACAAAAACCCAGCCCGAGGGAGCTGCAAAGGCACTCACTCAACTCACGTTGCTACCTCTGGTCCTGCCGAAGCCAGCGGTAGCTCTCCCACAGCAGCTTGGCAAGTGATGAGCATTTCTGCAGAGCTAAAAATTTAATCACTTGTTTATATCTTAAATAAGCCACACGCCTGGAAAAAACATCTCTCTGCAGCAAGTGTCTATGGTTAGGCGCTGGCCTGTTTGCGTGTGTAGCCCCTTTGAGCCGAACGTTAATTGCAGGTTGCTGTAAAAAAGTTTTTCCCCTTGCACATTTTAAACCTGTCAGCCTCGATTTCCGTCACCTGGTGCTAATGCTGAACGTCCTGGGGACTCCCCGAGCACAGAGCGGGGCTCATCCCGAGCTGCTCCTCTGAGCCAGGAAACCTCCTTTGAAATCCTCCTGGTGCTTCATCCCCATCCTGGGGCCAGGAGGAGAGGCTGCCCCCCCTGCCAAGGGATGGGACCTGATTCTTCCAGCTCTGCGCCAGAAAACAGCATTGGGTTTAAGTGTATGGGAAGACAACCTGCTTCAGCCTGACAAATCCTCTGTCCTTTTTATCTTCTGGGAGGGATCTCAGGACCTTTTTTCAGCTCAAAGTTCAGGGAGTTTCATCAGGATTCAGCAATTACCGCAGTGAGACAAACGAAAGCCCTGTTTGTTGGCTTATGTGAATCTCCATGCTGAGTCTTGCTTTGATAATAGAAGAATGCCAGCTGGATCTTTTATTTTATTATTTTTTTTTTACTGTTTCTCTTTCTTTTTTTTTTAAGCAGTCTGTGTTGCTTTTTAACCATCATCCTGTGCACGTGGTTCAGCTTTTTGCAAAAAACAAAACAAAACAAAAAAAAATCCCTAGGTGTGAGAAGATTAAAGATTTCAAGATCTGGACATTTTCAAATCAGAAACACATGTTTAAAATAAATCGGGCTGGCGGACAGCCACCACTTTTAAAAGCCAAAGAGCCGTTGCATTAAAAGGATCTCCCGAAAGCCTGAGGAGAGCAGGAGCGTCAGCACTTCCTCCACCCGGCCGGCACAGCCAGGACCAGGACAACTCCGCGGGGTTTTATCATTTGTCATCAGACCACAATGCACGTGAATGTCACGATCATTTGTTGACCAGCCCTAGTGCTTTTGGTGTGCGCTCGCTCTGCCCATCCATCCTCAAAACTTCAGCCTGCTCCTGCGAGAGGAGCTCAAAGCCCAAACTCTTTCATTCGGTGCCAAATCAGCTCCCGCTGAGATCTGGGGGAATCGCAAGGACAAAAGCTACAAACTCTGAGCTGGAGCCAGAGCCTCGGCTGAATTCGTCAGGAAAAGGAGGCGGCAGCCCTGCAGAGGGCAAGGGAACGGCCAGGGCTGTGGCTCCTGTGGAAGAAGAACCTGACCCTGCAGGGAGATGATGAAGATGAAGATGAAGATGAAGATAGATGAAGATGAGCCTCTCAGTGCAGCCAGAGAACTGCAAACAGCTGGGAGCAGATGGCTACCAGCCACCTCTTCCATCCCTTCCCAGCCCCTTTCTGCTGGCAATATCCAAGGTGGGCATTGGGGCTGGTCCTAGCTCATCTCTGAGCATCACGGCCTTTCAGGATTCTGGCCATAAAACCATACATGCTAAGCAAGCAAGACCTCAAGTCTGCTCCTAGATTTAGGGCAAATATGTAGCATCAACACCCGCAGCAACTGCTGTAGAGTGCCCCTGAGCTATCTTACATTTCTTTGGCACAACCCAGCACAGCCAAAACGTCTGCCCAGGAGGGTCCAGCAGGGCTGGGATGGAGCTGCAGGCTGCCAGAGCATCCAAAATAACCAGGTTGCTTCCTACCCAACGAGTCCAATGCGTTTCCAACCAACAGGAGAACGTCCCAGATGGAGCACCAAGCATTTGCTCACCATCACCCGATTTTCTTACTCCTTGCTTTTTCCCAGTTACTAGCAGGAGAACCTAGAGCGGGACTCTGAGTTTGGGGGCCTAATTGGTGAGGAGGAAAAGCGAAAAAAAAAAAAAAAAAAAAAAAATGAACATAATTACCATGCCATGATGTTCAGGACCTAGTTTACATGGAATAATACTCTTCATCCTACAGTTGTTTACAGGGTCTTTAACTCTTCCCTTTTTACAGGGGGGTTTCTGAAATCTATATTATTAGGGGAAAAAGATTTGAGTGTATTAGGCAAAGTGCCAGTAGCCATGGTAACCTCGGATTTTTCCATCTTCATTACAAGTTCAAGTAAAACCTTCATATAAAATCTAAATGAAAGGGTACATTATAAGTCCATTTTGAAATGTTTGCCTGGAAGTAAAACTTTGGACTGCATCCTTTTTTCTCCTCTGAACATTCTGGTTCTATGCGGAACACATTTTTCAAGTCAGATTTTTGTTTTCTTTCAAATTTTATTCCGTTTGCTCATACAGGGTGGGTCGTCTAGTGGTTAGAGCAAGGCATCGAGGCAACTGGTTTCCAGTCTCAGTCTGTTCCTGATCGGTCAGGGAGTGTTCCCAATTTTATCCAGGTGATTTGGGCAAATCCCATCAACTCTAAACATGCTTTTTTTTTTTCTTTTTTTCTTCCTTACCAATATAACAATGATGATAATTAGTGATGTTGCACAAGGATTCACTCAGCGTTGGCCAAGGAGTCTCTCCGCAGAGTTCTTCTCTCTCCTACCCCATTTTCTCCTGGGTCTTGGAGCCAGACTGAGAGGTTAAGGAGAGGTAGAGGTTAGAGGGTGGCATGAATTGTCTGTTTTCCTACCAAAGACTTGATTAGGAAATACAAAATTAGACTGCTCGGTGTGGATATGAGCACAGTGTTGTTCCAGGAGATACTCATCATACTTAGACAATACTTCGGTGCCACTTGAGCGGATTAGTTCTTGCGCTGTGTCATCTTAAAGTGCTCTGGTTTCATCCAGTCATGGGAGGAGGCAAATTCTGTAGCTGCCTTTCATTTCTGGGCACTGTCTCACCTCAGGCCAGAAAGCCACAAACATTTTGAGGACTTCCTTCTCAAACAGTCCCCTCCGCTGTAGGCAGCCGAGCAGCACCTCTGAGACTCAACCAGAAGAAGACACCTCCACACCTCCAGCCTCTTCCTGGTCCATACAACGCAGCCTGTACCCAAGGCCCCCGTGCAGCGCCTGGGTCTTTGCTTTTCCAAAACGGCACTTTTGTCCCCAAAAAGGGCTGTATCCTTTGCCCAGAGCAGCCCACAGCCCCTGCATTATGTTGGGCATGGCAGCTGCTCACGGTGGGCTAGCTGTTGCCCCCAGGGCATGCATGGCCCAGGGGACTGGTGCATTTCCAGGGGTGCTGGCATGGGTGCTGGTGGCACAGTGTGCAGGGACAGGGCCTTAACGCTTTTCATCCTTCCTAACGATGCTGGCAAACATTTTCCAGATCTGCCATTAGGCTGAAAGGAGACCCAGCTCCTGTTGAATCTGATTTCCCTTCTGCTCCGTTACAGTCAAAACTACAACCTGCTGCCTCCTCGCAGCGCGCTTCGGGCAGGGGAGGAGGGGGGCTCCAAACGGCATGGGGCTTTTTCTTTTTTTTTTTTTTTGATACATCCTTCCTTCCGCTCTTCACAATCAATTAGTGGGCAAAGACTTCCGAAAAGCTCCTTCCTCCCTAACCTTTCACAGCCTGTTGCGATAATGACTCTGGAGAGCTCGACCTGGGCCTTTGCGTGGGGTTCGTTACCGTCCCGGGGCAGCGGAAGGTGACCTTCATCACTCCCTCGTCTTCCTTTCCTACCCCTGCAGCTCGGGCAGGGAGGGGTGGCTGCTACTCCCCCAGCAGATGGGATTTTGGCTCCAGCATCATTCCTGCAGCCCCGAGTCTGGGGGTGGCTGCGGGGATGACATAGACCCTGGGGGGCGCAGGGGGCTGCCCTTCAAAATAATGATTGCAATTATGCATACCTCGAATCAAGACATCAAGAGATGGAGGGAAAAGGGGCTTTCTGGTTTTAATTTGCAATTTCTTGCTCCGTCTCTCGCAAGGCAAGCTGCTTTCCAGAAACCAAGCTCCAAGCTGCTGCAGCTTCCCCTCAAGACACCGCTCATAACTGAAGCGATTTATTTTGCCAGCAGCGCTGGTTTTTTTCGCTCCCTCCGTGACACAGACACGCAGGTAGCACATACTCGCAGAAGTTTTCCCTGGCACCTGCAGCCACTTTCACAGCCCATCTGCCCAGGAACGGCGTCGTGGGCTTTTCAGGCAACACCTTGTACGAAAGCATCCCTGTTCTGTGGGGCTCCGTGGATGGGTCCTGGGGACAAGCACATCCCGCTCGGCGTTTACACAAGGCTTTCCCTAGGGCCCTGACAGCTCTCCCCAAACCTGGCAGGGTTCTCCCCCGGCACATCCCCATCACAGCCTCCCTCGTCTGCTGCTGCTCGCTGCGGAGCCAGCTCCCGGTGCTGCGGTCCCCCCGTGCCACAGGTGACACTCGGGCGCTTTGCTGACTCACAGCGCTGTGCTCGGAGAGGAAACTCCCCAGCTAATTGTTTTTTCCTCCTCTCGGCAGCAGGAGAGGCGAGCCAGGCACCTCCAACGCAGCGCTGCCGCGCACGGACGCAGCTGAGCTGCGGAGCTGGACGTGGGGAGCTGCAGCCAGCGCCGAAAAACAGCTGCTGAAGCCTGCGAGCTGGCCCTGGCACAGCCCTGCACTGCTCAGGCGAGCCATTAAGCAAGCCATTAAATGCAGCACTTTAAACATCTCAGCCCAATATGGTCACAGCTGCAGTCGTGCAGTTACTTCTTCGAGTGCAAAGTGATCCCCCAGGAAAAAAAGTAAAAATTAGAAGAAAAAAAAAAAAAGAGCATTTATTTAAAGTAACTGCCAAACTCAGGCAAGGCAGGAGATGTTTTTCTCCCCAGCCATCACCCATCCCAGGAGGGTGTGAGCAGCAACCTGTGCTTCTGCTCCCCCAAGGCTCAGCACTGCCCCGTTTGCCCCCCAGCACCCCGCACCCGTTTGCTGAAGGCGCTTAATGGAAACCATCACACCCAAACCCAGCGGAGAGCGACTGGAACCACTTTGAGGTGAGAAGCCTATTACTGGGTTATAAACCTTTCCCATCCTCCACAGGAGCCTTTCACAGGGCCAGCTAGAAAAATAATAACTCAAGCCCATGTGGTGAGAGGGAGAGAATATGGTGTCTCCAGGTAACAAATATTTGCTTCTTTCTCTATTGTTCCAGCCATAAAATGGATTTATTAAAAAATCCAGAGTCTGATTTCATTTGAATTAAATGTAGACGTGCCCCCACTGAGCGCTGCTTAATATCTTTAAAGCCACAAAGTCACAGCTGACTGCACACAACACAGAAGGCTCAAATCTCGAAGCCTACAACATCCCAGCTCTGTTGGCATCGCATCGATTTACACAGAGCAAAGGTTTGCCGAGCAGTGCCTATGTGTGGCAGAGCCACCACCTCACAGTGGTGCTGTGCAAGCAGCTCTACTTCCCAAAAATTCCCCAATTCTTCTCTTTATCTTCTTCCCTTTGGGCCTGGAGTGGGATGCTCTCGGTGTTCTCAGCTTCTCCTGGTGGCTGGGCTCTGAGCAGCAGCCGTGCCGGGGAGGTGGTGCTGATCCAGGAGCAGATTGCCCTCAGGCAGGCTCCTAAAAACATGTGAAATTTGGAAACTTCCACATTTTGCTTCCCTGCTTGCTTTGCCCAAACTGGCTCCATCAGCCTCTCACCCCACCCCAGCGACACGTGTTGGATGGAGAGCATTCCCTTTCCTGGAATCATCAGGATTCAAAATCTGAATTTTTAATCACAGCCAGTCATTAATAAACCCTTAATGAAGCTGTGCAGGGGCATGGCTTTGCTTGAGACAGAGATAACAGCTGCTGCTTGCAGAACTCCTTAACCCGAGGACAAAAAGCCCTTCACTACGTGGATCTCCACTTTCAGGGCCCTTGCTTTCCTGCTTCCTCTCCTCGCCCTTGAAATCTCATCCCCGGCCACTGGAAGCAGAAGAGAAAGTCAAGAGACAAGCAGAGGACATGGTTCCCACTGCTTTGCCCCCTCCCTCACCCAAAATCTAATAAAGATGATTAAATTACATGTCCTTTCCTCCCATTGAAATCACCGCACACTGCTCGAATATTAGAGCTCAGGAAATAAGGCACGACAACTTCCCTCGTGAAACTTAAGAAGGCAGAGCAGGGGTCTGGAGCGACAGGCCTGCGAGACCGGGCTGCTCTAATTAAGAAATCACCCCGCTGAGCAGAACCTAATCTAAATAAAATAGAAAAAGGAACTCGGTTCAAGCCGTCGCCTCGCGCTCGGCCCCCTCCCCGCCAGCCCACCCCCCCCGGTAAGGAAGCCATCCAAGGCACAGCAAGTTTTTCTCTTCTGCTGTTTCTTGGAGGGCGAGGGAGGCTCACACAGAGCCCTGTGTGTGCTTGGGGTGGCCAACTTCCAAAGGAAAAATACACCGGCCATCTACGGCAAAAGGCTGCTCTTTTTTTTTTTTTTATTGGTGATTTTTTTTTTATTTTTACTTCTTTAAATGATACTTGGCCTGCTGTTTGCTAAGGAGGTGAAAAAAAAACAAAAAAAAAACTGGTGATTACATTGTTGGTATGGCTGGTCAGAACTGGTTTGGGACAGAAAACTGGAGGTGAGATTGCACATTCCCCCCTCCCAAAAAAGTTTCTGCCTTTCGCGGAAAAATGTTGAAAATGTGAATCTGAATAATCAAAGTAAAAGTAAAAAAAGAAAAAAAAAAAATTTGCATTATAAAATTTACAACCAAAATATTTAAGCCCAAAATCTCAGCTGATCTGATCATTCACCGTTTTCTCTCATTTCTCATTTTTTTCTCTTTCAAGCCCCCACTTGGCCAGGTCCCCTCCATCCCCCTTCTCCTCTTCTCCCAACATTTCTCTCCCTGTTCCCGTTCGGAGCAGGCGGCCCAGGATGTGCTGAGGCCGCTCCATCCATCAGCTGCTCCCATTTGTGGATGTCACGGAGTTACCACGTGAATCACTATTTAGGAGCTCAGGCACAGAATGATTTATAGCCATAAACAGAGGCGCACAGACATTCCCGTGTATGTTTTAAAAAAGCACTTACCTGCTTAGGAGGGAAAGTGCTGCTACTTGAAGGTTTCCTGGCCAGGCCTGAGGAGTAAATCAAACAAACATTATTTGCATTTATTCATAAATCCCAGCAGGTTGTTGTTCTTTTGGCTTCAGTGGAGTTGATCTGACTCGTGTCGGCAGAGGACCACGCTGGCTGAAGACACGTCCTAAAGGCACCAGGAGTGGGATGAGACCAGAGCACCAGAACCAAACACCTGACAGCGTTGACTGAATGCTGTCAAGCATCACGGATGCACCCACACCCAGGGGCTGCCGTTGCCAGCACATCATTTTATCTCTGAAAGGACCAGTGCCATGAAGCTAAGAGGAGCCCACCCAAGCACGTTCACCACGTACAAGACCACATCTACAGTACCAAGACCATTTTTTTTCCCACAGAAGAAGACATGGATGTCATGGCTTGAGTCCAGCAGAGCCACCAAGCTGGTGGAGAGCTGAGGACAAGCCGAGAGGACAGGGTTTGATCAGCCTGAGAAAGGCAGGGGTCAAATCTTATTGCTGTCTTCAACTGCCTCATCTGAGGGTAAGGAGAAGATAGGGGCAGGCTGCTCTTGGAGGGGAGGGGATAAGAGGTGGTGGTCACACGTGGGGACACAAGGCATTAGGAATAATTCTTGTCACCAGCTTGCACACCCCCACGATGCTCCCAAGCACCCTCCCAGCCTTGTGCTTGTCCCCGAGCCTCCCAAGTGCTGCAGCACGCTCCCAGATGCTCCCAGACAGGTTAATTTCACCCTTTCTTTTCAAACAATTAGACTATTTATCCATAATTTGGTTAAAGCATTAACACTCCCAGTTCGGTTTCTTTTATGACAGCCCCGGGCTGCTGCCAGTCAGGTTCCCCCTCGCCACACAATGCAGCAACTCCCTCAGCCCTCTCACAGCACTGCCCAAACACATAATTCTCCTGATCTCCAGTGGAAAAAAGAAATAAATCCAGTATAGATTTGAGTTATCTGCTGATAGAGAATGACTACAAACCAGCACAAGTCCTCAGGCCCACCCTGTGCCCACCCCAGACAGGGACCAACCTGCTTCAGCCTGCGATGCTGCTGGGGTGGAACGAGGCTGATTAAAGGGCAGTAGGGTCTCAGCCGGTTATCTCCAAGGTTTGTGCCCGTTCCTCATCCCTCTGGTTATAAAGGGGGGGAAATAGGGACTGGAACTGGGTCTGGTGGGTTTTCTCCCCTCCATGGCCAGGGTCTCCCCATCTTCCAGAGGGCTTCACGCACGTCCTACGGCTCCTTGGACTCAGCAGTGTGGTGCCTCCCTGTAAAACAGAAAGGGCTGTTTCAATTTTCCTGAGCCTTGTGAGAATAAAACGCTGTGTGACTGCAAAGTTTCAGGTGAGGGAAGGCCACTGCTCTGCAGGGGGAAAAATACAGAGCCAAGGTGCAGTCGCCCACCCTGCTCTTGTTCGCACTGGGCACAAGCAAAAGCTGCGCTGCTGCTCCAGGAGGACATCCCCACTGCTCCCATTACAATTTCCCCTACATGTGAGATGCTCCATAATCTGGGTGCAGTACGCTCAGGGAGCAGCACCAAATAGATCACAGGTTCCTGCCCTGAAGAGTTTGTGGCTTGAGTAGATTTTAAGTAGGGGAGTGTGATGACAGACCATCTCTCAGCTTAGTGCTGCGTGTGATATTTTAGCAGATATGGTGTCAGAGACGCCCTTTACATCTGTTTATTTCTGTCTCTTTTTTTTTTTTTTAATAAAGCCAACAGAAAAATTTCCCCAACATCCACCAATGACAGTCCCAGGGGAGACGGGGTTTTTGTTTTTTTTCCCTACACTTCCCATTGATTTCTGTTCACTTCGGTGCTCAGCACAGCCCCCTGATACCTAGTGCAGCGTGACTCCCTGCGACACTTCAACAACTTTAATTTCACTGCTACCGTGTGTGTGAATACACCAAGGCTTACTGCACAGACCATACCCTTACAGGCAAGCATGGGAGGGAGGATTCTTTGCAGAGATACTCCTCCATGCGCAGACGGGGATTTTTTCTCTCTCCTCCAGCTCTTCCTCCTCTCTACCCTCTGTTTTTCCCTTTCTCTCCTTCTCCCTCTCTTCCCTTCCTCTCGTGCAGGAACAATCTGGCTCTGTTCATGCACATTCCTGCAGGTCCAAGGCTCAGGCTGCCCGCACCGGGCTCGCTTCGTGCCCAAGGTTTGAGTTTGGCAGGGGCAGGAAAGTGAACCCAGCGTGCCCGGGGACTGCTGTGCCATCAACTTAATACCTGCACAGGGAAAACAAAGGCGCTTTAGAGAAGCGACTGCAGTGCCGTGCCCCTGCTCCCAGCCCGGAGGAACTCGGGAGATAACAAGGGCTGAAAGAAAAGGCACGAGCATAATTAAAGCTACCTGAGCAATTTCTGGAGGTATTACAGCCGGTGATAGCCCAGAGGATGAGAGTAGTCCTGGGGTTATTAACATCCACTGGCACAAAGGGATAAGCGGTTGGTTTGGTTTTTTTTTTTTTAAGCTCTTTGAGTGTAATTATGTTGGAGAGGGAGGAAAAAGTTCCTCTTTGAAAGGAAAACTTGGGTGCAGCTGGGGCTGGGACAGACCACCCCCTACGATGGGCTGAGGGTCCCTGGGGACACAGCCAGCCCGGCCCTCTCCTCTGGAGCATGATGGGGCCGTGGGCTTGGTGTGCATGGGGGGCATCCAGACTCACCAGGACAACTCGGGAGCTCAAACCCAGCCAGCGTGGTGCTCAGCTGGGTGAAAGCACGGTTAATTCCTCTGCTGCTGCTGGCTTCTCCTCACCTGTGCCATCACGCCTGCTGACGCAAGGCGGGCAGAGCGGGGTTGGAACAAAGCTAAACAGGTGCAGGAGATTAACGTCCCAGCCGATCCTTTTGTTCACATGAAACAATTTCAGACTCTCAGTAATGAAGCCCAGAATCAGGCTGTTCATCTCTCTGCGGCAGAAGAAACCCTAATGACATTCCCTGGATCAGGCCCTTTGGTTGCCAAAGCCATCCCTGCTGGCACAGCCCTACCCATAGTGGTGCTGTGGCTTGGGGTGTCCACACCAGGGCCAGCAGACACCAGCCTGCTCCTTCAGCCAAGCACCACGATCTTCATCCATCTGGCTTAACTGCTCACCTACAGCACCCCTGCCAGCCCCCTGGGGAAAGTGCCCATCCGTGGCCCAGCATTTCTGGACCATTGTATGCGTTCAGGAGAGCCAGAAATGTGCTGTGACCAACAGATCTCAGTTGCCACCGTTTGGGTATTTTTCCCCCATCAGTGTTCCCAGTAACCCACGTCACTTCACGAGTCCCAGTTTTTCTGTCTCGTGGTGTAGAGCACGGAGGTGGGGATCAAGGACAGAAGAGCAGCAAAGGGAGCAAGTGGGAAAGGCAGAGCCCAAAGCACTGTGTGGGCAGGGGGGCACAACGCCGTGCAACTGCCCGGCCCCACCAGGCAAAGAAAGCAGTTTTTGGAGCAGCGCGGGTGTGGAATTTTCCTCAGAAATCACAGAGATATTTGCAAAGAGTTTTTCACCCTGGTCCGTTGCTAGATAGAGCCAACTTCCATCCTATTCCAGTTGCATAATGTAATTAATAGTAATATAAGCTCTGCTGTTATGCAAGAAAACTGGGGGCACTTTCTGTTCCAGTTTCAGCTCACCACAATCACCGTGTCCATGCATCAGCCTTAATGCTGTTTCCTCGTGCTGCACTCAGCGTAACCTCATTAAGCAAAAGCATAAAGTCTGTGTTATTTATTTATTCCACATGATAAAACCAGGATATTACTCACTGTGATAACACGGGTTAATTTTCAGTGAAGCCTCTCTTGGCAAACTTTTAATACAATGAATAACACGCCTATCAGATCCGAGATAAAAGGCTGTCATATCGTAACCTCATTTCAGCCTTTGGCCCAGTAACGCTACACTTCAAGGTGCTGTAATTATGTGCTGCTGCTTTTTTTCTTAATTGATACTCATAAAAAAATGAAGGAGGGGGGATAAAATTAAATTAGTTCAATGTTATTTAGCACGAGCTGGGAGTGGGTAGCTGAGCGTGTGACTCTCGGTGCCACTCAAGGACAAGCCTACCTGATCGATAAATGCCGTGCGGCTTCTGCTGCTGGGAAAAAGGGCCAAAGGAGCAGCTCTGCCAGAGCCAGAGCCCGTGGCAGGGCATCAGGCAGACAGGAGCTTGCTGGAACAGCAGGGACAAACTCCGCTCGCAGCTCTCCTCTCTGCTGCTCCTTGTGTTTGAGACCTGAGCAGTGGGGTGCGTGATGTGGATCCTGTCCCCGGTCCTGAGCGAGCAAGGAAACAGCACATGAGTCAAGGGCAACGGGGTTATTTTAAAATTAGAAGAGGGTTTGAGTAAGTTATTCCGTGAACGTGTTCAGCAAGCCTACCTTTTTCTTTTTTGCATGCCTAGAACAGCGGCACCGTACAAAGCTACGCAAGAGATGGCACGAAGCACGCTATTAAAGCAGGGAAGCCTTCCCGAGGTGTCAGAGCCATGATAAGTCCTGTTTAAACTTTACCTAGAGCTGAACACCAAGTGTCAACACGAGGTGCTGCCCAAACTCTCTGATCAGGCCAGGCAAACATCCAATCAGAAGTATAAATCAAAGCCCAGACGCATCCAGGTGAGGCGGCGCTGTTTAACTCCATCATTCCCACCAGAGCAGGACTTTCCCAGCAGGTTACCCGCAGCCAGGTCGCTCCCCAGACATTTATTTATATAACAAACCCGTCTGTGTGCATTATTTTTGTGTTTATTTTCCCCGGTAGGCACAGACACAAAGGCAGTGCCGGGCAGGGTACAGGCTGTCCCAGCAGCATCCGCGGGCGCTGCTGATATTGGACCTGGTGTTTGCTTTTCCTCCCGCCCCGGCTCCCTAACAGCAGCCCTGGGAAGCGGCTGTCAGCCAGCCCAGAAATGCAAACAGCAGGAGGGGAAGGCACCGATCCCACCTCAGCCAGCAGGAACGGGGCTGGAGGGGCTCACAAAGGGGGGCAGTGCACTCCCTCCATGTCACCTCCGCTAATTTGGGGATTATATTCCCCACGCGAAGGGGCACGGCAGGGAAGCGCTCCTCCTTTGGGAACTCTTAGAAAAATAAAAAATCCCACTTGCTTAAGCCACCGTCACATCCTACTGTCAACTACAAGACCAGACATCCACTGCCCGGGATGACATGATATTTTGGCTGACAATAAACGCAATTGGGAGCAGTTTTTGAGCTGACACCACCCCACCACAGCCCTCGGTCCCTGCTCTGGCACGTGCCCCTGTGTCAGCATCCAAATACATTACAGCGTGAATATTTGGGGCTGGCAGTCTGCGTGCTGGGCTCACTGAGCTTCAGATCAGGCCTTTGAGTGATGTAAGTCATAATTAAAAACCCATGTCAATATTCTAAGAATTCTTTTTTTCCCCAGATTGGGCAAAAGAAAGGTTAAAAAACACCATCTGTCATGGTGATTTTTTTTTTTCCTATTTCTCCTTCCTTTCCCTCGTTAAAGGGAAGCGGGCAGGGGAGAATGTTCATTTGAAGCTTGCAACATGTTTTATTAATTGATGGCAAATAATCCTAAGATAAAGTGCACAATAAATTTCTTAATGAGAACATATGGTGGGGAAAATTGATAGGAGCGAGCCTTTGAAGATTTCCGTGCGAGCACAGTTACAAAAGGAGCAGGCAGAGCCCGGCGAAGAGGAGCCCGAGCGCTCCCCAAGCGGAGGCCAAGGCAAGGGGCAGGCAGGGCTGCTCCTGCTGCCTGCGACCCCCAGCCCAGGGCTCGCAGCTCATCCCAAGGTGGATGTGTTGGAGCATTTTGCCTTCACCTGTCATGCCCCTGTGCCCCGGGTTTTGGGGATGCTCGTCCTTGGCACCAGCCGGGCAGGAGCAGGCTCCAGCTGAACCCAAAGCAGCTGCTGGGGAAGAGCAAGTGGCTGCGGAGTCCGTACCCACCTGGCCTTACTTTGGACAGCTGGAAAGCTCAGACACCCATCTGGGAACGCCTTTGGTGAAATCAGGATGAAAAAACCTTGTGTTTTCACACTGCTAAATCCCACGGAGGAGCTTGGATGCATCCTTCCCCAACCCATCCTCCACAAAGCCATGTTACACAGAGACGATGCAGCAGGGACGTGGGACAGCTGATTTGTGCCCAGCTCCCCAAAAGCTTCCATCACACAGCAGCTGCAGCAAAGCCCGAGCCAACGGGGAATGCCCAAAAGTACATCAGGAGCTGTCTACTGGGAAGTATTTTTTTTCTTAATAACGTAATTCCTTTATTTTAGATTTCTCAGCTGCGCCCAGCTGTGCTGCAGACACACTCAGATAACCAGGCAAAGTGGCAGGGGTGGTATTTAAAGCAACATCTCGGACCGAAATCAGTAAATGGAAGTCACCTCCCAAGAGCAACCCAATCCCAAAGCAGCCCTACCAACACTGAGCATGGGACTTTTCCAGGACTGAAGTGACTTAGGAACACAGGCCCCCAGCCAACTTTTAGAGGACTTGCGCTCACTTCGGCATCTCCAAATATCCCATTCTAACACACTTCCACGAACGGTTACACCCTCCAAACCAAACACACCCCGGCCCTTCATCCACCCCTCCCTGCAGAGCTTGAGAAAACAGCAGAGCAGGGCAAAACGGGGCAGGAGGAAAGCGGGCAAGGGCAGCCAAGAGCTGCCCTCCATGCACCAGCACATGCTGGTCCTCGTGAGCCTGACCCCAAAAGGCTGTCTGCTGCAGATAATGCCTTCAAAAATCCATGACAGTCACTGCAAGGTGTGTTGTGGGAAGGAGTTTTGCCGTGTACCCACAGCGGGACACGGTCCCGAGTGGTGTAACACATTTAACATCTCCTCGAGCACATCATGGGGTGCAGATGCAAAAAAAAAACAGGCAATGCCACCACCTCCAGCGTGAAGACCACGCACAGCATGTGCTGCAAGGAAGAGGTGTCCCCAGCCTTCACAAACCATTCACCTTTTAATTAAATCACTCATTAAACAGAAATCATAAAGGCAAAGGTTGCCTGGCTATCACATCACTCAGGGTCACTCAGGAAAGTGGCTCTGATGAAATTCAGCTTTCAGGTAGGAAAAGTCAGGATTCACACGGTTCCAGGGGCTGGAAATTGAAGGCAAATGCCCTCGGAGCCGGGGCTTTCCCAACCTGTCGATAGTTCTTGGCCCTGTTCGGTTCAGCCTGGCTGGGGCACTGCGGGTCAGGTACTAGCCAGGCCAATTTGCAGCTGTAATCCATTAACCACGGGCAGATACGGGCACTGGAAGGACTTTGATTTAAAAACACGTAGCCCCAAAATCAGATGCTTTGCACCTGGACTTTGCATCTTTTAGCCACTCTTGCGATTCATGGCTAAAAATGTTAATACCTTGATGAGACGGGCAAATGAGACGGTCCGGAGCACTCTGGGCCAGGAACACACCTCAGACTTAGAAATACAGATTTTTTTCAGTAGTATCTAACAAGAGGTGCTTCCATTTTCCAACAACCATCTCTACAGCCCTCGGAGAAGTGGTAAAAATCAGATCTGTTGAAGAAGTGACCCCAAAGCAGGCACCAACCCCCGCCTGCAGCCCGGCGGGATTCCTCTCATTCCTCCCGCGGACTTTCACCGCTCAAATCAAACACGGGAGCGAAGCTGCGGGCAGCAGCAGTGCCCGGGGACCCTGTCGACTTTCCCACACTTTATGTGATCGCTTTTTATCAGTGTTTGGCCAAGAGATGTCAAGGCCTCCAGTGGTGCCAGAGGTGCCTCGTGGGGTGGCATTGGCAGGGACTTTGCCTTCCCGCAGGGTCCCTGACACACAGCTCTGGGACCCGGCACGTGGGGACACCTCAAAGGCAATGTGTGTGTGTATAACTATTTATATAAACATTATTTTCCCACAGAACTTTTGTTTAAGTGGAAAGTTGGGCCAGGGAAGCTGTGAGAAGAGAGCAGGATTGCTCAGATTTCCATCGGTTCCTCCTGGCGGTCAGGCTGCGAGGTGAGCGCTGTGAAAATCAACCTTTGTTGGGTGTTTTGGCCCACCTGCTTCCAAAAACATGGATGTAAATGTTGTTCTGGGTTGGATAAAAGCAGATAACAGCCCAAACCCCAGGGCAACAAAGCTGCCAGAACCTGAGGCTGCTCCAGAACCCCATCGCTTTGCAGGGGGAGCCACGAGCTGACATTTCAAGCCACCAAAGCCACCCAGACTGGGGTCCCTTTGGGAAATGGGACCTCAGCTGTCTGGGGGGCACCTTTCTGCTCTTTTTTCATCAGGGAAGAATCCGTCTTTGCCATAAATGCTCCATCAAAGGCACAGAGGACAAGGTCAGCAAGATGGAGATCTTCAAGAAAAATCCTTGCTGGCCTGATCCTCCCCTTAACCATGGTCCATCCCACCCTCAACACAAAATTTAGGGTAAAAACTCTATAAAAATTGGAGAATTTCACTTTAAATATATATATATATATATTTTTTTTTTTAAGTTGGGCTAAAGATACCTTTCCTTATTGGCTGTCATATCAAAGAAGAGATCATAAATCCTACCTAAAGTTAAGGAAGCGGGGCTCTGCAAAGAAAATGGCAATGCAACATGCAGCCCTGTCATATTTGGTTACTGTCCCCATCAGTAGCCTGGCCAAAGGCAGCCCCAGGAGGCCAACAACTCGACCCATGCCAAAGTGAAATTAATTTGTGACTTCAGAGCTTCAGGCAGACTAGGAAATATGACTGATTTAATTTTTTGCAGACCTACAATCACTAACCACTTTCTCTTCACAGTCGCAGGCAGAAACCTGCACAAAATGCTTTGCCCATCTGCTCTTTCCCCACAGAGCAATGCAATATCTGGAACTCTTTTTTTTTTTTTTTTTTTCTTTTTTTTTTCCTGTCCTAAAGCTGGCTGGCAGCTCCTTCGAAATTTCATTGCATTGTTATGTGTGCAAAGCAACAACACCAAAAAGTTCCCATTTCCCAAAAGATGGACTAAAATAAGGAGTTCTGGGATTTGTGAATACCCTTAATCAAAGCAGCTTCGAGGCCCTCAAGGAATGCTTTATTCCCATGATTTTCCCTAGGTTTCCACCTAACCAAACTGAAAAAATAACACGCGCAAAGGTGTTTGCAAGCAGGGTGTAGCCCAGGGGAGCCCCAGGCAGCGGAGGGGCAGGGGCTGACCCTGGGTCACCCACCCTGGGGTGGCTCTGGGGGCTCGGGCACCCACCCGAGGGCGAGCTGACAACCAGGAGCTTGGCTGGGCTGTCCCAATGCCGCCCCACAACCAGCTCCATCACACCCAGCCTGCACCACGGGCAAGGTTTGCCCAGAAGCGGCATCTCTAGCCCCGTTTTTGCCCCGATTAGCACCAAAAGCCAAACTCATTTCTTTACAGCTGCTGGTTTGGACCACGCTGTTCCCAAAGGGTGACAAAAGGCAGCCCCACAGTCCTGCCAACACCCGCGTGGAGCAGGGCAGGGTCAGGCGAGGTCTTTTCTCGGCACAAACCCTTCCAAAGAGCGACACGCGATGCGGAGGGGGGGAAAAAGAGAAGGGAGGATTTCAGGAGCCAGGCCGGGGCTTTTTCCAGCTTCAGCAACTCGATGTCTCACCTCTGCGAGGAGGGAGGGAGGCGCGCCCCCAGCTCGGCACACAAAACCTGCCCTGTGTGCGTGGCAGCCAGACCTCAGCTGCATTTTGGCTGGGGACCGGTGCCGTGCCCCCCCCTCCCCAGCCCTGCCCTCACCCAAGGAGGTCTCACACCAGCGGGGGGACCGAGCGGATTTCGACCTCTCCCGTCCCCTTTCCCTTCTCCAGATGTCCTGGGGACGCGGCCCAGGAGTGGAATCTGACTCCGGAGGAAGGGATTGCAGACCTGATTTAGCAGTTTACCTCCAACGTTTGTCCTGAATTTTTACGGAGCGGCTCGAAGTCAAGCTGAGAAGTTTCTCAAGCCCTTGGCCAAGGCGGCGGGGCCACGCGGGTGCCAGCGCTCGCCCCGTACCTCCCCGCAGATTCTAGGAACTTCACCCGAGCAGGGCAGGAATTTTTCAGCAACCTCCCTACCTCGCCCTGTGCTTTTTGGCCGGGGCCGCCTAACGCCGCTTGGCCTGTGCTGGCAGCCAGGTGCCAAGGTATATATGTACGTACCGATCAAAATGAATGGAGCTGCTGAATTAAGTGCTGGAGCAAAACCCCGCAGGACAATAAAATCCATTGACGGCGGAGCGGAGGCCAAGTCTCCATCGCTCCGCGCCAGAGCTCCCACAGCAGAGCCCTCTTGGTCCGAGCCATCCCCGCTGTGGGATGGTCACCAGCCTGCCGGTGGCTTTTCCTCCTAGGGAAAAGCCACTTCTCGCTGGAAACCCGACGGGCAAGCCTCTGCTGCCAGCTCTACCTGGGTTGAAGTCTTCTTCTGGGGCCCTACCGCCTCGCTCGCAGCCCTCTCCAGGGCTGCCCAAACCCACGCTTGTTGGAAGGGGAGTCCACACGCAGACAACATCCTCCCACAGTCACCCAGCCCACATAAAGGCAGAACAGGCATGGTGGGGCAAGCCTTGGTCCAAGCAGGGTCCCGCACACGCCTTGGATGCCTGCATGGCTCGAGGCAGCAGTGCCGCATGACTCTGTGCCTTGGCAGACGTTCCCAGTGCTTTGCTCCTGCCATGCAAAGCACAGAGTGGAAGCAGCTTCCAGCTGCCAGGCTCAGCTGGAGAGCGAGAAATCTCACTGCAACTCAAAAACAGAGCAAATTTGATATGGACAGCTATTGACAAGGGATAAATATTTAAAAGAAAAAAAAAGAGTAGGATGTAATTTTTGCAGTTGCTCTCTGGCTCTTTTCTGACCATAACCACACTTTAAACATTAGTTTATGATGCAAACAGCCAGCACGCTGCTGCTGGAAGCTTGTGGAATGAGCTGCCCACTTCGCAGCGATAGCAGCAGCCCAGGTAGATGTGGGCAAGCCAGCACGCCTGCAGGCTGAGCCAGGGCAAGAGGACTTGCTTGGCTCTGGGATGCAAACCACAGGCTGAGCCATTGATGCCGGCCATCTGCATGTGAAAAAGCAAACATATAAATAAAAATTGCTGTGAATGGCAGAAAACGATGCTGGAGAATGCTGCCACTGGCTTGGCTTCTCCTTAGTCCTGGAAGCTGAGCTGTGCTGCAGCCAAGCAGCCCGAGCCAGCCTGCCATCGCGCGCCCACCTCCACACCCAGCACGCAAACCCTCTCCCACCCACGCTTGTGGGAACAAGGGAGAGGCTGTACGTTTGCAGCCATGAAAAATTATTAATAAAAATGCCAATCAGGTAGTTGGAGGTTGGGGTTTTATTATTATATGGTTTTGAATGGCACAAACCCTGCAGTATTGCAAAAAAACTTGTCTAGCACGGGTCAGGTTTGCAAATGGTAGAGTTCGCTTTTGCGGGACATGTGGGGAACATGCACAGCACACAACAGCAGTTCCCAAATGCCTGACGTCCCTAACAGTGTTTGCTGAACCTCAAAAACCTGAGATGAGCCAAGAAGCATGCTGGATACTCAACCTGAAAGCTGCCACAAGCAAAAACGCAGCCTCAGCCCTTTGTTTCAGATTGTTTTTCCAAAGGACAGTTGTGCAGTTTCACTCTGTGTGTCCGTGAATCTGTCAGTCTGAAAACTTTGTTATTCAGACAAACTAACCCTTTTTTGCTGTTTTCAAGCCTGTTTGGGAGAGGATGGAGCTCCTAAAAGATGGAGCTCTGTGACAGAAGGTGGTCAGGGAGAGGAGGGGAAGCCAATGGATGGGGTGACTGCCAAAGGACTGCCCTGTTGACACACGGCACATAGACACGAAGAGAACCTACCCAGAGAAAGCTTTCAGGAATGTCCCCGTGATGGGAAAAGCTTTCACCCTTCCACCCTGCTAACAGACTAACAGCTTCTCCCACCTCTGGAACAAGATTTATGGCACATGAGATCATAGGGACTTCTCTTTAGCACTCTTGAGCCAGATGTGCAAGAGCTGCACACCAGCACCGGGGCTGGCTTTCAGCAAGAGCACAACCTCACGCTGCGCCCAGCTCTCAGCTCCTCCAAAAAGCCCAGCTGGAACCTCTTACCCTCGCTGTTTACCACGCTCCTGCAGCATGTGCTGATACCACTGCAAAGGCTGGGGCTCACCTCGTTGGCAGGCAAAGCATGCAAACGTTGCTACGGGGCCCAACAAGGTCACATCACACTGCTCACACGGGCTCACCAGCCCCTACGGCTGTCTCCATCGCAGCAAACCCCACTGCTTCAAGTGATCACCCCGCAGTTACCTGTGAATCTCATTAAAGCAATTTGCCCTCCTGAAGATCATCGTAATTAAACAACAACAACAGGAAAAAAAAAAAAAAAAAAAAAAAAAAAGGAAAAAAAAGACAGGTGGCACGCCCTTAAATAGAGAGGTTTTCATAATGGTTAAACACTGGCCTGGAGCCAAACCGCAGTTCTGAAAGCTCAGGGGCAGGATGAAGGGACTTAGGATCTGAACTCCAAATTTCACAACTGGGCCCATGTATAAATAGGGACTAGCCCAAACCCCCACATTCGGGAGTTTGAAGTCAGATCTTGATCTGAATTTGGTGGCTTGGGCCAGTTTCAAGAATCACAAATTACCTCCACTTATTATTATTAATAATAATAAAGTGTTATTTTATGCAGGAGCTTTGAGGCTCATTGTGATACGCAGACAAGCGGTTAGACTGGGGCGAAGCTCGCAGCTGGTGGGAGCAGGTGGGATTTGCATTGTCTGCAGCACTGGGGCCAAATTCTGCCCAAACCCCATGCCAGGAAGATGCCGCACGTGGCTCAGCCCCAGCAGGGCTCTGGGAGCAGCTCAGCACCCTGCTTCTCCACTGTGAGCATCACTGGCCAGGCTTGTCCCCGAGGTGGCCACAAGCCCAGGGCTGGCTCCTGGCCTTCTGCCACACAAGGCATTTCACCAGCCAGGAGCTGGGCAAGGTCAGACACCACATCAATTAGGTGCAGGCCATGCTAGCTCGTCTGCACACAGCCATTGGGCTTTGGGGAAAAGCCCTGTGAACAGGGTTTTCTAGTTCTTCTTGCACCACACGGGTTTTGGAGTTCATTCAGTAGAAGAACCAATGCAAAAGAAAACATTGCTCCCACCTCCAAAAGAATGAGGAAGGGCTGGAGCCCGGAGAGGACACCTTGAAGCATCTCATCCCAGCCTGGCTTCCAACAGACTTCCTAGAGCTCAGCCTGAGGCTCCAAACTTCTGCACACTGAGCAGCACAGCGCAAATCCTCCCCAGCAAACTTCAACATGCCCAGACGGGTCACTGTTAGCAGGCCAGCCGCCTGCAGGCTAGGACCACTGGAAGAACTGATTGTGTTCCTCAATCATATTTGCAAATGAGCACTCATTTCCTGCTTGCCAGGCGAGCACATGGGCATTTTGTCCCTTTAAATCATTGTCCTCGGCCACCGGTAGGAAACACTGAGCAGCACTCGCTGCAGATGCTCAACGTCATCAGATTCAAGGAGTGGATAATCAATATTGAAAGGTGTGATTGCAGCCAAGCAGGCTGGCTAATCAGCTACTGATTTTGCTCTAATGTCCTAGTTCATTTAGAAATTTAATCTGGAGGTGGTGGGAGGGACAGGGGAGCACTAACAGGAATTACTGTGGAAATGCAGTATCCCTTTCCACGTCTAAACACGCCACAATTATGGCAGTGACTTGGTTACCCCCTTATCCATCATGCCAAGGCCAAGTTCACAAGCTAAAAAACTTGGATGCATTTTTTTCCTCCAGCCCTTTTCTTCACCAGGGCAAATGGGGCTCTGTATTCCTGCCATCCTTCTCAGGGTACTGTATTAGCAGTTGGATTGGGGAAAAAGCTTCTAGATAAGTTTGTCATCTCTTCCTCCCTTACATCATAGTAGACAAATATCCATTTTCTGTTCCGACACCAAGATAACACAGACCCATCCTACCTGCATGCACATGGCCACAGCAAGCGCATTCATCTGGTGCAGCTCTGAGAACAAGAAAAGAGAGGGAGGATGCACTGTGGTTTAAAATAATTATCTTTTATCACAAATCACCAACTTTGTGGATTTTGGAAGACCATTACAGTGACTATTATGCCTAGATATCCCACAACAAAACCTTCTCCTTAAAATTCTGTAAAAGCCTAGCCCCATGCTTCAGGTGTAGGCCCTTTTACAGGTGCAGGTGGGCTATATTAGGAGTTAACGTCCCGTTTTGATGAGTTGGAGACTGGCAGGAACCATCTAGTTGATTTGGCCTGGGATAGGAGGAGAGCCTCCTCCTCTCCTTCCTGCCCGTCACCAGTCACGCTGTGCTGGGACAGAAAGCACTCGGAGCCACAGCCACAGGGTGTTGTCCCACCTTGTGCAAAGGAGATTAGAAACCAGGATCCTACACTACAAACAATGCTGTGTTCCTTCTCCTACGCCTCAACAGATGATTGCTCTACCTTCCCCTTTTAATTAATTGTAATCCCTGTGCTAAAGTACTCCTGGTTCTCAATCCATGAGGGTGTCCACACCATCCCCGTCCCACTGTCTGAGGGCACATGGCGGCTGCCTCACGTGGCAGCCATTTTGGCCGGCCTGCATCCTGTGGCATCTGTTTGTTTTGGATGCGAGGCCCGGCGGCCCCAGTGTTTCTCAAGCTGACCTTTCCTGTTTTCCGAGTCAACGGTCTTAGATCTGCAAAGCCAGGCGCAAGATGTTGAAAATTAATCAGCGTCTGGGGCTGACAGGGAACTGTTTGGCTGGGGAAATGGCATGTGGCAGGAGCAAACAGCCTCATTTTCTCAGCTGAAGAGAGGACCCTTGATGCTCTTTGCTAAAAAGCCACCACAAGCTGCTGCAGGATGCTGCCATAAAGCACCAGGCAGTCACGGAGTCAGCTGAAAGCACTCAGCAGCCTGCAAGGTCAAGCTCCAAGCACTGTCTGCCAACAGTCCTAACACTGCTGATACCAGCACCAAGCCTGCCTGGGAGGGCAGAGCCCCAGGGGTCCCTGAAACAGTCAAATAAATGCTGGTTGTTGGCTCAAAAGCCTTATCCAGCCCCAGAAGTGTCCTTCACACATGGCTCCAGTCGCTCAATCCCGCTCCCGGCTTTTTCGTTCACAAATGTTGCACGACCAGTAAGACTGGATTTGATTTTCTTCGGGGGATTTTTTCCTATCCCAAAATACATCCCTCCTACCCCAGTAATACAGAAAAAATGTGGGTGTTATCTGTGTGGTTTCGGGTAATTTTGGAGACCCGAGGTTTGTCGCCTTCCCAGGGACGGCAGCTCAGGCTGTGGCAGAGGACCAGACCTCCTCGGCGTGCTTTGTTCAGACGCCACGACAGGACCGGCTGCTAGAGCCCATAAAACTTAGGCCAAAGTAGGTCTTATTCTGAAAATCAGCCTTTGAGCCAACCTAGGGCAAATGATATGGTCTGAGATAAGTAAAAAAATTAAATAAAAAGCCCATGAAGAGTTGTTTGGGGAGCAGAAGAGAGGAGCCTGTCTTCCCATGGCTTGGCCTCAGCTTTGGTGGATGCTCTGAGGTCAGGGGAAGCTCCCGCTACCACTCTTCTTCTAGGCAAAGTATTTTACTACATCTTCACAAATTCCCAAAGAACTGATATATTTGACATCCGCTTTGCCACATGTACACATCCGCATTCTCTGTTCAGTGTGAGTTCAGGCGCAAAACAGGGACACTAAGAGGCCTCACTGATGGGCACAGGGGATAAAGAAGAAGCTACAACAAGTTCCCTGGGGGGCAAAGACCCCCGATGCCATGCAGGCATCAGCTCAGGGCCACAAAGCAGAGAGCCATACGGGACGGATGGCGCAGTGCTGTCCCAGGCAGCACGGATCCAAACCTTCCTTTGTTCCCAAACTTGGCTGTTTCAGTTTTCTTTGCCTTTTTTTTTTTTTTTCCTTTTTCTTTTTCTTCTATTTTTTTTTTTTTAAGGTAACAATACCTCCTTTCAGGCACTGCCAAAGCCCTACTCAAGCCCACTCAGATAAGAGCTGGCAGGAAAGGTAACTGCCATCAATATTTTGGTGAATGTTAACTACCTGAGGACAGACTGGGTGGGGGATCACAACAGTCGGTTGCGAGCACCTGGGCTATGTTTAAAAACACCACATTAAAAGTCATCTCCTTCCCTGGATCCCCCTGAATTCCCAGTACACGCTCTCCAGCCTAAGTGGTTGTAAAAGACAGAGCTTAGCCGGTCGGGACTAAGTCGACAATCGTGCTCCACACGAAGGTATGTTTTCATGATGCTTCTTTTGCGGCCGTTTCATTTACTCCACTAAAATATTATTCTTCAGCCAGAGTTTATTTTGGATAAGTGCGGCAAGTAGAATTTGTAGCCCTAAATTCTCAAGTGCGGGATTCAGAATTAAATGTAAAAAAAAAAAAAAAAAAAAAAAAAAAAGGGGGGGGTATCTTTTTTTTTGTTGGGTTTCCCAGATAACTGCCTGCCATCATCATGCTCTCACCCCGCTCCGAGAAAGCAGCATTTTGTCTCTTTCCTGAAGGGAGCACCTGTTTTCATCCCTTTCTTCAAAGTCAAAAATCGTTCTGTATGTTATGAGTAGGAACCCGGGATTACGATAAAGAGTGGTTTCAGACTGACAGCAAATTAAACTGCAAGCCAAGGTATATATACACCATTCGGAGACATATTTATAATAGGTTTTTTCCTAAAACCAGAAAATATAACGATATTCTGTCATGGAGTCTGAGACTTTCTGTGTTATTATTAAGACATAGCAAACATTTCTAGGTAAAAACTGGGAGCTAGATGGTGTTATTCTCAGAATAAGCTTTTCCCACTTAGCAGCAGGATGATTTTTTTTCTCATGTTCGTGCAAAAAAAGTATGCTTTTTGCCAAGCTAAATGGCCGGTGCATATTTCTAATCTGTCACAGATAGGAGAGACAGGTAGACAGACAGACGCAGAAAAACCAGCACTCCCTGCCCTCCTGATTTCTGTTTTTCTATCATAGTCTGCCTTGCCGTATTAATTTTAAAGTGATGAGTGTTATGCTATGTTTTCTTTTAACCGTAAGCACGCTGCTCTTGCTGCAGCCGTTCTTTCGGTTTTGGAACGCAAATAAAGCAAATGAAAATAGAAAGAAAATGGAATAAATTATCATTGTTAAATAAAAAATAAAAATAAAAATAAAATAAAAAATAAATAAAAATAATTTCTGTTTATGGAGTAAATAGTGATTCAGAGAGAAATTAACGCGGCTCCTCTGGCGAGGATCCCCAGCACGGAGCCACGACTGGGCTGGCCTGCGTATGGACCGGTCCTTGCTCCAGCCCTGGGACAGGTACTAAAAACCAACCTTGGATTTCGGCACCTTTTGGCCCCCCCACCCTGCCCCCTTTCACAGCCCATCCCAGGAAACCCCCTGAATTACCAGCATGGGGCAAATAAGGGAGGAAACAGGCACAGAGAAAGGGAAGGTCTCAGGGCTGTGGTTTTGCTGCGAGCATCCTGCCAGCCCTGCAAGACCAGGTGCCTGCCCAGGTCATCCAGCTGACAGAAAGAACAGGCACCTTAAAAATGTCTTGACGTGGTTTTCCCATTGGAAAATAAGGCCAAGAGCTGCCCGGTGCCATGTCCCTGTCTTCCTGGGAGTGGGAAAACACCGTTCCACACTCAGCAGCATCCTCTGGGTTAGGAAAAGGCTCGGCACTCGCTCCCACCCTCATTCAAACCCTCATTGCTGAAGGGACAAAGGCACCTCCAACAGCAGAGCAACCAGGGCAAATGTGCCCAAAGCACCAGGAATGTGTTTTTGGGTCTTCCATGCCTAAACGTGCCCAACGGGTGCACGAACGGATGGCAACACGTATGAACCAGGAGCGAGAGGGCAGGGTGCCCCCGCGCACCCTTCACCCATGGGAGAACCACAACGCTAGCTGCAAACAAGAGAAGCTGTTATCTACATTCTTAGACGTGTCCCAAGATTTATATGTAAAATAAAATATTTATACAGTGCTCGGGCACATGGCTATGCACTTGGCATAAAAGAGGAGCACCAAGACGCAGATATACGGATTTTCAGTATATGTGAGTGCATGCATACGTGAGCCTGTATTTAGATATATATATATATATCTCAAACAAATCTCTGTTTATTACTCAGTAGAGAAAACTGCACTTTTTTTACATAAATAATCCCAGTGTAAATAAACTCCCCACCCTGAGCAAACTAAAAGTGATCCCATAGCAGATTTCTCTATTTTTCAAATAAATCATAGTTCCACCCGAACATGGACCTGGCAGCTAGAATTTCCAAATCACTCAGGAGCAGTGGTGGGATGGGAGCTGGAAACAACCCAAACAAACAATTTTACAAGTTCCAGAAGCCGGGTGCACCCCCCCATACCCACCACCCCCTTTTTTTTTTTTTTTAATTTGACGAGCGGGAGGGGTGGGCGCTGCGGCGTTCGCTGGCCCATAGGAAATCAGTGACCCAGGGACATCTGCAAGCGATTAGGACGCAGACTTCAGGTAGCTCCCAGAAACACGTGCTGTCCACATTACACCCTCCAAGTATATTTCCACAACTTTACTTCTCCAAATAAACAGTCGGGCTCTCCCTGCATTAGCAAGGAGCTGCACAAACAGGTAGAGAGAATGGCAGTTTTATTCCCCCTTCCAATTCTGATGGATTTCTTGTAAGCTGTTGCCGGGCTGTGTAATTTGAACTATTGCTTGGAAAACATAATAGGGCTGGTTTAAAATTACTGCCATTTATTTATCTGTATGTGACTACGAAACATCATGTACGATTTGCACAGCATGTTAGCTGCCACAGCCGTGCTGCAAGCGAACGGCCGCTTACAGGGGTGAGCCATGCCGAACACATGGCTCAAACTAAAACTAAAAATTGTGTATATAAACCAAAAATCATCAGGATTTATAACCGGGTAGAGAGATTTCTTTTTAATTTATTATCAGGATTTATGCCTTTCAAAGGAAACGTAATTCTTTTTAACTGTTTTGTGATGGCACACACATCCCTGCCCGAGCACGGGGACACGAGTGGTGAAGCCACCACATCTCTCTGGTCACGATGTAACTGGGGGTGACACTAAGCACAGACGGAGCTGCGACAGCACTAGTGATGCTGGGACATTCTTCATTTACAGAAAAAAAATAAGAAAAAATAGGGAGAAGACAACACTGATCGAGCTGATCACTCATTGCTGGTGTTTGCTCTGGGGCATTTTTCCTTTTCTGGAGAGCTCGGAATTGTTATGAATGAAAACTGCATCTTTTGTCCTCATTACCAGAGCTTTACTTCTGGCTTTGATCACTTCACCCGAAGTGATTCAAACCAGATTGATTTATCTTAGCATCCCATTGAGGACTGCTTCCAGCTCCAGCTGGCAGTTTCTGCGCAGGGACGGGTGGGGGTGACAGGGCTGCTGCTGAGCCTGGCCCCCCCTTGAGCCCAGAGCTCCCCCCAAGTGGGCATCATCCCCCCAGGGACCAGGACCAGGGCAGGATTGCTCCTCAGTGCCCCAAATCAAGGCTAAGCCACAGCTGGCAGCAGAGCATCAGACAGACCCGATCAGGCCAAAGGTTTTCACACAAGGTAAAGGTGGATCTTGGGCAAAACTCGTCACCACGATAATTCTCCTCTTCCTCAATGTGGAGAAAAACTCAGCACTTTTGTGCATTTCCATTCTATTTTAGCTAAGCCTGATAAATTTTCCGCTCACCAAAGTTTGTAAAGCCTCAAGCCAAACGCTGCGAGCAAATAAATAAATTAATTAATTAAAATGTATCACTGTAATCTCCAGAAAAGAGCGTTTGTGCGGCACAAGTTTGGCTTCCAACTGGGGGAGAAAGAGCAGAAAAGAAGGGCAAGGTTATGTCTATTTACCATGGCGGAGCCTGCGCCGGAGCCAAGGAGCCTTACAGCCTGTCCGGTGCTGCTCGGCGCACAGAGCTGGACTCCAAAACGCAGGAGGATAAATCAGCCGCTGGACTCGCCTCTGGGTAAACAGCCCGGCAAGCTGGGGAGCGGCTGAGCAGCCCAGGTATTAGCAATCAGCACGTTCAAAAAAAAAAAAAAAATAAAAAAAAAAGGCTTTTTCCCCCTCCTTTTCTCATATTCTCATATTTTTAGCTTTTTCCAGGGGAAAAAGTGTTTCTCTGATCCAAATGACCACGATGCTTTCACCGCTTTCTCTGAGATTCAGCCCAATCCTGATCACCACTGGCAGGATCTGGCCCCCGGTGGCTTCGCCTTTGCTTATTTTTTAAATGGTAAATCTTGAGGCTATTGAAAGTGATGCTATTCCACCAGCCACAACGAGCGTGCAGTTATTTAATAGCTAAAACAGACAGACGTGGTCAAATTAACACTGCTACCCGGCTCCGTCCTTATAAATAATCCCAATGATTTTACGGCGGCGCTGAGATTCTCCACTCCCGACTCCCGAAATTCTTTCACTCTATTCTATTCACCGAGTCCGGCAGGACGGTATTTTTAGGCATGAATTAAAACGCCGTAAAAGCAAATATCTTCCAGGCACTTGTCTTGGAGTCTCCAGGTTCCCTGTTCCCTTATGAGCCAAAAAAAAAGGAGGGGGAAAAAGCTGCCAGTTCCCCAGCTTTCTCACCCATCCCCAGTTCATTATTTGTAAAGCTTGAATCAACACACGGCGTTGTCTCCTGCTCAACCTGGAGCAGCTGTATGTTATCAGGACGGGACAGATAAAGAGAACAATTTTTAAAAATGAAAATGATGAAAAATGAAAAGCTGCAAAGCGAATGACAATTTTCCCACTTAAACATCAACAATTAACAGTTTTATTTTAAAAATATATATATTTTTTTTTTTAAAGAAAAAAAAATATGCAATGACCTTCTGATAAGGACACATCAAACAGCCTGAGGAACACTCAGGATTTTGAAAACTAAGTGGGCGCTGCACCGAGGGGGCAGGAGCCGCACTGTGCGCAGGGCAGGATGCTCAGCCGCCCCCGGGGGCTGTGGGGTCAGCTCCCAGCGAGCCCAGCCCCAACAGCCTGGGAAGGGCCTCGATGCCCAGCGTGTGTCCGGGGACCATCCACGTCCCCCAGCGCAGGGTCCCGACAGCCTTTGCAGAAGCAACGTGTGTTAGCGAGGGAAAAGCAATGTTCATCGCTCAGCGCACCAACAGCCGGTTTGGGGAGATGTAAGAAGAAGAGCACTGAAGACCCAACCGTGACTGAAAACAAGCTGATTGAGAAAAATTAACTAAAATGCTAACATCTTGTGCCACACGTGAAAACGTTCGGCTGCAGCCAGGGGCAGGGCTGACCCTTCCTGGCTCCCAGCCGCGATTTATTATTGAGCAAAAACCCCGGAGCGTGCAAAGCCTTGTGAGCTGTGGGAATGATTTTGTGCGTGGTGGGTGCAGCAAAACTCTCGTTTTTAGTATTGTTGTTGAGGAGGGAGTGATTCTTACAGGTAGGAACATTAATTACACCGCAATTAACCGCACTGCACCCCCCCAGGAGCTGCCCCAAAAAGGCAGCAGCAGTCCCAGCCAGCTTCCATGGCATGATTGGATCTGGCATCCATGTTTTGTGCCATCGATAACAACACAAATAATCACTTTTTATATCAAAATAAAGAGGTATCAGCACATCCTGGCTGTGGGAGCATCTTTGTTTTTTAGGGAATTCTGCCCAAAGCCAAATCTTGCCATTTTGCCCCCAGAGCCATCATAGAGGCGGCTTTCACAGCGTGGCACAGGCGAGCAGGAAAGTGTTTCCCCGCGTGGGAAGGCAGCGTGCCAGCATCAAAGTGGGTCTGTCACCGAGCTGGGGAGCTGCTCCGTGGGCAGCACGTGAGGTCAGAGGGGCTGGGTGCCATCACTGCCTGCCTCACGAGGCCAGCACCCACCAAAGATCCCTCAGCCGGGTGCTCCCGCACCGCCCGCAGCGGGACAGGAGGCACGACGGCATCAGGAAGGAGCAAACACACCCAGGTTCATGGGGTGAGCCCCCAGAAAACCCCAATAAATCACAGCGTGTTGCAGCACACCAGCCCTGATGTATGCTTGTATTGCTGCGCTGCGTTTGTAGGGCTGGAGGGAAAAATCCCCCCAAAGCCCCCACGCAGCCGCTGTCCCCTTTGCTGCTTAAACCTCATCCCGTTCGCTCTCTGCTCGGAGGCTTGCAAGGATTGTTCCCTAAAAAACAGAGGGTTGATTTAGCATGAGGAATAAAAACATCAAACGAGGACCAACACCCGCAGGCTTCTTGCTAAAAATCTTTCCTAGTACCTGAGCTTGCCACTTAGGATAAAACAATGTTAATTCTTCAAAAAGAAAAGAAAACTTCCATCCTGGCGTAAAAGCACCAACAGCTTGTCACTTTAAAGGAAACTTCTAACCTTGCAAAATGACTGTGATTAATCAACTTGTCCGTATCGTCTAAATAGTCCACAGAACAGGAATTCAAAATAGTAATTCAGAAATTATAAAATTACGTGCGATAACAGAACTGGAAAGCTCCTTTACATTTCGCTTTTGTTTATTGTTCAAACTTGCCAAACTACTTTCTTTTGTTAAAACGGATTCTTTTGTAATGAAAAGGCAGAGTCCCTTTCAGCAGATGGACTTTCCGAATGAAAAATGTTCTAATTATTACACTTTTCATTAAATCAATTATCCTCCCAAATTGTTTTTGTGTTTATCTCTGCCAATCAGCAGTAAAGCCCTGGAACAATCTGTTGTCACCGTACTTTTCTCCTACAGGTACGTTTGTTCGGATTTTTGCTAGAACAGCTCCAGCTGAGATAAGAACAATCTCCTGCCTGAGTTTTCTTTGATGTTCCTATAACAAATACGTACGTTAAAAGAGATCTGCTGAGCTAAATTCCACTCAGGCACTAACCTAGAGCTGAAATTGCCAAGAGAAAATATTTCAAAATTTTCCCCTTTAACTTTTATTATAAGTTTTCTCTTTTCACTGCAAATAATGATACAAAATTCAGCATATCTCCTATTGGATTACGGCACAGTTAGCAAAGAAAAGATACAGAAGGCTGTGAAAATGGTCTTCTGCGCCGCAGACAAGCATAAGAAACCCCAAATGCTCATGAAGAGAAATCCACATCTGCTCTGTCCCCCGTTCTGTCAGACAAAGGCTCTGTAAATAGGACAGGCACTTACCTTGCAACTCCCCCAAAGATAACTACTTCCCAAAAGTTTGCAAGCAAAAAAAATCTCAGGGAAAGATAGCAAAAGACAAGCAGGGTCTAGCGGGGAGATTGCTTGCAAATGCATTTATTCAGAGCTCCTTCCTCCACTGCCTTTTTCTTTCTTTTTTACTTTTTTTTAAAAAACTTTTTTTTTTTTTTAACCTTTTTCATGTGCCTTTTCCAGTACTTTTAAAAGACCCCTTATAAACGTAACGGCGGAACAGTGACAATGAGGGATCCACACCACCGCACAGCTCCCAAGCCAGCCACTGCCCTGAGAATTGTCCAAAAAGGACAAAAGCTGCGAATTTAAGCAGCCTCAATAAAGCACCAACATCAACACGTGAGTCGAAAAATTATGGTCTGCGGGTTTTGCACGGGAGCACCGATGGAAGCTCCTCCATCCTGGAGCCGAGCGCGCAGGGGTGGGACGCGGGGAAGGTGGGCAGCTCACCCGGCTGCGTGCACATCTGCTCCCCAAAAGGGGCATCTCCCCAAAAAAGCCCTTCTCCCCCAAAACCCCAAAAGCTGAGCTCTGCGCTGCTCTCCTTTTAGGTAACGTGCTTCTGCCAGCACCCCGTGCTCAGCCTTACGCACGTGAAAAAGCAGCACGCTCATAAAACGCAGGTACCGGGTGATTCACTACAAAGGGCAATATTTGTATTTATCCAGAGATAGGACCTGGAAGGCTCCCAGGGCTCGTTTGTTTGCTTTCTGCCCTTGTGTCCCGCCGAGGCGCCTTGGTCAACTGGGCAAAGCCGGGCGGGGGCACGGAGGAGGGGCCGAGCCCCTTCCCCTCGCCCAGCGGCACCCATGGGCGGGGGGGACACGGGAGGGGACGGGACGGTGCCAGCGGGCATCCGAGGAACCCCGGACAGCACCGGGGATGAGGGGGGGTCCCGGAGGCACCGCGGTGCAAGGGGCACCGAGCAAAGCAGAGCAAAGCAGAGCAAAGCACCCACCGGGTGCTCCCTAAAAAAAAAAAAGTTGTAATAATATTTTTTAAAAAAAAAAAAGTGGATTTAGGGGATTTGGGGCTCCGTGCCCCCCTCACACTGCCCAGCCCCAGCAGGGGCGGTGCCCCGCAGCCCCCTCCCCGGCCGCTCCCCGCCCCCGTTCTCCCCTCGCCGTTCCTGGGCTTTTGGCGCCCCCTCCGGACGGCGCCGCGCAGCGGCCCCAAAATCCTCAACCGGCCCCTGCGCGCTGCTCCGCAGGGAAAGGGGGGGACGCAGGGACCGTGCAGGATCCTCCCCCCACCCCAGCACCGCGGGGTTCGGCACCCAACAAAGCCCCAAACCCTTTGGCGGGGGGCGCGCAAAGAGCCGCGCAGCGCGCAGCGCTGGGGAAGCTCCGCGTTGCGCGCCCCCCGCGCCGCCCCCTTTTGCGCGGCGCAGCGCGGAGTTGCGCGCCCGCTCGGCCCCGCCCCTTCGGCGGCCTCTCAGCCAATAGCGTGCCCGCCAGCCCCCGGGGGCCGGGCTGCTATTGGAGGAGCGCTGGCGGCCCGAAAAGGCCGCGCAGGGTATTTATTCCCGCGCAGCGGCGCGGGGCGCAGAAGCCGCGCTGCGGAGCCGCGCCGCGCACACCGCCGGGCAGCGCCCGGCCCCGCTCCTCCGCCTCGCGCAACTTGCAAAAAGTTTTCCCTCCTCCTCTTCTTCTTCTTCTTCCCTTCCCCCTCTGCTCGATTTTTTGGACGGGCAGGGAACGAGAAAATCATCATCATCGTCATAATAATAATAAAAAAAAGCAACTTTTGCAAACTTTTTCCGGCTTTCTTCCCTCCTCTCCCCGGCCGGGCTGCACGCTGGTGGAGACTTCGCCTCTCCTCGTTTTGCTCTTTTTATTTTTTATTTTTTAAACCCTGCCCCCTTAGCCAGCTGGTTCTTTTTTATTTTGAATTTTTTCGCCCCCCTGCTCCCTCCCTCCGCCACTTTCTCGCATGAATCTCCTAGACCCCTTCATGAAAATGACAGAAGAACAGGACAAATGTATCTCCGACGCCCCCAGCCCCACCATGTCGGATGACTCCGCCGGGTCCCCCTGCCCCTCTGGATCCGGCTCGGACACGGAGAACACCAGACCCCAAGAAAACACCTTCCCCAAGGGCGACCCGGACCTGAAGAAGGAGAGCGACGAGGACAAGTTCCCGGTGTGCATCCGAGAGGCGGTGAGCCAAGTGCTCAAGGGCTACGACTGGACCCTGGTGCCCATGCCGGTCCGGGTGAACGGATCCAGCAAAAACAAGCCCCACGTGAAGAGACCCATGAACGCCTTCATGGTGTGGGCCCAGGCGGCCCGGAGGAAGCTGGCTGATCAGTACCCACATCTGCACAACGCGGAGCTCAGCAAGACCCTGGGCAAGCTCTGGAGGTGAGTGCGGGGCTGGGAGCGCTCGGGTCCCGCTGCTTTGGGGTGGTCTGGGGCCAGGGGGGGATGCCGGAGGGAGGCTGCAGCCTGCAGAGTCTGCTCTGGTTGTAACAGCAGGAGGAGGAGGTGGGAAAGGAGGGAGAGGAGGGTTTGAAGCTTGGAAAACTTGCTGAAAACTTTTGCATGCGCTGGCAACTTTGCTTGGTGGAAGGGAAGCCCGAATAGTAGGGGAAAAGCAGGGAAAGTGGCTCCCCGCGGCCGGCTCCTGGTCTTGCGAGGGGTTCCTCTGCCTGAGAAAGGTGTGGGTGCAAGGGGGGCCCCCGCAGCCAGGGGGGAGAGCAGGGCCTGCCTCGGTGGGCATTCGATCACGCTCCCGTCCGGGGAGGCGATGATCCTGCCGGATTGCATCAGCTTCATGCAGGAGAGGAGAGGCAATGCGGGGAGGGGGTGGCAGAAGCCGGGCGCAGGGCAAAAGCCGGCAAGGCTGTGCCAAGCTCCGGGTGGGTGGGTGCCCTGAGCGCGCATGGCTGGGTGCCCTCTGACTTCCAAAATAAGGCAGGGAGGGGAGAAAAACAGAAGGAAAGTGAGTCACCTGGCTGCCTCTGGCTGACTGCAGAAAGGAGGGGGTGGAAATCCTAAATTTGCGGCTGCTCCCGCAGCCGGAGGAGAAAGCAGTGAGCAAATCCGTCCCTGGCAGGCAGGGAAGGAGCCGTCACCCAAAGCGCCCCGGGGACGGGGTGTGCACCCAAAGCAGGGGGGGCAGGCTGGGAACTGCAAGGGCCAGACCCTGCCACGGCTCCTACACCTCTCCTTTGGCCACCAAAACAATCTGGCTGTGAGGGGAAATGGGGTGACAACCAGCGTGCACCCCAGCCAGGGGGTTCAATGCTGGGGGGAGTTTGCATTCCTGGTGGGGGGATCAGAGGGAAGGTTTGGGGATAGGATGGGCTGATGTTAATGCCATAGTGGGGAGAGTCCCTAGAGCACCCTGTAAACCAGCTGACTCCTTGCCCTGTGCCCCCCCCAGGCTGCTGAACGAGAGCGAGAAGCGTCCCTTCGTGGAGGAGGCCGAGCGGCTGCGGGTGCAGCACAAGAAGGACCACCCCGACTACAAGTACCAGCCGCGGCGGAGGAAGTCGGTGAAGAACGGGCAGTCGGAGCAGGAGGAAGGCTCCGAGCAGACCCACATCTCCCCCAACGCCATCTTCAAGGCGCTGCAGGCGGACTCCCCGCAGTCATCCTCCAGCATCAGCGAGGTGCACTCCCCCGGGGAGCACTCGGGTAGGTACCCGCGGCCCTCTGCCCCTCTCTGAGTTAAGTCTCAGCTCTTTGAGCGAGGATGCATCCCATAACAGGCCAGGATCAGGTATGGGGAGGGGGGAAAACCATGAAACAGAGCCTTAAATGCAGGGAGAAGGGGCTGGCTGTGTGGCCGCCCACCAGCCTTGCCTGTAGCACAGGCACAGCAGCGCTCGCCCGCGTGTGCCAGCCCTTGGAGACACTTCCACCCCACTCTGCCCATAAGCAATGGGAACCTGTGCTTTAAAAAAAATAAAAAGTAAACAGAAAGCTGTCCCTGCTCAAACGGCTTGTCTCTGAAGTCTCAGTTGTTTTACCTAACAGGATAAATCAGCACCGACAGGGCCAGTGTTTGTGGTGCCCGCACCCGGAGCTGTTTGTGTTGCCCCAAACAGCTGCTCCCCCCTGGCCAGGCGCTGCTGCCTCGCATTAATTACCCATTATCACCATGATCCCATTAAGAGCGACACCCCCTTCACGCACGTGCCCTCTCCTTCCTCCGCAGGGCAATCGCAGGGCCCCCCCACGCCCCCCACCACCCCCAAGACGGACGCGCAGCCGGGCAAGCAGGACCTGAAGCGCGAGGGCCGCCCCTTGCAAGAAGGCGGCCGGCAGCCGCCCCACATCGACTTCCGAGACGTCGACATCGGCGAGCTCAGCAGCGACGTCATCTCCAACATCGAAACCTTCGACGTCAACGAATTCGACCAGTACCTCCCCCCCAACGGCCACCCGGGGGTCCCGGCCACCCACGGCCAACCCGGCCAGGTCACCTACACCGGCAGCTACGGTATCAGCAGCTCGGCCGGCTCGCCGGCCGGCGCCGGGCACGTCTGGATGTCCAAGCAGCAGCCTCAACCCCCACCACAGCCCCCCCAGCAGCCCCCGGCGCAGCACGGGCTGCCGGCGCTGAGCGGCGAGCAGGGCCAGGCGCAGCAGCGGACGCACATCAAGACGGAGCAGCTGAGCCCCAGCCACTACAGCGAGCAGCAGCAGCACTCGCCGCAGCAGCTCAACTACAGCTCCTTCAACCTGCAGCACTACGGCTCCTCCTACCCCCCCATCACCCGCTCCCAGTACGACTACAGCGAGCACCAGAACTCCGGCTCCTACTACAGCCACGCCGCCGGGCAGAGCAGCAGCCTGTACTCCACCTTCACCTACATGAACCCCACGCAGCGCCCCATGTACACCCCCATCGCAGACACTTCTGGGGTCCCCTCCATCCCCCAGACCCACAGCCCGCAGCACTGGGAACAGCCCGTCTACACACAGCTCACCAGACCCTAAAAGCCATTTAAAAATAAATAAATAAACGAGAGGAAAAAAAAAAAAATCGCAGAAGCAGCAACAAGAGCAGAGAACTTCCGCAGACTTTTCCTGCTTTGAAAATCAAAATAATAATTAAAAAAGAAATAAAAAAAAGACGCTCAAGTTCAAGGCGGCGGGGAGGAGGGAGCGCCTCGAGCCTTCTGCACTTCAGCATCCCCCGGGGAGTGGCAAGACCGCTCCGAGAGCCCGCGGTGCAGCAAGGACTGGACTTGGACTTGGCTTCGAGGGCGCAAGGCCATGAGATTTCTAGCAAGCGGCTCGGTTATCCGTTCTCTGGACTTTTGTAACAAGTTTTTTTTTTTAGCAGTAATTAAAAAAAAAAGAAAAAAAAATGGGGGGGAAAAAGAGAGAACTCAGTCCTCTGTGAGGAATATTCTCTATTTTAAATATTTTTTAGTATGTACTGTGTATGATTCGTTTCCAATTTGCGGGGATTTATACATATTTTTTAGAGATTTTTTAAATGCTCTTATTTTTCCAACAGCTAAAAATGACACTTAGTGGAGCAGTCCTAGGTTTTCTTGCAGTCAGAGGTATTTTTGTATAGAGTAAGTGTCTTTTTTTCTCTAAAAATAAAAATAAAAAAGCAAAACTGCGTGCTTCTAACTCGGAACAAAGCTCTGTCAGCGGCCAGCGCCAGGCGTGGCGATGGTCAGCTCTGCAGCGCGGGAGACGTGAGCTGAGCCTGTGCGGGGATGAGCATAGAAGAGGCTTTATTTTTCTAACTCGAGAATAGCAAAAAAAAAAAAAAAAAAAAAAAAAAAGCAGCCAGGAGGAGATTTTAACTTTATTTTTTAATAACCTTGAGCCTTAAGAAAAAATAATAATAAAGACAGCAAAAAAATAAATAAAAAAGTGCTATGGAGAAGCCTTAAAGCAGCCCTGTGATAATCACTGGTCCCCAGCTCTGCCCGTCCCTGCTCCCTTCACGCCCCGGTGCTGATGCAGAACCCAGCCCTGGGCTCCTTGGCTTCCGTGGGCTGCTCGAGGGACGTCAGAGAGACTTTAAATTATTTATTCTATGAGAAGAGCAGTTTTTAATCATGATTTTTTTCTTTTTTTAAAAAAAAATCTCCCTTCTATTTTAAGTCCTTTCAAAAGCGATTACGTTTGTTGGAGCATTATTTGGAAGGTAACCGTGCCTGTTAAATTATGGTCTAAACTGTAACCAGTTCTTTATTTATCTCTTTAATTCCTTTTTTATTATTATTATTATTATTCTTTTTGGAATCTGTGTCCTGGGTTTGTACAAACTTGTGCTCTTCCTTTTTTTTTTGTTCTTTCGTCTTAAGGATAAACTGGAAAAAAAAAAGAAAAAGAATTTGTACAAACTAAAGATTGCAAATGTAGCGTATCACTGAATCATTTGCCTTGTTTTCTGCCTCAGCTCTCTGGGACACACGAGCTCGTGCGAGGACGAGACCCAACGCCCCGGCGGCGCCTGCGCGGGGCGGCACCGTTTTTAGCCTTCCATCCCCCCCCCCCAAAAAATGGCTCGAGGTGGGGACACGGACTTTGGTGAAGCTGTGGCTGAACAGTTAAGGATTGCTTTTTAAAAAAGACAGCAAACTTTTTTTTTTATTTAAAAAAATTATATATTTGTTAACATTTTTTTTTTTAGGGATTCAGTAGAAGAAAAAAAAATCTTAAAGCACTCTTATAATATGGCATCTTTCTATTTCTGTATAAAAGCAGATCTTTTTAAAGTATTTCTGTAACTTAAAAGACCTGTCATTTAAATCATATTTTGTCTTTAGGTAAGTTTTTGTTTTGTTCGCAAGATCCTTCTCTTCGTGAAACTTACCTTTTTTTTTTTTTTGTATATTATTGTTTGCAATAAATATACGTTGTATTAAAAGTTAACCCCCCTCTCCTGGTGTCTGAGTTATTGGCAGCCTTCAAGGAGAGCCCTAGCAGGGTGTGACTTCACCGGGGGGGCATTGGGGGGCCCCCACTTGTACCAGCACAGACCCTGGGGCCCAAATCCTGCCCCGTCCCTGCTGCTCTCACCCAGCTTTGTGCCAACTGTGCTCAGGCGGGGGTCCCCACCTCACACCCATGAAGCCCCCCACCTCTAAGGCAGCCTCAGCTTGGCCAAGGCAGTCTGGATTCTCCAGAAAAAGCTGGAATTTTCCCAAAACAAGATAAAGCTGATTGCAAGCATGCATGGTGCCTAACCCCGCAGCTTTGGGAGCCGCTGGGGCACAGCCCGGTGCATCCTCTGCCCCGCAGAGCACGGTGCCAACATGGTTGTGACAGCACCAGCCCAGGCAGGTCCCTTCCCTTCCCTCCCAGGGCACAGTTATTCACCTGTGAAAAGTGGATCTTGTAAAAATGCGATAACCTGACCCAGCAGTGCCCCGGGAGAGGCTGGTGAGCGTGCATCAGCCCCGTGCCCCGAGGCGAGCGCATCGCAGGACACCTTGAAATCCATCCCACAGCACCCCGCTGCCCCAGGACGCACTACAGGGCACAGCACGAGGCAGAAGCTGCGTTTGCAAATGCTGCCTGATCCAGCACAAGGTGATTTCACCCACTGCTGCTTCTCTCCCCGCCTAAAAGCCCACCCGGTCCTCAAGGGAGCCCCTCACCGCAGGGGCTGCCTCTGGCTGCAGCCCCAGCCCCGAGCACAAAGGGCCCCGCGAGCGCATGCCCGCACTGCAAAGCCTCCGCGCCGTTGTAAAATATTTACTCTCGCTACAAGTAACACTTAAGCCAATTAACTGAAAGGGATTCATTTACTCTGTGCATTAGTTAGGGTCAGTGTCACTATTTACCTGTGCAGTCAGCCACTGCGGCTGGTGGGAACGCTCCGGTCCCTGCCCTGTCCTGCAGTGGGTTTGGGTTTCCCTGCCCCAACCGGACTTTGCCCACTGGGAGCTTTGGCTTCTCCTCTCCTTTGGGAAGGAGAACACCTGCAGCTCCCGTGATGTGGTGAGGAACCATCCAGGAGCCCCCACGAGGATTTGGCAGCCCCATCAGGGGCACGGTGCTGTGGGGAGCCCGCAAGCAGATAAACGGCTCCATAAAGCAGCTTATGCACTAGCTGTAACCTGGGAATGAGCTGGGAAACATCCCAAAAATGGGACAGCAGCCACTGCCTGCCTCACCAGAGGGACCCCAGGCAGCCCCAGTGGCATGCACTGAGTGTAGTGAGAAGGGGAAGGTGGGAACAGGGCATGGTGGGGATGACCCCAAGTGCCACCCCAATGGGAAGAGCCCGAGCTGCTCGGCGGTGGCACTTCTGTCCCAACACAGCCGTGCCCAGCTCCCCTCTGTGACACAGAGCCACCTTCCAGCTTGGAGAACCCAGGGAAATCCTCCTTACAAGAAACCAAAAGAGCAAAGCTCGTGACCCAACCCCGGACCTATAATTCCTGCACTGTTGACTTATGGTGTGGGCTTTAAGGCCTCAGACTCAGAGCCAAGCTGGACCCAGCTCCTCGGGCAGTGCCCGAGGCTTCCTGGCCCCCATTGCAGGGCTCTGCCCCTCTGGGGGCACCCACAGAAAAAAAAAAAAAAAAAAAAGAGAGAAAAAAAAGAAAAGAAAAAAAAAAAGCTGGAAAAGCTGCAGAGCTCCGGGCACTTTGTGCTAGAAAGCAGAGCAGAAGGAGGGGTGGGGAAAAAAAAAAATGAATTCAAGGGAACTCTGACAATGCTGCAGGGCAGGTTTGAGCCGCAGCAGATAACAGCGGGCGCAGGGACAGATGTGCAATGCTGCACAGCGGGTTTGGGAAGCGCCAGGGGAGTGGCGGCAGCGCTGCGGGGCAGGGCAGGGTGGGGGGCACCCCTTTGGGCCCCCCCCCAGCTCCTGCAGAAAGCCGCAGGTTTGGGGCCAGCTGCACAAAGGTCTGGGGCTGCAGCGGGCAGAGCCGTGCGGCTGGCTGCTGGCAACTCAGCGACGGGTTTTCTGTTTTCAGCGGTTCAGAAAAAAATATATTTATATTTTAAAGAATGGGGAAAAAAAAAAAAAAACGGAGAGGCCCTGGGGAGCATGGCAGCACGGCCCTATAACTCCCCGTTGTGCCGGGCTCCGTGCCCGGCCGGCTCCAGCCACACACGGGCTCCGCGAGGCGGCTGCCTGCAGCGGTGTCAGCTGCTCAGAAACGGCGCTGGGGCTCGCGTTTCCTGGGCCAGCTGTTCACGTTGCCATCGAATTAAAATCTGGGAGATTTCTCCCAGAGAGAAGGCGAGATCGCAGCCAGCTGCGAGCCGGGATCCTGCGATCGGCCGGGGTTCCTGCCCAGCTGCAGCGCTCGGGCCAAGTAACGTGGTGATATATCACGGCCGGGCCGGGCTCGCTGCAAGTCAAGGGAGATTTGCTAGGGTTTCTCTTCCCCTTTTTCAGGGCCCGGTTCCAGGAGCCAGGCAGTTAGCTGAGGTGGAGGTTTATACGTCAAAGGGAAAGGAGCGAGCTGGGCTTCCCCCCACAGCACAGCGTTAGGGGGTCCCAGCCTCAGGGAGGGAACTGCTCCCACCCCGGGAGGTGGCTCTGAGAGGGGACAAATGAAGCCCCCAGCCCCTGCCGACACCAAGAAAAGCTGACTGAGATGCTTGGATTTGCTGCTGCTGAGATAAACCCACCTGGAAAAGGTGGGGAGAGAGGAGAGCTGAGACACGAAGCGTAAACGGGTCCGAGGAATAAGAAAGGACATTAAATAAATAAATAAATAAATAAATAAACAAACAAATAAATAAATAAATAAATAAATAAAATATATATATATAGGATCCTGCAGCCCCCTACAGGCCCCCCAGTGATGGGAAAGACAAAGCCAGCTCCTTGCAGACGTAACCCCCCAGAGCAGGAGAGCCCGGAGCCACCCGGCCATGCGGCAGCCCCAAAACTTCCCAGGAGCAGCCCCACAGACACCGCAGCCGCTCGCCTCGGCGTGGGCACAGACATGCCGTAAGTGCTACTGTAATATAAATAATTGATCCTCAGGTGCCCCAGGGGCTGTAAAGCCCTCAGTGGTTGGCTCCTTGGGTCAGAGCCCGCGTCTTTATTACGTGTTTGTACAAGGACTACTCTAATGGGGCGCTGAGCCGCAATCGGGGTCCTGAAGTGCTATTGTAGTACAAATACTAATCATGCACCAGCCGTTATACAAGCAGCCCCTGCTCAGGGCTGGGCTCCAAAGGCTCATAAACCGGGCAAGGCTCTATTGAAGTCAACAGGAGCTTGGCCCGCGCCAGAGCTGGATCCGAGCTGCTCAGCAAACCACGGCTGTTGCGTTCCCATTTGAATTCCTCCTGTGTGTGCGTGAACGCATGCGGCTGTGTGTGCACACGCATGCACGCAGAGGTTGGGACCATCAGTGGTCCCAACCACTGTAGCTTGAGCTTTGAGACGAGCTGGCTGTAAAGGGGTGGGGTGGGGAACCCTTTCTCCATTAAAACAGAGCCACGGTTATAGGAGGCTCAATAAAACTCATTCGGAATAAGAAATAAAAGCGGCCATACAGAAGGAAGGGAAATGAGCCTCCCAAATCACATTTCTAATTAATTACCTGCCTGGGAGCTGCTCTCGGCTTTCAGGGAGTAAAACATTTTACAGCAAGGATGTCTGAGGGCTCGGTCTGTGCCGCTTGCGAGCGCGGCCACCGCAGTGCCCAGCAGCAAGACGCGATAACGAAGCCCTTCAGCCCGGCACGAGGGGCTGCAGCTGGGGCCAGGCTGCCCAGGCCAGACAGATGCAGCTATTCAGCCCAGGAATAAGTCAAATTTTTAATGAGGTTGTAGTTCTGGCATGAGGAAAGCCACAGGCTGGAGGATGGGGGCCATCCCGAGACAGCCACTCGCAGACACCCGCACGGAGCCAGAGATGCAGAGATGCAGGGAACAGCACCAGGGAACCTGTTCCCATTGCCAACCCTACAGATGGTGGCATCCAGCCCCTACATCAGGTTTCACCTCCTTAAAAACCCCAAAGAGCTCCCAGCCTGGCTCCAGTTTGCCCAGTAAGTCAACGGGACTCTTTCAGCCCCCGACCTGGGGTTTCTGTCACTACAAAGTGAAGTTTCTCACTTGGCCCAACTCCTCTCCATCGTGGTCCTCCAGCCAGGCTCAGGTAGCCCGGCCAGACCCCCTGCACACCCCGAGATGAGTCAGAGGGAAAGGAAAAAAAGCCTGAAATTTGATTTTCCTTCCCCCAGTGTGGGGATTAATTACACGCATTGTCTGGGCACAAACCAACTATCACCAAGTAAAGTCTCACTCTATAAATTTTAAACTGCTAATAATACAGCTGGACAGGAGTTTTAAAGCTTCAGTAGACAGTTTACAATTAACCTACTCCTGTCAGCTGGAAAATCACCTTATAACATGATTCCAGTTCACATCTCACCCACTTTCAGTCAGAAGCTGCTCCTGAAACCCGGTAAATGCATCGCACAGACCCACACGGAGCCCGGCACCATCAGGTGCCCTCTGCCCAAGGGACTGAGCTTTAGCCCAGACCTGACCCAAATTTCTCCCAATGTTTCAGCAGGTTCCTGCTGGACACTCTCCAGCACATCCCTTGGGAGCCTCCCCAAACTCTGAACCTCTTTTGACACATCCTAACCAAGTTTTTACCATCTGCTCTCAGGGGACAAGAAAAAAAACAGGCTCAAAACACTTCCAACATAGCGATCAAAGTAAGGGCAAGGCACGAAGCTTTGCCATCCCAACCAGCCTGCTCAGAGCCTACAAGTTCCTGGACAAGCTTCAGTCCCCTGGCTTTGCCCAGAGCCACAAGGTGAGGCTTCGGAAAGGGCCGAGGTGGAATATCTTGGAGAAGAAAAAAAAAAAAAAAAATCCCCGATAGCAAATTGCTTTAGTGAGAGTAATTTGGGGGGGCTGGGGAGATACCCAGTCATTTTCTGTGATTAAAAGGCAAATTTTATTCCTCCAGAAACTTGGAAGCAAATGTGGCGTTGCTATGGTTTCACACCCACTGGCTGGAAATGACAATATTAGCAGGGTGACCTGGTAATTAGAAACTGTGCCCCCAGGTCAGACTGCGGAGAAAATAAAGAGAGATTACGGAGTCCTAAAGACACAGCATAATGCTGCGGGCTCCTGGGCTCCCTACCTTTTATAACCGGCCCATTTAAATGCAGATTATGACTTTCCACCTGGGGCTGCTAATCTGTCTCACAGCCAGATCAAACAATAAGGCATCTCTCCACACTGTGGGGCCAGGGTGCTTTGGAGCTCAGTCTGTCATCGGGTCTGTCAGGCTGTCTATCCCCCTTTTCTCAGGGTAAAACCCAGAGTTTTTCACTCGCAGATGATTATTTTTTCCATCCTGGATGTTTACGGCCTCCCCGGCCTCCCCCAGTCCCCGAAGATTTGGGGCAAACCAGGCTCAAGTTTTCCTCTGGGCCATGCGATTAAAGCAGGGGGGCATTGGGGTGGTTTAGGGCACACTGCATGCAGGGGGGAAGGATTATGCAGCTGAAATAGCAGGAGGGGGCTTGCAAGGAAGCAGCTTCCTCCTCTCAGCCCAGCATCCCTGCGATGGCACGAGGAAGACCTGGCCCAGAGGTTCTCCCAGCCCAGCAGATCCTACTGGTCTGAACTGGGTGAGGGGGAATGGATGCAGGACACCCCCCTGAAGCTACCTGCCCCAGCACCTGGGCAGTCCCATCTCTCCATCCCTTCCCTGATGAGAACAGCACCAACACCGTTTGGAGACCAAGCATCACCTGGAAGGACCGAAAAATCAAACCCCTCATCTCTGGAACAGGGGTAATAGCACCGAAAGGCAGGAGATGAAGCCATCAAAACCACGAGATGCTCAGCTAGGAAGGGCCCTGGAGATAATCAGGGTTCAGTCCTGATTTTTGCTGATGTCCTTCAATTATAGGAACCTCCAGAACTGTTATCCAGTGACAGCAGATAGAGGTCTGAGCAGGTGCCATCCACCGAGGTGCTCAGCCCTGCCCATGGAGACACCCACCCACCCCAGGACTTCTGCAGCACACAAGTTGTTAGAAAGAAACTACACAGAGACACGTTCCAGTTGGACATTAACATACAGCCCGTTTTAAACGCCGACAGGGCAGGTAATGCCAACACCATTAAAGCCAGATGACTCCATCAACACCGACAGAGAGGGAGAGGTTTAAGCTCCTTAGCTGGCTGCACCTGGCTCTTTAATGCTCTTCGCTTTCACTGAGTGAGAGAGCATTTTAATGAGGGCTAATAAGAGCCCTACACACTTAGCAGCTTCCAGCCCAGAGCCCGGCACGCATTTGCACACAAGAGCAGGTGTCAAGTGCGTGGCCATCGGCCTCCTTCCTCAGCTCTGTGCAGAGCCTGGGCTCTGTGGCCCTGGAAACCCAAGCCCAGACGGCTCCATCCATGGCCATTTCCAAACATTTCCCATTCCAGAGCCACCTCAACCTTCCCAGAGTAGGGAGAAAACTACTCGTGTCTGGTGCTCGCGGATCAGAGACCCAGCTTCAGCCAACACAAGTCACTGCAGATTATCAGCACCACAGAAGGGACTGAAGCCTGTCACAGGAGTGTCTCTTACCACGGAGAAAAAGCCCAAATAAAAAGCCCAAACTGAGCCTTATTAGCTTCATACTCGCCTTCCTCAACCCCTCTGCTGCCTCCCAGCCCCTTGCCTCACCCCCATTCCTCCTCCTTTCCCAAACTGTCATGGTTTATTTTGCTTGGGTGGATTTTCTTTTTCTTTCCTCCCCCCTGCCCCTTGCAAACAGATAGTTTTCCCATGGAGATCCAGCACGCTCTGTGCCTATTAGCATCCTTGCGCATAATTAGAGCCCAGCGCATTGTCATGCAAAGCAGCCTCGGATGACAACACTTCAGCCCGGACGACACAGAAATGCGGCGAGGAAGTTTCTCACACTGGTTTTAGCCAAGGCAAACCGGACTGCGCACGGGTTTGAGATTTTAATTAATTGATGGGTGCTGGGCTGCCCTCAGGGCTGCGCGAGGAGAGCTCCCCAGCCACCCGTGTGCTCCCCAGCCCAGCCACGGGCTCTGCGTCTCCCTCTGCTACTTTCTGCTCATTATAATAAATTAAGAACCCCACCCTGAACAGCACAGAATCATTCCTGCCAGGCACAAAGGACAGCAGGGCTAAATCAGCATCTCCCTCTGCTAGGTTCCTCCTTCTTGTAGGAGCAGGGCTCTCCTTTGGCCAGCAGAAAATCTGCTGTGATGCTTATGTTGGCATCAAAAATCACTGCAAAAAAACCTCTCGAGACAGCCCACACAGCTGCAGGGATGCGGATGGCTGCCACGGGTCCCTAGGCTGAAAACAGAGACACCAGCACCAGGAGAAAGCCTCCGGCACGATGGAGCCCTGGCTTCACCTTCCAGGTGTGCGCAGAGGAGGGCGAGCACCAGGGGCCAGGGGAGGAAGAGCAGCCCCGCAGCACAGCTGCTCCAGAGCACATTTACATTCCAAGCACTCACAGCAAAGGCCAAAACGGAGAGGCACGGAGTTTTCAGAAAGGAAAATCCCATATTGGTGCAGGAAAGCAATGGGATGCACAACAGCAATCGGATTTTGGAGAGGGAGACTATGAGCTCCTGGCACAGGGCTCCTGGTATTTTGGAGCCAGCACAAGGATGGTGGAGACACATTTTCCCCAGGGTCAGAAATGCTGTAAGTTACAAGCAGGCTTTTGAACACCTTCAGTAAAGGGAAAGCATCCTGATCTACCCACCCCACTGAGAACAGCCGCATTCACCACATCAGAGCAAGATCAGCTCAAAAGGGAAACCAAAGGTAAAGTTATACACAGACTTCACCAAATACCCAGGTCTCGCTTTCAGAAGGGATTTAACTTCCCGATGGGCAAAGTCCCACTCACTTGCAGTGGGATTTACACACCATGTGCAGCAGGCAGGAGTGCAAAGAGTTGAAGAGCCTCCTGTTGGAGGATTTTGCTCCAGGGGAGAAAACGTGGGACCGTTTTATCACCTCCCTAAATGTTCCTAAATGCAGCAGCACCCTGCAAACGCTCCCCTGCGCCTCCCCCAGTTGGTGTGGGAGGCTCCAAGGTCTCCCCGTCCTCTCGCATCCCCCGGCATGCTTCGCCAACATTTTCTGTAACCGTTTCGAGAACACATTTGATAAAGAAATTTCAGAGAATTCAGAGAAAACCTATGGGAAACGGGGGCTGCGGGGGAGAACGGGACCTGCTCTGAGCTGCTTTTGGCTATTTTTACCATTCTTTGCCTTCTCTGGCGCTAATCCCAGCTCAGTGAAGGACAGGTCCACAAACGTGTATGCCACGGGAGGCTTCCCAGCACCCAGGACCATGCCCTGCTTGAGCTCCCCAGAGCATTCCTTCTGCTGCCCACGACTCCCAGAGCCTCACTGGCATCACTGAGTCAGGATCCTGTGGCAGCAGGTTGACTCACACTGTTTGTGGTCTCCGGGAGGTATCTGGGAAGTTTCGGAGGTGCCCAGGGTTTAATCATTAACCTCTGAGCTCTGTTTTTTGGTTTCGCCTTGGGAATTCACCCTCCCTCACATCAGAGCCCGAAGCAGCGGTGTTTAAAAAGCAGTTTCCAAAGCAGCCAGGCATGAGCAGGGAGGAGGAGAGGGATGGCCCCGTTCCTATTTCCGGAGGATGCCATCACCCTGGGGCTGCAAGGCTGGCCCCACAGAGCTGAGCTGGTCAGAGAAACGGTGACTTCAGCCCTCAATCTGCCCACGCAGACCACACCATACATCAGTGGGTTGTTACAGGCTCTGATGCTCATTACCAGTCCCCCCAGGGCCGTGTGTGCCCCTGCAGCCTCCCTCCACATTATCCCCCCTGCAGGGGAGCAGAGGGGGAAGCCGCAGGGAAGGACCCAACCTCCAAGCCGGTGGCAGAGGCTGCTACAAACCCAAATTCCCCCCTGCGTCCTCCCTGCTCCCATGCATCCAAAAATGACAGAGCTCAGCCGAGGGGATGCTGCAATGAGTTTAAAACCGAGAGATTTGGGGAATGCTGCGCAGAGCCACGAGCAGCGCCTGTTGGGCACGGTGGGGCAACCGTGGCAGCACCAAACGATGCCAGACCCGCTCTGAGGGCAGCAGTTTTGCTTAGGCATCCCCAGGGGCTCTGCTCCCTGCTGCCAAAATCCCCCTGAGCCACACAGCACCGACGGATGCTCGGGGCCGGGGAGGTCAGGAGCAGCTCTTGGCTGCAGCTCCCCGGCGTGTTTGCTTTGCCTGCCCCTGGACCCTGCCGTGGAGAGGCACCAGAGGCGGCAGCAGGGCTGACCCCACCGCTGACCCATAACCAGCCCAGCCAAGCCCCTGATTGCAACCTTCTGGAGGGTCTGGGTGGTTAATGCACACCTCCCGGGCAGCAAGCACGCCAAAAGGAGCTGCCAGCAGCGCTCCCCGTCTGCTCTGGGGGGGTTTGGTTGACAAGAGCCCCCTGCACCACCAGCAAGGGCAGAGCGGAGGGCAGCCAGCTCCGAATCCCACTGCGTCTTCTAGATGGGAACTCTGCAAACGTGGCAGCAAAGGGCTGGGGAAGGACAAGGGGGATGATACACGAGGGGGATGATGCGCAGAGTGGGACCAGCCCGCGTGGCCCACAGCAAAGCCAGGTTTGCTGCCCCTGCCTGCTCCTGCTGCAGGGGAAGCGCCCTGGAAGCGCCTGCAGCTCCCCGGGACGTTTCCCAGTTCCCTGCCAGAAGGGATCACTGATCCCTGTCACAACTCCTGTTATTTTAGCAGCTCTTTGCCTGCAAGATCTTTGTTTTTCTTCCTGCAACATCTCTTGCCTGGGAAATGATTCTGCAGCAGGACGAGGGCTGTGGGGTGGCTCACACGTGGCCGTCCCACTGCAGGACAGGGAAGGGGTCGGGAGATCGGGTAGAACAACACCAAGTCCTCACACCCCTCCTCAGCTTCTCCATTCTTCTTGGAAAGCAGAAAAAACACCCAGAGAGATTAAATATTCACTGTGGTCAAACCTGCAGCACACTAACTTCCAGCAGTTAGGAAAAGGACAACACTTTGTTTAAACTTTCTCCTAATTCATATTTCATACGGGCCTCTCATAATCCATACTCCATCCATCTTCCTTCTTATTTGTTTTCTCTTTCCCCCTCCTTTTTTCCTTTTAACCTGTTTAATCCTTTTAAGTTCAAGGATTTGAAAAGTAAATACTATAAAAGATGAAAGGTGCGTTGGAGGAAATCAACTTTGATAAGAGGCTTTTATGGCTTGTAAACCTTATTCCGGCCCTTTGGCTTAAAAGGCAACACTAATTTTAAGAGCCTTATGCAAGCCTCACGTTGAGCTTAAAAAAAAAAAAAAAAATTATACCAGCCTTGCAGTGATGGGCACCTGGCTCAAGCCTGAGAAGCAGCACAAGGAAAGCTGCAGGTAACGTTGGACAACCAACAGCAGGACAGCTCTGGGATTTGAACATCACAGTTTGCAAGAATCCAACTGAAAGCAGAGCTCTCCCAGTTAAAAAATAATAATAATAAATATTAAGTTTAGGAGGACAGCCCAAAATAAACTGCTGCTGCGATGCTTTAAATCACTGCACCTCCACCCAGCCCTCTGGAGCGAGGCAGCCAGCAAGCAGCACGTCTCCAGCAGCTCGGTGCTGTGGGACCCTGCCCGGCTCCTCCAGCATTCCCCGGCCCCGCTCCACGGCACGTTTCGGTGTCCTGCACCAGCAGGACCCGGGTGCAATTAGGTCAGCCCTTGGCAGAGCTGCTCCCGGCCGGGGCGGAAACACGGAGAGCGTGGATTGCGTAAGACGAATGTTTGGAGACGGAGATGTGTTGTTTGACAGGGTAAACACGAGCCTGCATCACTGGGTTGAACACGAGCCACTGGACCAGGAGGAAAACGTCTGAGAAGAGGGGCGAAAACTCAGGATAATGCCTCTGAGTGGGGGCTGTCCCCGTGCAGGCACCCAGAGCGCTGCAGAAGCCACCAGCCCCCTCTTTGCCTGCGCTACCAGCAGTGCCACCACCCCTGGGTGCTGGGGGGGCTGCAAAAAGGAGCCCCCTTCCTTCCTGCACCCCTGCAGGTGGCCAGCCACCTCTCGAGGCTAAAACCCATCTCCAGGCCCTGCTCTACAATTGCTCCCCTCTCCATCTGCAAGAAACAAAAGGGGAGACTGCTCACCCTGCACAGGGTCCCGGCTGCCCATCGCTGCTCGGGGCTGAGCAATTACACCACGAGAGCGAGCGCCTGCAATCATCACCTATAACACTGCTTATAGAGACAGGCTCGGTGCTAATTAGCATCACGTGGGAGGTTCATGCTCAGCATTATTATGAGGGAAATTAGCTGTGATCCAGAGGAGGAATATCCACCAGAAAACCAAGGCTGGGTGCTCAGGACACCGCTCTTCCTACAGAGCAGGAGGTTTGGCCACGTCTGAGCATCACGACACCGGAGGACGGTCAGCACCACGTTACCATCTTTCAGAAATATATGGCCAGATGTTTTTTTGTTGTTGTTTTTTCGTGCCCAACCGAGGGGTCAGCTGTCCCCATCGCCCTGTGCCGCACGTGGTGCCATGCTCCTAGTAATGTGCAGGGACACAAGGGCACCTTCCCCACACTGCCTCTCTGCACCTTGCGTCCCATCTCAGCTCAAGGCAAGCAATTATAATTAACACTACAACTAAAGTCCCCTCCCACAGACACATGCTGCTTCTGCATTTCCCCAGAGCCAGCGAGGAGTTTGTTGATCCGCGCCTCTGAAGTTTTAGCCTGAACTCATGTCAGGAACTACAACAAGAGGAGGAGGAAATAAGGAAACTGCCCCGCCACCCTAATGTTTTCCAACAGGCTCTGGGTCAGGACCTGCATGTGTTTTTGCCCACCCTGGGTGAAGTGGAGGAGGAGGGAAGAAAAAAAACTTGAATTCACTCTTGAAGGCTGCTCCACAAACACGGTTGTGGGATCTTTGTTACGGGACTTTCAAAACCTCTTCAGTACCCATAAGCCAAGGTCTGGGCAATTCAGGTGAACCCAGGAAGACGGGACATTCCCCTCTGCCTTCCTGCAGCCGTTAGCAGAGGGGCTCCAAGCTCCTCTTTGGTGCTCGAGATTTGCTTTGCTAACAACAGCAGCAGCGAGGAGACAAGCAGCTGCCATCTCCCCGGGTTCAGGTTACTTGGTCTTGCCCAACGAGGATATGTGCAGCTCAAGGAGCACTCACACTTAGGAAAACCTGTGTTTCTGAAGGTTATTTCTTCACTTGTTGGCAATTTCTTCTCTGGGGAAATATCGGGGCTGTCCCTGCATCTGTAGCAGTGCCAACAGGCTCCCTGACGCTGGCCCAGGGGAAGGTTGGAGGCAGCAGACCCCTCTTCACACTATCTAAATACAAATCCGACATGAATTCACACCATTTTTAGGGGCCTAAAGGCTAACCAGAAATTGAAATATCAATCTCAGAAACAACCCACAATACACTCTTAGGCAGACGTAATTTAACTATGGACATATAAAGCTCAAGACCCAAAAGCTAAAAGCAAAAAAAATAATAATAAAAATGTTTATTTCCCTCTTTTTATTTTCTAAACTGAAAAGCAAAAGTGTTTGTGAACACTGTAATCATAATATTTGATATCTGTGGCAGTTTTCACAACTGCAGTACGCTCCCAGCATCTCTAACACACCAGACACTGCTCTCTACCAATCTGTACCTCCCGCAGATCTGCAGACCCACGAAGCACCTCATTAGCATGCTGGACCAAAGCAGCACAGTGGGCTAGAAATTACAGCAGTGAAATCAGCTCAGCTTTTTTCCGTTGTCCCGGCTAAAAGAAACATCAGTAAATAATCATAATAAAAGAATAAACAGGGGAAAACAGCTAAGGATTTTTTTTCATAGCCATATGTATCGGAGTAATCTTGGGAAAGGCTCTCTCTCCCGACCCAGATGTCAGGCGTTACACCAAGAATCCTTACCAGACCTAGTCTCAATTTTCAAGGTCTTTTTCTGAGTGAAGCAGCAGAGTTATTGTCTCACAGCAGTCCTAAGGGACACCCGATCTCTGGCTGAATTTTCAGCCTGGGAAGCAGCTCAGGTGAGCTGGGGGCTGAAGCTCAGAGCCATGCTCAGGCTGGTGAGGAGGAGGAGGAGGAGGAAGAGAAGACCGCACACAGCTTGTGTTGTCCCCGTGCCACCTCCAGCAGGAGGAGCAGGATGGGGCGCTGACGCTCGTCCCTCTTCCAGCCAGATGCAGAAACCCCAAGAGCAATCAAGCCGCACGAAAACGAGGTGGGAGAACTGCAGCCTCCCCACTGGAGGGATACAAAACCTCAAACCATTCATATGAAAGGACGCCACGGCCCACACCATGTCTTTGCACCGCAAATGTCATCCGACAGGGACAGCAGCCAGCTCCACGATGGTCCCCCCCCCACTTCCCACTCCACCACGGCAGCGAACCGGCACCAAGCAGCTAATGGGACACAGGAGAAAGGAGAGGCAAACCCAGCAGCTGTTTTGTTAAGCAGCCCCACACTGCAAATGCAATTTGCTAACAATCATTACAACGTGCCTGCAACATTTGGCCACCAGACTTGCTCCTTATTTGTTTTTAGAGGACGAACGATTGCTCAACAGCTGTCGTGTAGGCCTGGTTAGCCTAAAAAAAAAAAAAAAAAAGAAAAAAAGAAAAAAAAAAGAAAAAGCACCACCCTACCCTAAACACATCTCCAGGGAGACCAAGTGTTTTTTCCACTTATTTATCCAACAGTAGCACCAAGGGATCTCACCAAGCTCAGGAGGGAGAGGTGCCACCCTGCCTGCAGGAATGCGGGCTGCAGCAGGAGGAAGGGCAGACCCCAAACCAGTGGGGCCAAACCGAGGGACGAGGTGAGGAGCTCAAGGGCTCGGGAATGGCAGCACAGGACCCGTAGCCCCCAGAGCTGAGTCGTGGAAGGGACCCAGCAGCAGGGAGGTGCACTGCATACAGGGGCAGGCGAAGCTCCTTTCGCCTTCACAAGCCCTTAAAATGTCTTTTTTCTGGTACTGGGGAGGAAGTTCTCATTTATAATGATTTTTCATGTACTCAAAGCAGTTGACATGCCTTTACTATTAAAAAAAATAAATAAAAATTGGAGAAACTCAGCTGTCTACACACACATCTCCCGAAGATCTTTGTGCCACACCAAGCAAGCCCTCAGCTCCAGCCCAGGCAACACAGCCTCCAGGAACCATTTCACTCACCAAATCAATGCCTTTTGGGGCAGGAAAATACCAGAAACGGCTCTCTGGGTTTATGGTTTTCCACTGTGGGAAGATGGGAAGGGAGGATGACACAACAACGAGCATCACCACTCATCACAGCAAGAACACCACATCACAGCAGCGTCACCCTGGTCAATAAACTTAGTTAATAAATATCAAGTGATGGGCTGGGTACTTGCAGAGTGAGTGCTGAGGGTATCAAATTGCCCTGCTCTGGGCATGGGGAAGGGTTCTTCGTGCTCTTGGAGCACTCTTGCAAGCACTTCTACAATCACAGTGATGCCTGACCCCTTATTTCCCCTGCTCGCCCTTTGGGGCAGGGCAGGTTTGCACATCTGGCCCCGCTCCTCTTCCAAAAGCCAGCGCAGTGGCACCGACACCACGCAGCAATGCCCTGCACTCCAATGCTCTCCTGAAAGACATCGCGTGCCAAGGTACCACACATCAGGGTTAACCCACTCTCTGGCAAAAAAATGCTGCCTATGTGTCGTATGAGAAGAACTTCAAAGATTTTACGAAGGAAATAACGAGCCTTTTCTCCTAAATTAAAATCCTTTTCTTCCCCTTTCCAACACAGCAGGACTTATGCTATCCCCGAACCAGATAAATTAAAAAAAAAAAAAAAAAAAAAAAGCTTTCATGTCAAAAAGATTATGCATTTATGAAGGCATCTCAAGCAACCTTTAAAATGTACTTTTAATTAGCAGAGGTTGCCAAAGCCTGAACTTACACCCAAATTTCCTTCATATAGGTGCACGGCTGCCAAATTAGCGGAGGGAACACCACTGTGATTTTTTACGGTACATCCTAGAGGAGGGAGCCTCCGTAAGGCTACACGGGCTCAGCAGGACATAATGCAGACCAGGGCTTCAAGTGGAGAGAAAGACAGGGGTGAGGAGAAAGCAACCCCATATTGTAGCAATCTTCTCTTCCCAGTCATTAATCGTATCCTGCTGGCACAGCCCTCTCGCAGTCTGGTCCTAAAGCATGTCAGACACACTTCCCTCCTCCCAGCACTTGTTAACGAGGCTTTAACCTCTTCAGCCCTGAGTCCCGAAGAAGCCTGCTGAGGAAAAGGAGCAGGGGAAGAGGTCCAGGGGAGCTGAGCTCGGAGGTCAGCCGCCGGCGTGAACCCCGAGTGCCCAACTTCCTTCGTCTGCAGAGAAACGGGGAGGGGAAGGGGGCAGATGCCTTCTCCGGGATGAAGATCGGTGGGAACCCACTCCTGCTTCTCAGCTTTGGGAGGATATGGTCCCGGCTGGAGGTCGTCTGAGATGAAAGAGCGTTTGACATTTTCGGAGCAAAGGGTCCTATTTTTATTTTATTTTTGAGGGCCACATGCAGTCAAATGCCTTTAATGGTGCTAGAAACAGATGGGCCACCGTTTTCTTTGCTCATACGGGGTGTCGGATATAAAAATGCCATTGACAAATGAGGAACAGAAGCTTTCCCTTTCTGCTTTACTGCTTCTGCTCCCTCCTTGCTCCCGGAGCCTGGCACTGAACAAGAGAAGCGGCCAGAGCGGGCAGCAGCTTCCGAAGCCCAAATCGTCTCCAAGGGAAGGACGATGCCGTGGAGCAGTCAGGAAGCTGGAAATGAAGACAAGCTGGCTTTAATTCCCAGCGTTGAGAGCTTTGTGATGTGCAGACTCCCCGGACCAGATTTATCCCAGCTTTTGTTGCTTCAGCTCAGCTGCCCCCGGTTCCCTGAATCATCCGTGGGGAGAGGTCAGCGCAGCGGAGGGGCGTGGGGGGAGCTCCCCATCCCAGCAGCTTCTCCATCCCGTGCTTCTCTCCCCAGAGGTCTCCAAGGAGCTGAGAAGGCAGAGACTGCCGCCCACAAGAACAGCTTTTTTTCCAGGCTACACCTCCAACCATCACCGTTAAAAGGGACTGATGACTGAGCCGTGCTCAGTATGGGACAGCTGAGCAAAACCAGGAAAAGCAGCAGGTCAGGATGGTTCTGGGCAGGAATCACTCTGCTAACTCCTCAAATGAAGAAATGTTGCTCATTTTCAACAAGATATCAACAAAAAAAAATAAAAGCTTTCTGCTTTTTTCATTTTTGGTGGGTTATTATTCTCCTATTAATTTTCTCTTTTTTGTCTCAGTAAAGGAGAAGTGGCATAAGGTAAGCCACAGGTATGGGAAACAACGGAGAAGAAACCCTTTTCATAGCTGAACAAAACAGAAAATACAAATCCAAACTCTCTTCTTCTTTCACAAAAAGTAAGCAGATGAGTTTCAGGAAAGAAAGGAGGAAGCTTTGGCTGAAAAATTCCAACCAGTGCAATTAAAACACCCTGTGAGCTTTTTCCTTGGGGGACACCCCGAGGCCAGCACCCCACCGTGCCACCTCCGAGCTGCAGCCCTGCAGGGGGGTGGCGCAAACAGCCCGGCTCCACATGGACGAGGCTGGAAATGTGCGAGATGTCTCCTCTCTCCCCTCCCCTCCTCTCGGAGGGCTGTGATTTTGCCATCTCTGCGCACAACGCGTGCAGCCAAAGCAAACACAGATTGCTGGAGGCGGCTCTCGGGCGAGCAGCTGCGCGGGGCTGGCAGCCCACCTCCTCGGGGACCTCCTCGCTGCCGTCATCCCCTGCTGGCCACGCGTGCGTGAGCAGAAGGCTCTCCCAGCCCTACCCGTGTGGTCGGGAGCTGGGCTTTCACTTGCACGTTTGGGCCACGTTTCCACAGCTGGGAGTGCAAACCCACCTCCTAGAGCATCAGTATCTCAGGGTAAAACGCTCGCACCAAACCATCCCCAGACCTCTGGCCAGCCCAGCTGCTGCCCCATCGTTTCCCCAGGGGCACTGGAAGCTGCTTTTTTCACCCAGTGCTTCCAAACGGGTGTCCCAAGCTGTTTGCCCCTGCCAGAGTGCTCGTCCTGCAGCATCGTGGAGCTGGGATTACTGCCACGCTCCCAGCACCAGCCAGGCTGTAGGTCTCCCTATATACAAAGCAGCCCCAGCAAAGGGCACGACAGCCAAACAAGAAATAGGTTAAAAAATCCTCGGTGGCTTCTGAGGGAGCCGTGTTCACAGAGACAGCCCCTTCTATTGTGCAAAACACACCAATTTTCACCCAAAAAATCAAGGTGCGTACCAGAGCACTTCCAGTTTCCAGTCCTGCTTTGACAGCACCTGCAGGAAACACTCCCTCAAAACGAGCACTAATTCTCAGGAACAGAAGGACTCTGGTCCAAGAGCTATTTTTGTTCTCCCCGGAATATTTGGACAAACATTTTCCTTATCTCTGACACCTCCTCCCGCAGATGGGGCACTGCGAGAGCAGCCCCACCCCTGGTTTGATGAGGAATTTGAGGAACAGCAGAGTTTGGCAGGAAGAGAAAGCCCAGAGGGATGGAGAGCCAGGATGGCACCAGGGCAGGTAACACCCGGGGCTCTTTCAGGTCCTGAAAAGCAGCGCAGAACCATGCAGCCCGCACCAGGCTTGGCACAGGGGCATGGGAGTAGCTTGGCTCAGGTCGAAAGCAGCTCTCCTGGGACTGCACCTAGCGAAAGCAGGGCTGGGAAAGGAAAGCTGCCTGCTACAAATTCAGAGCCTGGGCTGCTAGGCTGGCACTGCTCCCCATCAGGGATGCTTCCTTTAGGGAAAAAAGAGCCCAAATAAATCCTATTTCCTCCCACTTGAACTTAATCATACCGAAATCCCCTTTCCCCATCACACATCCCTGGGTGCCTCTTGCTCCCAGAAAGAGCTGGGAGGGGGCTGCCCCCGGCCCTGCACCCTCCCCAAGACCCCAGGAACCAGCCCTAGGTGCACGGTGCCAGCCACTGAGGATGAGATAAATGCAACAGCACGAAGGGAAAGCCCTGCCACAGGGAAATGAGTTATGGAGAGCAGGCAGAGGGGCGCACAGATGGGTGCGTGTGCTCACTGGCATGAAGGATGGATGGGGACTCGCATCATAAACCACAACCAAGCCTGTAAAGCCCTTTCACATGCAAGAGCCAACCTCCTGAAATCCTCTCCCTGATGGCACGCAGCAGCTGCCTCGACCCTTTGCTGCAGCTGAGCAGATGCCGACTTCTGCTCTGCAGCGAGGCTGGGGAGCAATTTCATGCCAGTTCCCTCTAGGAAACGCCCAAAACTGAAGAAATGCAATCGTATGGGACCTTCTTTAATACTTCCTGCATCAAAATACGCTGCAGAAGGAAATCCACCACCAAGGGCCCACTCCAGCAGCTCCTGCCAGGCCCAGAGAAGGCAGCATCTGGGTGGGTGAGTGGCACAACCCCAAAAAAGACCAACAAGCACCCAGCAGACCCGTGCTACCATCATACAGCCGTGCAACGAGTCCACAGCCAAGCGTGCCGCATCACGGCGGTTTGGAGACACGGACCCACGACCACCAGGGAGCACGGAAAGCAACCTGCCAAATACCACACGCTGGAAAAGCTGGGCGGTTTGGGTTGCCTCGACTGACGCTTTGCCAAGGACCCCCTCTTTTCCGTTCCCTCTGCGGTATTGAGCACTGAGCTGCAGGTCTGAAAGCCAAACTGGAACAGCCTCAGCTGCCTGCTTTGGGGTTGACTGCACAGCTCAGTTTTCCCGACCTCCTCGCGGCTCTGCTGAGCAGCCTCCCTGGATTCCCATAAAGGTTTTGGCCAGCCTGGTCTGAATTAAGGGCTTACAACAAAGCCTGGATGTGGGTGCTGAGGCTCCGAGCTGGCCACAGCTTTATTCTCCACCAGTTCTGGTGGCTCTCAGAGCTGGAAGACTGAAAAGAAAAAGAAAAATAATGGGGCTTGTGAAGCCAAGCAGGGAGAGATGAGTCATGGCTCTGGGAACACTGGGAATGATGGGGCAGGGAGAAAGAAAAAAAGGGGGGGGACAGGAAAAATACACAGCTTCATGGAAGGTCACACCTTCAGCCACAAATTGACATATGCTGACAGAGAAATACCAAAAATCCATAATGCATTAAATCCTTTTCAGCAACACGCTTTGGGGGATAACAACGGCTCAGGAGCTGGGGGCTGAGTGAGGCGTTAATCCTGCGGCACTGACACCGGTGAGGTTGGGGCTCTCCAGCTCCCACATCTTACTGGGCAGGTGCACCCAGGGGTGGGCTTCCCTGCAGGACACCCCTCACTTTGGGACGAGGAAGGGACCCAGGGGTACACACATGCCTGGAAGATTGGGAAAATAATGTTGGAAGGTAGCAGCAGCCACCCCACCAGCATCATGGGGAGGAGGAGGGATGGCAGCCAGGCTTCACCCTCCTCTGCAAGCATACAGCAAAGGGCCAAACTCCCCCAAATTTGAACCCTTTCCTAATAGATGTGAGGATTTTTGTCCTGTAGCTCTGCCAGGAGCCATCCCCACACCACGCCAGGGATGCTCCAGCAGGGTCCTGCTCCCACATCCCTCCCTGCAGCCGCAGCGCTGCCCCTGCCCTTCTTTCCCTTCCTCCCCTCCAAAATCAGCCCCGCGGCTTCTCCCCGCTGCGGGAGGCCATGGCCCATTAGACAAGGCCTGATTGCTCCTCCTCACCTCCCCCGTGACACAATCGAGTGCGCATACAAGGCAGAACAAAACAGTGACAATTGGTGACAAATGGACTGCACAGCATCCCGTGGCCCCGTCGCCAGGGAGACCCCGGCCAAGCATGGGCGGCCGCAGGACGCGGCGATTTGGGGACTTCGGAGGGGACACAGGTGCCAGGGAGGGATGTGCTAATTGCAGCCCCCAAGGGAAGGGCTGTGGAGGGTGCTGAGCCCACTGGGAGCTGAGCCCCGTGCCCCAGAGCAGGCAGGGAGGACATGGGCTCGCAGGACCACGCCGGCTCTGCCCCTCCAGGGCCGTCCCCTTTAATAAGGGTAATTTTCCAGCAGGATTTTTCCCAGGTCGGAGCTGTGGTTTGACAACAAACAGAGAGGGAAAGGGGTTTAACCATTGCTAGCGCTGGCCCAGCAAATATCACCAAGCACATTTCCTGTGCCAAACAACCCAGCTCTGTGCAGGACCTTGGACCACGAGCCCCATTTCGCCAGGGAAGGGACCGAGGCCAGGAGGGAGGATGACGCCTGCTCTCCAGCTCTTTGCTGGCAGAGCCAGAAATCTCTTCCGGGAACATCTTGGAGTGACTCAATGCCTTTTACTTTCAATGCAAGTGATGTAAATGCCCTGCAGCCAGCGTGGAAGCACTTCACACTCACCCGGGGCTGCAGACATTCCCCAGCACTCAGAGCACCAACACAACTGGACACGCTTTCTGAAACCCAGCCTCTCTCCCCCATATGTTGCCCCGGCCTGGGCTCGTTTCATTATTTTTCCCCACGAATACCTGCAGCAGACAGCAGCAAAAGCCACACAGCAGCAATAAACCCCCCGAAAAATGCTTTTACATCCTGCCCCCACTGCCTGCAACAGTGCCTTACACCTGTAGCTCCATTCCCTTGCTGCAGTTGCTCTGAGGATTGATGCCAGAGGCAAAACCGAGCATCCTTGCACAGGCTACGTGCTTTTTGGCTACGCTTCCCCCCGGGGCAACCCCTCCCCATCCCTCTGCGGCGTGCAGGTGGGCAAGAAAGAGTTAAGGCTGCAGCTGCCAGCCCGCGGTGCGGAGTTATGCTCAAACTGTTCCCACTGCTGCATGAAGTCAGCTGTCATTAGGGAACAAAGGCGCCCCGAGCAGCTCGAGTTGTGTCACACTCGGGAGGCGCGGAGACTGCTCCCTGATTAGGATTTCTAAATCAGTCCCATCGAGGCCCGGCGAATAAAGCCGCAGAACAATGAGTGGGGCACATTCACACAAGCAGCAGCCCCCTCCGTGTCCCCCCCGCCCTCCCCACCCCCTCGCACGCTTCTCCTCCCGCCCGGCCCCGCAGCACTTCTCCTGCACACCCCGATGAGGAGCACGGCCTCCCTGGTCCATAGGTGGTGGGCACATCACCCTCTGCTCACCCTCCAATTTGGGGAGCCGTCAGGTGCCCGTGGCTGAGCGCCTCCTCACCACGGAGCTTTTGTCCTGGGAGCCACCAAGCCCCTGCCCCAAATTGCCCACCCTGGAGCAAGGTGGTGAGACTGGAAGGCCACCCCAACTTGGCATTGCGCTGTCCCCACCAGCCTCCCCTTGGCTGCTGACCGTGGTTTTGGTGTCCACCACGGCCACTGACTGTCCCCGTGAACTCACCCTCGCTGGGGACGCCCAGCCACATCGTGCCCCAGCGTTACCATCAGCTTGCCAGGCTGGCTGCTGCAAGCAGATCCATTTTCCCATATAAATAAGGTATTTTCTGTGCTATGCAGCAAATTTGCAGCAAGACCTAACTACCTGCAAGGACATGTCACCGCATTCAGCCCTAGGATGCTGCACTGCTGCCCCTCCATGCTGGGGTGCTGACACTTGCAAAGCCCCACACGCCACCCTAGAGCATCACTCACACCCCTACCCCATGCTTGCCCCATAAATTGTTTTCCTTTCCCTCTAACCAACCCTCTGCACATGCAGAAACCGACTGGAGGCTGCAGACTTGGTTGTTAAACTCATCCCACCCGAGGCGGACTTTCTACACGAGCACGCGAAGTTCTCACACTGCGGGCGGGCAGGAGGTGTTGGTTTGGCCGGTGGGGTCTGTAAAAGGGTTTTCTTGGAAAAAGCAGGAATGTCAGCACTAAATGACGCAGCACGACTCAAAAAACCTGAAGGGAAACCAAGACAGTTGCGAATTTGGGACATTAAATACACAGAGGCAGGAATTAAATGGTAATAAATGCTATTCTTGGCTCCAGCTCTGACTTTGGCTTTGTCGATTAAGAGCACTTTGCCTCAATTCTTCCCATACGGAAAGAGAAGGGGACCTGTGAGTGGGACTTCCACCAGCGTGAGTCCTCAACGCCAGGGTCCCCACAAGCAACAGCAACGATGGTAGGGGTGTTAGGGGTGTCCTCCCAGCAGATCCAAGCTGGGATGAGAGGAACACCCAGGGGTCTGCACCTTGGTGAGGTTTGGGGCCAGGCTGCGCAGGGCACGGCCGGTGGGAAGGCAGCCAAACCCTAACCAAAACCCTACAGCTGCCCATAGGCTGTGCCATCAACGCAGACCCAAATTCACCTCCCCAAACCCACAGCTCTTCCGTGGGGAGCTCCCATCATCTTCATGCAACACGCTTCCATCGCACAGAGCAACATCTCCTTTATCCTCTCCTTCGGGCTTGGCAAAACCCATGGGGACGGGAGAAGGGGAGATGGAAAAAGGGTTGGGAATTCACTTCGCTGCCCTGCCCTGAGGTTGGATCTTCAAGAGCAGAGAGAAAAGCCCACGGAGGACAGCGGGAGGCCGGTGGCCAGCAGGTGCAATGAATAAATATCCCAGCAGCAATCAATACAGATGGGGGGGCAGGGAAGGAATATAGATATCGGGCATCCCCCCCCGCCCCCAGCAGTACACGCACGCAGACACACACACACTAATCCGGTGGATTTGGCCGTCATATGACATGCCCAGTCAGTCCGAGGGAGGGGATTTAAGGCACGCCTCTCCTTTCACACCAGGAAAGGATTTTCATCTCTCGAGAGCACAATGAGGGGGGAAGGAAGAAAAAAAAAAAAATAGAAAAAAAAAAAAAGCCAATCAAGCGGGGATCAGCTGTGGGCTGGGCTGCTGCAGGTCTGCTTGTCCCAGAGGGGGGTGCGGGGAGACATATTGGGCCGTGTGGGAAACCCACAGGCTCAGCTTCTCACACATTGTTCTCCTCCCCGGCTCCCCCCACCCCCAGCCAAAGCCGTTAATGCCACAAAAGATACTTTGCCCATTGTGCCGCGGACAGCTGAGAGGATAGAGTTAGCCTTACACAGCTTTCCTGCCTCCCTCTCCCGCTGGAGAGGGGAAGAGGGGACAGGGCAATCAAAATGGAGAGTTTGATGCTCACCATACAAAGGAATTAAATCCACTTAGGCCCCTTTCTCGCTAATCTAGGACTGTGGGGGGTTAAATATGGTTACATTTTCATTAGGTACTAATAGCAAAAGGGCAGCTAATGGTAGCACAGACCACCGAATTGTCATGCAGATGGCTCCAAAAAGGGCTACCCAGCGTCACCGCGCCAGGCCCGCGCAGCAAAGGCATGCTCGGAGTGGGAAATTGTGTCACTCGGCATTGTTGGGGGCTGAATTCCATCAATGGGAAAGTCATGTTTCCTCGGCGGAAAGGAAACAAGTTAAAGGTCTCAGGGAGGGGCGGAGGTGGGGAGGGAGGGCAGCAGCGTGCCCGGCCCCGCACCTGGCTCCGCAGGAGCCCTGCACGGCATGGATGCAATAGCACAGCACGATGAGTGCCCGTGGGAATGGGTCACGGGGTTTAGGTTGTGCCTGGTGCTCAGTGAACATGATGGCCACGAGCTGTTAGCAATGAGACACCAGTCCCTGCTGCCCAGGTGCAGAAGGATGCACCATCCCCTTTTGGACAAGGCTCTGGGTGCAGATTCCAGCACCGCTCTTCAGCCATATGCTCGCAGTGGGCTCAGGGTGATGGGACCAAAATGCCATTTTCACCATCTTATTAAGCACTTTGTTTCCATCCAGCTCAGCCTGATAGGGTCTCTTTTTTTTTTTTTTTTTCCCCACTCAAGTGGCCTGGGATCATCCCCGTGAGGGCAGTTTGCCCTTCTCATCCCCTCCTCAGCCATCCCTAGAGGCTCACCCAGCAGCAAGAGCTCTTCTTCTCCCCTTCACCCTCTTGTAGGATGAGCTACAAAGGACCAGGCTGAGCTGAGTTCTGGTGCAGGAGGAGTGCCTGGCTCCAACGTGCATGCTGGGGACACCTCCTGAGCAAGCAGCTTCCCCAGCAAAGGATAGGTGCTGTGGTCTGCCCGATGGATATCATCCTTTTGGGAGCCCCATGCGATTGCCCGCACCCATAGGTGCAGTCTTCCAAACCTTCACCTTGCAGCAAGGTCAGCCCATATGCCCCTTGCAGTTTCAGATGCTGTCTCTGTTAAAGGAGCATCATCCCTCAAAGACAGCAGCTCCAAGTCCCAGACCACTTAGGACCACTTTGACCACAGAGGAAAAATCACTCCTTTGGCTGCCTCAGCTAAATGACCACGCTAAGAGAGAAAAGTCGGGACCTGTGTTGCCCTTGTACAGCGTCCCAACTTATTTAGTGCTGGCTCACTAACATAACATGGCCAGAAAATATCTGCCTGGGGTATGTTTTATAGGGTGAGAGCACTCCAGGATTTTTTCAGGGCCTTAGAAGAGAGACCCACAACCCATACAAGTCAGCAAAGCTACGTCCTTTCCCCCAAACCAACTGGCACGAAGGTAAAATCCATCACTCGGGAACATGCAGCAGCTGCGGCGAAAGCCAAGTTAAACAAGAACAAGGTCAGCATCGAGATGGCGCAGCCAATAACTGTAAAGAGGAGGAAATTGGTTATGCAGTCGAGAGAACAGCCACCTCCAGCGCAGGGTCCCGCCAGCCAGCACAGCATCCCAAGCCCTAGGGACCTCACTTTGCATCCTCATTCCCCCGTGTGGCAGCTCTGGGGCTTCACCTGCCCTGGAAAGCACCAGCAGAAGCCACCTGCCTGATACAACCAGCTCTGCACAGTACCTGTGGTGTCACGGGCTTGTATCGACCAAGGACAGACAAAATATCCATCTGCATAATGCTCAAGTGCAAATTTCCTAACAAAGTCCGACACCACGTTTATCTCGCCTGACTGCCAAAAACCAAATTTGAGCCAAATCCCCTGCAAACGTTGCTGAGTTTTGCAAGCTTCAAGTCCTCGGAGAGTCACATTTTCTTGCTTCTCTCTGTAACCTTGAGAGTCAGAGCTTGAGGTTTTTGTTGTTTGTTTTGTTTTTTTATGAAAGCTGAGATTCTCAGTGTTCTGGAGCCAAAGCTTTCAAGGAGAAAACAGAAAGTGAGAGCAGGGGAACCCACGAACACTGGCTTTCTGGCAGATTCTCTGATGTCCAGTGGGGTTGAGCTGAAGTGAGGCTGCAACCTTCCCTTCAGCAAGGTTTCGGACAGGGCCTTCTCTTTACCATCACCTACGCACGCATGACTTGGTGGAACTGGATGTGTTTGATACCTCTGACATACTGGCCAATTTAGCTGACGCTGTCCAAAATGATTTAAAAGCTCTCGATGGTGAGGCAGACGGATGGACAGCGTGTCTCAGACGCCGTTTCCCCAGGAAAGCCCTCTATGGAATAGCACATTGTGCAACCACCACGATAACATCTTGACAGCTTACACCGATATTTCTCTGGTTTTTTGGAGAGCTGTGGTGTTGCAATCCAGGCTCAGGGTTAAGAGCTGGAGTTCTGGAAAGCTCATCTCCAGGAGAAGCGTGATGGAGAGGCGTCATGTCCAACGGGCGCCCGGGGCCGGAGGGGCAGGAGCCTCTGCTGGACCCACTCCAGCAGCTTACGCATTTGATGAGCTGTGCTGGCCCCAAATGTTTATTGTTTCCCAGCAAAGTTGTACTAGAAGCACAACAACAAAATAAAATACAACATTCAAAGGTTAACGTGTGTTATTTTTCGCCCTTGCGCCCCAGGACTTTCCTGCACTAACGTTAGCGACTGCTATGCTTTTTTCAACCTGACAGACCAAAACAGAGGGAGAGGGCAGGAACCGAGAGTGGTTCCCGCTGCAGATCAGATTTAAGTGGAAGCTGCTTTCGGAAACCTAGCCACGTCCAGAAATTACAACCGGTCTTGGCAATTACGAGAAGTAAAACATTAAAAAGCATGAGACAAAGTGCATTTGCATGCTAAAAGCTCCGCCAGCGGTGCCGAGAGAAAGTGTCCAACAACAAAGCAGAACGCTTCCCCCTCCAAAAAAAAAATATATTAACCCCGGTGTCACATCACCCTCCCCATTCGCACCCCAAAGACCATGGGGCACAGCTGCAGCCCCCCTGCACCAACCATCAGGGCTGTGGTCCTGGGCCAGACACCCAAACCTCCAGGCTGAGCAAAGCTGCAAGAGTTAAGCCGTGCTCAGCCATCCCCATCGCAGCACAGCCTGGGGGAGTTGCTGGGAAGTTTCTCCAAATGAGGTGGATTCACTGGAAAGCGGTGTTCCAGCAAATGCGTTCCAGTTCCGCAATTGCTGTCGCGGTAACAGGTCTGGGTTTGATTCTGAGGGTGCAGGTGGGCAAGTCACCTGAAGGCCACCAAGAAAACTCCTGCATCTGCTCCAAAAGTGCAAACAGGGCCTTTGGATGGGGACTGGGAGGGAGGGAGTGTGAGAGGCAGCATGCTCTTGCCTCCATGGGTAGGATTTCACCTGAAAACACAGCTTCGTGCTGAGCATGAGCTGATGATAGGAGGGTCAGAGTAGAAGTCTGGGACAGATAAACTGCAACCCTCCAACAGAGCTGTCCAACCCCCTAACCTAGCTACAGAGTAGAGTTCTCCTTGAGGATTGTCCACAGAAACTAGAAGTCCACCCCACAGAGTCACTGTGAGGCCATCAGCACCTGCACGAGCATGGGACATGTTGCATGCACTGGAGCTTGTCTGGTCTCTTCCTTCATCCCCAGCTGGGCTTCCCCTGCCCCTCTCCTCATCCTCAGGAGCTGCCCTCCTGGTTCTGGTGCCCACCACTATCTCAGGAGGCATTTTTTGCCACACCATCATCAAATGTTCCCTCAGCAGTGCTAGGTCCAGCCCCAGGTGTGTCCCTACCACCATTTCCCCATGACAATCTCACTAGTTGTCCTCATCCAGCAATACCACTGGCCTTCAATACCCTCATCCAGCCCTGCTGCACTGGTGGTGCTCCTCTTTTTTTTTTTTTTTTTTTTTTTAGGAAAAAAAATTCAGGGATCTCAGGTTTTACAGCCGAAGTCAGCATCTAGCTGAGAGCGCAGGGAGGTGTTCCTTCACTCCACTGAAATCCAGTCACCCACATTACATCGGAGGTAATATTTTGGTCTGAACCTGGTGCTGGCCACCACGAGGCAGAAGATGACAGAGTTGCGATGCTCATGTCAGCACGGCTGATGGCAGGACAATAGGCTGGTTGAGCCAATGGTTTGTCAGGTAATTTAGCGTAACGATGCAGTAAGTCACTCTCCAAGTGGCAAGGGATTCACCATCAAGTTAAGTCAATAGTCACACCACCTCCTCACCCCAGGGCACCGCAGTGGCCAGGAGACGTCTCCTTGCTCACCCCACTCCCTCCCAGGGCCCAGTCACAGGATACAACACAACATTCCCAAAACCAGGCAACTGCTTCAAACGATGCATGCAGAAAGCTCTTAACACAGGGATTTCTTCCTATTCCCACTTCTAGAACCTGTTTCAGCTGCAAAATTATTTGATAGAGACATAGTGGGAACGAACAGGGGTGACAACCCTCCAGGGATCAGCCTGGGAGACCGACAACAGGCCTGCAACATCTTCTGGGGTGGAACAAACAGGAGCCACAAAGAAGGGAAAGCAATATAGGAACGTACACTCCCATCACATACACACAAATAGATTTCTCTCTCTTAAACAAGAGCATTTCTGGACTCGATGCAAAAGAAGGGCTTTCCCAGAGAGAGGCTCATTAGAAGTCCTCACCGCTCCAGTACCTTTCCCCTCGCTTCAAATAATAATATTTAAAAAAAAAAAAAAAAAAAAAAAAAAAAAAAGCAGGGCATGTTCTTTTGAAGGTTGTTTTCTTTCATCCCTTCTCCACCCCCCGTTGATCTCTCCGGCGGTTGTGGCTGGCCTGTTACCTCCGGCTGAGAGAGCAGGCCGCGAGCCAGGCACAGCCCCAGCAATGCTCCTGGATGGCCTCCACCATCAGCCTCCTCCCGTGGCCTCCAGCCTCCCTCACCCAGCACCTCAGGGACCACAAATTCCCTGCCAGAAAATGGGGTCAGGGGACCCCAGCCCACCCCAGTGGGGAGTGGAGGTGTTGGGACGGCTTCCGCCCAGCAAAGGCTTGGTGGGGAGGGAGGTTTCAAGCCAGGGAATGGAAAGGTAGAGGATTTGGAGGATCTTTTTGCCCATTTTTGTTGTTTTCCAGGCAGTCTGTAGGGCACAGGTTGCCCCATCGCAAGCTAAGCTCTCTGACCCTCAGGGGTGAGCAGTGCTGGATGCTTAATATGGTTGTTGAAATCTGTCTACACAGGGCACTGAGTCTTCACCTGCTCCTAGGGCTGAGTTTTTGCCCGGCTGAGCTTATCTGACAGCAGATAACTTCACGGGGCACCAGCAGGACGAGTTGCAAGAGGATTAACAGGCAGGCGACGGGATCCATCCACCCCACAGCCCCATCAGCTGCCCTCAACCCAGCCAGCCTCCAGCACCAAGGGGGCCATGCCCCTTCTCTGGGTGACTGCATCCAGCCCTGCCCCAGGAACCTGAGGCTGGTGGGGGAAGTAACTCCTCATCGTCACCAGGGTTCCCCACATCAAATCCCAGCACCAGCAACAGGGCATCCTTCACTTGAATCACAGTAACAGCAGCCACTCAGCTGGGCTGAGGACCTCAAATGAAACTAAAAATGCCCAGGAATTAATTCCACCCTGCACAGGAGCAGGCAAAGCTCCTGCTCTGAACAAATTGCGTCCTTGATGCGTTTTTACTGCTCTAAGCAAGGCGGGGAACCCAGGAGCCCGGACAAGAGAACGGCAATCCCTGCCCCCAGAGCGCCTGTAAACCGCAGAGACAAGATGTAACACGAGGAGGAAGCAGGCTGAAGGCAGGAGGGGATACCATAAAAATAGGATGGTTTGGAGAGCCTTTGCTGCGGGCGTAAATCATGGCTGATCTCCCCACAGATCTCAGCAGTGCAGAGGAAGCCCTCTCCCAGCGCAGCCGAACCAAACCCACCTCCCTTGGCTCGTGTTGGAGCAGCGGAGCCTGCATCCAGCCAAACTGGCATAAATAAGGGAAGAAGTGTGCCTGAGCCCGGGGAAACAAACAGATGGGGCTGGAGGCTGAGGGATTTGGCCACACGTGGATGGTGATGGGCTCCCCAGCACCCAGAGGACCCTTCCTCTGCTCCTGGAGGGACCTGGGACCTGCCACAAGGAACACAGGGAGCTCAGGGCCAGCTGCCACTGACCAAGAGGGATAAAGTTCTCTGCACACCAGCGAGGCTTAAATAAACCCAACTGGTCCCAAAAGTGAACCCCACATCCCCACCCCACATCCTTAGCTCTCCCTCCCACCCCACTCGCAAGCCTGCAACAGCAAAGATGGGATTTTTATTTTTTTTTTTTTCTCCAAGAAGGAAAGAGAAAGGCTGGGGGGAAGAGGCATCCCATTTCAAATAAACAAACTAAATTTACTGCCGGACACATCTCTAAACCCTCAGCCCCGGCCAGCAAACTGCAGCTGCGATGTAATAAGCACATAAATAAAGTTTACAGCTAAACTGGCCTGACCCAGTATTGCCCCGAGGTGCAGAAGCAGTATCTTGTCATTAGTATGCAGAACACATCGCCTTAATGTCTGCTCATTTGTTCTCAGCCCACTCGGCTCTATAAATCTCCACAAAAGGGCAAGGCAGGGCTGCGGGGGAGAGGGGGGGAGCATGGCCCGGCCAGGGGGATGGGAACAGCCCCCGGTCCCGCATCCCTGCCAAAAGCATGGGCGATGGGGGCTCTACCTGCATTTATTGCTCCTTCATGTGTTAGAGTCTGCTTGAGGAAGAGCAGCAGCAGCTGGGAAGCACTTGCCCACTGAAACAGAAGGAAATAAAATAAAATAATATGATATTTCTGTAACAGGGGAGGTCCAAGGGCTACCTGTGTGGCTGGACACCTTGCCAGCTGCTTGCAGTGACCGCAGACTGAGTGCAAGCACAGCAGGGGCATGAAAAAATAATATAGCGGTATTTTCCACATTTTTCATCATTTTAAATGATTGCCAAGCCTTTATACCCCTGTATACAGTGTGCCCTCTCACCACCAAACCACCCCTTGCCATCCCATCCCTAACAGCACTTTCTGTAGGGATGTAGACTTTTAGGTCTACAAAAGCACTGCCCGGAGCTCTGGGCTGCACAAAGTTTTTGGCATGGGTAACGGGGAGATGGCGGGGTTTGGGGAGAATTCCTGCAGTTATGGCATCATCGTGCAGGATCAGCAGCATCTCCAGCACCCAGACACCAGTGTGATCTCCTCCCTGCACTGCAGCATTGCTTCTCCCAGGCAGGTTGTGGTGGGATGAGAACAAGCCCTCTGATCTGCTGTCCCACACAGACCTGCTAGAAAGCAGCTTCACTGCACAGAAAACTATTTTCTGTACAGGAAAATATTAGTGATCCTTCTCTGTCGTCAGTCTTGTTGGGCTCTCCCCGACTTGTCTGAAGAAAGGAAAATGTGATTTATTGTCTGACAAGCAAAAAGAGAGAGGAGCAGTGCAAAGCAGCCACACGGCAGATCAAGCACCTGGGGAGCAGAAGAGGAGCTACCTGGAATGGAAGGTGCCAAAGGGAAACAGCACTTCACATCGATCAGCAGTCTGATGGCCCAAAAATCAGAATTTAATTAGGCTACAAAAACCTAATTAGGCTATAAAAATGAGGAAAATTAGTGCATGAGGCACAGGGTCCCCTCTGAAGCCTCTCACAGGGACAGCAGTTTCCCTCCATAGCCTATGTCCAAAGACAGCCAGGAGATAAGAAAGCTTTGGGCTTGCAGCTGGCAGCTGTTAACACCCACAGCTGTGCCGAGTCTTTCCCTTTTTCTGCAAAAAGCACTGGTTTCTGCCCTGAGAACACAAGTTACTCCTGATCTAAGCTTTCTGAAGGACAGCTCCACATGCTTGTACAGCACAGGGCAAAGAGGTCGGAGCTCTTCAGAGATAACACAATAAATGTGAGCATCTATGCAATTCGGCACCTTCATCAGCTTTCAGGTGTTTTCAAGCAGAAAAAAAAAGTATTACTAAAGTATGATTTTGCTTTTAGAATTATACCAAAAAAAGAAAATCACTTCTTTGCAAGCAAAGGAATTTCCCCTCCCAGCTGGCACTTCAGCCTGGGACTGGCAGCAGGGAAGCTCAGCATGATGTTGGGAAATAGAAAAGCAGCTTAAGAGACCAGAGCCGAGGCTGGGCTGGCTCCAGCACTGACCTGTCCCAGCCCCTCTGGCACCTCTCCTCGCCAGGCCTGTGCAAGCAGGAGGTTACCCTGCAGGCAAGCAGACCTGGTCAGAAAGGTGAGGCTGCAGCCAAAAAGCAGTTGGCAAAAGGTAGGCAGGAGACTCAAAAATACACATCAAGTGTGTAACCAAGTGTAAAACCAAGCGCACGCTCCCTGATAGCTTTCTGCATGTTGGAAGCTAGAAAGCCTGAACTTCAGAATTTTCCTAGTATGTACCAAGAAAGCCCTAAAGTTACATGTTTTCCAAGATTCCAAGTATTTCACTTTCATTACTTTTTAAATAATGCAATCTGCAGACACACCAAGTTCACGCTTTCTGGGATTCCATCAACTTTTGGATGTACACAAGGTGTGGTGTTTCAGCAGCATGCAGGCACCTCAGCTCTGCAACAGCCTCCAAAAATAAGGAAATAATACATCACCTAGAATAGGGGATTTAAGAGCAGAGACTAAAATTAAGGGTAAGGTTTGAACTGAAACTCAAGGCTATAGCTGGTTTGCAGATCTAAGCCCAGGTGTTGTAATTGAGTCACCTGGCTGCATTGCATGCATACAGTGCCTTCAGATTTTCTTTTTAAGGAGCTGATTCAGCAGATCCCATCAGTTCCCACAGCTTTTGCTGCAGGTTAGCAAGAGGAGCTCGAATTCAGCACAGCATTTACCCAGTGTCATTTTGGATTGGGGTGGAGGGGCGAAGCCTGAGAACATTTCTGATGTCAGAAGCAATCAGGAGATGCGAGGAGGCTCCACGCAGACACAAAATTGGTGATGAAACCACTAGGTGTTTTGCATCTCGTTACACTGGAGGACTTCACTTTGTAACCGTGCAGCCCGTTGGTGTTAAACACGTTCTTGTACCTGAGTGTGAGTAAGATTGTGTTTAAATACGGCAAGATCCATTAAAGCTGCCCTGGTGGCGATGCAGGTGACCTCCCTTACCTCAGGTGGGAAACCAGCGCATCCGGCCGCTGATGCATCTCTCAGATATGCCAACTTGTTAGGTGATAATTGACACGCAATAAATCTGGTTTTTAACTCAGTTAATTACCAGCATTGCGCTCATGAGTAATATGATAGCATTTAAGGTGTGGCGCATTTTCCATTACAGAGCCCTGGCCGCATGAATTCCATGAGAAAAGCTTTCTCCTGGATGCAGCTCCGCAGCAGGCAGCCCCGCTCCAGCCTGAGTTTTTAACCCCAAAACACCCCCCAAAACTTCACACTGCAGCTTCTTCTGCAGAGCAGCCCTCGGGGCTGCACCGACACACGCCGCCAGCGCTGTTGTCGGTGAACCTGGGCTGATTTCATGCCACTCCCAGCCTTCCCCGTTCCGTAACACCATGGCACTTGCATCAGTGTCAGCAACACCGGATGGATTGAAGGGTATTATGCCTAAAAAAACAAGGAAGGAAATATTGCAACCGAGCCAAAGACCTAAGAAAAACCGAGTCTGAGGAACTGAGCACTCAGGTTCCCAGCTGGAAATTGTTCTGAAGGCACGGTTCAGTTCAGTGCAGCAGCAAAGCTAAAGTTTGTGGTAAACGAAAACACAAAGCCCCAACAGGAGGAAGAGCTCTAGGAAAGGACAAAGCGGCGTAGAAGAACATCTCTGTGATACAGCAGCAAGCTCAAAGTGCAACGTCTGTAATCCAAACCTCACACAGCTCTTTGGTGTATTCTCAGCCCATTGAAACAAGCTTCTCTGCTGGAAAAGCTGCTTTTCCAAAATACCCTTTTGCAGGCAGATAGCTTCAGTGGAACCTGCATCAAGGCTCAGTGCAGAAAAGCTTTTATCTCAACAAGCTAGAGGAAAAAAAAAATGCCCGTACTCCTCAAATGTCCTTGGGGCAAAAGTATTCAGCTAGGATAGGAGGACAACCACACTATGGCTTCAAACCCAGGGTCACTCGTGCTTAAATGGAGCTTCTGATGGAAGAGGAGAGCTTTGCACGGTTACACAGGCACTGCACGGGGAAGGAGAGGAAAGCAAAGCTTGCGCTCAGCTCCCTGACCCAGCCCAAGGTCCACAAGAGGGAAACGCCTGCACACCAGCTCTGTGATCCAGACACAGCCAGAATCAAGGTAGGAACTTCTTCCCCAGAGGAGCCCAAAAAGCTCAGCCCTGCAGGACCTCCAACGCAGCCCAGCCACACGCAGAAAGCCTCAGCTTCAGCCCAGCCTGCAAACATTTCAGTATCCGACCTGCTGGGAGCTGTGCAGGTAGGAACACAAGGCAACCAGCAGCTTTTTTTTTTTTCCCCTCTTCATCACATTTGAACCCTCCACCTCCAGGACAAGGCTGCACAGCTGCTCCCAAGCACAGATTTAGTCAGGGCTGCCTGAAGCCGTACCCCTGTTGTCCTATAAAGAGGGACCCGACGCATTACTACCCAACCTCACAGCAATTTCAACCTCACTGCTTTCAAGCTGACACGTTTCTGTCAAAGAGACAGAAAATAGAGAAAAAAAATTCCCTGCAGATTCTCATCTTCCTTCCGTAGCCTCCTCAAGCCATTGTTTTGCAGTACAAGTATTTCAGCTCTCACTGTACCAGGGAACAGGATTAGACAGGTCACCGTGGGATCAGATTACAGACTTTTACCTTTTTAACTTCTCTTCTCAGCACGTAGGCTCGAGAACTGACACCCGGCGAGGGAGCAGGCAAGGGACAGGCATGGGTGGAGGTGGCCGCCAAACGCCAGTGATTCAGAGCGATTTGCCAAGTCATTGGAAGTTCTCACGATTCCAGGGCCTAAAACAAAGAATTGGATGGGCTAATATTAAAGGCTGCAGAAGCTAAGAATTTTACCCAGCCCATACAGGCAGCACAGGGAGCAGAGGATGAGAAAGCATCCTGCTAGAGCTTTATTTCCCATGTGGTTCAGAAATGCATTCGCCCTCCCAGCTCCCCAGAAAGACATCCCAGACTGGTCTGGGAGACATCAAGAGACAGAGGACAGGTAAAGAGCCCATTCCAAAGGGTAATCACTCCAGTAAAAGCCCACGTCAAACTTGTTATGTCTGTTTCTAACTTAGACCTATTAAAGCTCATTACAAACCTCTCTGATAGCTGAAGATAGCTTACACTCACTTTCCCTATTGCAAAGGGAACAGGGCTGCCCATCCCCACACCTCCTGCACAGGAGTGTCATACAAATTAGATAATGATACTCGAAACATCTTTATTATTATTCAAAACATCTATTAAAACCAAGCCTTGTCTCTGTAGTTAGCAGTACTCCTACTATGTATTCACTGTAGTTAGCATTATTCCTACTATACATTCGCTATTAATATCGACATTATTTGGCTTTGAGTATAACATTTTTCCCCCATGAAGTACAGAAGTTACTGAATTTGTTGTAATTAGACTCAAAACACAAGGAGCACAAAGTGACTTGCCCAAATTTATACAAGGCAGACGTGGCAGAAAACAAACTCCTTTTCCCAGTAGATCAGCGCCCTGATCAGCGAACAGTTCTTCCTCTATTAACCTCCCAAATGACATGAAAAAAATATTAATTACCAAATTAATTAGCTTGCGTTGTTTTCCTTGTTCACCAATTACGCACACGCTCATTAACTTAGTTCCCTACCACCTCGTTACTTCAAGTCATAGGAATGCCCAGGTGTTAAGGGAACCTGTGCAGACCTGAACTGCCTCAAGTCCAGACACTGCCGCGCGTGGGACACACGGGTCCTTAGCTGGACCCAGAAGACAAATCCCATCTCATCCTGCACCCGCACCAGGCAGCACAGCGTGCCCATGAGCTCTGCCAAGTGGTGGAGCACCAAGGAACCTCCAGTCTGGGACCCAAAGCCCAGCAAGGATGTGGTGTGAAATGCAATGTGCACAAAATGCCCAAGACTCATGGTCACAAACCACAAAGATGCTCTGGCTTTTGGAAGAAAAGGCAAGTTTCTTTGCTTTTTCTAGCAAATCCCAAAAAGCCAAGATGCAAAATTAAATAATTCCATGTCTCCGCTGCAGGGTATTGCTCATGAGAAAAGATTTCCCTCAAATAGCACCAGCGTCTGATGTCAATTTGGGGTCTAATCCCCAGGGGCACGTTGCACAATCTGGTACCAAAACTTCTGAAGAAGGCTCAGACATACGATTTTAGCTGAGACATCTCCGTTTGACCAATTTGCCTCTCCCAGTCACAGGGATAACGAAGACAAACCGGTGCGAGCTGCACACCGAGAAGTAGAGATGCTGAATTCATTCCACTGTTAAGGGATGCACTAAAACACATTTCTTTAAAGGCATTCTTATGGTATGTATGATATACATTAAATTCATGATGGTTTCATCACACAAACAGCAGAAGCCCCCAGTATTAATTTCCGTAGCCACCCAACCATTTCTCATGCCTTGTGGCCCTTTTAATGGTCTTTCCTACACTGTGCAACCTTCCCTAGTTTAGCCAGAGGCTGCCTCCTGCCCACCCCTCCAACAGACACCCACAAGCAGGCAAAAACAAGAGAAAACAAGAATTTTAACCAAAAGCCAGAGCAGGCAGGTCTCTATCATCCCAGGTGAACCCCAAATTGAGAACATCAGCACACCAAGGGCTGGAGCCACCCGCTGCAGGTCCTCTGCTGGGAACCTCATGGTGCTGAGCCCACCCCAGAGGCAGCCACATGCCACCCCAGCCAGCTCTGCCACCAGCCCGGCCTCTGCAGGGCTCCAGGGCTGCTTCAGACATTTTGGCATATCCCAAAATGGCCCAGAACACCTTCATTAATAAAGCTTCTGAGATAAAGACTAACGCAATCCCTTTTTTCACAGGCTTCTGCCGGGTAATTACAAGCCTATCACTTCTGAGTTAATTACACGCAGCTAGAGATGTTATTACGTGCAGATGGAAAAACACATCCTACCTGGAACAAGTTCCTTCTGCCCTTAGCTGGCTGATAGATAAATGTTTTCCAGAGAAGAGGAAAGCTGGGAAACCTCCTTTCAAACGGTGAGCGGGCGGTTGTGCAACGCTGCTCCCTTCCAAAAAGGGAGCTGGGACCCAGAACACCTCGGGGGGAAAGGAGCCCACCAACAGGGGTTTGTGGTGACTGCCCCGTTCACACCTCCAGGGCTTCAGGGAAGGCAGCAGGGCTGAGCCATGTGCTCAGGGAGAGGAACCCACATCCCTCAGGAGCACCAGGAGCATCGTTTGCTCCAGAGCCTTGCAGATAAGTCACCAGGAGCCCCAGGTGGGCACTTGCAGGCAGGCAGTGGCAAAAGGTGATTTTCTCCTGGTGATAGCATGCATAGGGAGCAACCGAACAGTGGCAAGCCTTGGCTCCTTATAAACAGCTTCATTTTCAGCTGATCCCCAAAGAATCCCACTCCTTGCTTTGTGGGGGGCAGTTTCTGAAGGCTGAACGTTTCCAGACAGCACATTCAGGACATGCACCGTGGAAGCCCACACAAAGGCATGAGGAAGATCATTTCCCCTCCCCCCCCCCCAACTGCTGCTCTATTTTAAGCAGAGAATTTTGGAAAAGAAAACACATGAAGAAACACTGTCAAGCTGTACCGATTAATAAATGCCAAACAGATGCACACCATCCTCTGCAGGATGATGTATGCGACAGGCCAGGGCAAACCCCAGCAAATGCATTTCCGAGCTCACCGCCTGAGGGCTCAAACAGGTAGCGACAGAGAGGGGGGAAAAAAATCACAATTATAAAAAGAAACTGTCGGGGAAAACACTGAAAACAAGCAGGCGAGGAAAGTGACAGTCGGGTTCAACAACGGAGGTGGTGAAAGGAGCTGGAGACAAACAGCTACCGGCAGCGTGCTGCGCTCAGGAGGGGTGGCAGCCCGGATAACGGTGCAGCCTGGGGGCAGTTTGGCCATGGGGACCCACAGGCAGCCCCCCAGGGACAGTTTCCTACAGTTTCCATGACCAGGGGGGCTCCACTGTGCACCCACGGAGATGTGCACAGAGCAGCAGCTTGGCTCTTGGAAAGCTCCTCAGCTCTTTTTAACAACCCCGAGATGGAGAGAATTCACCCTCCCCCTCCTCACAAGCTAATCCAGTATTTAATTAAACTCCAGGTAAAAAAAAAAAAAAAAAAAAAAAAAAAAAAAAAAAAAAAAAAGTGTTATTTTCCAGTGTGAACTCTGCTGATGGCTGTTTCCAGCCCTGGGTCTCCCTCTGCTTCCTGAAGCTGGGAGTATTCAGGTATCAATCACCTTCTTGGGAAGGTGCATCACCTCCTCTCCTGCCACTCACCCCGGCTAGGCACTGCTTCTGGACTGAGTCAATACTTGAAATATTTGCCATCAATGTGTCAGGCATGTAAATTAGCATTTAAGTCCTGATGCTTGTACCCAATTAAAGGCTTCTTAATCCCCCGATGCTCAGCCAGGAACAAGGCTGCCAAGGAGGAGCCGTTCCCAGCCTGCACTTCGCTCCTGGTCCCTGATACACAAAAAAAAAAAACACTTTTTTTCAGAGATTCTCACTAAAACCTGCCCGGAGCCCCGGCAGCCCCTGCCCTTCCAGCTGATCCAGTGGAGCACCCGTGCAGCTGCTCGGGCACATTTTTGCCATTGCGCACCCACCCCTGCGACCAGGCAGGAGGAATGCAGCGCAGTCAGTCCTGCTTGCTTGTGAAAACGTCTGCCTTCGCTACCGAGCACAGAACTGAAACCATTTTCAAGACATTTGCTGACCCTCCACACCCACTCTGCAGTATGTGAGGCCGGTAATTATTTACCCAGCAAAATATTAAATAAAGAGAGGAAAAAAGCTCTCAGGACAGGCAGAGCTACTTATCGTTTCCTTCAATCTAGGGTTGGGTTTTGGAGAGTCATTTGCCTACAGGTGACTGACAGCAGCGTTTTATGACGAAATGCTGTTTGCAAAAACACCTTGCCTAAAAATGGTTCCACCAGAGCGAATAAATTCCATCGGCTAATCTGACGCTGCCACCCACAAATCCTATTGCTCATGGATCCAGACGTATGAGCCCAAGATGTGGTACCAGCAGTGGGTGAACTGATTTAACTGATACCCCGATAGGTTCTGCACCTTTGGGACAGAGATGCCAGGCACTGATTTTATTGCAAGCTGCCCTTTGAGAGCCAGGGATCACACCATGAATTACAAGGCACAGGCGAGCACTGCGTGGCCAATTCTGTCTCAAGCATCTTTGCATGCCCAGGCCACCACCCTCAGGGTGCTGCTGCCTCTGGGCACGTGCTCCTCCCTGGGGTGCTCGCACTGGGCAAGTGTCATGCATGAGACAAGAAGGAACACGTTTACTCCTTTGTGATGCAGTAGGACTCCAAAAAGCACTTCCTCAGAGAAAGGCTTTTTTCAAACTGCCCCAGACACCAATAATGCAAATGCACAGAAGGGTTTCCTCCTTTCCAAAGTGCAGAATTATCATTAAGCACGTTTTGCACCCTCTTCTTGCAGGAGCAGGACACTGTTCCCATTCTGCACAGTGGGAAATGGAGCTACAACGAGATAAAGCAATGGGCCCGAGGTTTCCAAAGACCACCAGTAGTGAATCAAAGCCCCAGCAGACTCCTGAATGATCCAGTTCAGGTCAAAGTGCAATTTCTGTGAATTTTCATCACTTTGGGCCTTCGAGGAGCCTCCCATCCTCCTGCCCCTAGGTTAGCTCACATGTGCTGCTGTCCCTATGAGACTCTCAGGCCACAGATCCACAGTAGGATTGGGAGCAGATGCAAGTCAAAAAAAGTCAAGAAAAACTCACACAGGGTAAAGATTTTAGAGATTTACAGAAGCATAAGGCAGGGAAGCTAATTAAACCAGCTCAGGTGTTCCCTGCACCTCAGGCTAGTGTTAGGAAAAAAAAAAAAAAAAAAAAAACATGTGCACACACAGAGGAAGGCGATAGCCCATAATATGCACTTTGGTGCTTCTCAGAGGCTTTTACCTAAGCGTTGCCACAGCGATGTGTACATAAGTCTGTCCTTGCTCTGAACTGCAGTCAGCAGCCTGACGGCGCCCAGTGGTGGGTGGACAGGTGCCTGTCAGAGCAGATGGGGTTTGCTCGGGGCAAAACCCAAATCCTGAGCTGGGTCCTGCTGGCAGCCCCTTCCCTTGGGGGGAGAACTGGAAACCCTGAGAAGAGCAAGCCTGGGGGCACCAGGATTCAGCTCCCACAGCCCCATGGAGCCCCATGGTTAACCTCCCCCCACGCTGCAACCCTGGAAGGAAATCTGTAAACGTGCTGAAAACCTCCAAGGCTCGCTGGGTTTACTGGAGGAAAACCTCCCAGCTCCATGGGGCTGTCCTGCTCCTTGTTCTGCTTGCAAGTCCCACATGGCTCCTGCTTTTGCTTAATGTGGCCATGCCACAAGTGGGGACAGCAGCCAGCTCCCGGGTGCCTTCCCTTCCCAACACAACGGGATCAATGCTCAAGGGACTCACATCGCTCTGAGCAGCTTACAAAGCACTGGAAGGCATTACTGGAGCAGACACAGCCTGAGACATCTGCTCGCTGTGGACCATGAGCAATGTCCCCAGAACCCAACTGAAGCAGAGCCCTTTGGCAATCACCCCAGCATCGCCCCCACCGTGCTGCAGGAGGCAGACCAAGGGACCCAGCAGGGCCAGGCTCCCAACTCCAGCATTTTCCAAAGCAGTTTTGTCGAAACTGGCAACTTAATTAGCAAAAATCCATGGGTATAATTTAGGAAGAAACACTATTTCCAAGTTGACGAGAAAAATATTTTAATTACTGTAGTTAACAGGTTATGCCTATGCCAAAATGCTCCCCTGGGACGGCCACGCAGGTTTTCCCTGAACATCAAGCGAGGGAGAGTGGAAGGGGGAAGCACGAGGGGAGGACTGCAGAGAGGAAGACAAGCAGCAAGGAAAGGCTTTCTGTAAAAGCTCAGCAAACATCTCGAGGCCCTGGTCAGTCACCAGCTGACATGAAACGATGGGCCAGATAAACCAGATAACCACCGTGCCTCGTTCGCCACCCAACAGTTGGCAAAAACCAAGGGGGCAGGAAGCTTTCTCCTTTGAAGGCAGCTGCTGGGGGTGATATTTGTTTTCTCTGCACGGCTCAACAGAAATATGACTTTCCTCATCAATTCTGCAGACAGCAGTAAGTGGTGTTTGCTCTTGAGTTTCTTTCCTGCTGCAGTCTCCGTAAAGCCTCCAGGTCCCTCTCCCCCTCGGAAACCCGTCAGATCTGCTCGGTGCCCGCCAGCCCCACCGCCCCCAGACAGAGCCATAAAAATAGCAGCAGTTTTCCTGACACGGCCTGATATGCAAAGTAGCCATAGCTGGCAGGTGAATCACTGATCCACACCATCTAAGGACAGGATCTCAGCTCTTTGTTATTCCTGAATCACATCTGCTCATGCACACCCCCAGGTTCTTCACACCTATTCTTAGGGGATAGCCAAATAGCCAGCTACCTTAGAAAAACATTTCCTCCTCTTCTCAGCTTTTACAAGGAAGGGACCAGGCTCCCTAACAGATCATTGCTTCTGTTGGGATTTAAGGTTTCAGCTACTCAAAGTGATTAAGAGGTTAAAAAACGGAGAAAGAAAAAGAGGACTAAAATAAAACTGGACTCATTGTTTACTTCCCCATGTTGGTTTTTAGATGCTATCAAGCTCCTAACCAGGAACTCAAACAGCAGGGACTCACTTTGATAAAACATATCCTTCCTCCCTGCTGCAGGCATTGGGGTAGGAGCTCCTGCGGGCTCGCGGTCCCATCCCTCGGCATTCCCCAGAGCAGGACAGGCTGGGATTTTCCAGTCACACAAACACCCCTTTGGGCTCACAAATCCCAGGACCAACCCACAGGACCTGGAACACTGTAGGTGCCTGGCTCACTGAGACAATTCCTTTCCCTCCTCGTGAACAAATAAAACACACTGAGCCAGAGCAAGGACGGATGGACACAGGAGGGTGGCTGGAGCCCCAAGTTCTCAATGCATTTGATCAAATATAGCTCCAGAACACACAAAAGTAAACTTTTCGGCAAGTCAAGGACTCCCTCAGCCCTTCCCTAATGGCAAAGGGCTAGTAACAGCCTGTAAAAGCTTCTAGCTCCATTTCTCTGCAGGAAGCAATAGAGTGGTTTCTGCTGGGCACTCGCCGCCTGGGGAAATAACGGCAGCGAGCCACGATGGGAGGAGGTGTTCCAGGGATCTCCACGGCCCTCATCGACCCGAGGTGGCCACTCCATCCCCTGGCAGGGTTGGATGTGAGGCAGCATCCACGGCAGCCCCCAGCCCTCACCTCCCTCCCGACAGGAGGCCCACGAGCTGTCGAGATGATGGATGCCATCAACGCGCGGGGCGAGCGCTGGCTGCACGCTAAGCCACCTGTGTCATCTGTCAGTCCTCAGGAAGACACTGTTAACCACAGCTTCAAATTTCCTGAAACTGGAGATAATTGTTGGTTTTGGCCAGGCTCTGAAATGTGCCCAGAGCACCAGGCTCAAAGGCTCCTTGGGAGCGCCGTGATTTAATAGGAGACGAGAAACCCTGACTCCAGCAAGGCTCCGGGCTGGAGGGAGGCTCCAATATACTCCAACAGGCTGCGTTATTGCTTTTTAATATTCCTCCTAAACCACCTCTGCTTCAAACGCCAGACCAAAGCACCGGTTAAGGACTGGGAGCTGTGATTAAAGCAAAACCATTCCTGGCGCTTGCAAAGCCACACGTCTCCCTGTGTGCACAGGCCTGGGGGGCTGTCACCAGCTGTCACCCCTCCAGGGACACAATAAAGTCTGGAAACCAACAGACATTTGGGGGAACAGCGTTGGGAATAGGAGCAGGGCACAGCTTCAACACCCCTGGACACAGATTTGGCAAAAACTCCCTAAGTGGAGGTTTAATGTCCCAGGCAGAGCCCAGGTGCCCAAAGGATGGGAGCTGAACTGGGTTGTCTGAATTTGGGGTTGTGTTTTCCTTTCTTTTCAGCCAGAGCCACACAGACCCCAGCCATGCTCAACCTAAGCGAGGATGCCATGGGGCTCCCTCCACTTCCAGCCCTCCTCTAGCTGGCCCTTTGGCAAAGCAGTGACCCCAAGCCTCACTTTTTTTTTTTATTATTATTTTTACTGCTGGCCAAACAGCCGCAGCCTCGAGATGTTCCTTCTCACACTGCACACCTCATCCAAAGCCAATATTTGGATTGCACTTCGCCCGGACAGGCTGCACGTACCCCAGCAAGGTCTGCTGGACACAGGGGGAAGGAGAGACTGTGTGCCACCACAGGTCACCCTGCACTGCTCCAGCCCCAGGAAGGTGGCACAGGACCACCAGCACATCCCTCTGCTGCTCAGACCCACCGACAGAGCTGGGGACCCCTCGGAGCCGTGCTCAGCAGCCCCGGAGAGCGAAGGAGTTAAAGCAGGCTCATTGCTGAGGGATTTCTCCGTAATCTGTACACATGTCATGGGGATCAGGGCTGTGGGTGGTAGTGCTAGTCTGTGGCAGTTGTTCAGGCCCATGGCTCAGCACCTGACTCGCTCCCAAAGCCCTCTTATCCCAGCAGTTTTCAAATTTAATTAAGAGGGACCCACGACGGGCTTAACTCCGCCGCTGTGCCGGCCCGAAAGCTCTTTCAGGAGCTCTGCACAAAGGCCAGAGGGAGCGGAGTCACAGCAGAGGGACCGTGGGGACATGGCAAGGGGGGGGGGGGGTTGCAGAGTTTCACCCAAAACCACCAAGAAACAGCTGGGAGGGGGGGGGTGTGGAAGCGAAGGTGATGCCGAGAGCAAGAGGTCAGATTCTTTTCTGCAGAGGTAATGGTGGAACCAAGAGGAAATGCAGGTTAATAACAAACGGGCTCCGCTGGTTAAAGTTTGCCCGGGTGTGCGGAGCACCCGCAGCCCCCACCCCACGGTGGGAGCAGCGCAAGGAGCAGCTGCGGGGGGCTCGGGCAGGGGACGGGGCTTACTGGTGTCACAGTTCGGATGCACCAGCCCTAAAGGATGGAGAACACGATGGCAACGCAGCCACCGGGGAGCTCTGACACCTGAGCAGGGTGTCAGCCACCATCGAAAAAAAAGCCACCGTGGGTGCTATCCAGGGAAGAAGCAATCATGGGGCATTAAAAATAATGAGTTTTTTTTTTTTCTAGGACAACCTCAGTCCCAGGAACATCAGCTGAGGGATTCCTTCCCAAAAATTAGTCCCAGCCAAGGCGAAACCCCTGACTGTCCCCAGGGGTCCCACAGCTCCGCTCGCCCCCTGACTGTGTGCTCCCAGCCCTGTCCCATCACCAAGCCCTCACGTCACCACCAGCCTCAGTCTTGCTGTTAAATGCCTTGGGTGGAAGTTATTAACTGCGAACACAATTACCTGGCTGGCAGCAGCTCTATGCCCTGACTTGAAATCTGGAGCCTCGTTTTAAGGCTGAGACTGAAGGGTTTGGGTGTCCCCCCCCCCCTTCCCATTTTTGGCTACCGGGCAAACTCACTGAGAGCAGGAAATTAGGAATAGAAACAGTCTCAGTATCAATACTCCACCGAGGCTGTTTACCATGGGCTATTTGCACTAGATAATCGCTCAGAAGTGTCTCACCTCCTCAGCTCTTCAAGAGCCAAATGATGTCATGGAAGTGGCATCCGGAGCAGGAGCCAATGTGAACCAGCACAACCCGTGCCCAGCAGGAAATCGTTCAGGAGCCCCAACAGACACCAAATAAAACTTCGCCCCAATGCTGCCCATCACCAGGGCACAATGGGGATCACCAGGAAAGCTATGGGAATCTGGGGGAATTGGACCTCAGCTGCACCCTTGTGGGGCTCCTTGCTCCCTGTGAGAGGTGCCCAGAGCATCCCTGCACCCAGAGGCATGGGGCAGTGAGTGGAGACCAAGCAACCCAAGGAGCCCGATCCTGCCCAGCAGCCACCTCCAAACTGTGACAGACCCAGAGCATCTCCCCCTCCCCACCTCAAATAGCATTTATTCCTACAGGAGGCAGTCACAGAAGCTAAGAACAATGCAACCCTCGCTGCTGGGAGCTGCTGAGCCACAGGTACACGAGCACAGAGAGCAGCAGAGGGCTCTTGGGGTCTTCTGCCAGGGCTCCCACCTTCCTGCACCCTGGGAGCTGCTTCAGCACAGCCAGGCACGGGCTCTGGCATCGAAATCCCAGCAATCTCCCGCTGTGAGATTTGATAATCAGGGCAAGCAGCAGGACAGAGCACAACTGCCTCATGCACAGCAACCACAGCCGTGCCCACCCACGACCCCAGCCTCTCCCACCACCTCTCATCCACCCGCACACCTCCAAACACTCCCTGTGGGCAATGCTGGGGCCAGGCAGCTGCTGCCCAGCCAGGGACAGCTCTTAGAAGGAGCCCCCAAATCCCACCCCATGTCCCCAAGGGGCTGCAGCAGGAACCACGCAGCCAGGGGAGCGCACACAGGAAAGGGGACCCCAGGAGCTGGGGACGATTAAGGTGTCAGTGCTGCCTCCAGCCCCTTTCAGCTCCATGGGCATGCTCTAAAATGTGTGCACAGGGACCACAGAGACAGGCCTACATGATCTGCCTTTGGCAGACCTCAAAAAGAAACATCTTGCCATTTCATCCCACTATTTAAAAAAAAATAAAAGCAAAGCGCGAAGGGGCATATCACAAGATTAAATATCCACGGCAATATCCAGCTAAGAGAAAGAGGCGGGCAGGAACACAGGAACCCAGAAGAAAAAAAAAAAATGGGTTTTATTATTAAACTATTATCTCAAATTTCTAATAAGCAGGTTGGAGTTTAAATTACAAGATCTCTAACAAAGTCAGGATCCAAACAGTTCAGGAGCCCTCAGATAACAATCGCCTTCCCCCAGATCGGTTTCAAGTCATTTCTCTGCACAGACAAAGCTCCCTTTCAGAGCAGCGAAGAGGGACCTCGGGGTTTTATTACCTGCAGAGCTGTGGCCCTGAAGATGCAGTAACAGGGATGGAAACAGGTCCTGCTTCCCAGCAGGGCACCTGAGCAGCAGCAGGGATGGGACAGCGAGGCCACAGGGGACTTGGGGACAGCCCAGCCCCGCAAGATGTGCCCTAAGCCCCTGCTAAATGCAGCCTTGCAAGGACTCCAAGATCTGGGAGAAGAGAAGGGAGCAGGGACCCCTCTGCCTCATGGCCACAGGGTGATATCAGAGCAAAGCTCCTTGGGGGAAAGACTGGAGGGAACTAAAGGAGCAGCTCCATCCCCGCAGCCACATTTGGATGATTTGAGGGAGGCAGCCAGAGCCAAACGATGTGCCACAGCTTGTTAGGGGCTGGCTTAAGCCTTGAAGCATCCCTTTTACTGGTAATCTTGCAGGAAGGATACACCAAGCCTCTGATAAGTTTGAGCAGAGCTTTTACTTGAAGGGAAGAGACATTTGATCCTCGCTGGGGAAGGTGAAACCAGGCTAGGAGCAAACCTTTTGCCAGGTGATAACGGAGCTCACGGACCAAACAGCAGTGCTGTCTCAATTTCAAGAACCACAAATCACTCCTCCCACAAAACATTGGATCTGGCATCCTTGATGCCTTCTTCAGAAGTATCCTAAACCAGAAAGAGCAATCCCTTTAGGGCAGGAGTTCCCAGGTGGGTTGGAGGACCTGCAGATTGTTCCCTGATTTCTCCTAGTTCCCATACCCAATACCTCCGAGCTCTGTGTGTGTGGCTTATACAGAGATCCAGGGATGATCTGGGCTCATCCAGAGATGCCTTTGAAATGTAGATACCCCAAACCCAAAGGGTTTGAAGACACCAAATGCATTTTCAAATCAGACCCATGGGAAACATCACCAGAGGAGCCTTCAGGAGCTCCTTGCCCAGGTCCCACCAGCTGCTGGCAGCGCCCCTCCACTGCCTTCCTGCTGCCTGAAGAGGCAGCCACACTTGAACTAATTGGCATTAATTGAGCAGGTGCAATAGCACACGGCATCACACCATGACAACCGGCTTGGCTGGAGGTCCCCAACACGAGGACACGGCTCAGGGCTTGCGTCCCCAGGGACCAGCTGGCACAGAGCTCGCAGGACACTGCAAGCAGAGCCATGCCACCCACCACACCCTCAGGACAGGGAAGGATTTGCCCCCAAATCCTGCCCCTTCCAGGGAAGGATTAGCCAGAACCACAGAGCAGCCAGAGGCAGGGGCAAGGGGTTGGATGCAGGAAGAGGAGCACGTCCTGGGCTACACCTGGAGATGGATGCTCCTCGCACAGCTCGGTCCCACTGCGCCACCCCAAATAACCACCCATCCTATCCATCCCACTGTGATGCCGGAGGCGCACAAAAACCAGGGTAAATGCCCCAAATCAGGCACTCAAAGCCATCCCAAGGGGACAACCACCATGCACTCAGGACCTCGCTCTGGCTGCAGCTGGCAGGCAAGAGCAGCTCCTCCACCAGCAGCCCGGGAGGCTGGAGGAAGGCCACTTCGGTCCAGCTCTGCCAGCAGCCTACATATCACCCTGAAAAACTTCCCCTGCACCTTGCCAGCCCTGCCTCCCTCCAAGATTCCTCTAATTAATTCAGGAGAAAATTAATTACGGCGGGATTTTCAGAGGCCCGGCATCTAATGATGGACTCCCTCTGCTCTAAACCAGATAATCTCGGGCTCCCATTTGCTCTGCCAAACCTCGCTCCCTCCGCCTCCCCCTTCCCACCCCAGCACAATACCACCGTCTAAATTAGGCAGGGAAAGAGTCGCTTGGCAAAAGCGAATCCGAGCACCAAGGTCAGGCCCTGAAAAACAACAGAACTGCCTAAAGAAACCCCAGCGTTAATCCCGTCATGCTTCCGCCAAAGATTCCCCTTTTCAAGTGTTTTCTTCCTGGTAAACAAAGTTCTCTCCATTGGGCTGTGAATTTCAGGACACGGTTGCTTAGTAATACCAGGCTGCAAACCAGGAGCTTCGCCCTCCCCCGTCACCCTTCCCAACCCTTGGAGGAGAGCAGAGGGTTTAGTAGAAATAATTAAAAGGCTACAGAAATCCAGAGGCAGGACAGAGCTGATTTAAGCCACGATCATTCCTGCTTCAGGTGGACGTGGCTCCCAGTAATTTGGATTTGCAGAGATGCTCCCCATCCCCTTTCAGCTCCAAAGCTGAGCAGACCGAAGCATCTCTGTGCTTGCCACTGCCCTTGCTGCAAGCGCATCACTGGTGCAGTGTCACCCGCACGCTGGTTTCCAGCTCAGGCTCCCAGTTTCCCCTCCATAAATGCTGCCCAAGAAGCAGGAGCTGTGGGAGCTGCCGTGTGCCTGGTTGGTACCCAGCGAGGGATGCAGCAACTGGGCACCCAACCCACCTCCAAACAGTGAGGGCTCGAAGAGGAAAGTTGAGGCATCCACAGCTTCTCTGGGTAACCTGTTCCAGTGCTTCAGCACCTGTATAGTGAAGAATTTCTTCCCCATATCTAATCTAAATCTACCCTTAGTTTAAAACCCATTAATCTTTGTCCTATTACTACACTCCCCAACAAAGCTGTGGGTGCTGGAGCCATCTCCCCACATCCCTGAGCATCCCCTGCTCCTCACGAGGAAGGCAGAGCACACAGGTGAGAGCCACCGAGGGCACTGCACCACCATGCACATCCCCAGTGCAACCACAGGGGAGTAGAAATTTGGAAAAAATCCCTTCGCCTGCCCTACTTAAAACTCAGGGACGATTTTGGCAGTGCTGGGAGCCCCAGAGGACACATCGATGTTTGTGGTACCCAGGCCAAGAGCAGAGGGGCCCCTGCGTGCCGCGGGCTCCCGGCAGCACCCGCGAGGACCAGCACAGGCGCCGCGTCCCGAACGGCTGCTGGCAGCTTGCTCGTAGGCAAACAATAACCCCCAGCTCGGCCCTAAACGGGTCAGGAGCCTTTCAGTCCACGGCCTGGCACCGCCTCAGCTTCTGAAGCCCAGATCCCTCTGCCATGAATAGGACTTCGGCGCCTAAGTCCATCTGGCCCCCACTTCACAGCATCGTCCCAGACGCCCAGTCTGGGCAGCTCCGGGGGTGCTCCCAGCCCTCCTGGAGATCACGCAGCTGCTTCCAGTCGTCCTCGAGTTCTGCAAGGCGCTGTGACCATGCCACGATCCCAGGACCCCGCGAGCTCCGTGTCCCTGCGCTTTGGCAGGCACCAGCCCGAGTCTGGCACAGGGACCGGGAGCTGTTCAGAGCATCTCCCTCCCCTTGGGCAGCTTGGAGGAGCCTTTCTGCTGAAGGCTTGCTCCAGCTCCTCGCTAATTACATTAGTCTCTCTCAGCCGTTATATAATAAATGAAAAATGCGTTTGCCTGGGTGTCAGGAGAGGGGACTGCCAGGAGCCAGGGCTCGCGAGAAGCAAAGCTGCGCCCCCAGCTCGACACAACGGGTAAGACCCCACCAGCACCAAAGCTGCATTTCCCCCCCCCATCTGTTCACTAACAGGTGGCACAGACAAGATTTTAGGAGATCAAAGCAAGCTTTCACTTATTTCATCCCCTTAAAATGCCATTTAAAGTTTGGCCATGTGTTACTTTGCCCGGGGTGAGGAGACATCTTTCTCCCTGGAGCCAGGGGCACTCAGCTTCTCCACAGCGTGTTCAAAGCATCCTCTGTGCTCTCCTCCCTTCCTCACAGCTCTCACCAGCCCAGGAGAAGCAGGGGAAGAAGCTGAAACACTGACAAGAAGCTCAGGCTCAGCAGGGCTTTAGCACTTCAGCATTGCTCTGGCTTAGCCCTGGCTGTGGAGCCACGCGCCCTGCACCAGTGCTTGGCTGGAAAAATAGCCAAGGGAAAAACAAGCAGAGTTTTAGTGTGAAAACCAGCCATGGATGTATACAGAGCTACTGGTAACGTTTCTTGAAATTTGGGGAGATAACTTTTCATCAAAAAGATAAAGGAACTAACTCTTGCAATACTCAGCTTTTCACCAAAATTGCTCCTAAGCCAAGATTTTGGCACAGAAGACAATAAAAAACAAGTATTTCTAGATAACATTAGGGAAAAACATCTCCCCTATAACCACATGCAGCATTAACAGCACAGGCAGCAGGGTGCAGACCCCAACCCTGCTCTCCCTGCCTGCCTCGGGCTTTGTGCTGGTGCAAAAAAAAAGCAGCAACAATCACCTTCAAGAGATGGAAACAGCCAGGGCAGGCACAAAGAGGTTAAGCAGCTGGTGCCAGAGATGCAGCCACAGGACTGCCAGCCCTGCATTTTGTCTTTGCACCCCAAAACACCCCTCTGCCACCAGCCTCTCGAGATGCCCCAAACCCAAGAAGCAAACACAGGCTGCAGAGCACAGCAAGAAGATAAAACCCCAATTGTGCATCCTTCCCCCGGCCAAAACAGCGCCAGGTCGCCTGCGTCATCCTCCAGACAGCAGCACCCACAAGGCCGGGATCTATTTTCTGTTTGTTTTCCCAATTTCTCAGCAGCAAAGCAGGCCAGTTGGAAAGAAAAGTACTAAAAAACAGAGGGGAGGAGAAGGGGGGGTGGGTGGGAATTAACTCCTTGCGATCGGGTTGTCCATCTTCAGGAGATTTTAATCCTGCCAAAGCAAGGTCAAAGTTGAACGTGGGGGTAAAGGGCTTGGGTTTGCCCTTGGGATCAGCTCGCAGCAGGAGGTACTCGTGGGGACCTCATGCTTCCAACCACCTCACCCATAAAACCTCTGCTCTGGGATCTCTTTTGTAATGGTTTCACATTTCTTTTTAACTTTCTCCTTGCAGTGAGACAGCAGCCAGCTCCTCGACAGCATCATCTCGTCCCCGGGCTGGTGGAAGACCTCGAGCCCTTTGCTGGAGGAGATGCAGGCAGAAGGGAAGGGGGCAGCAAATTCCCCAGGGGCATCGCTGGGGCAGCCGATGGGCAGTGGTGGAGGTGATGTTATGGCCTCACCCCCGGCCCCATGGTGGGGTGACCCCCCCATAGCCCACCCCATGACTTCCCCATCACCTCCCCAGCATCCCCATGGATGGCACCAGTGGGACAATGCTTAGGGACAGGGGGGTGGCTGTGTGACACCCACACATGCTCTCAGCAAAAAGGGGAAGACCCACAAGCAAGGCATCCACCCGCTGCAAAGGTCAGGGTTTGGGGGCATTTTTGGGGTGCAAACTCATCAAAAGCCCCCAGCTGTCTCCAAACACCGTGGTTATGTGGTGCCAGCCTGCTCACAGGTCCTGCTGCAAGTCTGCATCAAAGGGGCATCACCAGCCTGAGCCGGGCAGGGGCTGGCACCAAACTGACCCCAGGAGTTGGGGTTTTTAACCCAAATTCAGAACATCCCAGGTCAGCTCCAGGCTGGGAGCATGATGCAAGCAGGCAGTGGTCACACTGCGGAGAGAGCCCAGGCTGCAGCCTGGTGACAGCATCAGCACGGAAAGTCCCAGTGACACCGAGCCGCCACCACGGAGCTGCAGGCAGGGTCCGCACCGAGGCTTCGGGGCTCGGATTTCTTGCTAATGAAATCACTGCTAAATAAAAAGTAGATCCAGAGGGGAAAGGAGGGGGAGCAGGGGGCAGTCAGCATGGATGTCAGCGCTGGGAGCACACTGAGAAGCGGATTAATGTGGCAGCAGTGTACAGAGGTCTGGGCTGAGCCTCTTGGGCACATCCAAGAGCAGGCAGTGTCCCCTCTCCGGTCCCCCACCTGGCATGGGAACAGCGTGACTCAACGGGTGACTCACCCGCCTCAACCCAAGCCAGTGATGAAGCATTTTGTTCAGCCGAGGTCTGGAGATTAACCCAAGCTCCCCAGAAGCTGCGTGTGCAGGCTCAGGACCCCGCTGCACCCCCAGCCCAGGAGCAGCCCCCACAGCTCCAGTGGCCCTGGCATGGTGCCGGTGGCAGCTGGGCGCATCGAGCTACATGTGCCTTGCTGGGGCTCACCTGCTCAAACACCCTGCACGTCATTCCCCACGAGGTGCTGTTGCCAAAACAGAGGCTCAGCCACTCCCAAGAGACGGGAGGAAAACCTGGCTGGCAGCAGAGAATGGGGAGGGAGAGGCGCAGGGGTCCTGCTGCTGCCACCCAGCCCCTGGGGATGGAAAGGTGGCACCTGGAGCGGTCCCACACAAGGGGCACGCTACAGCCAGATGGTGAACATCTGCCAGGAGGAAGATGTATGAGCAAAGAGCTCCAGGGGCTCAGAGGGGGAGGGTGCTGCAGCAGGGAAGGAGACCCAGGGACAAACCCAGCATCATTTCACAGAAGCACCGCAGCCATCAGCGCTCAAGCATCACAGGCATTTTATCACCCCAAGGCAGCCCCAGGCAGGTTTCTCCCTGTCAGTCCCGCTGTTTGTCTGACTCTCAGGCAGGGCAGCAGAGCACAGGGAAGCCTGCTCCCCTCTGCCTCGTGTCGGGGGCACGTTTTGTCCATCCTGGCTGTGAGATGCCAGCCGTGCCCTGCTGAAACAGCTCTCAGCTTCTTGTCAAAGATGTTCCCACATTTCCCTGAGCTCTACAATCACTAGGCTAACAGCTAGATCAAGAAGGACCCGATGCCCAACACTAAGGGTCAGCCCCAAACTGTGTGTATTGTTGGCAGCAACCAGGGAGGGAAAAAAAAATCCATTTGGAGACAGGAACAGAGCTTCGGGGGGCAATGCTCCAAGCTGCGCCATCCTCAGCTCCTCCCTGCTGCAGCAGCACAGGTCGGGTAACGCACTGCCTGCAACATAACCCTGGGCTCGTCAGTCAGCTGAGGCTGAAGTCACGGTTACCACAGCTTGGTGTATTTGTTTAGCACCCTGGAGTCACGAGAAACACCAGGTTTTCTCAGGGAGCACCCATCTACCCCAGCTGCACCCACTGCCTTTTGTCCTAGGGGTGGTCCCCAAGGACAGGAGCCTGGCCACCCAGGTACCCCTGCTCCCCAAACAAGACCCAGGGGTCTTTTCCAGCACATCTCACCTGCTGCTCCTTCACACGAGGTTTTTGCCACAAATACTAATTTAATTTGGATTACTGGGGGCCTGGTGACACCGGTACCAGCAGCCTGGTGCCATGAGGTCAGTCACAAAACACAGGGGTATCACAGATATCAGGACAACCTCATAGACCTGGCTGTCCACCAAGAGATGAGCTGCTCAACAGCAAAGACTAAAGGGCCAGAGCACCTCCAGGCTTCTGGTGTGCTCAGTGAGGTTTGCCAAGGACAGGCTGGGGATGCATTTTTTGGGAGCAGCCCCACAAGCCATTGGGTCTGCGCACAAAGGACCTGCACCACCCCAAAGCACCGACAGAGCAAACCTGGGTGCTGCCATGCAACGCAGCACAGGCAGGTTTATTTGCTGCCCAGGCAGCAGGCATGGCCGGGCTCAGGGAAGCAGCAGAGCCACCCCAAATGGGCATCAGCACCACAAGAAGCTCCAGCCCTGCACCTCATCCCTCTACTCCAGGGTTACAGCCAGACCCTCTGCCCCCGCTCCATCCAGCACCGAGCAGGTTCCTCCATCTGTGCTTGGGCAAAAAACAGCAAAATCCATTTTGAAAAGCAGCTTGTTCTGAAAACACAGCATCCCTCAGAGCTACAGAGCAGAGCCCACAGTTAAGGCAGGCCGAGCGCCTGCTGCTCCTCAGCTCCTGCTGCCAGCGCCAGCACCTCCCCTTGGCTCTCTCCCCTGGCTGCCATTGAGAAAAGCCCCAGGAGGAAGAGGATTTGTCAGCCTGTTCCTGCCCAACAGGTTCGCTCTCCTGTCCCACGTTATTACTGTTCCCAGGCGGCCCCCCCCCCCGTAGGCATCTCAGGGCACGTCCGGAAGCGATTACGATCAGCTACAACAACGTTCGAGTGGCTCCAGAGCCCGGCCGATGCAGAAAACACCCCGTCCCTCCGTTTTATGAATGAGCAAACCCGGGTGCTTTCTATAAATGTCAAGATAAATTACCTCTGGGCATTCCCCTCCCACCGCTGCAGCTTTTCATGGAGACATCAACCCGAGTTACTTTGTCCTGCAGAGCTGGGGGGGGTACCAAAGGAGCAGGCAATAATCGTGCCCAGATCCCCAAGGTTTAGCCCCCCCCCCCGATGCTATCCACCTTCTCTGACACTCACAGGGAAGCTTTTTCATTCAGCAGGGCAGGGCAGGGCCTCCAGCTGCAGCAGCACTGTCGGGGGGTGAACAGCAAAAGCTTCGTGGGGAGCAGCCCACGGTTTCCTTGCTCCCCAGGCTCGGTGGCTGTCAAATTTCCCCCCACATCGAGCATCTCAGGGGGCTCTGGGAGGGATGCCTCATCCCCACGCTATCACTCCATGCCCTGCCGTCCTTCCCCCCCTCCCTGGAGCTCTTTTTTTCCCCAAACATCTGGAGCAGCAGCAGCGCCCTTCAGTAAAGGTGATTCACCTCCTCTCGGCATTGATAAGGCACATCTAAAAATACACAGAGATAGTGATCTGAGGCACAGGTGTCGGCTTTTCTGGCACAGCACAGCAGGGCCTGAAGAGCAGGGAAATAACCAAGCAGTGTGCTCAACCACCTGAGCTCACATTTTGGAGTTAGGAGCAGGGTGTGGAAAGAAAATCCCATGTCAGGGTGCTCCTCGGCACAGGGGGCTGCCAGCAGCAGGCTGCTCGTAGCCAATGGACGGCACCAAGCAAGTGTCAGAGCCTCTTGGCTAGGGGTGAGGAAGAGCTAGGAGGCATTTTGGGCACATTACCAGTGCCACCAGCACATCATCTCAGCCAGGGCTACCCACGGATCCCAGCAGCAGCACTGCACCTGCACAGCATCGCCAGGTCCCCCCCAAAAACAACCCATGGACAGGGAGCTGGGAAGAACACCAGCAGCTCCAGCGGCTTCCTTCAGGCCCTGACTTGCCAGACAGGCTCACTTCGGTGCTGTACCTTATCCAAACATCTTCATCTCTTTCATAAACTCGATCCCTCCTTATCAGCCGTCGGGAGGAACCGCGGGAGCTTTAGCGGCTGAAGCGCAGGGCAGAGCGCAGCTCACCAAACCCCCCCCCAGCTCCCCGGGGGTCAGCGGCAGTTCAGTCCCCGCGGATTCATTCACGTGTTCTCAATCACGTACTGGGAAACGAGGCTGGAGGTGAGAGCTTTCTCTGTGCTCACAGGAGGGGGGTTCTGCAAATATTAATTTCAGTTCCCGTGACTAACGCGAGGCCGGCGAGAACTAGCAGCGCTTCTCAGAGCTTGGGCTCCTGGAGCCGTGGCAAGAAAAAAAAAAAAACTTCAGTTTTACAGTTTGCTTTTTAAAAAGTGACATTTCTGTTGCAACAGGCTGCCAGGAAGATTTTTTTCTGGGTGACTGGAACACACCCCAAAGGGCTAAGCAAGAACTCAGACCTGCTCTAAAAAGAATTGCTCTGGCTGTGCGCGCCCACCGCGTGTATATTAAAGCACACGGGGCTGGAGTACTGCAAAAACTGCTCCTGCAGCTGAGCAAGCACACGAACACAAGCAGCAACGATGTTTGCAAAGGGTGCACGTTAAGCAGGGAGCTCAGGAGGGTTTGCCTGCCAGCAGAGCTAACACACACCCTGCTGCAGGATCTGTGCCATCCGCCTGGCCAGGCTGCCCACTGCAAACCTCCATTAATAACAATTTGCATTTTGGCATTTCACTTTTTTCCCCCCCACAATTTTGGCAACCCACTGAAGAGAGCAGGCAGGGAGAAAAGCCCTTCCACAGCAGGCAGAAATCCCCATTTTTTTTGCCAAAAGCACCTGATAAAGCAGGCAGCCTGCAGGGACGGGGCAGGGGGACTCCCAGCCCTGTCCTGCCCATATTTAACGAGGCATTAACCAACAACAGCAGCATGTGGGCAGGTGCATTTCCCACACTCACACACCCTGGCAGGGCTCAGCTCAACACACAGCTTTCCAGGATGAGGCCAGAGACACAACCCAAGTTGCTGGAGGCCAAGGAGGTGCCTGGGGCAGAGGAGCCATCGGCAGGTTCCTCGCCCAAGCTCTTGACCTCAGGACCTCCCTCAGGCATCTCTGCCCTCAGTGGCATCTACTCCTTGCTCTCATGCAAATTGTTCTCCACCTAAACTTAAATATTTGCCCCTGTGGAGCTTTGGAACAAGCAGCTGTGAAGGAAAGGGGAAAATAATCACATTTTCAGGCTGCCCAAGGGCATCATCCTTGGGCACAGCAGCAAGGTTTGCCCAAGGAGGAGCTGAGCCCTCTGCCAGGGCAGGCCAGGCTTGTTGGTAAACTCTGCTGGGTGGAAACACAGCTGGGAGGTAATTCAGCAGCAGGCTGTGGATGGAAACAGCCTGCTCCTTCCTACAGGAGGCTCTGACAGGGCACGGAAAGATCTCTTTGGGGAACAGGGAGCAAACAGCACCTGAGGCGCCTCAAACTCTACGGAAGGAGACCTCAGAGCAGCGGAGCTGGGCTGGATGAGATGGCCAGATAGGTTTTTCCCTAGATTTAATCTTTTTAATTCATTGTCATTCCCATAATTATGTTCCGTGTTTTTAATTAAGGAAACCACAATATCATTTCAAGGAGACACCCGAACAAAGGGCTGGCTGGCTCTCAGCAGAGCTGGGATGTGGCTTCCAGCTCCCAGGTGCGTGGTGATGCTGGAGAAACAAACCACTGGCGACCTTGTGGCAGGGAATTTTTCCAAGGGGGCTTTTCCTCATTGCCCACGTACTCCTCTCAAATCAGCCTCTGGGGGCTGAGCACAACCCAGTTGAAAGGGACCCTCAGCATCTTGCGTTACCGAGGTGAGCTCCAAGACATTGCCAGACACGGGACAACACGCTCCTTCCCCAGGAGGAAAAAAAAAATAATAATAATAATAATCAGTGATTCAGCCTACTGGGAGCTAATGTACTATTAGAAAAAGCCCATGGGATCCACCGGGGCAGAAAATCCTCCATCCAGAGCTTCTTGCTACACAAACAGCTCTACTATGCCTATTTTTTCTGTACCTATATTGCCTTGGATTTTCAGTTTATGGTGCTCTGTATAACTGAATGCTCAGACAAGTAACCTTCAGCATCCCTCAAAGAAGCCAAAGGACTTGCTGTGAAGTCAGAGCTGTGTTGACACCAACAATAACGCCCAGCACCATGGGGCTTGGCCTGGCACCAGCAGCTGGTGGCTCACCCATCGCTGTGCACCATGGAAAGAGGTACCAAGGGACAACAAGACCCATCGGTAGCACCTCAACAAGCATCGCTGTGCTGACCCAACGCTCCCCTGCCTGCAGGACCAGTTACAAACCCAGCTGCCTCTCCAGGAAGGGGGAATGCAACAGCTTCCTTCCCTCCAGATCAGCGGGAAATAGGAGAAATAGGGGCTGCAGGGAATTGCAGGAGAAATCTTGACTTGACGGATCTCTGAATAGTTTGCTCCCAAAGCATCGCTCCTATCAAAGTGATGAACCCCACACCAGAGTTAAGGCTCTCTTCAGTCTTTGTTTATAATCACCCTCACTTAATGAGTGCCAAAAAAAATGATCAGCCACACAGCTATAAGGAAGAAGTCTGCAAGTCAAAGAGAGAAACTCAGCCACCACAAGCATGGACACAACAAGGAAGGAAATCAAGCAGAACTCCGGGCTCTTCCACCAGCCAGGAGCAATGGGGGACTTGTGCCCAGCCCAGGGACCCAGCAGCAGCATCCTGGCCCCACAAGGCAGATGGACACCAATAAACACCCACACCCCAACCCATCACAGTCCCGCTATCACCTCCCCAAAGAGCCAGCCAGCCCTCGCACCTCTCACCCCAAACCCCTACCGGAGGGGCAGCGGCTTTGCAAGGACCCAGCTTCCCTTTAAAAAGGGGGCAGAGGGGGAAGTCCAGAACCATTTCTTCATTCTTCAGGAATGATTAATTATCTGCCTTGGCAGAGTGTGAAACACCTCGCTAGTTGTAGGCCGGGCTGAGTTATTGAGTGAGAGCCCTCTGAAAGCTCCCCCCACCCCAGGACTACAGAGCAAGGGCTGCAAAGCGAAATTAAAGCACACGCTGCTGAAAGGTACAAGGCACAGCACGCCTTTTGTGGGGAAAAGGGCTTGGGGACTCACCCTGTAATGAGAGGCCACCTTCTGGAAATTAAAGCAGTCCGGACTAGTCCACAATTAAAGCAGATGGTGGCTGTGTCAGCAGAAACACCCTGCTTGAAGCTGGGTCAGGTCCCACACGAGTCCCGTCCCCCCCCCAGGCACGGAGCAGCCCCAACCCGCTCCCAGGGATGCTCCTGCACCAGCCACAGCCCCACAAGGAGCAGAGGGCATTTCCCACAGCGTGGCACCGAAGGGGAGGTGTCAGGTAAGGCTGCGACCCCAGGAGGACATCGGTGAGCATTTATTGAAGCAGAAAGGCAAAGCCTCACTTCGAGGCATCACCCTTGATTTGGGTCGTGGTGCTTCCTCCACCGCAGTGCTTTCCAAGCAAGATGTGGCTCAACCAGTTAAAAAAGATGAGAAAAGCAATATTCTGCTTTTCCTTCCCCAAAATCACTTACAGGGGCCTGGCAGCGCTGCCCACCACCCTCACCCCAGCGTTTCTCCAAATGCCGCTGCGGGACCTGCGCAGATGGGTGGCTGCTGTCATTTTGCCATCCCTGGAGGTGCAAAACTCTTGGGTAACAGCAGGCAGCTCTTCCTCCTCGACAGCTGAAATTAAACAGCAGGAGGGTTGGATTTTTGCCCCCTCTAGATCTAACTTGCTTCTCTTTCCCAGTCACTCCGGAAAGGAGCTGTTCTAGTCTTGAGGAAATAAGTGTTAAGGACCAAAAGCAGACGGGCAAATTCAGCAAGAGATGCCCCCAAATCCCCAGAGCAGAACTTGCCCGGGAACACTGCTCCATTACGAGCACTGAGACTTTCCAGGACAGAAACGTGGCCACACGGAGAGGGGAATACACCCAGCACAGAGCGATCCCAAGCACAGCACGCACGGGTAGCGGAACACCCTGGTGCCAGAGCAAACCCCAGCCCTAGAAGAAGGCACTGCCCCTGCCAGCACCCCATGTGCCAAGCGGGTGCAGGGCTCCAGGGCTGTCAACCCATCACCTTTCACCAGATCCTTCAGCAGGATTTATGGTTCCCTCCCACACGCTCCTGCCCTTATCCAAAAGCTCCTTTGCCAGCCTCCTGCTTTGCAGAATCTGGCCCTGGCCTCTCCTCCTCCGCCCCCGGCTGGGTGCGTCCTCCCCATCTGCCGTGCCAAAGCCCCAGACAGGGTGGGAGGTGACATTTCCGCCCCGTCCTGCTGCTCCCAGCCTCCCGCAGCCCCACCAGGCTCCGAGGGGAGGAGGTGTGGGAATACAGGGGCAGAGCAGCGTGGCCAGAGGACCAGGAGTTAACTCCCGGTGTCCTGAAGGATGCCGTGCCACCGAGAAGCACCTCCTCGTGCGCTGGCAGGAGGGGAAGCCCCAGTGCTCCTTGAATTTGGGTAGGTGAAGGCTGGAATTCATCAGCCAGATGGTCAGCAGGACATCATATGGAGTTGATAAAAAGGTTGCAATTAATTACCACGTCCCTGAGGTCTTGTATTCTCTCCACCAGACCAGAACATCCTATGGACCATGGAAAACCGGGACCACTCCCCCTGTACGGCACCACAGACCACACCAGGCAAACTGCTCCCTCCCCAGCCCAGCCACGTGGGGGTGTTCACCACCTCTTCCCAGCTACCTACACTTTGAACTTGATCCAAAACCTCCCCCCTTTTGTCACTGACATGCTTTAAACCACCCAAAAACTTCTGAAGTCACACAGGAGAAGGAGAGGAGACCTGCAGATGAGTTCACTCCGCACCGCGGCATCCCTGGGAGGTACCGGCTCACCAGCAGGTGCCAGAGCCCGGGGGCAGTTTTTCCCCAAAAACCGTGACCCTGCTCAGTGCTTGAGGACACCAGAGCAGGAGGAAGCTGGGTGAGGACTGCACTGAAAGCCCAAGGCAATCTGCTAAGCTTCAGGACAAAGGACACCAAAGGGCAAGCTTGTGAGGAGCAGCAGCACCCTGCTCTGCTCACACAGCCGGGAGCATCAGCACCCAGAGGAGGGGGCTTTTCTTTACAGGAGCCAGGACCCCTTTAGGTCCCACCTTTAGGATGCTTGCACCCAAGCATTTTTCCCTATTAAAATCATTTTGATGGAAGCAGCTTTCATTTGAGCTTTGCAACATTTCATCACCTCCACGCTGCGCAGCTGCTCCTGACCAGCACCGAGCTCTCCTGCCTCCTTGGGACACCGGATAAGCCCCCTGCAGCCAAACCACCTCCTTGCCTGCACCCTGCCACCCCTGGAACAGCGATGGAGGAAGAGCAGAGCACTGCCTAGCAGCTCAGTGCAGCCACAGACCGAGGTCCCCGTCCCTCTCCAGGAGCCAGCCCGCGCCTGGCTCTGCCCTAAGCCCATCATGTGCGGCCGGCGCTCGTGCCAGCAGCAGCCGCTGCGCCGCCTCCCAGCTCCAAATCAGATTAAACCCACCGAGCCGCTGGGGCCATGCAGGTTGTGTCAGGGTAATTAAATCAGATTTGCTCCCCCTCACCGCCTTCTCCCCTTTCCCAACAGGAATTCTTAATGACTGGGGAGAGCTAGGCAGGGGGAAGGGTCGCTAGCATCACACGGGACTGCTGACAGGAGAGAAATCAGGAAATGCAGTGCTTAATTCTCCACTTTTAATAATCCTCCATAGGCGTTAAAAACACCCAGCTGGGGCCAGGACTCGTGGCACCATCCACCCACAGCAGCAGCAGCGATTGCCAAGCCAGGGATTCACCCCAGGTCTGGTGCCTGCAGAGCCCTGAGCTTGTTTTGGGACACGGGGTAACGCATGCTGGTGAAGGGGAGCTGCAGAGCTAAAGCAGGGGTCCTGGTTTGAGTTCCCCATCCTCTTATTTCTCTCATTTCTGCCCCCCCAAGAGCAGCGGTGCCACCCCTGCACAGCTCAAGGCCGCGCAGCCCAGAGCTCTTCTCAAGCCGTACGCAGCCAATTCACACCCAGCTCAAATTGCTCAAGACCAAAGGCAATTACGGGTTTGGGTTTGTTGTTTTCTGATGGCGGGTTAGATGGATCGCGTTCCAGAAACCACCGGCACCGCTTTTCCAAAGCAAACCTGGGGACAGGGCAGGAGAGCTGGAAGGGCAGACCCTGGCGAGGACGCCTCCCAGGCACAGCCCCAAACCAGGCTGACAGTACTACCATATGACCATATTTTTTTTTTTTTTTTTCTTTCCTGGGCTGACACAAAGCCCTCCAGGACCTCCAAGAGCCACGACCCTGCTGCCCAGCTTCTCTCCAGCAGAGCCCTGGACTTGTTGTTGCACCTCCACAAGGCCAACAGCTCCTGCAGGATGGAGACGGCGCGTTGCAGGGGCAGCAAGACCAGCCCTGCCCCATCCCATAACCTCCTGGAGGGGTCAAAAAACCCCAGTCCTGCCGTAAACTGAGAGCTCGGTCTCTTCCTTCCCTCTGACCATGCTCAGAGCCTCAAGGGTCACCTTGGACCCACTCCTCCACCTCCTTTGATGGCTGCTGTCCCCAGTCCTTTGGGCACCAGGCTGCAGAGGGCAGCTCCTGTGCTCGGGGGAACAAAGCGTGCTCTGAATCACCAGGTTTGCCTGCGGAGGTGGTGGTTGGAAGTCACGCTATTAGCATTTAAATATCCATCTGGCTGTATTTTTAGCCTGCAATGAGGCTGGGACTGGGAGATATGTTTGGTTTTCTCCTTGCTCTTTGGGCGCACGCACCCAAACACAACACAAACCAGTCGTCACCATTACCACCACCGGAGCAATTCTCCCCTCGCATCGCATTCCTCCGCGCGTTTCCACACCGCGGCACACACCCACACCCCCAGGAGGGGGAAGCCAGCCTTCCAATTACAGCAATTAACGTTATGTATATTAATAAATGAGTCTGGTTTTCCCAACAGGGCAACCTGCAGGGGCTTGTTGGCAGCGCTGGGAGGCCCTTTTTGCAGCGGGGGGTGGCGGAGCGCTGGCATTTGGGGGATGAGGCCATAGGGGGGGCTCCAGGAGGACCCCGGCACGCATCCTGCCCTGGTGCAGGGAGAGGCTGTGGGATGGGACCACCGTGTCCTCAACTGCCCCAGAGCATCAGCTGCTGCAGAGGGCAGGGAAGGAGATGGGCAATGCTGCAACAGCACCCCCAAAACCAGCAGGACACACACCTCCCGTTCCCCCTCCTCCTGGGACCAAGACCAGCACCGCTTCCACTCCAGCTTCTTCCTTTCTTCCCAGCCTGGGAGGAGATTTTTAATGCCGAGGGTGGATGCAGGTCTAAAGGAGCTGCTTGCTCCAAGTCCTGCCCTTCCTCGTGGCCTTCCCAAATTCTTCCCAGCCTGTTTTCCTCCTCCGATCGGGAACGAAAACGTGCAGGGAGCAAGACCAGACACAGGGAGAGGAAACGGTGGTTTACCCCAGCATCCAAGACAAATTATGCCGCTCGTTACGCAAGCCACCTCTTCCCATCGCCGGGTGCAGGCAGACGATGGGGTAATTCCACCTTCCCTCGAGCACAACCGAGCCACCCCACAGCCCCACGGGCAGCCTCTTCACCCAGCAGCGAGCTCGCACACCTCCACCCTCCCTCGGGGAATTAAGAGGCTATCCCAAATTCATCCCGAAGTTTTCACTCACGCAGTCGCCCCCTCGCCTTTCTGCCTGCCAGGATTGTCCCACCTGGTCCCTGGGGCCACCACGGCTCTGCCCACGCCGCTCCCCCCTCGCTGGGTTTCCATCTCTTGCTGCTCCCCCCCAGCGCAGACGATAATATCGCGTTTTATATGGAAAGCACTAAAATGGGATCACACCTTTTAAAAAAGATATTTCCACCTCGCTGCCTGCAGCCAGGCTTTGCCTTTCCCTCCCCCCTCCCCACCCGAGCTCGCTATCAGGCCTCTAAGCCCCTTTAATTGAAAAAATGTGATTTTGGCTAATTGACAGCAGATGAGTTACACTGCAAGAAAGCAGGGGAACATTTGATCAATTTGATTTATGGCAGCAGAGAACCGACCTTCCCGGGTCTCTGCATCCCACTTCCAGCCCCACTGCCAGAACAGTTCAGCTGGCAAAAAAAAGTAATTAGTGTTTAATTTCTTAACAATTTTTTTTTTACCTTCCTTTTAATTGCTCTACATAAAACTGTCCTAGAATTTTACAGCCTCCAAACCTACGTCCCGGTCCAGCCCCCTCTTTGCTGGTTTTAATTAGGGCGAGACACGGCTGGCACGTTAATTTAAAGAGGAGGGGGGGGGGGGACATCAGACCATGCTCTGGGAGGGTTTTCCCATTACAGGCACCCAGCAGGTATCGACCTGCAGTGTGAGCAGGGGGGAGCAGGGACCTGAGGGCTGCTCTGTCCTGTCCTGATGGAAGGTTTGACTTCTGTTTGCCAGAAGCGAGCAGAGGGAGGTATTTCCAGCAGGAGAATTTCCTCTCCTTCAAGGCAACAGAAACACGAAGGCTTAGAGCAGGGGGGGGGGAAACGAGCTTAGCTTGGAGAATTTGCTACCAAGCAGCTTTGGGGCTAATCGACATTCCTGCAGGATTGGGGCTGGAGGCGCCCCGACGCTGCTGCTGCCTCTGCAGAAGGGATTTGGGGGATGCACGGCAGCGTGCACCGAGTCCCCACGTGAACTTTATGAAGGATGCCCCCAAAGCATCCCCATCCCTACCTGGGGGACAGCCAAAGCCAGGCTGCATCCTCAGCTACAGAGAAAGGGCTGCACTCCCTGCAGCATCCTGGAGGGGATCACATCCTCAGCTCTTTCACATTTTGCACCCCCTGATCCTCTGCTTCAGCCCATGGGGCCAGCTCCACAGCCCACACAGGGTACTTAGGGCTCAAAAACCCAGTAGGTATTACAATTAAAAACACAACCAGGGAGCATCTCCCTAGGAAAGCATGTTAGGATTAAAATAAATGATGGGCATCCCCACAGCAATGCTGCAGCCTGCCCATGCTGATTATTTTCAGAGGTGATGAGGGAGAGGATGCTGCAAGTGCCACCAAATTGCACTGGGAGGTGAGAGGGATCAGAGCACCCTTCCCCTTCCCTGCTCAGCCCTTTTGGCTGGCCTCAGCCAGGGCAGGGACCTTTTGCAGCCCAATTTCCAGCCCACACCACCTCCTAATTTGATAAACATTATTATGGGTTTCAAGAAAGTCATGGGCAAGGCAGAGGTGAGAGATGTGCCCAAGGGACAGCTGAAACGCCAGCGTGTCCCCGGCAGGACACCAGCCCAGCCCAAACCGTTGCTCTCAAGGGACCAGGCACCTCCCAGAGAAATTCCTGTGCAGAAGGTAGGAGAGATGCAGGAAGCCTGGGTGGACAAGGGAGAAGGGGAAGAGTTGAAGAAACAGCTGAGAAATACCCGATGTAACGGGAAGGAGACCCATCTGCCTCCATTTCCTAAGCTTGGTCCCACTTAGGGAATCTCGGGATTCCTGGAAAGGATTTTTCCAGGGGAAAACAGAGGATTAGGCCCTTAATGAACAGACAGCAGGCTTGGATTTGCTCAGCTGTGTTGTCAGAAGAGCAAAAAAAAAACAATAACCAGCTATTTCATTCCCGGGTTCAGCCCTCCTCGCTCGCTAAATCCCTTGGCAACATCGCACCGACGCGATAGCTGAGGCATGCAACCCCAGCCCTGCTTATCTGCAGCTTACGCAGACCTCAGTCAAGTCCAGGAGCCCAGAAAACCATGCGACAACCCGAGAGGTTCAACCTCACCCTCCCACCCCAACACCACCTCCTGGCACAGCAGAAGGAGCTCAGGGTCCCTGCAACAAGTTGCAGCTGCACAGCCCCAGCACAGAGCAGGTAACCGGTACCAAAATCAGGAGCACCTGCAGGGAGGCTCTGAAAAAGGCTCAGAAAGCTGGGGGGGGTTGGCAGGAGGGCAAAAATCCCCCCCCAGGTGCTGAGCCTTGCTCAAGGGTGTGCTGCTGGAAGGATTAAACAAGGCAGAGAAACTCTCCGCCACCCAGCCCTAAAAGGCACCTTGCAGGGACCAAAGGCACTGCTTCCCAGAAAGCCTCTGCAGCTAGGACTTGGCCCAAATTTACTTGGCAATAATAAATATTCTTGTTAATCACAATAATTTGCACAGCACGGCCACAGGGAGCTCTGTAGGCACCCAGCATACCTGGTGCTGGGCATGCACAGGTGAGAGCCCCTGCCTCAAGGAGCTTTTACATTTCTCCACAATTCTCCCACCTGGTCTTCAAAGACCCAAGAACTTTAAAAAAAAAATTCAAAAGCCTTCTTCATCCTTCTCATGTGCTATGAAAATTACCATGCAACTTTTTATTTTGGTTGTTTTATTAAATAAGAGCCTGCAATTGGAAGTTAAACCCAATTTTTTAAGCTGTTGCACAACGGTGGCAAGGGGACACGAGACCCTGTCCTGACTCAGCTACAACAGAGCTTTCCCTCTGAGGATGGGAGGGGAAAAATCCAGCATGGCAAGACCAAGGTCTGCAGACTTACACACAAATCCCACCTTTTGGATGGCTCCAGACCAAGCTTAACCAACTTTGTGCTCTGTGGCGTGCTCCCCACTGCCCTTTCTCCCAGCGGCAGCAAGGAGCTGAAGCTAACCACATCCCTCTTCCACTTACAGGGCAGCTAACAGCAAAAATCCAGCATTTTAGGAGGAAAAAAATAACAAGTTCAACCAACTCACCAGCCAGAAGAGCCCAGAGTGCAGCTTCTTCTCCAAAAACAAGCCCCAAAAGCTGGGACAGTTGCACCGTGCTTCGCCAACAAGGTGCACCTGAGCAGGGCAGGGATTTTGTAGGCAGGGGCTGCAAAATGTACCCAAAGGAGAAGAGTTTTGGGTCCTCCCCAGCTGTGCTGGCTGATGGAGAGCACCGGTGCCTCCATGGGGGTGAGGTATGGGCAATGCTGGGTTTGTTCACTTGTTTTTTTCCTTTAAAAATTGCAATTGTCTGCTCTTGTTCATGAGACAAGTGGCTGTGTGTGGAGGAGCCCAGAGGAAGCAGTCCCAAATAACACATGGGAGGAAAGACAGGAGAAACTCTGGCCTGGCCCCAAATGAGTAAAGGCTCCCCTTTAATTTAGATTAAATTAAATCAGATCTGGCCGTTAAAGCCTCATTTTCTCATAGGGAGGTAACGTGTGCCCTCTTTAACACATAAAAAATAGTTATAGATGGGAAAACGCATCTCCAGCAAAGCCCAGCCACTGGGGCTGTCCAAACCCCGTGGGCACAGCCTCCAAACCCGCGTGCTGTCAGCACCAGCACCGGAGCAGGGCCTGGAAATTCCCCTGAGCCGGCCGGCAGCTCGAGCAGATGGGTTTTACGAGGCCTGGAGGAAAACTCACAGCTCGAAGAGCATCTCGAAGTGCCTGGAAACACGCACCAGATGCTGCAGGGACAGCTGAAGCGGGGCAGAGACAGGGATGGGGATGGAAAACTGCAAATAGGGGGAGTGGGGGGCAGCCTCCCCTCCTACCTGCAGTGGCTCTAACCTCGTATTTATCCAAACCAAAGCACAGTATTGATTGACCACACGCTGCCCCCGAGCCTTCTGTGTCCCCGTTGGATTCTGCTCCTGCTTTTTTTCCAAGCAGAAGGATGGAGAGCCTCTTGGATGGGGCAGGACAGTGCCATTGGGGAAAATAACCACAGGGGGCTGCTGCCAGCTCCAGCCTGGACCTACAGATCTGGCCGCCAGCAGAAAGCCGCCCCTGGGCACCCAGCACATCTGTAGGAGCTCACCCGAGCAGGGAGGTGCTCAGGTTGGGTCGGGGAGGCTGGAGCAAAGCAAACCCAGGCAGCACAGCACCCTCCTGCCATCACTGCCTACTGGTGGCGAGCACAACTGGTGGACAAGGGCGTCTTTAACCTCTCCCAATTCCACCCAGAGGCACTGGGACACGGTGCCACGCGGATCTGGGGGCTCCCCACTCCTTGCCCACCAGTGCGAGCCCCCAGTGGAGAACCCACCCCGTGCCAGCACCACCGCACTCCTACAGCACAGACCCCAGCACCCTCACGCTTCTCGAGGCTGGCACACCCAGGGACCCCAGCAGGCGCCCAGCCCCTCGCAGGGTCAGATCTAAGCGAAAGGGAGACAGAAACGTTCCCAAAGAGCCCCCTTGAGCAGGGCTGGCTCGGCGCAGCGCACGCCCTTATCAGCGCCCATAGGCGCCAGGCGCTGCAGCACACAAAAGGCAAAAGGCAGCCCCTGGGCCGAGCCAGCTCGTCTGAATATTTGCGTTTGGTAAAAGCAAACTAATAAATCCCCGCGGGTTTATCCATGCTTCCAGTTTGTATTTATTCGCACGGATGACAGGCAGGTTTTCCTGCTGGTTCCCCAGGTAAATAGCACCGCAGCTCCCACACCCTTCCCCTTTTTAACGGCCTGGCTCTCTGTTTGCTCGCCGTCTCTAAACAAGCTGGAATTACACGACTGACCGCCGCTGAAGGCAAACAGCCTTTGAAGTCAATATTGGTTATGAGCTCGGCAAGGTCCGTGCCCGGGCGCTGAGCTCCCCCCCAGCACCCGCGCCCATCGGCGGCTCGGAGCAGGTTGGGATCAGCAGGGGGGCAGCCTTGGCAGGGAAGGGCTCTGACAAAGGATCCCACAAGCGGATTTCCCCCAGCAGTGAGGCAAATGATTTGCATCCCACTGCAGGGAAATGCAGTCACACGGTGGCTGTCCCCTGGGCACGGCGCTTTCCAACCAGGGGTGTCATGAGCATCGGCCACGGCATCCCCGGGGCGCACAGGGTTGGTGTTTTCTCCACCTTCCCTGTGGGAATTCAGCCTCTTTGCCCCTCAGCTCGGCCATACGGACGTTTTGGTGATTCACACGCAGCCTACAGCAAGGCTTGACCCATGCTGAGGCCAGGAAATCCTGCTCGTGGCTGTGTGATGCCAGCCGGCATCGCTTCTGGCGCATTCCCTGCATGGGGCAACCACGGGTGCTGGGCCCATTTTTTGAGGTGTCTCCACAGACAGCCCAGGCTGTTTTTAGCAGGCGAGGAACATTACAACCTCCCAGCAAGCTGAGACAACGGCTCTCGGAGCTAGCACAAAAATCCAGGTTTGCCCCATGGGTGGGAATCCAACAATTTGCCCTGGGCTCTTTCTGCTCGCTGCCACCTGGGGCACGGCCTCGTCTCCCCAGGAGGAGAAATTTTGAGGGGCAGAGCAGCAGACCACGGGCTGAGCACCGCCTCGGCCACCTGCCACTCACCTGCACCTTTGGGGACATTTCACCGATGCAAATGGATTTGCCATCGCCATTTCCCCATCGTCACCAAACCAAACGTCAAGCGAAGTTCCCTGCGTCTCTGCCCTTTGCTGTTCTCTCCTCGTGTTCCCCGAGGGCATCACGCAGTTTTTAAAGCTCTCCAAGGTGTTTTGGAGCCGGGTGCTGGTTTCAGAGGACCCAAGGCTGTGTGTTTCTGCCCAGGTTTCTGCACCTTTGTCCCAGCGGGCAGCTGGGGCGCAGAGGGAGGCAGAGACCCCCCAGCTACAGCAGCCAGCTCGAGGTCGGCACCAGGAGGAAAATCTGGATAAATTATTAATTAAAATATTTATCTCCCCAGCGCAGCCGAACACCGAACGCATTTACACACGCGCCTGGGGCTACTGCGCTTTTGAGATGAAAGGGCATCTTTTTTTTATAATGAAGACATAACTCTTAAAAAAAAAAAAAAAAGGAAATCAAAGGAGATTTCCATTACATAAATACCCTTTTTATGTTACATTTCCACACGGCACCTTCCAGTGCTTCACATCAGCTCTCCGGGGCAGGAGGGAACACACAGTCCACGGACAAGAAAGAACATGATGGAAGGGGAATTAATTTGCGTCTCGGGCACCTTTGGAGCAGGAGGCGTGCGAGGGGTGGCCCGCCTGGTCGGGGGGCGATGGCTGAGGGCTGCAGAAAGGAAAGAGGGAAAGGACGGGGAAGATTTTTTTCTGCAAAGCAAGGACATGAAACTCTTGGCCTGGCTTCTCCAGGGCAGAGCACTTTGCCAAAGCGCCGGTTTCCTGTGCAATCAAACCCGGCCGCCCGGCAGCCCCGCGATAGGGCCATGATGTAAGTGTGCCTGAGCCAAGGCAAACGGAAAGGAACAGCGAGCACTCAGAGAGGCAAAGGGTTTTATTAAGCCGTTTAATTGTTTCTGGGGGGGGTGGGGGGTGACATTTTTTTCTCTCGACATTCCCCTCGCTGCGGCTTGGCCCCGTGCCCCCCAGCCCCTCCTCGTCCCACGGGGGATGTGGTGGGGATGAGGATGCTCAGCCCCGGGGGTAGCCGGCGCCTCCTGCACAGCACCATGCGGGCACCCCCATGGGTGACACACGGCTGGTGACACGAGGGGACACTCTCCCAGACAGTTTCAAACCCACAGCATTGAGGCTGCCAACTCGGTCCTGGCGTGCAGCTCCTCCGGAGGCTTTCATCCCTCTGCAGGGAGACCGCACTCGGTGCTGCTGGCTGGGTCCATCCATCCTCGTGAAAAGCCCCAGACCACGAAAAGAGTCAGAAGGAAGAGCAAGAGGGGTACAAAAATAAAATAAAATAAAATAAAATTCCACAGCTGCTTCCTTGGAACCGGGCAGGCGCTTGGTCCTTCACTGGGGAAAATGTGGAGCTACTGTGTGACCTGAGCGCACTCAGCCATCCAGCCCCACGTATCCGGCCTGGAAGCCACCCGGCCAAGAGGAGAATTTGCAGAGCCCAGCGGGGAGCAGTAATTCAGTCATCTCTGCCCTGCGTGGGAGCCAGCGGAGCGAGGTCAGTGCGGGAGGACCCCTCGCCGAGCGGGGACGTGAGTCACGGCGAGCACACGCTGGGTGGCTGCGCCGGGGCTGTTCCCATGGTCGGTGCTGGGTGCAGGAGCTCGCCACGGCCCCGGGTGCACCCTGCTCCCCTGCTGGGTGCCAGACGTGTCGTGCTGCCTCTGCTTTTCCTCCCTCCGTGCTCGCAGTTGAAGCATCCATCCATCCTCAGCTGGGTGGCCGCGGTCCCTGTGGCTCCCCTCTCAGGTGCCCGCAGCCTTCACCACCGACCCTGCGAAGGAAAACCACAGGGTTAGTGGGAGGAATAATGGATGGGCATGATGAAGCACATCGTGATCCCTCTTTGTCACCAAATTAAGTCTTTGCAGGGATGGACAGAAGGGGAGACACCCTGCAGCCCCTCAGAGAGCTGCTCTGCAAAGCCACCTTTGGCATCACACCCGAAATTTGGCAGTTGCAGAGGCTGGAGCCCTCCCTGCACCCGGATCCCCAGGGCCAGCACGCACCCGCTGCAGCCCCAACAGCCACGGGCAGCACAAGGGTGGGTAGGAGACAGCCGGGGGCTGATGGAAGGAAATCAAATGGTTATTTCCATGGGGCAGACAAAGCCACGGCACCGGGGGGCGCACAGGGAGGGAAAGCAGCTCCTTGTGCTTGTGTGCCAGGGGTCGATATCACGCTGCAGTGCTGCACGGGGCCGGCAGGAGCAGCTTCTTAGAGGAGGCCAGGGAGGCTGCAGCCCTTTAGATGGAGATAGATAACAGTCCGACAGCAAATGCTGTCACCAGCGTGGAGATGGAGCTCGTTTGGCCCCCCTGTCCACGGGCTGCCCACCTACAGGTCTCTCAGATCAGCTGCACCATGCTCAAGGACCCAAACTCCACTGCTAAGTGTGTTTCAGCCAGCTCCCATTTGGCTCAGACACGCTCTTGGCCCACTTGGGGAGCTTAATCATCATTTGCTGCCCCCTCTGCTTCTCCCCGTTCCCTCCCCAAGACCATTAAGCAGCTTTTCCATCAGGCAAACCCTGCCCAAGCCCCCATCCCACTTCAACGTGAACTAGGGGTGCCCAGAAAGCAGGGTAGAGGTTTCTGCTCGCTTATCACGCAGCACTTATCGTCTGTTTGCTTTGGACCTCGCAAGGAACATGCAAGCAGGATTGGCACCTCCCGGCCGAGATGCCAAGTCCCCAAAAACGCTGAGCAGGGGCACGAGCAGCTCCCCCCCGCCTTCCCCAGGGGAAGGGCTGACGGTCGGCTCTGGGGGGAACGAAGCAGCGCAGTGTCTCCGAGTTTGCAAAGTGTCCCTGGCTCTTGTAAATGTGTTAAAAAATAAAACCCTTTAAGAGCTTCCAGATGTTCTGTTTATGTTGTGGTGTTACCCAGCGCGGCTCTCCCGAGGCCAATACACAGCCTCAATGAAATCGCAGCAGCCGAGGGGGGCGGTGGGGAGGGCAGGGGGAGGTCCGAGCCCTTTTCCTCCGCTTTCCCCCCGTTTCACTGTTAACTCCCACGCTGCTGGCGAGCACGTGGAGAGCGCCTGCAAATCCTCCCTGCCTACCCAGGCACCTACAAGGCTTTACCACCAGCACACCGCGTGCTGCCAGTGGCACCGCAGGGGCACCCAGAGCTCCCCAGCACGTGCGGGGCGAGCAGGTCCCGCGGGTCCATCCCTCGGTGCCACGACCCCACCCCAGAGGACCCCCAAAGCCACCCAGCTGCCAGCGCAAGGATGTGACGGGGCAGAAAGCTTTGTCAGCGAGCGCTGGGCGTAGACGCACACAGGCAGAGGTGCGTGCGTAAAGCCCGGCTCGGGACTCTTTGCCCAGGGCGTTGCAGGCAGGGCGCTGCGTTTGAAGTCCCGGTGAGCGAGCTGCGTGGCTGGTGGCAATCAGGGCTCCATAAAGCCACGCTATCGCGGCTCTGCGCGCAGGCTCTGATCTGTTATCTGCCCGGCCCGAGCCAGGGCAGGGCAGGAGGGCGCTCATTCGTGCGGCTGGGTTGAAAAGGTGTTAGCGCCGGAGATCAAAGCCGCTTCCTGATGCGCTCCCCTCCCCGAGGGAGGCCACCGGCCAGCGAGGCTGGGGGCACTGCGGGATGGGGACACTGCGGGATGGGGACACTGCCAGAGCCCCATAGGGCCATGCAGAAGCCCCCGTGCAGCCGCATTTGGTGCAGCCACGGAGATGAAGATGCTGAGGACAGGATCCGGCATCCTGCCCTGGTTCCTGCTGCAGGACGTCCTCCTGCCCCTGTCTCTGCCCACACCGGGGACATCAGCCTGTCCTCGCCACGTGGATCACTGAAATGAAGCCCGGGCAGGCTCACTGCCATGCAGGTGCCCCAGTTTAACCACTCACCAGATGACAGAGCGCTTCATTTTGTCCCAGTGACACCCTGCTGAGCGACCATCCTCCCCGCACCTTGGTGGCCAGCCCAAACCCCTCTCGGATCAAGCTTTCCTCCTTCCCCACCATCTGCACATCCTCGGCACCAAGCCTCCATGCAGGGCAACACCCCAGGTGCAGTTTTCTTTCTCCCTGGGCTGGCTGCAACCCCCAAACCTCAACGTCCCCAGTGAGGCATCATCTGCTTCCCCCAGCCCTGGACCGCTCCGGCCCCGGGAGGATGAGCAGCGGCGCAGCCAGGCCACCCACGGCGAGCCCCGTGCTCCTCCCCGCAGCCCCCGCGCTGTTTTTTTCCTCTCCACGAGCCCACCGAACCCCCCGAGGAGAGCAGGGGAGCTGCCAGGCACTGAACGAGGGCTTGGGGCTGCCTCCACGCTCAGCAGCAGCCCGGGAAGGAGAGCACATCTGTCCAGAGCAAACAGAGGAGGCAGAATTACAGCAGCAATGATGAGCGGTGTGTTTCTGTACAGGACTGGAACTGGGGCTTTTGGCTCCAGAGGATGAGAGCATCGCATCTCCAGACATCTTGAGCACAAACTGTGTAGGCAGCAAAGCCAAACAGGAAAGGAAACCAACGGACAGGGAAACGGTTCTGGCAGCGCTCGCGTTGCGGCTCGCTCGGCTCCCATCAGCTGCAAATACCTCCCTGCTGCTCCCTCTCCCCGCTGTCCCTCCCTCAGACCCCTCGCCCTGCTCAGACATGCCCCAGTTCCACTTGTGCTGTCGAAACACTTCCCATCTGCTGGGCTGGATTCAGAACAATGCAGCCGGAGAGCTGGATCCTGTTGGCAGCAACTGGTCCCAGCACACCCGTGCCAGCACCAGCACCTCGTCGCATCGGGTCCCGCACCCGGAGCCAGGTGCTCCAGCGCTCAGCCCGGCCCCAAAGCACTGGGAAGAGAAAGGAAAGATCTAAAGAGACCGGGTCAGCGCAGGGGAAAAGGGGGGCCAGGACACGTTAAAGGACGTGCAGGGCGATGGGGCCGTGTCACCGGCACCTCCAAAGCGTGGAGGTGGCGGAGGACGGGGGCGTGGAGCGAGGCGGGCGGGTTCCTGCTGCGCCCGCTGCATCCCGGCCAGCGCTTTGAGCCCGGCGTGGAAGCTGAGGGATGGAGGTTTATTCACATGCCCCGACGTGCTTAATGACCAAAGTGCTCTTCAGTGAACCCAGCGACGGATTGTAAAATAAAGTCAATGAGGCAAGTGGATTAAAGGGAAAGAAAAAAAAAAAAAAAAAAAAAGGCAAAAGATCCGAGAGATGAAACGGAGCCGTTGAGTCACAGCCCTCGCCTGCCAGCCCGCTGGGTCCTCCCGAGCTCCGCCAGCCTCCAGCACCCCGGCAGCAGCCCAACCTCCTGCAAACAGCCTCCCCGACCCCCAGGCGTGTAGGAGCAGGATGCGACCCCGCAGCCGCCCAGGGCCTTGTTCTCTGCTCATTTACACGTCCCGGCTGGAGGGGGGACCCGTCGCAGCCCGTTCCCCTTCTCCTGCCTGTCTCCTCCAGGCCCCCTCGTACCAGCAGCCATCCCCCCATCACCCCTGGCCGCTCCATGTCCACGTGCCAGGATTTATTTTGGGATGGCAGCGCTGTGAAGCAGGCTGTGTGCGCACCAACACGGCGGGCTCAGCCCAGAGCCCACCCTGCAGCAGAGGCTGCAGCTTCACCGGGTGCCTCTGCACCCCCCCCCGTGCCCTCCCTGTGCCCGTGCAGGATGCGACCTGCAGGCTGTGGCAGGGGACACGCAGAGGTGACAACCACGGGGGTGACCTGGTGCGGGACCTGGGGACCCTTGGGGGAAAGCTCTCGACCTGCTGCCTGCTCCAGCAGCGGCGCTGTGAGATGTGGCACAAACCAGCACTGTGCCACCAGGGGTGGCACAGGGCTCCAGGGAGGGCTCGGGGTGGCCCCCAGGACCCGCAGCCCCCCTGGGCAGCTGGGACCCCCCGATTCCCACAGGTCTGATGTGGCCGTGGATGGCATCACACAGCTCCATCTTGTGGAAAAGGCACGCTGTGGCTGCCGGCACGGGGCCACGGACCACCACCGTGGGACAGGGAAGCCCCCGTCAGTGCTTATGGGGTTGCAGGGGTGACCCTCGAGCACCATCCCCTCCTCCGGTAAGGACCTCAACAGGGGTCCTGAAGCCCAGCCCGGGGATCCCGCTGAGACCCTCAGGGCAAGCAGAGCAGGAGCCCACCAGCAGCCCTTAGTAAATCCTGTAGGACCCCGACCCACGCTGCACCCACCCCGTGAATGCCCAGACAATAAAAACTCAGCGCCCGGAGCAGTGGGAAAAGCACCCTCGGGAAGGATCAGTCCCATCCGAAATCTGCAGGGAGAAGCCCAGGGGTGGGAAGGGAGAGCTGTGCCCATCGAGCTCCCCAGCTGCTGCCCTCGCTGGGCACCCATCTCCCCACCCTGCCTCTTGGATATCTCCTCGGCGCATCCCCTCTGGGGTTTTGCTACCCACCCCACGGCCCCACTGCCACACAAACATGCTCTCATTCAGCCCCCAGGCTGCAAGAGCCACCCCAAACCCCACAGCTTCACTCCGCAGAGGTTATCTTCATTTACTGAGCCAACCATCGGGTGCGGAGGCCTTGCCAAAATCCCAGCCGGCCTCGGCATAGGTGTCATTAAAACTCCTTCGGCTAGGGGAAGCGAAGCGGGCGCGCTGTTCCCATGCCGCCCTTTTCTGGGAAGGCGTTAATAAATAACCACATCCCAGACAGGTGCTGTCAGCTTTGTAGCAGAGCTGCTGCTCGCCTGCCCGTGAGTCACTGCCCTGACACCCTGCGCGGCGCCCTGAATCACGGGCACAGGGTGCCTGTACCCAAACACAGCTCGCCCCTTTTGGGCGCTCCACCCTGCCCCCGGGAGGGGGATGCTCGGTGCAGCAATGGGGTCAGGCTGCAGGAGACCCCCCCTCTTTGCTCCTGGCTACGTACCCCAAAGGAATTGAAGGGTATTCGTTGCTTAGATCCCCTTAGATCTTAGATTTATTGCTGTAAGATCCAACACCCCCAAAAATCTCACAACATTGGGGTGCAGCAGCCCCGGCTTGCAGAGCGCACCCTGCACCCGTTCCCAGCACTGTGACCTGGTCCCAAATCAGGGAAAGGAAAGGGAAGGGCTGTGATTGCAATGTGTCCCCCAGAATCCAGGTCCCGGACAGCCACTGCTCTTTGCCAGCTGGGTAGGGAGGTGCTCAGCCCCCCGGGATGCTCTCAGCACCACCGGGAGCACCGGGGCCACGGGGGCTCCATCCCTGGCTCTCCCTGGCAACTTTTCCCCTCCCTCCCAGCAATTCTTTCTTTAAGGCAGTCGAATTGTCACGCTGAGACTGACAGGAGGCTGAAAGCACGCAGCGAGTCCGATTCTCCTGCATTTTGGAAGCACAAAACGCCGTCAGGGCTCGGAAAGCACCAGCTCCCGGGGGAGGCTGGAGGCAGGTTTCACGCAGGCTCTGGCACCCGCTGACAGTTCTGGCTCCTTTATTAAAAGCATCCCCAAAGTGATAACCCTCTGACAGATGGATTGATGGGCCTAAGCAGCAACACGATGTTCTCCGAGCGTGAACTCTGTTCACCTCCCTGCATTTTCGCTTCTGCTGCCGGCACACCGGCAGTCCCCCACGGCAGGCAGGAGCCGAGCAGATGCCAAGGAGCTGCCTTTGGGCTCTGCTGCCCACGGGAGCCCCCGATGATCCCACCCATCCCTGGGCTCTCCTCAGAGCAAGCTCTCCACCCGCTGCATGCTCCTGCGGAGGAGCAGCAGGGACTGCAATTGAGGCCCCGGTGCATAAATGCCAGGATTAGACCCCATCCCAAAGCCCTGGGGCTCATTAGGGGCGTCTGGTCCACGTGATGGAAAGCAGGAGCTCTCCGGGCCGTGCAGACAGCTCTGAGCACCTCGGATCCGAGCCTGAGCACCCAGGGGACCTCACAGTCCTCACAGCGGGGTCAGGATGTTTTCTGGAAAGCTTCACAGCAGGGAGCGTCCCCAGACAAGGGTGCCAAAGCACCCACACTCCCGTCCTGCCCTCGCTGGAGGCAGGATCCGTCCCGCCAGCTCCTGCTCTCTGCCACCTGCCCCGCCGGGGAGAGCAGGGAAGGGAAAACCACCGGGCTGCACATTTATTATGCAGCCTTGAGCTGATTTCCATCCCCGGGGATTACCAATTTAAGCAGTGTTTTTTCCTGTGCTGACCCTAAGCTGATTAATTCCCTTCTCCCCAGCTCCCCCCTTCCCTTTGTGTGCGCAGACAGGCGTATCGAACGCCGGCAAAGCGTGCCAAGGCAGGGCCGGGGGGGCCGGGGGACAGAAGGACCACAGCCCCCAGGACAGACACACAGCCACAGCCCCCCTGCCAAGCACCAGTGCTGAGCAGGGCGAGGAGACAAAGGACATTCGTGGAGACGCAGCCAGGAGCGAGGGAACCTGCCCTGGCACGATCCAGCCCTCGCCTCCTCTCTCCGGCACCGGCGCTCGCGGTGGCGCACAGCCCAGCACGATGCCCGGCACCAGGCTGAGCTCCGAGCCAGAAATTGGGGGGTTCAGGGGGCTGTGAACGCTGCAGGGAGCCTCCAGGGGCTGAGAGGGGCTGAGAGGTGACACGGAGCTCAGGGAAAAGCGAGGAGAGCCCTCACCACCCGGCTGCAGCAGGCAGGGAAAAGCCACGCAGGCGCCTGGTCCATCAAGGAGACGGGTCCCCGGCGGGGCTGCCCCAGCTCCTGGCAACCCTCTCCCAAAAAAAATAAACCATGCTGGGGTTAGCTTTGGCTCCTGGAGTGGTGAGAGCTTCACTCCTTGCCACCCGATGGCAGCTCTACAGCCACTCATCCGTCCCCACCACGGCTGGCCCCGTGCCCGCGGCCCCGCTCTGCCCTCCCGCTCCTCCTCGCCGTCCCTTCCCCTCCACCAGAAAATTTCCCAGAAAATGAAGCTCCAGTGATTGCCGCAGCAGGAGGCAGCTGTGCCAAAATCACTGCTCCCACGCACGCAGACACGGGCACGGCCGGCCCCGGAGTACAGCGGGACAGCCCCGAGCACACCCAGCCCTGTAAAAAGGTAATTATCCCATGCGTGGCGGTAAATTAGCGCAGCAAAACACCGCTTAATTCTCACAATGGACTTCCACGCCGGATCAAGAGGTAAAATTACCTCTCCGCTGCAGGGAGACAGGCCCCCGGGTCAGGATTAGGGGTTGCTGCTGAGACGGGGTGGGAGGTTTGGGGGAAGTGTCCTCAGCCAAAATGTGGCTTTGGGGGAAGTTGGGCAGTTTGTCCCTCCTGGATGCTTAGCACAAAGCTGGAGAGGAACAACAAAAATGCTGTAGGTGCATAAATCAGCGCAGAAGTCAGAGCCATGGGCACGCTGGTCTTTTGTTTTCACGTGGTAAGGCGTAAAAATTGGGGATTTTTTTTTAACTGCTTAATTTAAATGACTTCCCCGCAAGAGGAACAAAAAATGGCCATAAAACAACTGGGCCTTGCAGTCCCTTCCACCCCAAGGACACTCAGCCGAAGGAACAAAATAGCCCCTGCTCCAAGGGGCTTGAGATGAAATGGAAGAAGTTTAAGGAGTCCTTTGTATCTTTAAATTCAAATTTGCTGAAGGCGAAGGGAAAAATAAAAGCAACCTTTTCAAAATTAATGTTGATACACTTCCAAAAAACTAATTTTTTTTTAGTCCAAAAGCCCCCGACTGAGCCAAACCCATCGCTGATCATTCTGTAAGTGACACTGAGCCATGCGTGGTGGGGTTTGGGGCTGTCTGGCCTCGACACCCCCATCACACCACGTTTCCCATGGGTTATGGGATGTGGTGGGGGCCCCACACGGCCGCCTGCACACCGAGGCTCCCCCAGCCCTGGGCATGGGACGGCAGCCGTGTAGGGCTGGCAAGGAGCTGGGTCTTTCCCTTCACTCTCCACAACTCAGTCCTGGGGTTTGGAAGGTTTAAGGCACACGTGGTGACCCCCAGGATTCGTGTCAAGGCCCCTGGGCACGTTCCCAGCAGAAAGGGAAGGGAGCAGTGCGCTCCACCAGAGCCTCAGCGGTGACCTGGAGAAAGGGCAGGCGGCGCCGTGCTCAGCCCAGCCTTTCCTAGAACCAGGCAGGGATTTTTCTGAAACCTTTTCCCGCTGGAAAGCGCCGACCGCTCGAAACTTTACGCAGGATTATAGAAATGTAGGTCAGGCAAAAAGTGGCCGAGTGAAAAGCTCCTTGTTCTGCGCCCGACCCCACCACGCTGCTCCTTGGGCACCAGGCTCGGCGAGGGCTGGGCTCCAGGGTGATGAGCACCACAGAGCACCCTGATCTGATCACCAGGACGAAACCAGGCTGGTATTTCCAACCTGATCTGGTGCAAGGCAGGGAGAGGAGAGCCAAAAGGCACCAAAAGCCGAGGTTTGAGCGCCAAGCAGTGCTACCAGCACCCTGACAGCATCCCGGTATTTCACCACAACAACGAGTGCCACGTGCCCTGCTAAGGAGTCCAAAAGCAATGCAGAGCTTTGGTTTTAGTCCATAAATGTGAGGACGTTGCCCTGGCAGGGGGGGTGCTGAGCAGACCCTTGGGATGCGCCCTCAGCTCCCAACCTGCTCCCTTCTCCCTGGGGGGATCCCGGCAGCACCAAGCCCTGCGCCATGAAGAGGGACGCAGGTCTGCATGCCCTGGGAAATATTTCCAGGCACAATGAAGACTGTGCATAAAAGACAGCCAGAAACTAAAACCAAGGCTGGATAAAAAGAGCTGCTATGCTCGCACGGCCAAGAAGCCACGGAGCCTAAGCAGCAACATCTCCCCTTCTTGCTGGCCAACGTCACAGACACATAAAGGCAGGTTTTCAAGGAAAATCACCTTCCAGAATGGCTGAGTGCCCCTGCCAGAGGAGCCCAGGCTGCCCTCTCGAGCTGTGGGATAACTGATTCCTTTTCAACACCTCCCCGTATCGCGGCTGTAATTTACGGGGCTCGTTTAAGCGCACGCGGCCGTGCCTGAGCTCGGCGCCCACGGCGCAGGCACCAGCACCGGGCTCGGAGCTCACGGCCCCCCCGCAGCCACGGCCACGCTCTGCAGTGGGGTTTTTTGTTTGCTTTAATTGAGAAAGGACCAGGGGAAAAAAGAAAAAAAAAAAAAAAAAAGAGAGAGAAACCCTTCTCCCAACCCCTCGGTTTCGTTTTTCAGGTGCCATGATTTATTGATTGGCTCATTCCCTTTTAATAGGCTCTCCCCACCGGAGCCAGGGCGATTCCTGCAGATTTTTTTTTTTCAAAGCTACTCCCATTTGGTGCTGCTTTAAAATCCAACCCAGGGTGCAGGCGGGCCCCTTACCCCCGCTGCTTACCCCATCCTCCCGTTGTGCCCCACGGTGGAAGGCACCCAGCTGGGCTTCGAGGGGATCCCAAAAGCAGAACGACTTCGTCTTGGCCCCATCCCCGGGGCAGGGAAGGGGAGCAGACGCCCCCCAGGCAGACCAGAGCCAGAGGAAGGCGAGAGGAGCCCAGGCTGTGCACCACTGCCCGGCCTTCCTCCCTGCCCTCCTCCTCCTCCTCCCCTGCTCCCACGCCTTGGCCACGATCCAGGGCACGGTGCCCACGGGGACAATTCCCAGCAGATGAGATCGATGTCTCCTTTCATTAAATTTTCCCTTTTAGGTCAAAATAAGAGGACTCAGGGCTGGAGGATGCACGAAAACCCATCCTTTACTGATGGTGATAAGCCTACAACCCAGCTGAGCCATCCCGTGCTGGGAAGGGCTCGATGAAGCAGGTTGTGTGGGGTCAGACCCCGTGGCTTCCCAGCTTTCTGGTCTCTGCTCTCCAGTTTATCCCCAAAAATCTAGTTTGGGACCAGGCAGTCATTAAGGAGACAGACTCCCCACCCCATTACCAAGAGGAGCCAAAAACCACATCGCAACGCACCTCAAGCAACAAGAGTAAGGGGGAAACTGCAAATCCATCCCCTCCTGCATCCCTTCACCACGCCCTGTAAGAAAAGGGACAGCCAGCCCAGTCTCCAGCCATTCAAACCCCCTTAAAGCCCTCCTTGGGACGATGCTAAACCCCTTTGGATACCAGAGCAAGGCTCTCGAGGAGCAGAGAGGGCACGGAGAAGGGCTGCGTCCCCCCACTCCCTCCTGCCCCCTGGCCCAGCTCCACCGGTTCAGCCTGGGTAAAACTGCTCGAAGCCACGTTTTTCATCAGCACGGCAAGCAGGCTTGGCCTGGCGACAAGCAGGGCTCTTTTAAATAATATATATACCAGCCTCGCTCCGCCGCTGGCTGAGCCCCAGCTGACTGCAACCGGGGCCAATCCCCAGGATAAACACAGCCTACCTGGGTTTGGAAGTGCCAGAAGCATGTAGGCACCGTGCGCGAGCTCTTATATAAACAGCGCTGCAAAAACAGCCCTGAGCGCTGTAGGAACACTTGTAGTACGCACTGTACACAAGATGAAGTGTTTGGGAACATTACTGCAACGGGTCCCCCGGGGGGGAGACGCTTTCCCTCCCGCCCGCCTGCCCCACGCTTCAGCCTTAAAGGCAACCCCGAGCTCGGCACGGTGTTCTCCTGCCGGCCTGGGCACGCTGCTCGGTGCTGGGGGATTGATGTCCTGCAGCCCGGGGTGCTCATAGCCAAAGGGGTGCCAGGTTGGGTGCTGGGAGCAGTCCCCATGCTTTTGGGGTGGGGGCGGATGGCGCAAATGGTGCTGGGCGGCCAGCACGGCGAGGAGCAGTCCGTAACATGGATAGGCAAGGGGCAAAGGTGAAGAAAAAGCTAGGAGATGCCCGAGAGCGAGGGGAAACATGGCACTGAGCCCACACGAGGGGCAGCAGCTCGGTGCCCCACTCGTGGAGCAAACCCTCCTGGCTGCTCTGAGCGCTCCCACGGGGCTGCAGCCACGCGGAGAGGTGCCAAAAAGAGCGAGGAGAGGTTCCTGCAGAAACTCCGCAGGCAGGTGCAACGATGGGGGCAGCACCAGTCTTGTCCCTGAGCTATTTCGAAGACCCGTACATCCCCACCCTCCCTCCCTCTACCCGCATTTTCCCTCTAAGCCCGGGTTTCCAAGCAGCTTCCAGGGGGTTAAAAAGGTGTGCGCGCCCGCGGGGCTCCGCTCCCCTCCCTCCACGCCCCCCGCCCCGCTCTTCCCGGCATGGACTTGGAGTCCGGGGGCTCTCCAGATTTAATCTCCAAGACAAACATACCGGAGCTGGAGCCTGCTCCATTTGCACTTCGACCGCAGATATTAACCAGCAGCAGGCAGGCTCACACCTCTGCCCACCTCGCCCCCCTCCCCGGCAGCCCCCTGGCCCCCTCCTCGTCTCCTCCACACACACGGTGACAGCAAATTGCCATCAGTTTTGCAATGAATCCGCGATGGGTGCTTTGCTGGTGTGAGCTGGGAATAAAGCAGTACCCAACACGTGGAATAAAAGCCACCCGGGGGTCCCCTCCGCCCATCCTGAGCCACCAGCGTGGCTGGAAAGATGCAACGAAAGAGGAAAGGGGGGGGGAAAGCAGCACCCAGCAGCATCCCCGGTGCCCCCATGCACTCCAGGAGGAGGTACAGGAGCTGCCGGGATGACTCCATCCAAGCCAGTGGCTGGTACCTCGTGCAAAGGTTCAAAATCATTCAGGCAAAGGTGAAAATCTCATTTCAGAGCAGGATGTGCTAGGCAGCGTCTCAGAGAGGCGGTTAACACCTGGACGGCCTTGTTCAGAGAGGAGGAAGGAAAGGGTCTCCAGGCTATTTGGCAGCCGGAGCCTTCGGTAAACACTTATCTCACATCTTACGTTTCAGTCGGAAGCGGAGAGATTTGCTTCGTTTTCCACAGGGAACAGGAGAGCCGAGCCTGGCAGCAGGGGAGCTGCCGTGCCCCCAAGCCGTGCCGCAGGACGGTGGGAGCAGGAGATACAAAGAGGGACCTTCTGCCCTGCCCTACAGCCTGTAGGTTAAATAAAACCTACTTTCCTCGAAGCCAGCCTGGTCCACAGCCCGCGCTGAGCTCCAGCTTGCTGGATATTCAGCTTCTTTCACCCCTGGGAAATGTGTTTTCATGTGGCACAGGGGGACGCGCGAAGGGAAGCAACTGCGCTCTGTGCTAACGCACCCCCCTCCCGAGCTCACAGCCCTCAGGGAGGTGGAATTGGCTCAAAAAGGGCTGAAAAGCACGAGATCAGCCCAGCCCCACAGCCAAAGGGCCCCACAGCAGCCGGGAACCCAACGGGCAGTGCCCGAAACCCAGCTGTAAAATCGCTTTCTGAAGATGATGCCTGGCTTAATCCCCCACACATCCACGCCGAATTTCTCATGAAAAAGGTTATTATACAACATTTTCGGGAGCAATAAAAATATAAATAGGCCTAAAGGCACCGCAAAATGATGCCATTTTAAGTGCATTTATTTTTTTCCTTTAAATCTGCGGGGTGGTATTTAAAGATGAAGGGAAGGGGGGGGAGGAATACGTGCTGCTCTGTCCCGGTGCCAAACACCCTACAAAGCTCTGGTGGTCTCCCGAAGCCAGCCAGGGGCTCCAGGTCCCTGCTTTAACGACCTCTCCACACCTTTTATGTGCCACCCCGCTGGAATCCATCAAGTATTTCATCGTGGCTGCAGCCTGCAAGCGGTGGCTACCAGCGCCTGAGGAGTGCCCAGCCCTCGGGCTCCCCCCCCTGCAGGAGGGTTTCTCAATATTTGCCCTCGCCGTATCAAAAGGTGGCCGCAGCCCGAGTCCTGCGGTCGCCGGCAGCTCGCTGGTGGTCCCTAAATAAGCCTCCAGCTGATCTCACCCCAAACATCCTCAGGTCCTTGCGGGCTGCCCACAGAAACCTTCAAACGAGCCCCGTGAACAGGAGAGCCACAGTTCCCTCCAGCCACCCTCCTGCTCCGCCAGGGTCCACCCAGGCGGACGGTTCTCAAAGTAAACTCAGTGTTCTTGGGGTTTGCCCAAAATACGAGCCAGCCAGGACAGACAGACGCTGGAAAGGCAACCGAGAGGGAAAGAAGGAGAAGCCGCAAGCCCCGCCGCGCCGGCCAAGTCACGAGCCTGGTGAGCTCCCCGTGGCTCCATGAAGGGGAAGAGGATTTTTCCTGGATTGTACAACTCTCAGTTAACAGCCTCCAGGGACTGAGGGGGCGGACAAAGGTGACAGTGTCCCTCGCTCCCCCATCTCCTTCCATGCCAGGAAAGGTGGGACAAACCCCAGCACAAGCCGGGCTCCCTGGTGAGATGCCTGGCAAACGCTTTCCAGCAGCCTGCAGCAGGTTTGGGGACAGCAGCGGGGTGCCCTCCTGGGGACGTGTGGCTTCATGGACCAAGGTGCCAGGAGAAACAGAGTCTGCTGTCACCTCTGTCCCACGAGGAGGGGCAGTGAAGGTGTCTCAGGACGGTGCCACCTCCTGTCCTTCAGCTTGGGACGCACGGGGGAGCAGGCTGCGCTGTCACTGGGTTGTGGTCCTTCAGAAAGAGCCAAATCAAAGCCCTGCAGGGTTAGCACCGTGCTTTAGGGGGTGCAACAAGCATCTCTCTTACCCACTGCTTTGATTCCTTCTGTAACACTCAGTGCAGCCTCCTGCCCTGGTGGGGTCTCTGCACCTTCCTCCGCTCTCACCAAATTCCCTGGGTTTTCCATAGGGTGAGGGAGGAAGCTCCAGCTCCCCTCTTGCTTTACAAGGCAGCGGTGTCCACCTCCACGTTACGCAGATGGGGAAACCGAGGCCGGCACGGGCCGGGGCCGAGCTGTGCTGTAGGGCTGGAAGCGCCACGGCATGCGCCAGCCCCACGCGATGGCTTTGTTTGGCCCCAGCTCCCGGGAGAGCTCCGCTTACCAAAGCAAACAGCTTCACCTAATCCCACCCAGCAGCAACAACAACGGCTTGTTAATTAAACAGCTTCCCTGCTGCAGCCGCAGCGCTCGCCCAGGAGCCGTGCTGGCTCCACGCACGCCCCGGGTGCCCTCGGACACTGCTCCTGCTCCTTGCCATGGCCGTGCCCTTTCCCAGCCACTCTGCTCTGTCATTTTGTGCCTGGGAGCGCTGCAGCAGCGCCAATCCCCAGGTGACAGCAGGGCAGAAGTCCCTCCTGCCTCCCCTGGGCTCCTCTGACAGCGGGCTGGGGTGACTGTCCCCGTGCAGGACCGACAAGGAATAAAATAAAACCTCGTGCAACCGGGGGGCATTCACCAGCTGCTCAAGCTGGAGGCTTTTTTTTATTATTATTTTTTTTTTAAGGCCAAGAGAGCGCAAGAACAAGCTGCTTTTTTTTTTTTTTTTTTCCATCTGAAGCCTCGGGAGCTGATGAGCCGGGAAACAAGAGTTGCTGCACCAGGCGGAGGGGACAGCGCTGCGGTCTTTAAACATCTGGTTTGCAGCACCCGGGAGCCTGCGTTGGCTGCCAGCCGCACGGCCGGAGCACAGGGGGGTCTTAAAGGCGCTGCAGCCTCCCGTGCTGGGCTGGGCTGGCAGCACTGCTCGGCTCCAGCAGCCCCCAAACCCCACAACTCCATCCTGCCCCAGCTCGGGGAGCCCTAGGGGTGCCCCGGATCAGCAGCGGGAGGTGTTTGTGTCCCCCAGCTTCTCCTCCATCCCCGCCGGAGCCTCCAGCGCCCCGAGCTGCTGATGCTCAGCGAGATTTGCCGCCCTGCTGCCCAATATTCCTCGCTGAAATAAGCTGTCATCACTCAGGGCTTAGCGAGAACTCCAGCCCATGGGGCAGGAGGACACCCGAGAGCCATATCCCTGAGTTTAGGCCCCACGGCAGCCAAAATGAGCCCAGACCTGATTCCCCTGAAAGGGCACAAGGGCCCTGACCCAGGCAGCCAGACTCAGGCAGCCCAGCTCCACATCCCTGCTGCCAGCCCAGGGACAGGGACGCACCGAGCTCCTCTGCTCCCGAGAGAGAAATATTGGGACAGACATCACCAGACAGGACCCAGAAGGCAAAAATGCCCGTGTTGCTTTCCCCACTGCTCCCGGACGCACGGAGGCTTCCCAGCTCCGTGCACACCCACACGGCCAGGGGCCGGTGGTCAGCAGGGACCCCCGAGCATCCTGCACCCCTCAGGTATCCAAGTTTTGGTCTTGCTCCTTCCTGGCCCGGGGACAGAGCGGAGCTGGATCCGCGGATCCAGGCACTTTCCCTCCTCACCTCAGGGAACACGCATGAATTTGAGAATTTCCTTGCCAAGTATCAATTGTGCAGATGTTGAATTCTTGGCAAGCACCACCAGCGTGCTCCCTGAGGTAAGAAGGAAAACTCTCCAGAGCACAGGCTCTGGCTAAACACATTTCTGGAGCCCTGTACCCACACACCGGGCTTCCAGAGGGGTCCCTGTAAGCCAAACCATGCCTGGGAGCAACCCCATAGCACGAGGCAGGGCAGATCCGTGCCATCTGTGGGATTTCCACCTTGTACTTTGTTTCCCAAAGGTGTGCGCCTGCGAATTATTTTGGTCCTGGCCCCACACGAGCAGGGATGATCCCGAGCCAGAGCATCACCTCCGGGGCTCCTGAGATGAGTCACGGGCAGCTTCCCAACAGCACCCATGGGGAAAGCACACGCACGTGAACGCATCCCCCTCCTGCTGCACGGTGAACCCAGCTGAGATTTCGGACCAGCAGGAAAAATAAGAGGAGAAGCACCCTGCAGTAAAACAACCTGCTTGGCCGGGTGATTTAGCACACATGGGAGCAGCTGATTTTCTTGAAAAAGCACGGAAAACAAGAGAAACCCCACAAAAACAAGAGGGCAGAGGTAACACGGGTGAGCTGCACCCCGCGGCGGTGCCCGCCAGGTCCTCCCGGAGCCGGCACACCGCAGAGCCCCGCAGCCATCCGTCGGAAGGGCAGAACACGATCCTCTCGTTATGTCAAAGCCTTGGCAAGCTCCCCCCTGCGTCGCATCCTGTTCGCCGCTTCGTATCCGGCTTGGGAATTCCAGGAACATCTGCACGCGCCTCCCGCCCGGCCGCGCAGCTGCGTGCCCGTACCTGCAGCGCGGGCGCGCTCCCCTTCCACCCACCGTGCCACCCCCGCCCGGGGCAGGCAGCCCCAAACCAGCCCTTCCCCTACATCCCGCTGCCCCCCCCCGGTGCTGTTCTGTCCCCCGCCAGCCCTTTCAGTCCGTAAATAAATCAGCTCAGCCGTAACCCTCACTCCCCCTGAAGCACGGCGCACGCATCCGGAGAGGAGCACGGATGTTCACTTTCTTCCCACCCCCCCAAAAAACAGAGCTCGTCCTCCCCAGGTCTGTAACAGGCTGAGATAGGAGCATCGCTCACAAGTCACCAGTGAGGAAGATGAGGGTGGCTGTGGGTGCTGCACACACGCAGCAGATGGGTGTCAGCCCACGGGTGTCACCCTGCCAGGGCGCACGGGGTGCTCGCAGCCCCTGCCCCACGCAGGTTTTTCAAAGGGCAGCTGGAAAACGCAACAGACCCCGCGCTGAGCACCCCGTGGTGCTGGGCAGAGCAGCAGGGCTCTGCAGGTCACCTGCTGCCACGGCTGGAAAATCCTCCAAGGGCACCTGCCCTCCCGTCCTGCCCCTTTTCCAAGAGCTCCAGCAGCTTTCGAGGTGGGACAAAGCTCCCCGTGGAGATGCTGATGGAAAAGGGGCCGGAGGAGAACAAACGGCCCCCCTCCGACCCTCGCCCGCAGCAGACGGAGCTGGCAGGGCCGTGTTTTCCTGAGTTTTATGAGGATCAGAGCTTACCTGGCATGTGCAGGCTGAATAATAACCCCTTGTGGCGGTCTGCTGCTGGGTGGGACCATGGGGGAGGCAGGTCCCAAACCCCACAGCCAGACACGTGCAGACACCACCGGGACCACCAGGCAGTGGTTGCCCCGTGGAGGGGTTCGGTGGCCCACACTGGTCCTGTTTGGAGCTCAGGGCTGGCTTCACCAGTCTTCCCCCCACAGGGACAGATGCCCCTCTGCACACACTTCCATTCCCCTAAGGCGCACGCCTGCCCCAAAAACCTGACACTGTGTTTTCTATTCTCTTTACACAGCAGCTGAGAGCGGCTCCATGCGAGCAGCAGTTACCCCGTGTTTATTTTAGCGCTGCAGCAAAGCTCAGTTTTTAAAGGACGGGCTGGTTTTGGTGGCTCTGACTTGAAATTCTGTTTAGCCGAAAAGAAGGGGAAAAAAAAATGAGGGAAGAGGGGGGAAGAAGAAGGTTGGGGTGAAATTTAAGAAGCCCCGTAAACTTTGCTGAGCCCTGCTGAACATCCCCTAAAGCCCTGTGCTCCCAAAGAGGCAAACAGACCCTGGTGTTATTGGGCACGGTCAAGCTCTGTGAAAACCTCCACTTGCAAAGTGCAAGGGCTCAGCCGGGCACCACAGCCTCATCCTGCCCCAAAACTCCCCAGCAATGGGACAGGCTGCCAGGACAGCACCTACAGCCTCCCTGGAAGGAGCTGGGTGAAGCTGTGGGGACTGACACGAGGACAGCAGGCAGCCCAGGACGGGGCACGCGTGAAATGCCTCCGAGCTCCTTCCCAAAGAAATCCTCCTGGAGCAGCTCAGCACAGCGGTGCTGAAGCCATCCACATCCCCACCATGTCCCACTCCTCGCGTGGACCACCGAGCGTCGGGCAGGATGCAGCACCTCCAGTGAGGATGCCAGGGGTGGGGGAACAAAAGGTGAGAGAAACTTTGCTTAATTGAGAAACTGCCTCCAGGCCACGCTTGCCTGAGGTCATACAGAGGAAAGCAAGGTTCCTTTACAGCGTGCTCATTCACCTGAAACGAAAGCAAATAGAGAGGGCTCCAAGGCAGGAGAGGAAAGGAAAAATAAGGATTCAGATGACCTTGGCTGGAGCTGGGATATGATGACTGCCCAAAAACCAGAGCGGGTGCAGACTCCTGCCCCATCGCCAGAGCAGCCTCACTCGGTCTGCTCAGCCCAAAGCCTCGACCCCAGGCACAAACCCTCCTTGGTCAGCAGCACCGAGCTGCTCGGGGAGGAGCAGCAGGAGCCGTGTGGGCACCTCCTGGGCAGGTCAGGACAGCCACATCGTCTCCCAGCTGCTTCTCCTTAACTCCCCTCGTTCACGGCTGGGGACGCGCGGCGCACAGGCTTGGTGCGCTTGGGGACACCAAATCCCGCAACCCCTGCGCCACATCCCCCCGGAGCAGCTGGGCTCTTGGCTCCTCCTTTAGCACACAAGCTCCCAAGGAAATCGGTGAGCTGCAAGGAGCCCAGATCCTTCTGTGGATCTTGGCTTTAGCAGTGGTTCTCCTGGCTGGGATTTGCAGGCACGAGGCCCTGCGCCCTGGTGGGGAGGGCAGCGCCGCGCAGCATCCCCCAGCTGCCAGCCCCTTCCCGTGCCCCCGCCTGCCCCCCAGGGCTTCCCGGCAGCAAGGGGAAGCGACCCCAGGCTGCTGTGCTGCAGGACATGCCCTGAACATCCAAAAATGCCTTTTGCTCCTCGACCTCCTGCCCTTTCATCAAGCACAGCCTCCAAAGCTGCCTGCTGAGACACGGTCTGGGGCTTCAGGTGATGCTAGGAGGGAGGGAGGGGGAGCACGCCACGGGACTGCGTTTTGCTGCCGTTCACCTGCCCTCTGTGCTACCGAAAGCCCCTTTGGGTCCGTGTAAGCACATCTGCAGAGATTTCCCTCCTGATAAACTGCCTCGACACCAGCAAGACTCCAGTGCCGAAGGCAGGGTGAGGGCTCTGCCACTCAACCCTTCTGCGCCCTTCCTCGTATTTCAAATCCGCCTTTTTCCTCCAGGAAAAAAAAAAAAATCTTCAAAGAGCAAGGACAAATCTGGCCGTGCACTCCAGCACCAGGAGGGAGGGAAGGAGGGAGCAGCACACGGGACAGCATGAAGGAGCAGCAGCACACGGCGAAAGCTCCAGGGCTGCTGGGTTTGGAAACGCAGCACAGCAAAGCCCATCAGCATTTGGCACTTGGTGCCCTGTGGTGAAAACAGACTGGTTTGGGTTTTTTTTTGCAAGTTTTATTCTCCTCAGAGGGCGGAAGGAAGCTCTTTCTGTGCTCAGAGCAGCACAAGGGCATCAGTAGCAGTCAGTGCGAGGTCCCTCCCGTCCCATCTGGATTTAGCTCCTCTCCTCAGCTCTCGGAAAAAAAAATGCAGAATTGTCCCTAAAAACAGCAGCTGCCCAGCCACATTTCGGGGCAATGCAAGCCCCAGTGTGGAAGCGAAGCCCGTTGGAGACCCTTTTCCCTACCATTGGCCACACTGCACCGCCGCACATCTCCCTCGAACGCCACCTGCACCGGGATAAAGGCGCTTTGTGCACCGCCGATCTCTCAGCACGTTTCCATACAGGTCGCAATCACGCTGGACTTATCTGAACAGGGCTTTGAAACCCTCCACCCCTCAGCTCCCAGCACGACCGCAGGTGTCAGCGTGACATTAACGGGAGGCTGGCACCCGGGCACGGCAAAGGACGGGCACCCATGGGTGGGAGCGGAGCAATGCGCACAGAGCTCAGCCCGAGCTCAGCCCTCAAGGCTGCAAAAAAGCAGCAGGACAGGGGCCTGGGGTGGCACACAGCCCCTCTGCAAATCTCAGAGGTGGCAGAGCAAGGAGGCTGCTCCCACCCGCACTCACACCCCTTCCCCACCTCCCGAGGGAGCGGGATGGCGGCCCGATGCGTGCGGTCCCCGTGGCGCTCACTCGCCGGAATATAAGGTTAAAGGACAGAAAGAGAAAGCAAGCGCGGGTCTGTCCAAGAGCAACACAATTTGGAACCTTGTTTGGAAAAATTAATCATTCTGCAACATTTCAAGAGAACGGAGGTGGATGGAGAGAGAGAGAAAAGGCAGTCTGGAAACACAGAAACTCCCGTCAGCTTTCTATCCACAATCAGAAGCGAGGCCGGGAAATACAGAAACACAACATGTTGTTGATGACTTTTCCATTAAATACGAACATTTAAACCCCCTCTTTGTATTCAGGCCTTTGCTCGCAGCCTCAGCAGGCCCCACTTCTTTTTCCCTTCCCTCCCTCCTTTTTAATAATAATAATAATAAAAAAAAAAAAAAAAAAAAAGTTATATGACTTTAATTAAATGCACTTATTAAAAGGGTGAAATATTTGGAGAGGCTGTTTTTACGCTGGAGGCACATTTTCCAGCATGCTGCAGAGTGTCTGCATCCGCCCGCCCCAGGCAATTTTTAATGCACAAATAAATCCCCACCTGAAGTGCTGACAGGTTATTATGCAGCGTGGCAGCCAACTAAAGTAAACACAGGGGCAGAGTTTTAACCTCTTGCAGGCGCGGAGCCTCTCCCCCGCCGAGGCGGGCTCAGGTGTAAATGACCAGCAGCAAAGCCCTCTTCCTGCAGCTCCTCCCCGTGCTCCCGACGCCTCCGTCCCCGACCCCTTTGCCACCCGTTGGGGACGAGGTGTGCTGGCACCAGAGCATCGTCCCGGGCAGCCTGTTCCTGCCTCTCCAAGCGTTTTTGGCTGGCACATCCAGCAGAGCTGCCCGCATCCAGCAGTGGCCACGGCGCTGCAGCCTCCCAGTGGTGCTGGGCACGTTGCAGGGGTCTGGGGACAGCTGGGGACCCTTCCCCTAAGCCATTTGCCTCTTGCTCAGCACCACAGCAGCCGTCCCCAGCCACGCTGCAGAGGAGAGGACGGGCGATGCCCATCCAAGCACCCCAGGACGAGCCACAGAGGCAGCGTTTTCAAATTAGCTGCATCCGATTTGCATTGATGTTTCCAAAGGCAAGCCCAGGGTTTGCAGGTGCCCTTATCAGCACGAAAGATCGAGCAGATAATCACCAAACTGCAAACAAATAATCCTCCGAATGGGAAGGGGATGGACAGAAAGACCCAGGGAGGGCGGGTGCCAAACCTCAGTCAAATTGCTGCTTTTTTGTTAAGATGACACCAGGGACACCAGGCAGCTCCCCCAGACGCAGCCAGCAGCCCTGCCGGGCTCTTGCCACATTTGGGAATTAAATCCAAGCGTCCCCATCCAGGCACCCAAACGTGCTCAGGTCGCAAGCCTCCCACCACAATTAACAGCAACTAAGAACCGTGCGCTCGAGCCCTGCGAAAGCCAAACCCTCGGGGTGTCTTCAAAGCTGAACTGCCAAAAAAAAAAAAAAAGGAAAAAAAAGGAAAAAAAAGGCAACCCTCAGAGGCAGCGGCTACCTCTTCAAGTTGATGCACTGAGCTCTTCTCTTCCAAGGCTGGCAAGGTGCTGCACCAACCCGCTCCTACAGGTCACAGCTTCAGGACACTGGCACAAAGAGCCGCATCCCAATCTCTGGCACGTCCCCGCGTGAGGGACCCTCTGCCAAAATAATTGATTTACGCAGAAGAGCGCGAGCTGGAGAGAGACCAAGAGGCAGGTCAGCCACCTGCAAGGCTTCGTCCCATCGTCACACAGCCCAACAGCAGCGACTCCTCTTCCCTGGGCAGGCTGAAGGACCTCAGCACCATCCTGCCCGTGGTTCCCGCACGGGTCACTTGGCCAGCCCGCGACGGAGACAGGCTGGAACAGAAACGTCTCCCTTGTCTTAAAAAATTAAGGCTTCGGCTTTGCTTCCACATCTGACAAGACGCCGCATGCTTTGCTAATCCTTGGAGGAGATTAACTTTTTATTTAGAATTCTTTCCTCTAAATGTGGCAATTATGAAGGTGTTTTTTTCTTTTTTTTTTCTTTAAGCTCTTGGCAAAGAGAACACTTTCTCCGAGTTGGCTGCAACAGTTTAGTTAAACGGGGATCCTGGTCTTCATTTCCCTTCCCGAGCAAACCCTTCTTGTGCAAGGGATGCTTGCTTAGGGTTAGCTTGTGGGACAGGGGCACCAAACGCCTCCATCGGCGGGGCTGCACGCAGGGCGCATCTCCACTGGGGGGGGTCAGGTTCAGGTAGGGGAAGCCCCCATCCCCAGGAAGGTGCCCACCCCATCACAGGGGATCGAGGAGCCCCCCGTCCCCCTGCCAGCCTGCACACACGAATCCACAGCTGTGCTCTGCATTTGTGAGGGGAATGAAGATGCCAATGCCCGGTGGAGATGAGGAGGCAGAAATGTGCACAGCCCCCAGGAGATCGCTCTGCTGCTAAAAAGAGGAGCATCCATGGAGACGAAAGGTGTCTTCTGCTGCAGGGAATCCCCAAATCCCACAGTCACATCGAAGAGAACAGCTCTGCTGAGCCTGGGGACAGCCCTCGCCTCTCCATGGGCTCAGGAAGGACGCAGAAGCAACCTCCTCACCACAGGGGATGCAGAGGAGCTGGGAAACACGGCTTTTATCAGCTGTACATAAAGTCCCAGTTCTCATAGATGGTTTTCGGGGCCTGGCATCACAGATTCAGCACTGACAGCTGCTCAGAAGGCGCCTCAATGCAGCACCTCTAACACAGGGAGACCCCTGGGTGCAGGGAGCGTTTGGACACATGGGGCTCTTCAGGACTCAGCCCGCACGTCGATTTCAAACAACAAAAAAATCAACGCAGCCCCCTTAGGCCATATACATTTATACGTGCACATAAACCTAAAACCCATGAGAGCGGCTCCAGCAGCGGCAGAGCAGTTCCCATGAAACTGGAGGAAGGATGCCCCGAACACAGCCCAGGCAACGCTCGCTGTATACAGACACCAAAAAAAAAACTGTATCGGGCGCCTGTAAGCTGTCAGAAAGCATTTCTGCAGCTTTGGCAAGACAGACACAACCAATTTAGCGCGGCCTCGCGGAGGTGTATTAAGCTGTCAGTCTGGATGATCTGAATTTAATCACTCGGAGCAGATCAAAGCGCCGCAGCACTATCGGTGGCGGGTCGGACACGCGGGGATCAGCGGAGGACGAGCGCGCACCGGCAGCGTGCGGGAGCACCAGGAGCCTCTGCACAGGGTGCAAACACCCCGGTGCGCTCCCGGGATGCCCCCTGCCCACGGGGACCCTCCCTCCATGGGGCACCGGAGCTCCCTGAGCTCCCCTGGGGGGCACAACGGATGGCCGGGCACCGCCGTGATTGATCCCAGCTCCCAGGTTAACCATGTAAGCTGCCCTCTGCCAGGGAGCACGGACACCCCAGGAGCACGGACACCCCAGGAGCATGGACACCCCAGGAGCAGCTGCAAACAGGCAGAATTTGTCCCCCTGTGGGCTCAGCAGGTGGGTGTTCTCCTGGAGGAGACCTGCTATTTCCAGACCTGCCCTGATCTGCGCCCCCGAGGGTCTCACCAAGCTCCCACCTCCTCACCAAGCTGCCCGGGGGGGGGGAAGCACCACTTCCACGAGGATTTCCCCGTGGTGCCGCTCTCTGCAGCCCGCTGAGGTTTGCAGCTCCCCACCCAGCACACCGCAGGCTCAGGATGAAGCAGGACGCCCCTCGCTGCATCCCCAATTTGTGCCCACGTGCCCAGCCAGACCTGCAAGCTGCACGAGTGTCTCTGCCCCTCAGACCTCAGAAAGCTGCCCCTGGATGGGGGGTCCCAGCAGGACCCCACTCGTGGCTGGGAACAGAGCCACCAACCAAGGGGTGCCACCTGTGGGACTGCTCGTGGGCACGTAGCGGCACACGGGGCAGCGCCCGGGGGATTTCAATCAACCCAGCAGCAGGAGGAGAAGCTGGTGGGACAGCTGCCTGCCCCCCAGCACACGGCCAGGAGCAGCAGCATCTGCCCTGCCCATGGAAACGGCACCGGTGACAGCAGGAGAGAATCAGGGACGTCTCCAGTTGCAGCAAAAAAACAGAAAGCAGCAGCAGCGTGACAGCACGGCGCTCATTCCCGGTGCTGGCAGCGGTGCTGTGCAGTGCCACCGACTTTTTGGAAGGTGCAGAAGCTCAGCCCAAGCTCCGGCAGCCACCCGGGGCTGCAGCGAGCTTCCCACCCAGCTCCAGGCCAGCCCTTTACATAAACCTAATTAGCAGGGCTCCGCTTTCCGCGCGCCAAATGGCTCCGCTAATCCTGGATTTGTTCTCCTGGAAACTAATTTAAGCGCACGGTGCCAGCCAGGCCGCTCACGTGGCGCGGGGCGAGAGCAGCCCCCAAATCTCTCTGCCCCCAGGAAGGAGCCGGTGGAGGTAGGGCAGCCTCGCGCACGGCACTGCCCGTACGCATGGGTGGCACACACTTGGGATCCTAATCCCCTAAAATGGCTCCAGAAAGATCTGCTGCTAAAAAAAAATATAAGAATCTGAAGAGATTTGGGGAGAAAGGCAGCCCTCTGCTCCTCGCCCTCCTAGCAGCCAGGTCGTCACCAGCACTGGAGCACGGTGACACGAAACTGGTTTGTAAGAAATAAAAAGTCCCCAAAATTGACCATACAGGCAGTTGTGTTTACACTCCTCTGCATTTGTTGGTGGCTTTTGGAAATTCAGGGCTGCGTTTTCAAGCCTGACTCTGCACAGAAAAGGGCTACAGTCGCTGAAAAAAAGTGAGACTACAATGAATTGACTCCGGTGTCTCCAATTTTAAGAACAAATAAGCATCTCCAAGCTTCTGCTAAACATACAGGTCCAGAAATTGGGGTCACTGGGGCTTTCCTCACTGGGGCTTGGAAGGATGCGGGGTGTCTCACGCCCACCCGGGAAGCCTGGCGGTGCCCTTGGGGTTAACCAAAGCCCTTGGACCCCCTCGCTCCCCCCTGCTGCTGATTTCGGAGGCAGGGAGCTGAGCCTGGGCTCTTTGGCAGCCCGGTCACGGAGCGGCGTGCCGGGTGCTGGCCCAACACCCCCGGCTTTCATTTCCTCCTCTCATTTCTCTGTAGTGTCCATTGAGGCGCCCTGAAGGAGAGCCTTTGAGCCAGCTCGAGAGGTAACACAAGCCCCAGGAAGGAGAGACAAAAGGGATCCCGTCCGGTCAGCAACTTCATTTCAAGTGCACGGGCTGGGGGGGGGGCCAGGAAGGGCCCCCTGGAGATCTGGTGCCCCCCCGGGATGCACCGTGCCAACCTTCATCCCCAGCCCCTTACCGAGGGCATAAATCTCACCAAAAGCTGAGCTGTGAGAGCAAAGCCCCATGAGCAAAGCCCCGTAGCCAGGCTCCAAAGCTCAGCACATGTAATTATGGGCTAATTATCTCACGGGAGGAGGAAGGGGGGTGTTCAACCTCCCAGTTCCTCGCAGCTGGGGAAGGGATAGGGGAGCACAGGGTCACCGTGCGCATCTGAGCGGCTCCTTTGGAGACAGGAGCAAAGCTGCTCCAAATCCTAAAGGCATGGCTCTGGCATTACAGGACAGACCTCAATAACACAATGCAGAAATTGATTTTAACTGAAAAATCAGCAGCTCGGGAGAGAGAGGTGGTCTTAGAGGGAAGCAGCCCCTCCAGCACTGCTCTGATTTACCCGCAGACCCCAGCCTTAAGAGCTGCGCACAGCAGCTCCAGCCTGGGGCAAACCCCTCCGGAGCAAATCCAGCCCTGCCAGGGCTCAGGATCCAGCCCCAGCATCACCCAGAGCTGCCACCAGCCCTGCACACGAGGAGGGTCCCGGTTCCTCGGACTGGACCCTCTCGGAGGTCAGCCCCAGCGCCGCCCCCGTGCCTACGTGATGGGTTTCACAGGGCACCAGCTCGCTGCTCGGCGTTTCTCGAGCCAAGTGCGAACGTTTTCTTTCCTCCTCTGCGGAAAGGTGAAGCAAGGACAGCTGCAGCCAAGCGTCATCCAGCCTCGGAGAGCTCTGGCAGCGGCGCTCAGTTCTGCAGCAATTTTTAATTTATAACCGCGCTCACGGTAACCTCGGAGAAAGGCAGAAATTGGACTCCTAATCCCCCAAATTAAAGAGGATCCAGAAACCATCATTTGGGAGCTTTCTTCCTTCTGAGCTTTCCACTAGAGGACTTTGTTTCTGGCTAAGGAAGGTTGGCTTTCCCAGACAGCCTGAAATAAGTGTTAAATCCAACACTTCTACGCGGCTCAGCATCCCAGAAGGATCCCGAAGGCCTCTGTGAGGGAAAACCCCACCTCCTGGGCAGGCTGTCTGCGTCTCCTGGGATATTTCAGATCTTTCAGACCCGCCTTGCCCATTCCCTTGAAGCAGCAGCAGCTCTGCAAGCCTCCTCCCGCTGCCCGAGCACGAAGCCATCCGGCACCGGGGCGTTTCCAACAGACCCAGGGGCACCCGAGCCCCGCCACGGGCTCCCAAGGATGCGCTCTGAGGATGCTCCCTGCTCCTGGAGCCGTGCCTTATCGGCGGCGGCACAGCAAACGGGCAATAAACGGGCCCCCGCGGTGCCTCTGGTGCGCCACAGCTCTCACCCATCGCCGCTGCCCTCCCCGGGTGCACCCCGGGCAGGTCGGCTCGCTTTCATCCAGCGGCACCGGGTTTTGCTGAAAGCCTGGCGAGGGCTCAGGAGCGGTGGCAGAAGTGCAGGTTCAGGAGGTGCTTGGGAACTTTTCGCTCCCCAGCATCCTCCTGTTGGGCACGGGAAGGACAAGGTGGGTTTTCCGCACGTGCTCCACCCTCGCTGTCCTTCCAAATGGAATTACGATGGCTGTCAGACCCCATCACCAGTTCTCCCAGGTTCGACCAGACCAAAATTTCCAGCACGGGCTCTGCAGGGCGCTGGGAAGTCAGGACAGGGGGGGCTCAGCCCTGGCTCCGGGTGTGGAGGTGTTTCACATGGATGGAGACCACCTACCCGTAACTGCTCCCCCGTGACACGCACGGGGCCAGGTTCACCACCCGTGGCCACTCCAGGAGCTGCAGCAGAGCCCCACACATCATCACCTTGACCCTGGTGGGTGCTGGGCTCTGCTTCCTCCACCCAGAGCCACCCACCAGAGCTCTCAGGGGACACGGGTGCCAGCTCTCCCCTCTCCAAGCAAGCAGCGACCCCCAGGAAAAAAAATAAGCCAAAATAATTAAACAGCTTGGAACAAATCAAGAAAAAAGAGAAGGAAATCAGAACCTCCTCTCACGGCCAGACCTTTTCCTTGACCAAAGTTTCTGAGGACGCAGCAGCATTTAACCCATTAGGCTGTCCCCAAGGGCCACCTCTGCCACCAGCGTCACCCCCTGGGCCGGTCGCACGCCCTGGCTGGGCAGGGGCTGCCCGCGTCCTTGGTGCGCACAGAGCAAGCAGCGGGTTATCTGCCCTCAGCAAACAACCAGGCCGTTAAGCACCGGGGCTGAGACAATATTTAATTACCCCGACCGTGGGAAGGGGGCAGCGAGGGGGAGGCAGAAACTGCAGGGGAAATTCCACGGCCGGAGATTAACCGGAGCTGAGAGCCAGCGCTGACAGGCTGGCAGACGGGTACGGTGCCAGCGCTGCTCGGTTAACCCGGAGAGCTCCCCGGCAGCCCCGAGGAAGGCCGGGTGCCTGCCACATCCCAAACGCCAGTAGGTGGAGAGCACAGCACCAAAACCAGCACGGGACAGTGGGGTGCTCCTCCTGCGTGGGGCTGGATCCTATTTCCCAGGAGGGCAGAGCTGCTCTGTGCCTTCTCCTGCCCTGCTGGGGGGGCTGGAGCTGTTCCTACAACACCAACCTTCAGCTCTGGATCCCCACAGCTCCATAGGGCCAGCCCAGACTTCCCCCAGACCTGCCCTTTGTCTGTGGACACCCCAAAACCTCTCCCAGTATCTCCTCCATCCCCAGCAGGCAGACAGCCTCCCCGGGCTGTCCTGCCCCACTACCAGCCCTTGTGGGGTCCCCGGGGGAATTTGGCAGCCCCGGCTCACCCGAGCGATTAGGAGAGACAGCAACAAGGTTGCATCAGACAGACAGGAATGTGCTGTGAAGGGCAGCGAGCACAGACATCAGCTGAAGGTGTTAAAGAGCCCGGCAGGTTGTTTATAACCCGCCGCCAGCGACCCATTACCCATTAATCCCCTGCCAACGCTGCTCGTTATGAGCCAGGGCTCCCACAGCCGGGTCTGAAGGGAGACCCCAAAGCATGGGGAAACCCAAGGATCCCGGTGGCACTGCCCTCTCCTCACCCCCAGAGAGGCCAAGCAGCCCTGGTCAGGTCATGGAGACCCCAAAGAGAGCTGAGGGACCACGTCCAGGGGAGGAACCCACAGCAGGATCCCGCTCCGAGGGGACCTCCTGGTGAAATCCGGGTGCTCCGTCCCAGGTCCCACCCTGGCCAGGCTCAGGACGATGCAGAGACCCACGCAGCCTCCTCCACCACCCCTGTTAGGATGCTCTCGGCAGGCCCCAACACGTTTTAAGATCAAGGTTAGATGCATTATAGAAGCAGCTCTGCCCACATTTCGGGTTGCAGGGGAGCAGCGGGAGGCTCTGCTCCTTCCTGCGCCCTACGGATGGTGCTGAGCCCCCGGGGCAGGGCTGCAGCAGGAGGGGGGGAAGCCCCCCAGCCACCGCGCCCTGTCGCCTTGCTAACTCTCACACCTCCCAGAAGCAGCCAAAACCTCCTGGGACAGGTTTGGGGAGCTGCAGAGAGCAGGTTTTATTTTACGAGCATCCGGATGAGCGCGGGCCAAGAAGGGGAGGTCAGCGCCGAGCTCGCTCCACCTGTACTGACATCACAGCATCCCTCGTCTGCCAAAAAACATGGAAACAAAACACAGCCCTTACAGGGACACCCTGAGCGTGTCTGGGGCTGGGAGATGCCCCTGCAATGCTGCTGCTCAGCACCCTCCTGCCTGCATGCTGTGCTTTGGTTTCACCCCATAGCCCACAGTTACTCGCCAGATATTCGGTTCCCCTGCTGCCAGCACCAGCTGCTTCCCCTCAGCCAGTCCCAGCATGAGGCCACACACACAAAAAAAGCCAGATCTGCCTCAGCAGCGATGAGCTGAGCATTTTCAGCCCCCTCTGAAACTGCCCAAGCATTTTTGGGCATTTGCTTCTCACCCCCAGCGCACCGCTTCCAGCCAGGACTGATTCACCTCTGCCCAGCTCAGCCCCCAGGCAAACATCAGGGAAGGAGGAAAAAGGACAAAGCCTCGCCAGGTGGAAGTCAGGGAGGAGAAAGGGATGCTCTGAAAGGAAATGTCTTAACGGATTTGTAGTCATTGTGGTGCTTTTCTGTTCTCCTGAGGAGCCTGGATGTTCCGGATTGTCCTAAGACCCGAGCCCGATGCGTTGCAGCCACAAGTTTTACACGGGGGCTCTTGAGCAACTTCTGTGACTTGCGAGTCCCAGGCTTCTTAACCAGGAGGCTTTAGGAAATCCCACCTCTAATCCCTGTGCTGCACTAGCTGCCTTTCCCTTCTGTAAAAAGGGGCTAACGCCTTCCTGCCCCACAGCACCGTTGTTAACCCAGGTTTGGAGCCGCAGGTTTGGAGACGAGCCCTGCAGCACCCAGAGCTCTGGGACTGCTGCACGAGCAGCTGCTCCCCCTCTGCTTCCTTGGCATCCTCTGCCTGAGCAAACACAGGGTTCCCAGCTCTTGAGAAGGGGAAAATCACATCCAGAGACACCTGCAGGCACCGAGAGCAGGGTCAGGGCTCTGCCCGTCCTGGCCACGGCGCAGGAGGAGCAGCGCAGTCGGCTCGGGCGCCCGGCCAGACCTCGGAGGGGGCAGCTACCCGAGAAGCCTGCAGCTGCTGCAGAAGTTTTGCATTTTTATCTTTTCCTTCTCTATTTGCCATGGGAAATAAAGGCCCAACCTCCAGCTCCCACTGTTTCCATCCCCAGGTGGGAACCCAGGGAGCAAACCGCCCCGCCAGCACGTGGGCACGGAGCAGCCGCGCCGCTCCCCCAGCTGATAAAGCCCTGGGGTCCTGCAGGGCACCCCCCAAGTGGGTTTTTGTGCTCCCTGGGACTTTGTGCTCTGCTCCTGGTTCCCTCCATGCCTTTGGAGAAGTTGCTTCATCCTGCAGAGCCTCCGTTTCCTCTCTTGAAGAACAAAACAGAGCCAGCCGCCGCCGTACCTGCCTGCCCAGAGGGGTTACCAGGCTGCCAGGGCTTTACAAAACTCTGAAACCGTGACACAGAAAGCGTGAGAAAAGCACAGCACGAGGTTGTTTTTACGATTAAGAAACTCGGGCTGACTCACAGAGTCGAGGCGGCGTATTCCCAGAGCCCAGAGCACACATGGGGCACCCACCAGAGCAGGTCCCAAAGCAGGCACGGGGTAACGGGGACCCCGGCACCTTGAGGTTCCCATTGGCACACCCCAAAGCATCCCCTGCAAGGGGGGCAATCAGGGGAGCAGCACCCCTCTGCACATAGCAGCCCCACAGCTGAACATTCCCAGCCACATCCACAAAATGAGTTATTTTATCTCCTACAGAAAGATATCCTCAAAGCCCAGCTCGTCCTTTAGCATCTGGGGAGCGCGCCGAATTTTCCTTGCCCTTTAAATCACTTCTTCTGCCTCCCCTCCTGCCCACACCCACTCATTCAGCGCTATTTATTATTGCTACTGATTTCCTAATCTCTAGCACATGATGCAAGAACAGGGCTCGGGACAATGTTACACATTAAGACCCAGGCACAAAGCAGCGATGTGGGAAAGCTCCGCTCTGCACAATAAATAACTCGGAGAAGCAGGAGCGGGGCAGCAGGTCGCCCTCCCCCAGACAGGGGCATTTGCAGCAGGCACAGCCCAGATGGGGATGGGGAAGATGCTGGGGGTAAAACCCACATTGCTTCTCCCTGCTCCTCTGGGACCATCTCGCATTTTCCTAATGCCCATGGCAGGGGGAGCAGCCAAGTTGGACACCTCAGGGGGATCTGAGGCAAGCTGGAGCTTTCTGCCCCTCCACAAAAAGGATTTTTACCTAAAATTTAGAGGATGGTGGGACAGATAAAGGGCTTGCTGCATGCAGGCGAGTCCAGCTCTGCAGCAGCAGCCCCAGGCTCCAGCTCAGACACCAGCCCAGCACCCTTTAGTTTTATATTTATTTTATTTTGGTTTTGTCATTTACCAAAATTTGGTCCAAACCCCAACCTGCCCAGGAGCAGAGAAAAGCCTGAAAGTAAAGCAAAGGACCTGCAGAAGACGAGGTCAATAAAAGGACCTGCAGAGCCCTGGTGCCGTTCCTGCAAATCCAGCAAAGCTTCAAAAGGGACAGCGAGCCACAGAGCTTGGTGGCCAAAAGACAACGACAACAAAACCCCTGGAAGAAGCCAGGCACGGCATGATGAAGGAAAACAAAGCAGAAAGAACAGAGGGAGGGAGAGGGCAAGGGCACAGGATGGAAAAGGAGAGCAGGCTCTGCTTGGAGCACGCTCTGCAGCCCGCTGCTGAAACTTCCCGCTTGTGTGCCAGGCACTCACGAATACTAATCAGAACTGAAAAAATACCAAACAATTAGGAAGGAAAGTCTCTTGGCAGGGTTTCTCCTGGAGACGTCGGGCTGGTTTTGTTTATGAGCTAGAGGAAGTGGTAACCGCTCCTGTTTGTTCTTCTGAAGAAAAGAGAAAGCTTCAGTGCTTTAATTTCTCTGCTGAAAACCCTGGAGATTTCGCCTTAAACGGATCGGAATGGCCGATCTAGATTCGCCCTCCGCCTTTTGTTACGAGCAAATATTTTAGTCATTTTCTCCCTCCCCTTCTGCGTGGGGAAAGAAAGGGACGGCGGGCACAAAGCAGGCAATTTTGCTCCCGGAAAATATCAATGAAAAGAGCATCCCAGGGGCCGAGGGCGCAGCGCAGTCCCGAGGAGATGCCCTGGGCAGATGCACCCCGAGGAAGGGCAAATATATACACCCCAAACCCCCTCTGCATTATAAAGGCATGCGAGGGAAGGCACGGAGAGCCGAGATAAAGGTTGCAAAGAGGCGCAGAGCAAGGCCAGGAGGGTGCCAGGACGGATTTACCCCAGGGCACAGCTTCCAGCTCAGCCACTGCAGGGTGCCCACACAACCACTTCATTTAGGTCTCAAGAAAGTCACATCAGGAGGGTTTGAGCTCGCGTCTGGGCAGATTAAAGCGGGTTTATCGCGGTTTGTAACAGCAAGCAGAAGGCACGAGGCGTGCAGGGAAGGAGCACGGCGTGGTGGGCAGAGGTAGGTCCTGCCTTGAGGAAAAGCAGGTCCCAGGACAGAGCCACAGCCTGGCCTCGTGCCTTCCTCACCCAGAGGCAGAGGGGTGCTGGAGCCCACGGCAGCGTGAGAACAAAGCTCGTGAGCCTGTCCCCAGGGGCATCGGCTGTCAGGGGCCTTGAAAGCCTCTGCTCGGCGGCCAGGGGACTGCTGAGCATCACAGCACCACAGGCAAGCTGTGAAACCCGGGGCACAAAAAGCCCAGAGCTTTTGGGAAGTTGGGTGCAGCACCAAAGCGCGCTCGCCATGGAAACCCAGCCCTGGGGCCAGTGGCACCGCTGGAATTCGCCTGTGGAGGAGGCAGCCCCGACAGCAAAACCTTTCGGTGTGAATGGTGCCCACCCAGCAGTCTGTCACTGCTCTGGAAGTGCTTTTCCAGAGCCAAAATGTGCGGGTTTGTCCAGCAATAACTCACCCATTTCCAGAGAGCATGATGTGGAAGTGCAGGGCCAGGCAGGGCTCCCCACCCCTCTTTTCCTGGGGAGCTGGAGAAGGCAGGGGAGGGAAGATGAGGAGGGGAGAGGCAGAGCAGGAACCTTTTCAGTGGGTTTTCTCTGGGGGACGCAGTATATCAGGCCATCCCTGTGTCAGCAGCACAGCTCCAGGGATGCTGTGCATGGTCAAACCAGGTTGGGGTGGCCGATGCCTCCGCATCATACCCCAAATTTGCTCATTACCCAAGCAACAGCCGCTTGCTGTCCCGGTGCCCTCCTGCCCTGATGCCCTGACCCAATTCCCAGGGCCATGCCCCGGGGAAAATCCCAAGTTACCACGCAAGGTGTCCTCAGGACCAGCCCTGCCCTCGGCACCCACTTTTCCAGGTCTCACTCAGGGATCTGAAGCTTTTCAGACAAGAAACCTGTTAAGCTGGATGTGCCAAGAGGTTTTGACTAAAGCCAGATTCACAGGGTCACGCTCACAGCCCCAGAATTTTTTGCTCCCCAGCCTCATCCCTCATTGCCCTGACACCCTGCTCTCCGTGTACTGGACATGAACAAGCACCCCTGAGGTTAGGAACTGCTGGTTGCCCCCCGAGCTTTAGGCAATGAGGCACAGGGGTCCCTACATGGCCCTGCAGAGCCCCATTTGGGCACCCACAGTCACTGGAGAAGCGCTCTTGAAAGATTTACTTTGGGTCTCAAAGCACCACCAAGCAATCCCAGCAGCTGCCCACCACCCATCACACCCTGCAGCACAGTGCAAGGAGGATGCTCCCGGCCCGCAGTCCCCTTTCCCTTATGCCCTGCCTCGAAAAAATAATAATAATAATAATAATAAATAAAAAAAACTTTTCCACCCCAAACCAGGCTCCCGGGGCAGCCTCGCTCCCAGCGGCGGAGCCACAGTGCCACCCAGCGGCAGCGCCGCCCTCCTGCTGCGCTCCGGGCACGGCAGGGGTGGGGGGCACCTCGCTGAGACCCCCCCGGGCCGGCCCCGTCCCTGGCTGGAGCAGCCCCGACACCCCCCGGCGCGGGGATGCTGCGCGCCCCCGGGGGCGCACAAGGGAACGAGGGCGCACGGGGTAGGGAGCAGAGGTGGCCCCTGGTAGGGGTTGGGGGTGTCGTTTTTCCTGCCCTAATAACCCCCACACATCTTACAGTCTGCCCTGCTTCTTGCTCTGAGCATCCGGGAGGAGCTGGGGCGATAAAATCACCCCTCGAATATGCACCAGGGGTGCGGGGAGCCCCTCCGGGCAGAAAATGCCCTCTCCCCCAGACCAAACCCCCCGAGTTACTGCAGATATTTACAGGAGGGGACAAAAAGCCGAAGAGGGAAGGACCAGGACTGCCCCAAAGACGTTCTGCAGCCACCCAGGGTGATCCCAGCTGGGGCTGGCTGTGTGCAGCCCTCCCCGAGTTTGGGCATTCAGCACCTGCAGCTCTTGGGGCCCAGCAAACAGCCCTGCCCCAGCAGAGCCAAACCAACCTCCCGAGGCAGAAGGAGAGATCGCAGGAAGGGGAACACGAGAAGAAGTTCTCCCACCTCCCAGTCAAGCACCAGTTAGCATCAGACACAAGAAGCCTTGCTCACACTTTCTCCTAACCTCCGTTTTGTTTGCGTGGGTTTTGTACGCATTTATTTTTTTCTTGGAGGTTTTTTGTGGTTTGGTTTGTTTGCTTCGGGTATTTTGTTTGATATTCGGGTTTATTTCTTTGGGGGGCTTTTTGTTTGTTTCGAGCAGAGATTCACCTTAGAAAGCTGCTGGATGGAATTAAATCCATGCTGTTGTTCCCTTAACATGATCACGTTTGACCGGGGTGAGCATGCTGTGGTCACCTCCTCCTTCCTCCCACCCTCTGAAGTGCCTAAAATTGACCAAACCTCCTGAGAACCCCACATAACCCACCTCAGATAACAACCCCAGGCCCACACCCCACTCATTCCCTCTCCCCTTTCTCCTCCGACCCCCCAGCACCGCACCACCCACAGCAGCAGAACCCAAAGGGGGGGCACAGTGAGGGTGCTGCTGTCCTACAGCCCACCCTGGGAGCCACACAGCCGGGGGGGGCTGCAGAATCTGACCCTTTCCGAGTCTGGGACTGAGGTTTCCGAGCCCCGTGCGGGGGGGGGATGCTCGGGGGGTCCCTGCCCTGCGCTCCGCCACCGGCAGGCGGCAGCGCGCACCCGAGCGCAGCGCCACGGGACGGGTCCGGAGCCCGCTTGTCCCGGGATGTGCTGGCCCCGGAGGAGGAGAAAGGTGAGGAAGTGTCCCCCCCCCACCAAGGGACAGGCCACGGGTCAGTGTGCGTGGTGGGGTGTTGTGATTTAGGTCACGCTAAAGGGTTTGTGCTGCTTGGAGCTGGAGGAAGGGATTGCTGGAGTAGGATTCCCATCTGTCCTAGGGGATCCAGAATGTGCAGAGCCAAAACAGGGCCAGATACCACCATGAGAGCCATGAGGACATCACCAGCGGCCTCCCAGGATGGTGACAGCTCCCCAGGGCAGCCACACTCCCAGCAGAGCCAGCAGGACTCGGTGCAGTCACTGTGCACTGAGGAGAGCCACCGAGCTGACAGCCGGGGCACTCATTCACATTCATCCCTCAAACAGAAGAAGATGCCACAGCAAGGCGAAGCACCGAGCTGCTTTGTGCTGGTTTGGGGTGGAAATCTCCACCTCACCTTAGCCCAGGGAGCTCAGCACTACCAGCAAGAGGGCGTGCGTGCTCATCCCTCCTCCCCGTGCTTCCAAAGCAGGGATGCAAGCAAGAGCTTGGTACTTTCAGATGCTCGACAAGGGAAAACTCACAGTCCCAAGGGCCTGTGGGGAGGCTGAGATGTGTAACAGCTCCACTCAGACCCAAGGGAAATTGATTTGAACAGCCCAGCCCCGTTCAGCTAGCTGGGAGGTCGCAGTGCTAAACAAATCAGCCACTTGCCTCCTCCGGTGTGCGTTTTCCTTCTCCATCCATCCTGACAAGCACCCAGCTGGCAGAGCCGTCTCTGGGGAAGGCTCAAGCACATCCTCTGGGGTTCCCACTCAGCAAGAGGGAAGATCAGCACCTCTACACCTCCGCTGCTCCCTTTAACCACCCCGGCACAGATCACTGCTCGGGTGCTGCAGGACACAGCCACAGCCACACCGCCCCTGAACGGAGCCCAGCACAGACCCCACAGCCCTGCCAGCCCCCACCAGGCTCTTTTTGGGCTGATCAAACACCAGCAAGCAGGAACACAGGAGCCCTAGCCCAAAACAGAATTGTGCTTTAAAAAGTCTGCTTTAAAAGTCTTCCACAGCAGGAATTTTCCTCTTGTTCATCACATTTCTCAGCCTCATTACCCCAGGCCAACCCCCCCTCCAGGAAAACACACCAGAAAGCAGGCCAGGCAGGGCAAGCCACAGCAAATCCCCAAGAAAGTCACCCTAAGAAAGCCATTTCTGCTCTGTGCTCCAGAAATCAGCAGACCCTGAGGCTGGAGCCATCCCTCCAGGATAACACCAGAGGGAGAGGTGCTTTGGGGCGCAAACCCCCAAGAAAACACCAAACTGCACCCGCAGTGCCCCCCAGGACAGGACAACCTCCCTCTTCCCCAGTTCATTCTCCACCCAAGAGAGAAATGACCACACTTATTCTTCATCCTCCCAGGCTAACACAGAGCCACAGCTACTCCACAGAGCCCCTGGGGCATGATGCTGAGAGGTGTGCCCACAGCATCAGTGCAGATGCAAGCCCCCCCCCCTCCAAAAACATAAGCTCTGGCATCATTTTCCAGCAGTCCCCTGCCTTCCCCAGCATTTTTGGTTTCAGGGAGGCTCACAGCTCCCCTCCACGGGGAGCGTGGCCACTTCCAGCTCATCCCCTGCACCAGCTCAGGACCGGGATCCCCCCCAGTACCCCTGAGACAGGCTGCACATTGTTCCCAGTAAGCCTCACAAACGGCAGCTCCCCTGCATGGCCCAGCACCGGTGGCTTCAACAGGCTTTAAAGTGCAGAAAAGCAGCGGGGTGCCTCCGCTCTGGGGAAGGAAAGAAAGAAAAACCTGCTTGTGGGCTGCCCCACTTCAACTCCCTTGTCCATCAGTAACTCCAGGGAGAAAGCTCTCATTTGGGATGAGATTCTCTTATTTGGGATGAGATTTCAGGCTTTAGATGGGGCTAAAAATTGGTGGCTTGATTGAAATAGGAGGGAAAAGCCAAATCAAGCTTCCAGAGCTATCCCCTACCTCCTCCCCTGTTTACCCTCAAGCAGCAGGTAACTGGATTTGGCATTTTCCCAAATGTGGGGAAAAATACACCTTAAAGAAGCCAGCTTTAGCTCCACAGGAAGGCTTTTTTCCCCTTAAAAAAGAAATAAAGAAAAGCAGGTATTCTTCACTCACCTAAGACCAGCGGGACTTGTCCTACACAGGTGCACGGACTCCATCCTCCTCCAAAGAGCCACGATGCTGAAGGAAGCAGCCCAAAAAAAAAAAAAAAGAGAGGGGGCTCTGAGCCCTGGGCTGGAGCTGCTGCTTCCCCACATCTGGGCAGTTTCATGCAACAAAAGCAGCTCCACGAGATCCACAAAAACCGCCGCACCAGCAGGACGATGCCAAGAGCAATAATCCACCAGATTTGGGGAGAAGCAGGTGTCCGTGGCCTTCAGGCAGCAAGGCTCGCTCCCAGACGGAGGCAGAAGGGAGCATCCAAACCCCTCCACAGTCCACGAGGGCTCCAGACTCTTGAGATCCCAAAGAGAAAACATCCCAGGGCAAATCCTCCTGCTCAGGACTGTCTGCTTGGTCGAGGAAAGTCCCAAGCCTGCACGTGGTCAGGCTGATTGCTCCTTCTCACTTCTAGGCACGAAGACACTCCAGCAGCTATTGCATCTGCCCCTTTCAGCAGCAGAAAGGTGCCAAAACGTGCAGAGAAACAAGTGTCAGGACAAGGGAACGGCTCAGCCAGCCTGCACCTTGTCCTCCAGGCGTGCTGCCAGCTGCAGGAGCAGGGGGGCACCGAGCACATCCCACGCACAGCCGAAATATTCCCAAATTCAGTGTTCAGAGGGGCACAGCACAGGACTTCCCGTGGTGGAGAGCAGCTCCATCAGACGATTCTCAGCTCATTTTCCTGTCCCAGTTCTCCCAGTAGCCATGCTGGTTTGACCTTCAGCCGAAATCCACGCGCAGGAGGGGACATCGCATCCTCGCAGGGCACCCCATCTCCATGGCACAGCAGGGCAGGGAGACGAATCCTCCAGTGCTGCTAGGATTTCCTAATTAAATTAAATAAGCACCTGCAGCCGGGAACCAGCCCGCAGCAGCTGTGCTGAGCTCTCCTGAAGGTCAGCTGGAAACCAGGAGCCCTTGGAAAGCAGGAGGTGGCTGAGCACAGCCCCCCACTGTGCCTCACCTCTCCAAAAAGGGAACCAAAAAAAAAAACACCAAAACACCATCCCAGTGACCAGCAGGCATGCAGGATGGGGAATGCTCTTTAGGATATATTCTGATTTACAGCTCGTGCACCAGGTCCAGGCTCGCCCAGCGCCGCCTGCGCGCTCACAGCCCCATTAGGGCCGCGTCAGCCCCGCTCCGTTTAGGGCGCTGCTGCTCGCCGGCACAAAGTCCGTATTTGTTTCCCCCGCAGGGGTGGAAATAAAGGGGGTTTTGTGTTTTCTTCCTCTTCTCTTTGCAGGCTGGAGTGAGTTTATTTGACACTCCGGCACTCTTTGTGAGCTGAGTGCCCGGGGATAAATGCTACCCTTAAGAGTTACTTGGCGTTAGACAGAGGGACCCTCTTCAGAGGAGAATGGGGGCTTGTTGGGATGGGGCGGGGGGGGCGCGGGGAGGGGGCCTATGGAGCCCTCATAGAAGGGTCTCTGTCCTGGGCCACAATAGAGCGAATTCTTAAAGATACCGGGAGCTGAAAGGAAGGAAGGAACTCTCCTCCCTTTTAAAAAGGATTTTCAGGAACAATTGAAGAAGCTGTAAGAAGGGGGGCATTATTCCCCATCCAGGCTGCCCGGCTGGCCAGCCCCCCTCCCCCTGTGACACGGGGACACCCAGGAGGCAGTGCCACTGCCACCACCACGACCCCAGAGATGTGACCCCAAGCCAGGGGCCAGGAGCAGGACACCACTGTGCTGCCAGCAAATGCTGCTGGGGAGCTGCAGCTTGGCACCAAGCGACCCCAAACACTTTCAGTGACCAATTCCAGCTCTTTCTACCCCATTTCTGCTCCAAAGCACAGCTGGGCAGGATGCTCATGTACATTGCAGCACCCCTGGCATCTCACAGCAGCAACCACAGCCCTTGGAGGCCACCCTCCAAGGCTGCTTTCGGTGGAGGTGGCAGCACTCGGCCACAGGTCCCACCTGGGACACCCAGCGAGAGCCGAGCAGGGTTTTTCTTGTCTCAGAAGCACCAAAAAAGCAGCTGCCAGCTTTAATTCCTGGAGCTTACTTCCAGACCTGTTGTATCAGAGGCAGGCATTTGGCCACACCACCAGGGAACGAGCCCGATGGCCTCTTGGTGTCACTGGCACCCCAGGTCCCAGCCGCTGGCAGCGGGTTCCTCCCCAGCAGTGCCACCTACCCAGAGGTGAGCAGGGGGGTGCCACCTGCCAAAAAAAAAAAAAAAAAAAACCACAATCCTAAACCCACAGATCCTAAAGGAGAGGTCCCTGCACCCCCTGGCGTGAGCCCACGCACAAGTGACTTTTCCCCCATCAGCTTAGGAAAAGGTTTCCAGAATTGAGACCCACTCAGCTTCAGCTGGGAGACCTGAAGGGGACTCCGGTGCCACCCAGGCAGGAAGGGATGCTGCCACCCCAGAGCAGCCTCCTCCTGACCCGACACATTCAAACCATTCACAGCAGCACTGCAAAGCTGGACCAAAGCCCTCAGACACCAACGTGCACCATGCAGCCACCTTTTGGCCCTGAGGGCCCACTGGTGTTGCCTTAGGGGTTGTCTTGGAGTGCAGTGGGAACAGAGCCACTGCTGTGCGCTCCCTTTGCGATACCACGGGTGTTGCAGCTGTACCAGACACGGCTCCCATCCCCTTCCAGGGAGAAGAGCTGGGAAAATAAAAAAAACTGCAGGAGGAGCAGGAGGAAGCCTGGCTAGGTAACATTTGCTCCTGATCTGAAACCCATTCCAGGCTTCATTTTTGCAGGAAAGCTGCACAGCCACCCAGGGATCCAAGAGATTTATTTAAAGGCTTAGGTTTTAGCCCTCCAAAAACCATCTGTGGCTTGGCAGCCAGGGCCAGCCAACTGCAGGAGAAGCGTTACCTCCCTGGCATGGGGCTGGGGTCCTCAGCATCAGCTCTGCCTGGGAGAAGCCACTGGTGGATAACCCAGGAGCAAGAACCACCCCAGCCCCATCCATCCCAGCCCCTTTTCCTCTTGCAGGCAGCTCTGCCTGCAATTCAGCTGCTGCCACAGGGGGGAAAAAACCCAAAAGGAAGACAGGAGAACCCTGCAGCTCCGAAACCAGGCTACGGAGCAGGACACGAAGCCAGGCTCTGTCCCCGGGGACTAATAAGGCACCGCGCTGTAAACCCTCATCTCCTGTTAAGAGTTTTCATCAAAACCGAGCAGAATTTATTAGGGAGCTACAGGACATCATAAAAGTGTTTTCACGCCATGTTTACACCATCACAGGGGGCTTTATGCTGCCATTTGCCCCTTCATTACTTTTTTTTTTTTTTTAAATACATCTTTCTGATGAAATAAGCTGTCCCGAACAAGGCTGCCCTTTGTGAGGCAGTTATAACTTTCTGGCCAGCCTCGGTAACTGGCAAAACCTTGTGCTTTTCTTGCCCTCTCTTTTGTTGCTTCTCCCTCCTGTTCGGAGTTCAAACAAACAAAAAAAAAAAACACAGCAAGCTGCATTGTGCCACTGGCATTATCCCCACATTGTCTGGGGCGACGGGAGCTAGAGGGAGGGGGAGCCCTTGTGGCCAAAGACATTTGATCTCCTAAAATTTAAGGCTCTCATCATTCCCGTTACAGAAGAACTCCTAGACAGAGAAGCTGGAGTCTAAAACCCTCCGCAGGCCAGATAAACCAGCCGCTGCTGGAGAAGCCCCATCAGCAAGGAGAAGCGATGCTGCTGCACTAAATAGATTTGAAGCCAGGCACAGGAGGAATGCACACCAGGGTCCAGCCCGCAGAGGAGGCAGGGCCGAGCCCAGGCTTCCAGATTTCCCAGCTGCACTTCACAGCAGACAGCAGCATTGGCTTCGGAAAGGCTCAGGACCCAGCACCAGTCCACAGCACCCCCCAGTCCCAGTTCTGCAGCGCGCTGAGCCCCAAGTCGGGCACATACAGATGAGACGGGTACCCAAGCCTTTCAGGGACTACCCCTAAAAACCCCACAGCACGCAGTTGAATTTAGAGCTGTTTTCTAACAGCTTGTGATGCCCACTGCCATGCCTGTGACCGCCAGCCCTCCCTGTCCCAGGGCATCCCTCCTCTCCCAGCCCCTAAGGAGCGATTCCACCTTCCCCAGCCCACAGCTCCCGCACGGGGTCCTGCACTGGGGGCAGCCCCAGCTGGTTGGGTGAGCCTGGGGGCTAGGAATTAGGTCCTGGCAAAGCCCAGAAGACTTGGGGTCGGATCATTAGGTCACCTCTCCCACATCCCCATCGCTGCAGGCAGGCAGAGCCGTGCCAGACCCACCAGCACCCATTTACTGGAGGCTCAGAGGTGGCCACCAGTGACACCAGCATCCCAGCACCTGAGCCCTGCAGAGAAACAGGAGGACACAGACCCCATCCCAAAAGCTGGGGGCTTCCCCGCGCCCCCCAGCGAGCTGGTGCCGTGCAGAGACCAAACGCCCAGGAGACACCAGGAGAGGAATGCTGCCGGAGATAACAGAGTTCACTTCCTCCTGCCCGTGAAAGGAGGGGATTGTACTCCTCTCCGCGGCTGTTAGGCTCGCAAAGTGCCTTTGCACTTTCGGTTCCACACCCTCAGCCCAGCAGAAAGCCATCTCCCCATCACCGGGGGGCTGCAGAGCCCCCGCCAGAGGAGCTCAGCCTCACCGCCAGCTGGGAGCACCCCACAAAAGGCTGCCTCTGACACCCCAAATTAAATATATGGGGGTGCCACATCTCAGGCTGCTTCCCATTTTACACAACTGCCTTTAAGTGAAGGGCAAAACCAAACAGTTTCAGCTCTTTTTGCAGCAAACCCTTTGAAAGAGGAGAGCACAAGTGTTGCAACACCCCCCTCACCCCACAGCTCTGCCCGGTCAGCACAGGTGGGACCCCACAGCTGCGGGGGGGTTGAGGTGAACAGGGGAAACAGGTGAAGGTTTTTCCCACCCATCCCTTATTTTTTGAGGGAACTGAGAACACTGATAACCCAAAAACATCACCCCGAAACATCACCTGCCTGGCAGCAGGCAATGAATTTGGGGAGGAAGGGGTCCCCAGATGGTTTTTCAGCCTCTGGGAGTTAATTTCCCCTGGGAATTGCCCCCAGAGGCACAGCTCCCTCCTTCCCAAGTCCTGAGCCACCACACACAGCCCTCTCCCCCTGCTTTCATCCCCCCCAGCTGTGACCGTGCTTATTAAAAGATGTCTCAATTAGCAAGGGAGCCGGGCAGCCCCTCCGCTCTCCAAACCCTTCTCAGGGAGCGCGCTCCAAGCCGGCAGCGAGCAACCCCAAAAACATCTGGGCACCAAAAGCACCTCCCGGTTATACCAAACCTCAAACATCCTTCCCCAAAAGGAGCATCCCTCCTCAGGGCAGCGCTGTCCTCCCCGTGCCGGGTCCCCAGGAGCAGACAGCACCGATTTCTGTCTCACCTAGTGGGGTCTTTTTGTTGTAGCAAGCAAAATTATTATGTGTTTTTTTTTTTTTTTTTTTTTTTCATATTTTTTCCAGTGTTTTCACCAAAGTGCTGTTGTGCATCACAGGTATCTCACATCACCACCCCCCAGGCAAGTGTTCCCCGCTCAGGGCAGGCAGCTCCAGAGGCTGGGGAGACCCCCAGGGACCCCCGCTAGGACTGGGGAAGGGGCTGTGCGCCCCCAGGACCCCCCCCCCCCTTTTACACCTCCAGGCACCTGCCCGCAGCGCGCCCAGGGCGCGGAGCCGCCGGGAGCCTTTCTAAGGAGGGTTTCCAAGGAGAGGAGAAGGGGGAAAAAAATCATAAAAAAAAAATAAATAAAATCGGGAAAATCACCACCCGCACGGCTTCTCTTCGAGAAAACACAACCCCCACCCCCACCCCCCCAAATCCTCCGCGATCGTCCCCGAGGAGCAGCGGGCGGGGAGGGGGCGATGGGGGGATGCTGGGGGGGGACCGGCACAACGGGGGGGACCCCTAGCCTGGCTCAGCCCCCCCCACACCCGATAACAGCCCCTGGGGGGTGCTCCGAGAGGCTGCCGATACCCAACCGGACCCCCCCCCCCGACCCCCCCATGCCGAACCTACCTCCTGCGGGCCGAGCCTCCCGGCATCGCCATCCTCATCTTCATCATCCTCATCTTCATCCGTACCCACAGCCCCCGGGGGGTCCCGCTTCCACCTCCCTCGATAGCGGGGGGGCTCTGGGGTTATATTGGAGGGGGGGGGGGGGGAAGGAAACCAAGCAGGGACCCGGGGATGCTCCGACTGCTGCGGCCGGGCCATTGCCCCCCTTATAAAGCCCGGCAGCGGGCGGCGCGGCTCCACGGGACTTGTAGTTCCTCCCCCCGGGCTGGGAGCCGCCCCCCTCCCTCCCCCTGGCCCTCCCCCTGGCTGTCCGTCCGTCTGTCCGTCTGTCCGAACCGGGGGGGTGCCCGTCCTGCACGGGTGTTGGGGTCCCGACCCCAAAGCCTGAGGGTTTTGGGGGGTGCCGGGGGTCGCATCCAGCCCGACCCCCCCCAGGTTATCCAAGCCCTCGTGGGCAGGATTTGGCCCCAACCCGCTGGGTAAATGAGTAACCCCCCCCCCGGGGGCTTAGCACTGAGCCCAAGCGTTATTGCTCCGTTTTTGCTCCAAGTTATTGCTCCGTTTAATTATTGTCCCAATTATTAATTTGACTTAATCATTAACCCGCCCGCGGAGCGAAGGGGGCAATTAACCGCGCCGCTGTGACATCCAGGCTCATTTAGGGCCCCTTCTCGCAGGCAAAGTCACCTGAAGGTCCCCAAGGGCTGGGTCCTTCCCTGGGCTCTTCCCTGCAGCCCCATTTCGCAGCCCCAATTTTGTAGGGTGCAGGAAAATGCCCCAAAGGAGACCCCATGCAGGTGGCAGCAGGAGGGCGAACACCTCCGTGCCCGGTGCCGGATGACTTTTGGTTAGGGTGAAGGGTACAGAAGGTGCTGGGGGGGTGACCCCACACTCCCCTCATCCCAGGGGTTTCAATTTGGCTCAGAAATCCCCCATTTGGCTGCAGGATCCCAGCACCTTCCCACCTGCACCAAGCTGGGATTTTTCCTCCCACCCGCAGGAGTGAAAACCCCAGGAGTTTTCTAGGACAAGGGGGCTGCGGGAGAAGGAAGGCGAGAGAAGGGAGGAAAAAAAAAAAAAAAAAAAAGTCCTCCTGGCAGGTTTTCAGCCGGAGTGGAAATGCTTCCCTTCCCTAAATTGCTTCGAGGCCAGATGAATTTCTTGAAGAAACCACAGCCCAAAAGGCTGCACAAGTCCCATTGTTGTGCTTGTGCTGGCTGCGCGCTGAAGGAGGGAAAAGGTCATCGTTTGTGGTATATTAAAAAGGGGGAAAAAATATTATTTTGGTGCTGTGGAGGGGGCTGTGCTGTTTTTTCGTCCCCCCCTGTTCTGCAAATTCAAACCTGTTTGGTGAGCACCCGGCTGCAACAACGCTGGGAAAAGGGCTTGTGCGTGGCTCTGCTGCAGCCCCCACGTCCCCCCCAAGTGTCCCCAAGTGTCCCCAAGCCCCCTCGTGTCCCCTTGTGTCCCCCAGCCCTTCTCTGGCCCCGTTCGTGGGGTGCAGCCGGTGCCGAGGAGCGGCTCCGGGTCCCGGTGCCGTGGGCGAGCGCGGCGCTGCGCCTCGGCAAGTCCCTGCAGATTCGGGGCCGAGCGGGCGAAGCGTTGTCTGCCTGGCGGTGGGATGGCTCCAGAGCTCACTGCTCTTAGCCAAGCACGGGATCTGGGAGCTCTTTCCAGCAGGCAGGGTCCGGCCGTGCTGTCACTCAGCTGTCCCCGCTGGTAATTCGCCCCAAAAAGCAGCTCGGGGCAGAAAGGGCTGGAGAGTGGATGGACAGACGGACACACGGACCCACAACCAGCCCTGATGATCCGTAGCGAAGACACGTCCTGCTGGGGAGGATGGGCTGGGAGTGCTGGTAAGGATGAGACCCAGAGCTCCTGAAGGAGATGGAAAGGCTCCTGCTGACCCCACAGAACTGGAATGGGGTTTTTACAGAGCCACTATCAGCCGGACAGGCTGCACAGAGACAGTTTTTGGATGGCTCTTGGCAGCACAGAGACAGTTTTTGGATGGCCTCGCATTTCTCAAGGCAAATCACCCTTTTGGTGACTTCACTGGGCAGCTTTGCTTCCTTCCCTGCCGCCGCTGCCCTCAGAGCCACGCGCAGAGGACGCAGCCCCGTGAGGCATCGCTGGCATCCTAAAGGACGGCCACAAGCCCTTAGAGCAGCTTCTGCTGCTGGAAAGGAGGGTGAGAAATGCCCCGGTGCCCCGGTTCCCCCAGCCAGGAGCTGGCCTTTGATTTACGGGAGGATCCCTACCCGGTTTTGCAAGAGCATGACGTGAGCGCGAAAGGTTTTCAAAGCTGCTGAACTCCGCGGTGCCGCTGCCAGGTGAGCCAGCACGCGAGCACGAGCCGGGGCTGGAGCCTGCAACACTTGGGCACGGCCTTGCGTGACTGCAGCAGACACAAAGACATTGTTTTTCGGGGGGCGGCCACCTCCCCTCCGAGGCTCCTTGCGAGAGGACAGCATTCCTGCCTCGCATTCCTCAGCCTCCGCTGAGCTGGGGAGGGGAAAAGAGCGAGAGGGGGGGGAGCGAGCACCGAGCTTTAATTAGCAGAGTGGTGGTGGCGGTGGGTGGCGTGGGCAGGGAGCAGGAACAGAGTCGCCCATAAAGCAAGATAAAGTGCACGCCGATCAGGTAATAAGGGTAATTACCCGAGAGCCTGTAGACTTAAGAATGTCAACCAGATGTTTCCAAGTCGCTGCAAATCGGCGGTTTCCCGACAGATCCATTTAGGGCAGCTGAAAGCATCCTTTATCCTGCGGGGGCAGGGGCTTTGGGGCACCTGGTGAGAGGAGGACAGGGGAGCTTGGTCCGACGCCTGGGTGAAAATGCTCCGCAGCCCCCGGCCACGCTGCCTCCGAGAGCTTTGTGAAAGCTTTTACGCAGAGGAAATCCTCCCTGCAAGGGCACGTGGAGAGGGGAGGGATTTGGGGGAGGAGATGTGAAAAATCCTCACCAAAAAAAATAAATAAATTGTGCTCTGTGATGGGCACCAGCATGGATAAAATGAGAGAGAGGTAAAGAGATGGGAAGGGAGAGGTGGGAATGAGTTCCCGCAGGGTGCCTGCTCTCCAGGCCTGGTCAGCACAGAAACCTCTGAAAGTCCTCTGACCTCCAAATACCCTCCCCAAACCGGCTAAATATATATAAATGTAGTGAAATACGGAAACAAAAAGCTTTTTATTCCATTCGCTGAGAGTGCCAAATGGCTGCAGGAGCCAATAAAGAGCTGTTGCTCCAGGGAACGGGGAGCCACGTCTCAGGTAAAACAAAAAATGACCTGAATCTTTGCCCAAACCTTGAACTAATCCCAAAGTTCAAAAAAAAAAATAAAAAAATTGAGGTTTTGTAAAAAGGGAGGAAAAACATGGTGACATATTTTGGTTTTCTCCCCGTTTCTGGACAGCAGCCTGGACCACAAGCGGAGCATCGCTGCCTCCCTGGAAGAGCTGCCTGGGGAAACAGCGAGCGAGACGGGAAAGCTCCTCGGAGGGGGGTGCAGGGAGCCTGTCCCTAGCAGCAGCTGCAAGGGGGGGCCCCTATCTTCTCTTATCACCCTGGGAGAGGCTCCTTCCCCTCTGCTCCACCACTGACAGGACAAGTGAGATTTGCCGTGGCTCCGGCAGCATTTCGTGGTCTGGGGACCCCGGTCCGTGGGGTGGCTGCCCCCAGGCCAGCAAACACACATCAGGTCCTCCAAGGTGCACGGCTGCCCGTGTTAAACTCAAAGGCTGACGGAAATCCACGTAGCCAGAGAATTTAGGGACCACTGAGAGGGTTTCAAGGCACCCAGGGGCGATTCGGTGCCGTGCTCCTGCGCCTCGCTGTGCGCTCATGCCCCCTCCACCCTCTCCAACCCTTCTGGCACAGCGGGCACGAGAAAGCCGCTGCCCTGGTGGCTGCGTGGCCAAGGACACGGCCGTCACCTGCCTGTGCAGTGACAGCAGCAAAGCAGGGACACGAGGAGGTCCCAGTGCCATTGCCAGGGGCACGCAGGAGCCCTGGGGCACAGCAGAGGCAGGACCCGCTCGCACGTGGTCCTCGACCTCCCACCCGGGGAGCCCAGCGAGGACAAAACGCCCTGACCCAGCCTGATTTGGGGGGGTGATAAAGCCCCAAATGTCTCCGTGGGGCAAAGGCGCTGGAAGGGCACAGGTAAAACTACAAACCCCGAGTGCCAAATCTGCTCCGCGCGGGGACTGGGAGGAAGAAAATCCACCCTCATGTGACTCCAGCCCCATGCCGGTGAATATATGGGCTGTGTGTTTTATGCTGAAGTTACTTAAAAAGAACTTTATAGCTGAAACGCTGCTAAAAGCACATGGAGCGCTCCGCTGCGAAGATAAATTCATGATTTAGACTCGAAAAGGTGACTCATCTAACATCTATTATAAAGAGGACTAAAACCACACACACACTGAGCAAGATTTTCAAGGAGCCCAATGATTTAGTGTCTCTTTCTTTCTTTCCCCACACTTTTTGCCTCCTGCACAAGGATCTATTGAGAAGCTGCAGAACAAACGTTCCCTTATGCAGCTCCAAAAAAGTCTCCGTCAGTTTGTCTGAGACAGCTGCCTCCAAGCACGCTATGGTTACTCATTAACCGGGTCTCCCAGGGCAGGGGAAGAAGGAGTAAACTTAATAGACCCTAAACCAGAAGGAAAAAAAAATAAATAAAAGAAAATAAATAAATCAGGTGTCCTGGAAAAGAGAGGGGAGAAAACAGGTGGCACCGTGAGCACCTCGGCGGGCAAACGCCGAGGGTCCCGAGCTACCGAGCAGGAGGGAGCAATGGCATCGAGAGCAAACGTATGGGGACAAAAGAGCAAGATTATTAAAGGGAACGAGAAGAAAGAGAGGGGACAGAGAGGCACTTGTGCTCCGCGGTGCTTTATATGCTCCGGGTGCCGGGGGAGGATTACTTCATTGCGGCACAGCCGCCCGTCTCCGCTCCCCAGTGGCCGGACCCCTTCCCTCCCCCTCGTGCTCTCTGCATGCGAATGAGGGGCTGCGAGGGCTGGGGGTGCTCCCCAAAGTCCCCGTGCTCCGAGGTGCCCCAGCTGCCAGCAGCACTCGCACCAGCCCCGTGGCAAAGCCTCCTCCTGCTCCTGCGTCCCCAGTGCGCCCACGCTGCCTTGGTACTACCGGTGTTGCAGAGGGACTGCTGCTCCTCGTGCTGGGGGCTCACCCAGCACAATTTTGGGCCAGATCCTGCCCCGTCCATGCCAGGGTGCTGCCCTGGCTGTCACCAACCCCTTCAGCCCTGCCCTGATGCCCTGTGCAGGCACCATTTCCCCGGGGTGGAGGAGGGCAGCCTGCACCCCGGGGGCTGCCGCACCTTGCGGCCTCATTTTCCACAGCCCCCCGATTCTGGGGAGGAAAGCAGCAAGGGGAACACATCCCAAAAACACGGCCCCGTGAATTTGGTGGCTCTGCAGCAGGGCAGCATCGCTGGGGACAGCTCGGGAGCATCGCCACCCCTGTGCCCCTGGGGAGCCAAGGCCACGAAGAGCACCGGGAGCCGCTCTGCCCTCTGCACCCGGCAGTGGGAAGCACGGTGCCAGCCTGACGTCTCCGCCAGATCCTGATGGGGAACGATAATTAGAGATGCAATAAAACGCCGAATATAGCTGCGAAGAGCGGCAGTAAATCAGCCCTTCCTGCCATTCGCAGCCTGGGCCACGGAGCCCCGGTCACCACTGCCAGAATTAATTCCCCGCGCTTTATTTGCCCAACATGCTCTCCCCGGAGATAAGGGGAGGCAATTGACTGTAATTATCTCCCTCTATTTTGTCATGTGATTTTTTTTTTTGAAACAATTAAGGGATTGCAGTCAAAGGAATGGGGTGGGGATGGAGCAGAGCCAGGCAATCGCTCTCCCGCAGGACCGTGGCCCTCGGGGCTGCACAGGATCTGCCCCAGCACCCGGTCCTGCACCCCAGTGCTCCCAGTACAGCCCCCAGTATGGAATCTTCCAGCTCCCTACAGCACGCACTGCTCTGCCCAAGGCATTATCTCCCACCCAAGGGTGCCCAATTCCCTCGAGCAGGGGGCACAGGCATGGAGCAGGCATTGCACGGCCCCTTGGCACCCTCCGGCACCGCCGCTGCGCCCGTAGCCACGAGCCCACTGGGCAGAGCTGCTCTCATCCAGCTCTGCCCAGCCCCTGCACCCCCCAGCAGCTCAGCACCAGCAAACCCCAGGGCTCTGCGGGGTTGGGATCTGCCGGCAGCTGCTTGGGAAAGGCAGGAGAAGGCTGCGAGGCGGCTCTCCCCCAGCCAGGTCAGCTGGTGCGCCAGCGGAACAGGTACCTTACGATTAGATTTTTGTGAAATGCTAAACATCTGGAGCCCCGCGTTACAAGGCAGCCTTTGTGCAGCTGGTGAATTATCGGCAATAAAACAGCACTTGTTTCTGAGAGCTTCAAGGAGAGGGGGAGGGAAAGGGAGAAGGGAGGGAAACCACCCCCGCCGGAGGAGGAACCGCGGCCACTTCTCCGCTCTCACCAGGGTTTTCCACGCCGTGCAGGGTGCGGGCAGCTCGCTGCAGCCATGGCCAAGACCTTGCCGAGACCTGTCTGCGTCTTAACCCTTGGAAAGGAGCAGCTCCCACCCTGCTTGGAGTGGGGGCTTTTGCTGGATTGCGCTCAGGGTGTCCGATTCCAGCACGGGCTGGGAGCCCGGCTCCTGCGGCACAGCTCTGCGGGAGAAACGAGCCCACGCAGCTCCCCGCACAGCCAGCCCTAAAACAGCGACCCGAAAGGTTTTTGGAGAATTAGTGGTGCTCCTCTGAGTGCGGTGATTTGTCACCCCCTGAACGCCCTGCTGAGAACCGGGGGCTAGCAAAGTTTGCCCCAGATCCTGGGTGGGAGATGGGAGAGGCTCGGGGAGCTGCGTCAGGAGCAGGGCTTCACCTCTCCGCCTGGGGCAGAGCAAAAAACTGACCCCAGGAGAGAAATGCCAGGCTGCAAAAGCAGCTCCACAGGCAGCGCTGAGCACATCCAACCCCACTGCACAGTAAAGATAAGGCTCCTTGTCACAGCGCTGAGCACTTTCCTCTGGTATTGCTACGAGAGAGCCCAAAGCTCCTGGGCACAGCGCAGCTCCCCAACCTGGTCTCCAGCCCAGCTCCCACGGGACGAGCTGGGGAAGGTGCTGAGCTGGTGGCTGGAGAGGGGAACAGCCTCAGAGCTCAGCTGCCCCACTTCTTGCACCTTTTTCCAGCCCTTCAGAGCAGGGACCCCACGTCTCCTTAGGCACGGAGCCCGGAGAAGGCTCCTGCTCCCACTCGCAGCTCGCCAAGGCTGATTGCAGCGCGGCGCCTTATCAGCTTGTCATCTCGTCTAAACACGGCGTTGTCGAACGCTGCGAAGGAAGAGGCAGCTCGGTTTGGGAATTTTGCATCTTTCCTTGGAAAGCTGCCGCCGCTGCTCCTCCCAGGTCACGCTCGCCGAGGTGCAGCGGGCAGGGAGGCTCCCGCGCCACCTCGGCGGTGACGCTGGGCTGGGGCAAAGGGCTCGGGGCAGAAGTTCAGAGCTCCAACCTCCTCCCGGGAGCAAGGCAGCAAAGCTGACAAGCGCAGCAGCCCCGCTCCGCTTCCCTCTGGAGTCACGGAGGGTTGAGAGCCACCTCTGCAAAGAGCAGCAGGGAAAAAGCTTTGCGCAAGGAAGAAAAAAAAAAATCCCCTTCACTCAGCCTCTTCTGCAGCTCTGCAAGGAGCGAGGCCAAGGATGGTGTCAGAGGCAGGGAAACCCCTCGGGGGTGGAAGCCAGGGTCCGGTTAAAGGAGTGAAGCTCTCCAGGCCTGAGCATCACTTGGGGCTTCCAGCTGCCCGGGTGGCCGAGTCCCCAGGTGCCCCAGGAAGCCCAACCTGGAGCTGGGAAGGGGGAGAGGAGGCAAAAATCCCCCCCTGGCTCCTCGGCTCCCTTCCACCCACCAGCGCTGCCTTCACTCAGCAATTACAGAGGCCCCCCGGGGGCTTTCACACCCAGTCACCTGGGCCTCCTTGTTCTAAACAACTTAATTTGTTTAATGACTCGGGAGGCCCCGGGGGGGGGGGGGGGGGGGCTCCCTTGTTGTTGGAGACGTTTCCCTGGTCTCGGGAGGGTTTTTGCGCAGCGGCACAGCCACCACCACCCAGGAACAGAGGGCAAAGAGGGGCTGCTGTGAAACCTGCACCAAGACAAGAGCTCCCCAGCTCCCCAGGACGGATCCCCAGCTCCCCAGGACGGATGGATGGACGGATCTATCCATCCATCCATCCGTCCGTCCATCCATCCATCTATCCGTCCACCAGGCCCCCAGCAGCACCTCCCTCCTTTGTTCCCCAGCACGCCCTTTTCCCTATGAGCTAATCTTCCCTTGGCTCTCAGAGGTACTTTTATGGCAGGGAAATTGTTCTGCAGCAACAGGGAAGCAGATCCAGGCCGTTCTCTCCCATAATATTTCCATCCACGTTTTGTGTTCTGCTTCAGGCGCAGCAGAAGGATTGCACGAGATGAGATGGGGAGAGAGCGTGTGTCAGGCTCTGTAATAGCTTCATTGTTCGTGTAAGAACACGAGAATGCAACAGGCCGAGAGAGATTTAGGCAATTCCCACATGCAAACCAGCTCTGGACACAAAAGCTTTTTAGTTATCATCAGCATTTTGCAAGATTATATTAAAATAACCCCCCGGGCTCAGCTTCCTGCTCTCAAGAGCCCCCTCACAGGATTGCAAAGCACAGAAACAGAGCCCAGAAATCTTAACCAAAGACATCCTGAGAGCCTGACAAATAGGCTCTCCATCCTCGCCCAGATGGCTTTCCCTTGGTGCCATAAAAGCCTTGAGTTAGGGGAAGGGACGCTAAGGACGGAGCCACACACAGGTCCCACGCTGCCCCAATTTCTCTCTATTTCCATTAGGAACAACTTCCATTAGGAGGCTTTGCAACAGAGACAGACTTGGGCCGATGTCACTTTACCCTGATTTCGCTCTCTGACCCCTCAGACACCTGCAGGGAGCAGGAGGCAGAGGGTCCCCTTCCCACACAGCCACCACCGTGCCGCTGGCTCGCTGCCGTGAGGACTTTCAGCAACCCCAGCTGGAAAAGGCACCCAGGGAAATATCCGAGAGCTACAGCCCGGCACGGACTAGGGGCAGAGTTTTTCTAGGGCTGGGTGACCACGCAAGACTAAACACACACCCCTAGAGCGTGGCACTACATACCTAAAAGGGAGACTGGCATTAGCTCAGCAAACCCCAGCTGGAACCCGGTGACCCCAGAATATTTGCCCTAGGGAAAGGGCAGCTTGGGACCTAAGTTCTCTTCTTCCCTCTCCTTCCTGAGGCTCAGGGGTCTGCGTTGGGTGGAGAGATGCAAGGCAATGCTGCACGGATGGGCCAGAGATGGGTTTGGGGTGCCCGAGCAAACTGGAAGCAGGAAGACAAACCCTGCACTCGCTCCAGAGTTTGGAGCCAGGAGCCTGCGTGTGTGCGCACAGGAGAGAGTCTCACTTTTAATTGCAGCCCCGTTGCCAAGTACAACAAAGTCCGCACACAAAGAATAGAAGTCATTCTGTTGGAAGGTTTGAATTGTTTCTTTCCTACGGGGAGGGGAAGGGAGGGAGGTGAAATCCACTCCTTTATAAGCAATGACTCAGGTGCTGCGATCTACCCCGGGCGCGCATCTCGCAAGCCCGAGTAATGCCCTGTGCCGTGTTTTGTTTTACGGCACGGGCCCTAAGAATGGGATTATTGTTCGCTTGCGTGCAAAGCCCTTGCTTGGGGTTTGCCGTCCCCGCCCAGCCCTGCAAACCGCAGCCGCCTTCGGGTTCGCCTTCACCCTCCCCAGCACCCGGCGAGCACCCGGTGCCCACGCGGGGGCCACCCCCCGCAGCCCCGCGCACCATTCCTGCGCCCTGACTCAGCGTGAGCTGGACCCGTTGGGGTGAGCCGTGCTTCCCCTGCCCTGCCCCGCCTGCAAAACCCTCCCCGAGCAGCAGGAAGAGCAGTGACCGAGGCCGTCCTGCGTTCCCCGCTGCTTTCGTGGTTGTGCATCGCTGGGGAAGGGTCCCTGGGGTGCTGGGAGCTGCAGGGAGCAAGGGGGGAGCTCTCCGAGCAGAGCCCAGCGCCTTCTCCTTGCACCCTGGCTCCAGGCAGGATGGAGCAGCCCCAAACCAAGGGGACAAGTCCAACACACAGCCTTTGGACCGGCCACACCAAACCCAAGCTAAAGCCACCAATTTCCCAGCTGCTGCGGGACGAATCGCCTCCGCTGTCCCAGGGTGGGTTGGCACATCCCCGAGTGTGCCAAAACCCTTTTCAAAAGCCCTTTTCAAAGCCCTAACCCCAAGACAACCGCGTGTAGCGCCACACACCTGAGCGCCCGGCAGCCTCCCCGTGCCCCCTGCAACCACGAGCACAAGGCAGTGATTGTCTCAGGGCAGGGCTGGGGTTTGCAGAGGAGATCCCCAAGAACTCGTACGCCGTCTCCTTGCGAGTCAGTCACCGGCATTATTGCACAACGTGGGACGGCCATCCCGCAGCCCTGCGTCTGTTTGCTCCAGCCTCTGGAAGAAAAACCCAAGAAAAGCAGGAAAATACACCCAGGGCAGCACTGCCGAGCTTTTTCTGCGGCAATGCAGCTTGGAGAAGGTCTCCGAGCAGGAGCTCCGCAAGGTGTGCCTGCACCCGCGCCTTCCTCGTGCTCAGAGCCTCACCTGCTGCCAAACGCACCCACCTGGGGCGCTGGGAGGATTTGGGGATTTCTGCTTTCTTAGCTCAATGGTCGGGCTGCTCGTCTTCATCAGCACAGTTTGCAAAACCCCTCCAGGAAGCAGGCCACAGACTTACACGAGGTATTTTTAAACCCGAAGGCAAGAGGACATACACGGGCTGTTTAGGACCGGATCTTTGGCTTTACCTTTTGGGGTTTGGGGCACAGAGTGGGATCACACTTCATGTTTTTCTCCAGCCAGAGCAAAAAGCCATTACTGCTCTAAGACAAACCCCAAGGATCTAAGGTTTTTGTATGCATGAGGCTTTACTGAAGTCATCAGATCCTCTCACTGCTCGAAACCCAGGGAGGGGAGCAGCTGGCAGCAAACCCCAACCCAAGCACTCGCTGCTGCCCTGCCAAGCGTGCCTCTGGGGCTGGGCTCACGACACTGAACTCGGAGCAGAGGCTCGGTGCTGAACCCCAGCCTCCCGAAACGAGGCTTGCTTGGAGCTGTGGTTCCTCCCCAAAATACAAAGTCACAGCCCCCAGCCCAGGGTTGCACCCTCCTGGGTCAGAGCCTGATGCAAAGTGTCTGGAGGCTGGGCTGGCAGCTGGCAAAGGCACCCCGAGTGGCACTCACAGGGCTCAGCTGTAGAAACAGCAAGAAATCTGAAAGCCAAACACTGCTGAGGTTGTTCAGGGCGGGCTGAGGCTGTTCAGAGCAGGCTGAGGTTGTTTTGGGCAGGATTTGTCTTTGCCAGCTACCGCAGACAAAGCCCTGGGGGCTGTTCTTCCACTTTGGTGCCCTGGCTGGTCCGAGTGACACCACAGCGTCCTGAAGCAAAGGAATAGAGAGAAAGAAAAATAAAAAACCAGCGTGCCCCACACATTAGGTGAGCTGGAGTCACTCGGAGTGGGATGGTTTTCTCTCCATTTCACCAGACACGAGGCAGAGATGCGGGGCATTTACCAAAGGGACCCCGGGATGGGGAGGGACCCCCTCTGCCCTCATCCCCAGACACAAAACCATCACCAGGCTGCTGAGCCCCCAGGACCCCTCCTACACCCCAACAAGGGCACAACTTTCCCCTCTTTTCCCTTGCCAGAGCCACTCCTGCTGCTGCAGCCCCAGCACCTCTCCGTGCCACGCAGCTCCTGGCCGTGCGCTTATATTGCATTTGCTCCCAGCTCCACCTGGTCGCTGACAGCTATTGTTTCCACCTGTAATTCCAGGGCTGGCCCCCAGCCAGCTTTTCAGTCGCCGGTGAGAAGCAGAGAGATAATTTCATTCCCCTCCGGGGTACAAACAGAAAAGGAGGGATTTTCAGCCGTGTTTTCGGCATCGCCCTCCTGCCCTCCCCGCTGGCTTCCTACGGGTCCAATGTACATAATTACCTCGGCTGGCTACATCTAAGCAGGATTAAGTGCATTACGCGATATTATCTCCCAGCAATCTGATTACGAGGCTGCCTTTAAACGCATAATGTGTTTTTCGTACCGACTTACGCCACACGCCAAAAATCAAACAAGAAAACGCGGCTTGCAAACAAGTCCGGGAGAAATCCCCACCCGCGGACGCCCGCGAGGCTTTCAAGCCTCTCGGGAAGGATTTTTGGGCTGAATGTGGCAGGCTGGAGCCTTCCAAAAACATCGAGTGGCCAGGACGAGGTGGGCAGGGGTGGTGATGGTGATTCCCTTCAGCTCTGCCTGGCCCTGGGCGAGCGCTCCCGTCCCCGTGCCCGCTGCTCCTCCACCGGGGACCCGGCAGCCACAGCTGTTTTTAACAGGATTTTTTTTTTCTTTTTATTTTTTCCTCGAGGGATTTGTTGTGGTTGGGTTTTTCTGAGTCACAAAGCTCCAGCCGGGGTCGGGAGCTGGGGCTGGGCTGCAAAACCCCCGCGAAACACACCCGTGGGTGCCTGGGCACAGATGCCTTTCTTCATCTTTTTCTTCATTTTTTCCCTTCTCCATGCTTGCCTTCTGGTCGAGAAGCAGGACCTTTGAGAAGCTGAGAACCATTAAATTAAAGAAAAGCAGCCGAACGCAGGGAGGAGAAGACAAAGCAGGGATTTACTGCGTTGAAATAAATCAGTGCAAACTCAGAATTTCCCATTTATTGAAACCAATCACAGTAAAAAGGTCAAATCCATTGGCAAACAGTAGTTTTGTATCATCCAGAGTGACATACAAACGAAGTACAAATGAAACCCAACCGAAACGACGAACTGAACAGAAATGCATGGCTCTGACCGAGTTTTCTCCAGCCTCTTCCCCCGGCTGCCCTCGTGCAGCCTCTCCAGCAGGACCCGCGCTGGCTGGCACCCCCTGTGCCCACAGGTACGGCCGCAGAGGGGCTGAGATGCAAGCAGCAGCCAAGAGATCCAGTTATGCTGCTGAAAAATCTCATTAACCCCTTTTTCCTGAAAATTTCCCGAAAAATGAAGCAGCCTTGGTGGAGGGCGAGGCGTGCCTTGCACCGCCCCACTCCTGCATTTCGCTCTCTACTTGAGCATGAAGCAGGTTCAGCCGTGGCACGGCACGGGGAGGGGACAGGAGATGCTCCAGAGGAAGACAGCAAAGAGGCAGCCACATTAATGAGTGTTTAATTAGGGTAATTAGCTCCCACTGATGAGCTATCGCATCCCGATGCTGCTCGGGAGGACGAGAGTTTCTGGCACCCTGGGGTCCTCGGGGAGGTTAACTCAGCACCGAGCTGGGCAGAGGGGGCTGAAGAGCCCCCAGGGCCACCTCCGGGGGCTGCAGGAGATTGTCGGGGAGCTGTCACCGATTTGAAAGAGCAGCCAGAAAAAAGCAAATTCAGTAATGCCCCACGGCCGTGGGCCCGCGTGGAAATGCGTCCTGCTGCACGACAGGCACGGAGCACACCACGGGGACCCACACCTTGCCTTGTCACCGAGTGCCTGCTAGAAAACACAGAGGTTCTCCTCTCCTTATTTTTTTTTTTTCCCCAGAAAACCCTCTGGGTATCGGACAAGCCACAATGCACTGGAACAAAGCCCTGCTTAGGAAATAAATTTAGGAAAAATCAGTATTTTCCTCTAGCAGAGATACCAAGAAAATTCGTTTTTATTTGCTTGGACTACTTGCATCCATCAGAACAACGAAAGCCCTAAAACATTGCCCAGGCCCAGCGGGATGTGTCAGACCTGCTGCCCCACAGGGTGCTGCACGTGTTGTCCTAGCCCTAATTCTTCCCCCTGCCTTCCAGGACCAGGGGTGGAAATTGAGGAGTTTACCTCATTATATGCCTTGGGACGCAACCCTAGAGCAGCTTAAGCATGCGACGGTGAATTCCTGCCCTTCTGCAGACCAAGGATGATCAAAACCCACCTGACTCAGAGAAAACACCCCAGAGCTGAAGGAAAAGTCAAGCAGGACTTGCAGCCCGGCCGATGTGTCTCAGCCCTCTGGGGGAAACAGAAAATCTGGTGGCGAAAGGAAAGCAGGACCTGCACCGAACCCCCCGCGTTTGTGCTTTGAAAACCATCGACGTGACGTTGGGGGGAGCAGACAGACCAAATCAGAGGGAATTAACAGCAAACCGGATCCAAAAAAAAATAGTCATGTACAAAAAAAAAAAATAATAAAAAATCGAAGAGGCTAAGGCGTGCCCAGTCCCCAATGCCACCACGGCCGCTGGTGAGAAGCCTTCCCGCGGGGAGCAGCGAGCTGCCCTACCCCAGGCCGACGTCCAGGGACATCATCACCACGAAGCCGAGCACGGAGGTCCAGGAAGCCAGCTTCCCGTTGCCACTGCAGGGAAAAAAACGAAGGGGTGAGCTCCTGGGGTGCTTGTAGGGTGGGTAAAGCACAGCTCGGAGCCTCGTCGGGGAAGGGAAGGGGTCTCCCGGAGCCCTCGGTACCTCCCCGTGCCGATTGGGGGCTCACCTGGTCTGCGCCTCGGGGATGATATCGTCCATCACCACGTAGACCATTGCTCCGGCTGCGAAGCCCAGGGCGTAGGGGAGGAGAGGCTCTGCCACCACCACGGCGAAGGCACCGAAGACGCCAGCCAAGGGCTCCACCATGCCGCTCAGCTGCCCGTACCTGCAAGGCAACGAGCCTGAAAGGTGCCACGCACCCCGGGAAGCCCCCCACGGGGGGCACGGAGGGGTTGCAGCAGGGGGCACGGGGTCCTCCCCGGTGCCACCGTGTCCAGGAGGAGGTCAGACGCTGTCCTGCACAGACCAAGCCCCCTGGGTCACTCTCGACAGGGGATGATGAGAGTGATTTGAGCAAACCCCGCTGATTTTTCCAGGCTGGGAATTGAGGCACCATCCGGTTCCTTCCCCCCCCAAAACATCTCTGCGGGGTTTGGGGATCCAGGTCGCAAGCAGGACTGTGTCAGCGAGGAAAAATTTGCAACCAGCACAGCTCAGTCCCCAAAAGGACACCTGGCCACAGCCTCGCCGCTCTCCCCCCTCCTCGTTTTCTTTCCTTCTGGGGCTGTTTTAATGAACGAAGCTCCCCCAGCCCAGGGGAGCTCCCTTCCAGCAGCAGCCCTGGTGCAAGTCCCAGCCCTGGCTGCGTTGGCCGAAATGGAGGGGGGTGGGAGGGAAAGAAAACAAAGCCCCCCCCCTGCCCTCCCATCCATCACCCGGCCGAGCACACGTGCACGGGCAGGAACGCGGCCCTGCGCCTGCAGAGTTCATGCCCTCGGCTTTTTCACCTCAGGGGAAAAGGAGAAAAACAAAGTGGGTTTGAAACGCAGCCCAGAGCAAAGTGAGAGAAAAACCCAAACCAAAACAAAACCCCCCAAAAAAAAAATAAAAATAAAAATAAAGACTTTTGGGGGCAGGATCTGGGAGCTGAGCGCAGGCACTGCTCAGCCGGCCGAGCTGGGCTGGAGCAAAACCACGGGGACCAGGGCGAGCTGGGGGCTCGGGGCTGAGCTGGGGGGCACCGGGCAGCACCCCCTGCTCCCCTCCCAGGCTGCTGGCAGGTCTGCAGCTCAACATCAGCCCCAGAAAACCCTCCACGTTGAGCACAAAGACCATGGGAAGAGGCTCTTGGCCAACACAAACCCATCCCGAGGGCACCCCCAGGCAGATGATGAGGGGGAGCTGCTCGCAGGGTGCTGGTCCCGTGGGCTGGGGGCAGCTCTGCCTACCAGAACGCTTTCCAGGTGGAAAATCCCGCGCCACGTAAAGGCAGGCTGACGGCGAGGCCTTCGGGGAAGTTCTGGATGCCGATCCCGATCGCCAGGTTCCTGCCAAACAAAAGAGCACGCGTGGGGACCCGCAGCCCCCTCGGGTGGAAAGGACGGGCTGGGAACTGGAAAGAGAAAGGTGTGGTGAAAGATGTGCCTCTCTAATGCAAGCACAGCTCGCCCTGGGGCTGCTCGGGTGAATATTTAAGGTGAGCACTGCAGTGCACGGGGCCGATTCTGGGTGCGGAGCGGACTGCTGAAATAAGGCGAGCTCTCCAAACGATGCTGGAGGGGTTGGGGGCAGCAGGGAGGCACCCCAACAGCAGCCAGACCCCAACACGGTTGGGAAAGGGAGAGGGGAGAGGTCTGTCCGTCCGTAACGTAACCCAGGCTGCTGTGAGGACCAGTCCTAAGGCACAAAAGATAAAAAAGCCCGATAAAGGGGCTTACACGGGGAGGCACGGCAAACTTGAACTGCTGCATTTAGAGCCCCGCAGCCCCAGGGGCAGAAAACACGGGTCTTGGAGGGTTTGAAACCCAAGGGCAGCCAGGAGAGGTTTGGATGCTGGATGAGGATTTGTCCCTGGGGACCCCGAACTCGACCACCCCGGGGGGGCTCGGGCTGGGAGCCTCAAGGAGCCCCCGGCCCCTACCCGGCCCCAGCGGCGCCCTGCGAGGTCGGCGATTCCTCATCCAGCAGCTGAGAGCTCCCTTTGCTGCCCCAAACACTTGTTTCCCATTAGTAAAATAAGACTGGTGAGAAAAAGCTCTCCGGGTTGTTTAAACTTCTACCACGGTTTACAGAAGAGGGGAGGGGAAGGCGGGGGGGGGGGAGAGGCTGTGGGTTTCCCTAAGCAGGACAGGCTACTACAATCAAAAACATTATTCAAGGCAAAGAGAGAGGGAACGGAGGGGGAAAAACATCCCTTTTAGAAAACACTGGGGCCGCTGTCTGTGTGCTGGTGTGCTTTTTTTTTTTTGCTTTTTTTTTTTTTTTTCCCTCCTCCTTCCCTCGCCTTCACACAAAGCAGCTATTACCAGCCCCAACCACAACAAATTAATGGGGTGGGAGAGGGAAGTGTGAATGGAGGGGTCTGTACGGGAAGCAGCCCCGAGCTCCCCCCTCGCTGACCCCTTTGCTGTGGGGCTGCCCGGGCAGAGAGGCAGCCCCCAGGGGCACGAGGGAGGGAATTTAACCCAGGGGGAGACCCAGCAGGAGAAACGCAGCCGGGTGGGCTCGCCCCTGCCCTCCTCCTCCCCTCTCTGCCATGCACACCCCTTGGCGAACCCATGGGGGCTCCCTGAAAGCAGGAGCCAGCCCCAGCCCATGGCAGCACCGATGCCCACGGGGTCTGGGGCATCCTGGGGGAGTGGGCTCGGGGGTCATGGGCCTGCCTGGGGGAGGTAGAGGTGCTGGCAGGGAGGAAGGCTCGGGGAGAGAGGTGCTGCACCCACGGGGAGCAATGGTCACGCACCGCGGGTGCTCCGACCCCAAAAGGGACATGCCAGGGCCAGGTCACCCCCTTCCACCACCCCTCTGCGGGAAGCAGCCACGTGTCCCCTGCTCCAGGCCAGGTTTTAACCTGTTTTCCCAAAGAACATGGGTTTTCCCAAGGAATACAGGTGCAAAAACCCAAGGAACAGGGGGTGCAGGCATCGTGCCACAAGGGTGCCAGCCGTCGGGCGCAGACACAGCTCAAGCACGAGGCACTGCAGGAGGCAAAGGCCACCGGAGCCCCAACACCTTGCCCTGGGACATCCATGGGGGAGAAAGGACCTTCTGGGCTCAGCTTCAGGGTGACACTGTCCCCATGATGGCACCGAGCCCCTCAGAAGGGCTCCTGCTCCCCCAACCCACGCTCCCCACGTGTCCCAGCCCCGCGTTCCTCCAGCGCTTCCTAGCACCGCAGCTCTGCCTGAGCGCTTCGTGGGTTTTCGGGCTCCCTGAGCCTTTCCCAGAGAGGCTAATCCCATCAGGATGAGAAGGGCTCCGTGACAACACGGGGGCCAGGAACACACAACCCTTCCTATTTGCTCTGCCTCGGTTCGCTGCACCAAGGGCACCTCCGCTCGCCGCTCCGGGGCCACCTCTGTTTGCGCAGCGCGGCGGCTCGGAGATGTCCGGGTGCTCGGGCGAAGAAACCCAGCTCTGATGCCTCAAGCTGCGAACAAAACCCATCCCAGGAGACGTTCCTCTGGCCCTCGGCCGCCGATCCGCACACACCTCACACCTCGGCAGCTCCCGGCTACGCGCTGGGGAAGAAAGCGAGGGAGTCGCATAAAGCTGCATTGTGCGCGGGGAAAACAAAGGCGTCCTTATGACGGAAATAGGTGGGGATTCTTGGAAGGCTTCCCCCTGCTGCAAAGAAACACATTGTAAAACAGATGCACAAAGGCAGCCTGCAGCAGGAGGGCCGGGGGCCGTGCCTCCGGGTGCCCACGGGGCAGCGGGACGCAGAGGAGGTGGCGAGGAGATGAGGAGCTTTAGCCCAGGGGGCAGGCACAAAATGTTTAGGGACATTGGGGTGTCTAAAAGTGGGGCAGGGGGGAATAACTGGCACTGGGGTGCATGAAGCTGACCCTATTTTGTCTGATGGGTTGCCCGTGGCCAGCTAAAAGACGTTGTGCAGATGGGGAGGATAACCTTTAATGTACAAAGCGCGTTGATCTGAAAATAGAGGAAACCACACCAGACGCTGGGGATGCGCGTGCTCCTCCAGCAGCTCTCCACCAGCCCCCTGGCCAACGCAGAGAAGTCGCTCAGGTGTCTCTGCCACCTAGGGCACCAGGGCCTCAGGTGTCCTTCGAAATACCAAGGAGCAAGGAGCCAAAACGTGTTGGGAACGTTCCCTTTCCCAGTGCTCTGCCCTGAGTTCCCCAGCTGTGAAACGGGGCGAGCCCAGCGACGTGCCCCCTACCCCCTCCACCTGGGAGCAGGAGTGCTGGTCCCACGCACACCTCACACCTCTGCAGATGCCGGCAGAACCCAGCGGGGTAATTTTAAGGAAGAAAAGGTGAAATCTCGGGCACCAAGCTGAGTGTCAGTGAGGACCAGCTCCTCGTGGCAGGAGGGGAGCACCCGCGCCCCCCGGGGCCGTACCCCCGCTGGCTGCCAAGCGCCGCGGCACCACGCTGGGAGGCTCCAAGTTCACTTTCAAAAAAAAAAAAAAAAAAAGTTGGCATCTCCGCATATTTGCAAGGTCAAGGCACAGAAAGCCTTCTATAAGCCTAAACCCTTGTTTTCAAGGGCCTATTCTTTTACAAACTGATTATGAAAGCAGGCTACATATTCTTAACAAGCCCCTTTTCACTCCGGCTTTCAATTCCCTCCAGTGTATAATGTGCATGTGTATTCTTGCATGGCAGGCCCTTACATACTGTTTTGATTGTTATCGTCTTGCCATGAAAGGGCCGATTGTTTTGGGTTCCCGAGATTACATCACGGCTTCCCACTCGGGCTGCCCGTCGAGGTGTTTGATCAGGGCTCGCAGGTGGGAAGGAGCCTGCGGTGAGCGCGGGGCCCTGAGCGTTTCCCCATACCTGCCCTACCTGTTCAACGCAGCTGCCTCGGCACGCAAGCTCTGCCTGGGCTTTCCTGGCGCCTCTCACGCGAGGCAGGGATGCGGCGCTGAACCCATCCGACACCGGGAACCCGGGAGCCCTGAGCTGTCCTCCTGGGCAGCACGGAGACGGTCGGGCTGGCAGCCGCTGCGTAATTTGCCGGTTGCGCAGAGATACGGGAAGGTTGGGAGTTATACGGGGGTGAAAGGTGGAAAAAATAAGTGCCCTGGTTTTAATTTGGAAGTCATCGGCGGAGCTCTCAGCCGACCCGTGCAAGGAGCCTCGCAAATGGCACCGAGGACGGGCAGCGAAGCTGAAAGGAAGCGAAGGGAAGGGAGAAGTGGCAGGGAATAATTTGGGGCACAAACCAGTGCAAGAGGTGCAGAGCTCAGGAGGCAGGAAAGGGCAGGACGGGCGCACGGACGAATATCTCAAACTAAAACCACAAAAGCACAAGAAAACAGGCCTGATTTTGATGGGTTACGGAGGTTTTGTGCAAACCACCCTGCCAAGCTCATCGTGGGGCTCTGCTCCAGCACCCACGGGGCTCCCGGGGCTGCTCGCAGCCACCTCAGCACAAACACCTGCGAGATGATTTCCCTCCTCGGAGGGTCAAGGAAGGGCTTTCACCACCCCGTGCGTGCACCCAGGGCAGTGACAGGCACAGCCCCGGCCCTGCTGGGTTTGTGACCCCCCCGTGCCACTTCTTGCCCCTCTTCCAAGCCCCCAGCCGGGGCTGTGCCGCACGGGCTGCGTCCCATCTGCTCGCCTGGCCCCCGGCCAGCCTTCAATACCCAGGGCTTCAATACCCGGCAAACATTTACAATTTTAGGAAATTTTTACCCTTAATTCATCCCCAAGGCACGCACGCCAAGTTCAAAGCCGTAAAACCCGCTCGCTCTCCTCCGAGCGCGCCAACCGGGACGTGAACTTGAGCTGAAGAGCACGAAATTCCTCGGCTTCCACGGGGCAAATCCCTGGTGTCAGGCAGAAAAGGGGAGGCAGGCGAAGGAGCAGGGCTGCAGGGAGGGGATACGGATGCCACCACCATCCCCTCTTGCAAAACGCCCGCTCACAGCAGGCTCGGGGACCCCCCGTGCCCCCCACGTGGCCGTATCCTGCAGACCTGGGATGTTCGAGGTCAAAGAGCTCAGAGCCAGCCCAAAGCTTTTTCTGCTTGGTTATGGTCGGCTCGCATCCACAGCCCGATTACACCGGGGGGGTCCTGTTGTCTCGGGGCCGTTTATTCCCCTGGGGGTTGAGAATCTGTGCTCTTATCTGCCCGCTTATTTACGTCCCTGTTTGATTTATGAGTCAGCCTCACGCACGGGGTAAAAGTTCACGTCTCCCCCTACCCGCGGCGCACAAAGCCGTGGCTCACGGCTCCGTGCCTTCCTGCTCTCCTCTCTTTCGCTGGGTTTTGACCCCAGCAGGGGGTGAAAACAGCTCAGGGAGGCTCGACCTGCACCCAGCTCCCCTCAGAGCCCCTGTAAACCACACCTGATTGCTCAGGATCCTGCCCACAGAACCAAACCTGACCTGGCTGCGGCTGCGTGCTGGCAAAGCGAGCAGGAGATGGACCTGGGCTCACAATTGCACTAATTCTGCTCATCCTGGAGGCGTGTAATGAAACTCAGGACCCAGCACAGCCTGCACCACGGACAAATCTCCATTTGCACAGTTGGGATCTACCTAGATAAAAAGTTAAAGGATGTTTGTGAGCAGCTCAGAGCGTAACTCCCCGGAACGCCACCGCGGCGCTGCCGGGCGCAGCGTTGGCAACTTTCACCCTGAGGTGCTCTCTTGTGCACGGAATGATGTTACACCTTTGTACAGGGAAATGCCAGAAATAACCTGAGCTCGGCTCCCTGCTCCGCTGTGCTTTGGGAAAAGCAAAATTTGGAGTGTTTTACGGTTGCCCTTTCACACGCTGGGTGCTCTGAGCAAAGAAATAAATGCTTAAGATCACCAAATGCTCGCTTCAAAGTGAGCAATCTGTTCTCAAATATGTTCTTTTCCAAAATCTCCCTTTGAGATTGAAGGAAAAGCATAAAGAAAAAGAAATTCAGCCCCAGGAAAGGCAGAAGGAGGCTTGGGGCAGGCTGGGCTGCAGAGGACATTGCAGCATCGGCTGCCTTGGGGCACCGCAGCTGCCCTGGCTCCCTAAATCCATGCTCCTTGCCATCAGCACCCTGTGGCACCCAGCTCATCGTGTGGCACCCCGCTGGGGATTTTAGCCAAACGTCACCAGTTACCAAATGGTGTCCAGCCAGATGTGTCCATGTGTCAGTTTGGGAAGGGCTGCAGAGCACCAGAGGACGCAGCACCCATGGGATCACCGTCCCGCAGCCTAGGGATGGTGCCTGCAAGCAGGGGGTGCTCTGGGGGTGGGTGGTGAGGACAGCCTGGGGCAGAGCAGAGCAGGAACAGGGCTCTGGGCATCCTGGCTCACCCCGAGCTCGTCCCCACCTGGGTTAGGGCTCTGCAGGGTCCTGGCCATGCCCCGGCTGCACCCCGTTAGCAGCCTCATGGAGCCGTTTGGCCCCAAAAATTGAAAAACCATCACCTTGGGGCAGAAATCCTCATTGCTCTTCCCATCCCCGTGTCCCTGCTGCCACCCCACAGCCAGCACCCAGCACCCACATGCACTGATCCAGCTCCACAGCACCCTAAGGATGGGAATTGTGCTTGAATCTGACCCCCAGCTGACCGCAACGTGAGCCAGGGCCCCTTCCTCCACCTCAAAATGTTTGGTTTGGGGCTATTTTTAAATACCCTAAGAAGACCCCAACACAAGACCTCATTAACTCTGTTTCACATAGCTCAGAGCTGCAGAAATGCCCACCCAAATTTGATTTTTTTTTTAAATATTCATATAAGCACGCCCATAAATAAAGCGAATTTAATGATGTGGCTGCACTGATCGCGGGTAGGGCTAGAGATGGAGGGAGATACAGACCCTTATAAAGGCTCTTAAAATATTTTTAAAAATTGAACACGCAGAAGCCGGGTGGTCCGAAAGCAGGGCTGGGATTAGGGCCCACCTATAAAAATTCCCCATAACACCTGCCAGTTAACATTTACAGCTTCATACAAACCCGCCAACCCTCTCCCTTTTGTACAATTCCTTAAACCATCAGCACATCAAAAATGTGACATGGTGTAGAGATCTCAGCACAGAGCAACAGCTGGGGTGGCAGAAGCATTTGGGGGAATTATTTAATTTTTATCTTTGCTCTGTTCTCCAGTTCCCGTGCACAACAGGCTCGGCAGCCAGCGGCACGCACGGCCCCGATCGCTTACGGGGAACAAAAGCCTCGAGCACGGCGAGGAAGGGCGGACAAATTGGGTGAATAAAGACCCGATTCTTCCCCGCTGAGAGATGCCAAAGCCCAGCTCTGCAGAGGTAGGCACGGAGCTGGGTTTGTATCTCGCTCCTCGTCTCCTGGCCACCTGAAGCGGCGCCGGGACGGAGCTCGGTCCCTGGATGCGGCTGGGAACAGGCAAAGGGATGACAGACGGACAGACGGATGGATGGATGAGCTGGGCTGGGGGCAACGGGACCCCAAGGGTGCTGCCACCCACTGCAGGAGGCTCCTCGGCTGCTGGCTGCCCCGCTGGGGCTGTGGGGGAAATGGGGGATGGCCGGGGGATGGATGAGCACCGGGGGATGGATGAGCAGCAGAGGATGGATGAGCACCAGTGGGTAGATGAGCACCAAGGGAATGGATGAGCATCATGTGTCCGTGCTTCCACGCTGCTGAGGATCAGCACCAGAAGCTAAGAGCAAAATTAAAAGCAGGGGCACGTTTTCTCCTCTCCCCTCCCCTGCAACATCGCCGCTAAAATGCACCGGGGGGGGGGAGAGTGTGGAAAAGCCCCAGCGCGGCTCCTTTATGCAGCCCCAAAACCTGGAACTAAACAATTTACTAACAGATGTAGCCATAAAAGGCCCCATTATCGCATCTTGTACAGTAACAATGTCTTCATTCAAGTCGCTTCCCCTCCTCTGAGGGTTTATTTTTAAACCGTGCTGCTAAAGAGAGGAGCAGGCCACTGCGGAGGCAAAGCGCGAGCCTCTCGCTCAAAGTGAGCCTTGTTTGGCATTATCTTGATAAGATAAACAGGGATAATGGCTTTTTCTTCCCCTGCTCTTTTCTTTGCCCTCTCTCGTGTATTTTAACGCGAGCAGGAACTGAACCAGAGCGCTTTGCAGATCAAAGCTGGGCAGAGCCCTTCGCGGGAAGGGGCAGGAGAGCACCAGGTTTCCAGGCTTGAACCTGGGTTTGGGGTGGGAGTGGGGCCCTGACACCCACCCAGGGCCCCCCTGGGAGCAGGCAGCAGCTCCTGGCATGGCCCCAAAGCCGAGCATCCTCCGAGGGGCACCCCAAAGGAGAGGGCACCCCCTCGGTCCCAAAGCGGGGCCGGGAAGCGCAGCGGAGCAGGTGGCGAGGCTCCCCGGTGGCGCTGGGGATTTGCTCTGTCAGGAGCCCCCGACTCCTCCCCAGGGCGAATTTTTGGGGAGTGAGTCCAGGCATCAAACAAGCCCTCCAGGCACAGCTTATGCAAGAGAAGATGACTCAGAGTGGCGGGGTATGAACACCTGGAGGGCAGGGACAAAAAGCACCGGGAGGCTGCGGGGAAGAGGAGGAAGGGAGGAAGCTGCCGGGAAAGGGAACAGATACAAAGGAGCCCCCAGGTCTCCAGAGATAGCAAGGATGATAGCAAAGGACACAAAGGTCCGTGTCATCCCTCAGGATCTGCTCCCACAGTGCCCACCAGGGGAGGAGAGGCAGGCAGCCACTGCACAGACCAACAAATACGGGTTGCAGAAGGCACCCGGCCCCACGAGCATCCTTCACAAGCAAACCCAGCCTCCGGGCTTTTGAAGGACCAGGAAAATGTTTGCGCTTTGCTCCCAATGCAAGGACTGCAAAATGAGGTCTCTGCTCCATCCCTGCACCTCTTTGCATCACAGACTGAGCAGCAAAGCTCAGTGAGACCCCGGCTTTAACGTCCTGGCCCTGCAATGAACTGGAAAGCAGAAGGAGCAGTGTGGGGAGCAGCTCCAGCAGCCCAAGCTGCGGCGCTCCAGTTACCCCAGTCAGGCACCAGCTGGGACCAGCACTGCCCAGGTCCATCCACACGACTCCTGACCATCCGGGCACTGCAGAGAACAAATGTTTTCCTGGCACAGAAAACATCTGGTAGCTCTGAAGGCAGCTCAGCGAGAACACCACAGGCCACAGAGGTTTCCCTCTGCAGGTTTGTGCCCTGAGCACCCGTGGAGGTTTCCTTCCCGCTCACCATGCACCATAACGAGGAGCTGCTCTGAGAGAGGCTGAGCGTGTCGGGAATAATCTGCATTATTCGTGCAGATTTCACTTCCCAGGAACAATTTTTCTTGGACGTAGGATTAATCCAGAACACCACGGCCAGTCTGGCTTCTGCTTATCACCGCGAGACCTCGCTGTGCCGCAAACCCAGCGCCTCGAAGTCCTGCAGTGCCTCCAAACAGCAACCGGGAAACTCCATCCCAAAGGACAAAAGCTCCTGTGAAAGGCATGGAGAGGAGCAAGAGAAGGGCGAGACACTGCCTGACACGTTTCACACATATTTGTAAACAGATCACCCTTGGGGAAAGCGACTGGAGCCTGCCTTGTCTTGCTTTCCAGCCAGAGCTCGCTTCCCAGCCAGCCGCTTCCTTCTTCTCATGACCAAGAAGCTCCTTAATATCTGTTTACAACAAAACGCTGTTTTCTGAAGGGCAGAGAGCTAGGAGGATTTTGCAGGAGGGCATTTCTTTATCTGCTCTGCTGCTTGGGCAGGTGAGCGTGGGGCATCTTTCCCGGCACAACCCCAGGAGCAAGGGGAGCGCCCTTTCCGGACACCCATGCCACCTCATTTAATTAAGCTGAGATCTGCTTTGCTGCAAAAAACATGCATTTGTGCTCCCAAAGCACCTTCGCAGAGGTTGGGACATCCTCACCACCAGCACACTGAGCACCTCCCTGCTGCCACTCACAGCACGGGGCAGCAGCTCCCGAGCCCTCGCGGTTAATTAGCAGCGATGAGAATTGCGCCCGAGGAGCCACCAGGCACCCGTGCCTGCTCCAGGGACGCAGGAACGGGCGTCCTGTGTAGACTGAGAGGCTGCAGCAAACATTTTGGGGGTCACCAGCACCTTCCAGGCTTTCCTCTTCCCCAGAGCGACAGAAAGCTCACCCCGTTACGTCTCCGGCCAAGTCGGGAAAGACAAGCTCCCTCGGGACACCACCCCGGGTAGGTAACCACCGCTCAATAATAACCATATCCCTTCAGGACAGGTTCATTAAAAGGTGCTTAATGAGCATCTCGCAACAATTTTGTTTTGTAACCAGAGGCCCCAACGCGGTGCCTGGGGAAGGAGCAGCCCGGCTGGAGAATGCGCATTTGTCTCGGAGCTGGGGGGCCGTGGAATTCCCCTCCCAGCCCCACCTCGCGCTACCAGAGGTGTTTTTTTTTCCCCATTAGGTGTTCCCGTGCACATCCTCCATCTGATAAAGAGGCCAGCAGCGAGGAGCCGACCCCACATTTCGATCCCACCCGAGCTTTCTGAGCTCCACCGCCGATCTGTTCATGAGCAGGAGCCGGAGATCGTGCGTGTGCGAAGGGCAGAGAAACACCCAGCGTGTCTTCTGCTGCCCCAGCCCACAATGATCCCCATTCATCCCAAGAAAACACAGTATTAAATTTTTGCCTGGTTTCAATCTCCGTACATTAATCAAGCCTCAGCTTTTTTTTTTCTCTTTTCTTTTTTTTTCTTTTTCATTTTTTTTTCTTCCCAGCCTGAGAGATGCAGCGTGGGAGGCACGGGGCTGTCCCATGAAATAATATTTTCCAAGCCGCGCTCAAAGCCTGCCCGTCAAACCCGAAGCCTCCTTCTTTCTGGCTGCTTTACCAGAGCTGGACAGGAAACAATCCGCGGGCACAACAGATCGAAACCCGGCCGGCGTTCCCAGCATGGAGCCGATGAATGGGAACCATTGTGCTGCAGGGGAGGGAACATCCCCGTCGGCATCGGGGGAAAACTGCAGCTGTCTGCAGCGCCTGCACACGCACACACGGGCGTCCTGCAGCTGCACGGGAGAGCTCCCGGAGCAGCTCGGTGGCACGGTGTTTCAGCAGCACCACCAGGCACTTCTCCCACTCCTTACGGTGAACCCCGTGGGATTTGTGGGCTCTGGTGCTGCCGAAAAGGAGGGATCGGGACCTTTCCAAGGCGCTTGGGCTCTAACCGAGATGCGCTCCCCAGGTGATGTGGCCACGGGTGCCTTGTCCCCAGGTGGGTCCCAGCCCCGGCAATGCCCAGGGGACACGAGGTGGGGCACCCCGAGCCCTCTCCCAGCACTAAGCTCAGGGCACGAGTCCAAAAAAAGAGGGCTGAGGTTCAGCTGAGCAAACCCACAGCAGAAAGCATCTCCCTGGTTCCTGGAGGTACCCGGCCTCGTCCTAGGGCAGTTTTACCCCAAAACATTTTACCCCTACACCATTTTTAACCTCTCTGACTTCTTTGCATCCCCAGCACCACGTCAGGACCTGGTGTCCGCACCGCACATGCTAATAACAAAATATTTCAACCTATTTTTCACGTTTTTAGCCCTTTATGTACGCACAGGCCTGCAGGAGCTCGGCTGTTACCACCTAGTGCCCAGCAGGAGAGGAGCAGCAACCGCACACAGACGGGGGCAGCTCGGCCACAGCTCTTCCCTGGGGTCCCACGGGGCAAACCCGAGACCCCCTCGCTCTGCCCGCGGGCACCCAGCAGGAACAGGGGCTGAAAAACGCTGCTGTGGTTCAACTTCTCTTCCCTTTTATAAAAAAAAATAATATTTTCTGGCACGAACTGTCCCTTGTGACTGGACTTAGCCCCGGGCCACGACAAAGGCAGCTTTCTTACCGAGTTTGAGGGCTGCAGGGCACCATGGCCCCAGGGCTCCCACGTTGCAGCCCGTGGAAATGGGAAGGAGCCGTGGTGCCGGGCACTCAGCACCAGCCTGCTGCGTGCAGGGGGCAGAGGGAGCCTGGGGAAAACCACAGAGGGCCGAAGAGATGGATGTTGAGGGCAGGGAGAGAAGGCAGCCAGGTAAGGAGCGCAGTGCGCAACGTGTGCCTGCAAAGATCCCAGCACAAAGCTCGCCGCCGTCATCTTTCAGCATCTCCGAGGTTTTCCAGCCTTAATAACCACCTTTCAGCCTATGTTTAAAATCCTACACGCCGACGACAATCAAACAGCACCGGGGCTGGGAGATGAAACGCCCAGAAGCTACGCCCCCGCAGAACGGGAGACGGGGAGGGGGAGCCCCCGGCACCCACGTTCGAGGTGGGAGCAGCGACACCGCCCGTCAGGGCACACAGCATCCCGAGGGATTTTCTCCCCCGGGGATGGGGTGGAGGAAAACCAGCTCCTGGTGCCCATTCCCCAAGGAATTCCCCTCCCTGCCAGCCCCAGCCATTGCTGCAGGCAAAACCCTCATGGGACGGGGGGCTGAGGGACCCCCAGCATCCTTTGGCTTAAAAAAAATAAACGATGGTCACTAAAGCGGGAGGTTTTGTCCTCTAAAATGCACGCCAGGGGCTTGGAGTGAGGGAGACCACCCTGCACCATGATGCCAGTGGATGGAGATGCCAGGAGCAGCCCCGGACCCCCTGGCTGTGACCCTGATACCAGCTGGCACAGCCCCGTGTCCTGCAGCGTGCCCGTGGGGACACAAGGACTCGGCCCATTTTGCTCTGGGTGGCTCCAGCCCCAGCTGGTTCCTTTTAAATCAGCCACACGAGGCGGGGAGGTTTGGTTAGGATTTTTTTTCCCCTCCCTCTGCTTCATGCAAAGAGAAGAGGGAGGGGGGGGAACAGAGGTTTTTTAAGCCCCGGCTGCCCTCCTTTTTACCTTCCTGCCTGGAGGGCAGCCAGGAGCAGCTCGCTCCTCCCTGCGCACATCTGGAGGGGTCGTGTCCCCTGCCCAGGGCTCGCCGTGCTCCCCGGCCACCCAAAACGGGCACAGCTCCTCCTGCACAGACCCTGCTTCGTCCTGAGTGGCTGTGTCCAGCCCTGGGATCATTCACAGCGTGCTTATAACCGCAGGGAATGGGGCCAACCAGCCTGGGGATGCTCTGCAGGGCTCAAAGGGACGGGACATGGAGCGACCCAGCGCGTGCTGAGGACCAAAACGGGTCCTGGCCCCGCAGCACCCGGAGGCTCCTTCACCCTGAGCTTCTCCTGGCATCCCCACACCAGTATCACTGAAAATCTGCCCAGTCCTGGCAGGCCAGCAGCACTCAGATGTTGCTCCAGGCGCCTTACACCCTACCAGCAGCTTAAACATGCTCTGATAAAAGCCCTCGGCGCGCCACCCGTGGGGACGCAGCGGGGACAGGCAACCCCTGCCCAACCACAGGAGCACAGATCTTCGCACACTGATGCAAAAAAAAAGGGGCTTTGCTGCGGAGATGTCTGAGATTCCTGCACAGCCCCTTGTTCTGCAGCCCCTTTCCAAGCAGCTGAGCCCAAGGAGCGGAGCAGGAACGGGCTGCGCACGCCCGGGGGCAGCAGAGCAGCGCGGAGCCGCGGCACCGGGATGCTCCCGAGCCCCCCGAGGAGCTGCGGGGCGTGCAGAAGCCCCAAGAGTGCTCCTGCAGGGACGGGGCAGGACCCCAATGGAGCCTGGTGGCTGAGGCAGGCACCCTGCTTTACCAGCCGCAGCTCCGAGCACGCTGCTCCCACGCAGATCTCGCTCAAGAGATGCCCAAGAGCGCAGAGGAGTGGCACAGCACCTACAGCCTGCTTTTCTTCCCGCTGTGCTTTGCAGAACAGCTGGCACCCTCCCCTTTTTCATAATTCCCTCTCTGCACACACGCTTCTTAAACGCAAAGCTAACAGCTCTGGGAACAGCCCTTGGGGATGCCGCGGGGACGCACATCCCCCGAGCCCTACGGCGAGCTGGAGAGAGCCCAAGCTCCCCGCGAGGTTTCGCCCCGCTGGGGGAGATGCAATCAGTCAGCATCCATCGGTGCCGGCAGCGCTTCCCAGAGCCAGCCAGCATCTCTCCATCCAGCAAGGAAAGTCCTCTGGCAGCACGGGAAGCCACAGGGAGCCTTGGGAACATCCACCCGCCACTGCGTCCCCAGGCGCTTCCGTCCTGGAGGGCTCCGAACGCGTCAGAGCCTTCCAAAACGCTCTCGCACGACCCAAGGTTGGAAGTAATAAACCTTCCTGAAAGGCAGCTCGCATCAGCTGCAGCTCAGGGCGGCAGTAACGCAGTTAGTCACAGCCAAGGGGGGGTAGAAACGACGGCAGAAGGGAGGAGGGAAACTGAGTCACGCATCTGTCTCATCGCGACGCTATTTTTAACGTAATGGACACGAGGGAGGGCATTGCTGTCACGTCCCCACAGTGCCAGGGCTGACCTTGGGCAATTTCCTCTTCAAATGTGTCAGATTTCCCTCCGTTTCTCACGTTAGAGGTGGAATCGTGTTGGGTTTGAGCTGGTTTTTAAGCCCTGTAACGCAGCGGGGCCATCTCACCAGGTTTCCAAGCCGCGATCCCACGCGCTTGGTACTCAAACTGGAACAACTCAAGTGCTGGGCAGAGAGGGGCAAAGCTGGGCTGGGCCAGAGCTGCTCTGCTCTCCTGCAGTTTTGGGGTGCTCACGTCCCTGTCACATCTCTCGTGGCCCCACAGACCCTGGGGCTTTGTCCCCTTTTGTCCCTGGCACCCCGGGGACCCCACACCGCTCGCCTCTCCGAGAGCTGGCGACAACAACTCTTTATTCCTGGATATTCGCAAGCAGCTTCCCGGAGGAGAAGCCACGCGAAGCGACTTTTGTTCTGCCCGCAGCTGACAATGATAGACAGATTGATGGCAAGCAAGTTATTTTGTCTCCTCTCGCAGCTGACAAAATTTGCGCTGGTATTTTCCCGGTCCAGACCCCACCTTTCATCTGACATGATTAATGCTGCTGGAAAGACAGAGAAAGAGCCAGCTGCTTCTGCCTGCTGAGCTTTCGCCGAGCAGCTGAGAAAAAGTGTCCTTTTGTTCCAGCATCTCTGGAGCCTCTGCAGACTTTCTGAGCAGCCTTTTATTGCGAAAGGTTAGGGAAATGTGGCTGCTGGGGCTGGCATATTGTGCCGTGCTCAGCGCAGATCTGGGTGCTCGCCCGGGGCAGCGTGGCCAGCACCAGCCCGTGCCCTCGGTGGGGTCCCCATCCACTGCAGAGGTGCCAGGGGCATAAGCCACATGCTCGCTTTGCTCCTGTCCCTTCCAGGTTCTGCCTCTTTGCTTGGTCTTTGTGAACACGGCAGGGGATGCTGACAGCCTGGGGGGGTGGCTGAGGCTCCCCACGCAGCCCTGGGGTCCCTCAGATCTCACCTGGCAGCACGGAGGTGGCTGACACACAACTGTGCTTCCATCGCCTGCCAGAGGGGCTGGGAAGGGCATTGATCAGGCTGAACACACCGCGTCCCCCCCCGCCGCCCTAAATACATTATAATGCAGGTCTAGGAAACAAGCCTCAGAGATAAAATTCAAAGAGAAAAATAAAAGCACTCGGTGAGAGCGCACGGAGCGCTGTGCGCACCTCCCTGCCTCTCTTTGTGAGGCCAGCAGCCCCTCAGCAGCCCCAAACTCACAGAGAGGCACCCACAGGAGGGTGCTGCATCCAACCCATGGGGTGCCAGCAGCAATTCCAGAGCCAAGCAGCTCCTGCGGCTCCAATTCTCACCAGGCGTCCTCATTTCATCCTTACCTGCACCACCACCGCTCGTCCTTGCTCGCTGTCACCTTTAAACTCTCACTGCTGGCCCTAAGGCACTTGCCCAGCAAACATTTCCCTGCCCCCTCGTGCTGGTTCAGCCCCCAGAAGCAGCAGGAACGGAGCTGCTATAACCTGCCTCCTTTCCATCCCTTTTTCCAGCACCATTTATCCGCCCAGCGATGCAGAAACAAAACCATTTCAGACACCAGGCATCACTGACAGAAGGGTTTTTCCCCACCTGACAAGCACAGAGGCTTCAAAAATTCATCTGCAACGGGAACTCCTCCTGCCCCCTCTGCCCACACGTGTGCATCAGACAGGAGACAACCTCCAGGAGATGAAGACGGGCACAAAACCTCTGACACGTGGTGCAGGAGCGGCGTTGTGCCTTACCTGGCGCTCTGGAAGGTGGCAGATGCTGATTTTCCAACAGCCCCGAATCCAACGCCCACGGCCAGGCCCTCTGAAACGGGAAGGAGAAAAAACACCACGGTCAGATCCTGCAGCAGCCCCAAGGCCGTCCCTCCTCCTGCCCTCAAACGGAGAGCAAAGCAGCACAGGCAGGGGAGCAGAGCCCCGGGTCAGCTCATCACCCCTCTCATTTTAATCCAAGTTCTTTGCAGATCCACCTGATAGCTGTCTGAGCGATGAGGGTGGATCTGCACCACGCCATGGGGGTGCCACAGACCCCAGCACGGTGATGGGAAGCTCTGGGCACGCAGATTCGTGCTCCCACTGTGAACCCGACACAGCGCAGGGGTCTCTTGGGGAGCTCACACAGAGCAGAGATTTCTGTATTTGCATGGGACAGGAAAAAAACACAATGCCCAGCAGCTAAAATGCCATTTTGATAAGGAGCAGAGCAGAGCAAAACACCCACATAAAGGCTGAGGCTGGGCAAAGCCCTCCGCAGAGCCGTGCACAACGCGGTGCCATGAGGGAGCTTTGCAGGAGAGAAAAAAACTTCTCCTTACAGCCCCGGGGGTGATGATCATCCAGGAGCAGGCTCCCAGCAAGAGATTTCTGTGTCCTGTGCCGAAATTTGGGCACGCCGCCTTTACAGACAGTCCAAAAGGCAGGAGGAAACCCAAACTCTGCAAGACATCACAGCCAGCCCCAGAGGAAAGAGCCAGAGGTGGAACCAGGGCACGGGGCAGGGCAAGCCCTCCCCATCCTCCCCGCTCCCTCCTTGCCCTTTCTGCTCCCCCTCTGAAACTTTTCTGACCCTCCTGGTGCTGGAACAGCTCCCTCGAACCTCCCAGAGAACCCCTCCTTCGAAGGAGGTGTCCAAACGCTGCCACGTCTGCCTCTGTTGGAAATTCAGGCTTTGTTCCTGCAGCTTTTCTGGCATCGCTCCCCTCCCAGTCAGGCGGGGGGGAACCAATCCAGGATGAAAAACGAACCCGTTTGCGTGGCTGGATGCTGGAGAGGGCTCGCCAGCCTTCCAGGAGGCAATTACCTGCTCCGACAGCCACGCAGGGGGCAGCAGGGACTGCTCGGAGGCACCTTCAGACAGGTTGAAAGTCCCACGGCGCGTGCCTGTGCGCTCCAGGACGAGGTCTCAGAGGAACAGGCCTGTGTAATGTTTGTGGTCTTCTGGATTTCCAGTTGCCTTGGAAACACCCCACAAAAGGCAGCGCCGACTCTCCTTATCAGCATTTGCATCCTCTGCTCCCGGAGTCACAACGCGCCACAAGCCCCCGGAGCCCAGATCCGAGCTCGGTGCCGAGGCTTAGGATGGAGACGGGGAACACGGCCCCGAGAACCAAAACCCTACGTGCAGGTCCCTAAATCCTGAGCGTCCCTAAAACACCACGGCTGGACGATAACTCCACCAGTAAAACAGCCAGGGCAGCCCAGGCACGTGGTGGTGCCAGGGGAGATGTGTGCTTGTGCAAAGTGCTCGTGCAAAGCACAAACGCAAAGCACAAACGCAAAGTGCTCGTGCAAAGCACAAAGTGCTCGTGCAAAGCCCTCGTGCTCCCCAAAAGCACCCTCCTGGAGGATGCAGGAGCAGCCCCAGAGCCAGGGGCAGGCAGCGAGTGCCAAAAGCTTTGCACCTGCAGCTGGTGATGGTTTTGCACGCTCGGCGTTCACGCGGCGACCTGCAGGAGGGGAGAAGGGGAAGAGCTTTTTCAGGACACTTAATGGCTGCGGTGAGGACACAAAGAAGCTCCGCACGAAGGGAGCTGGCACGGCTCCCCCGCAACATTTCTTCTGAAGTGAGACTCGCCCAGAGAGCAAAATTCAAAAAGGCCGAGAGCGCTAATTTGGGTAAATAACGAGAAAAGCTTAGACGGAGCGGAAAAACCACGGCGGTTCGCCCTGCTGTACGGCGAACCTCGTGGAATAGGCAGCTCAGCAGCACGATGAATGGAAGCACAAATCCCATCTATACGGAAACAAATGACGGGCGGGGAAAATCAACAGATGGCGCGTGGGGAGCCGCCTGCTCGGGGAGGGAGAGGCAGCGATGGTGGGAGCTGCAGCACGGTCGGGAAAGGTGACAGAGCTGTGTCAGGTCCCGGGTTCATCCAGCTCCTGTTTCCCAGGAGAGGGGAAAGAGCTGGGGTAGGACAAATACAGCCAGGAATCACCTAGGGGATGGTGACCCCATGCCGGCACAAGCCGCAGACACGGCACCATCCAGGCTATGGTGGAGAAATTCGCTTTAGCCCAGCCAAGAGGCAGCACAGAGGGGAGCTCAGCAGCTCCGTACGGATCCAGCAGGGACCCCACATGTGGTGTGGGGGCTGATGAGGCTCGGAAAGGCTCCGGGTGCACCCAGCAGGTGCCACGGGGCCCGTGCCGCAGCCGCTTGTTTCAGCCACGGCACTTGGCGCAGCCTGCCAGCATCACACCCTAACTCGGAGGCTTCGGAGCCACAGGGATGGGCTCTCCAAAAAGAAGACGTCAGCCCCGAAGCCTCGTGGAGCAGCCAACCTGCTCACAAAGGAATCGGGGGAAGCCGCCGCGAGGCTCGCTGCCAGCCTGCCCACGCTCGGAGCTCGCGGCAGGCTCAGCCCCCGGCTGCAGCCCCCCTCTCGGGTGTTTTGCACGTCCCCAGATTATAAACAGCCTGAGAGGCTTCCTCGGGGTGGTAAAGGCACAAAAAGGGAGGTCATGATTCTGAATCAACCAGCACGTGGTGGTCGTGTGAATGATTTGAGGGACATCGGGGCGCTGATGTGGCTGGGGGAGAGCCCTCTCGTTACCTGCTGGGAATTCAGCCCTGAGCCCTGCTTTGGGGCTTCATCAGGCTTTAAATATTGCCTGTCCGACTGCTGGGGCAGAGTTCCCGAAGGAAACAGATCCCAGACAATCCCCAATGACCAAGGGACCGCTACTGAGGGACTGCTGCTCCCCGCAGGGTGAGGCAGAAGCCCCTTTGTGGGGTTGCAGAAAGCAGAACCAGAATTGTGACCGATCCCAGCCCAGCAGGAAAATGCTCCCGTTTCAGCTAAACGAGGGGATTTTGCCTCTCTTGGACTTCCTCGGCTTTACCATCCAAGGCGTTTTAACCTGATAAGGCATCTCGCAGGGATCAGAGCCCCCACCCCTCCTCAGCAGGGCGCCGGCACGGCCGCTTGCTGATGCCTGTAGGAGGAAAAAGCCACGGCAGCTTTAAAGTTCAAAGGATTAGCTTGAAAGCGGGATGGCTTACTGCATCCCTCAGACCTCTCCCTTATCATGCATTGCACAAGCCCCTACGAGCTCGGCGAGCTGAAAGAACCGGGGGAAATGAAACCAAGTGCTGCTTTAAATCCTATTCACTGCGGCTTACGAGGTGAAACCGGGACCTGGACCTCTCCTTGCTGCTCCCCGGAGCAGCCCCGTGGTGGCACACGAGCCAGGGCAGCCCCGAGCCTGGTGCCAGCCCAGGGCCACCTCGGGATCTCACTCGGCTCCTGCTGTTTCCAGCTTCGTTTCCAAGCATGAAATGAGCTTCACAGCACCACGGGATGCCAGGTGTAATCCCCAGGGGAAGACCAGCTCACAAAGAGCAAGCAAAAGGTAAAAGTCCTCCGGATCCCCCCAAAACCCAAACTACAGAACAGCGAGCATCTCTCACAGAGCCTCCACAAATCACAGCAGCAAGCAAATTAACCCCAGTTATTTGTTATTCTTACACGCCTTAAAGAGCAGAAAAACAAGCACAGGCTGGAGGTAGGGAGCAATATCCTGTTGCAATGTTTAAAAATTAAAAACCTCCAGTGGACTGAAGGATATTCCTGGTGCACCTTTGTCTCCCAGAGGGCACTGGCCAAGGGACAGGAGGGGCCGGGGACGGGGATGGTTTGCACAAAGCCAAACCTGAGCCTTGCGACTGCTCCAGCCCCCAGCTGCTCGGGACGGGAGCTGCTCCTCTGCCAGGTCTCTGCAGGACAAACACCGCCTAAAAGACTGAAATTTCTTTTTTTTTTTTTTCACAAGGAAACACAAAGCACGGGCTGTGTATTAACATCGCTGCCTTTTCCACTCGTCGTTTCGTGCTGGCACCTGCTTTCTGCTCGCTCCTCCCGTGCCTTCCGCTCCCCGGGAGGATGCGCTCGGCACGGCGCCTTCCGAAAAACACACCTGCAGGAAACTGCCGGGGATGGAGTGCAGAAAACTGCCGGGATGCAGCACGGCCCCCCCAGGAAAGGAGCACGCAGGGAGCTGTGAGAGCTCTCGGACCTCTCCTCCTGCCAGGGCCGGCAAAGAAAATCCTCCCGGGTCGCCGAACGAAGGCGCTTCCCTTCGGAAGGTGCCACGGATGCCAGCACGTCGTCAATTATTCATCTGGCCTTTGAAGAACTGGAAGCTCCTCGTGGAAAATTAATCCTGCTGTAATGAGGTTTGTATTTCTAAGAGAGTTTAAGTGTGTCCCCGTCTCCACTACTCAAACTCTCAGTTTTTCCTCCCATTCCCACTAGAGAACATCTTTTTGCCATTACTGCGAAGGAAAGCGCGGGCATTACCACATTTCAGTCATTTTCACATCTCCACACATTCCCCATCCTCAGAGCAGCGAGCAGGAGGTTAAAGCAGTTTTAGAGAGACTTCTTTCCTTTTTGAACTTGAGCTCGAGAGCAGTGAATCTCCCTTTGCATTTGAGACACCAAGCCTGCAGATGCTGGGAGGCAGCCTCGCCTAGCCCCACGCACGCACACAGCGCTGCTTCCCACCACTCTCACTCCTCAAAATCCGTGCTTTTCCCCCAAAGCCTGGGTTGTCAGAGTGGGCACATCTAGCACAGACCCCAGGGTCCTAACGTGGCTGTCTGAAAAGTGCAGCAGGAAAATCCATGCATGCAAAACACCTCTCCGTGCCCCGGGAGCATGGGGATGCTAAGGCTCCCCGAAAGACCACAGCCCAGATCTCCAGCAGGAAATAATAAAATCAGCATTGCAGGAGCCCGGGATGCACACAGCCACCCTCCAAAGCAGGAATGGACAGGGGAGGGTGAAATAAAAGGGGCAAAAAAAGGGTGGCGTGGTGCAGAAGGGGACAGAGCCGGTCCTCAGCAGGAGAGAAGGATGTGGATGCGGGGGAGCAGTGACTCGGTACCACCCCAGGAGCTGCTCAGACTTTTTGGGAAGCCAACTCTCCTCTTGCTCCTCTTCTGCTCTCGTTAACATCCTTGTGACACCTCCCAGCTGCGGGAGCAGGGACTGCTGCCTTTGGCAAACAGGGAGCTGGACCCCCAGGAGCGAAGCCCCCCACGTTTTGCGTGAGCTGCAAGGAGCTGAAACGCACCCAGAGAGCTCGGTTCCACCACGTGCACGGCACAGGACAAAGCCCAGTGGACAGCTTTGCCTCCAGGGATCCATGGAGAGGTCTGATCCCAGCTGCACATCGCTGGCAAGCAGCAGATGGGTGGCAGGACCGAGCCTCCCCTCACCTGGAAAAACAAACAGCCCAAATCCCCGCTGCTCAGGTGCTCGGCACCAGGGCTGACACCAAGGAAATAAAAGCCGCTGCTGCGCGCGACGCCGCGGAGCCACCCGTCATTAAAGGGGGTTGTAAGCTGCAATCCCATCCCAGCGCCTTATCTGGGGGATGCCAGGCAATTTCACAGGAGTTTTGCGTGGAAAAAAAAAACGCAGAATTGGGTTTTGTAGAGCGTAGCTGTGCCCGCCCGTGTAGAACAGCTCTGGGTGAAGTGTTTGGGTTTAAAGCAGCGGAACCAGAAGGGACCCGGGAGGCTGAGCTCAGAGAAAACCTGGTGGGATGCAACACGGGACAGCCACGGGTGCCTGATGACAACAGATACTGGAAAAAGCAGCCCAAAGTACATTAAATAGGGTCATTAAACAGGGTGAAATTTGGGTAGGATGAGGCAATTCCCCCGTGCCTCCTGTTGAGTTACCCCACAGGAGCCAAACCATCCACATCCCATCTTGCTCCTCTTTTCTCTCCCCTTTCCCCAAAGCAGAACGACTCGGAACAAATCCTGACTGCAAAGCACTGAGCAGCAACAGCTAAAAATGTGCCACCCGCAGCCCAGGGCTTACAAACGAGGGACCTCGTTGGAAAGAATTAACTGCCCGACATCCTAAAGCTCCAGCACAAAGACGTGGCTCTGGGTGAACGAACCCCTTTCCGAGCTAATAACCCAGAACCACCCCAAAAGCAGGGACCGACCACACGCCCTGCCTGGCACCACCAACCCGAATCCATCACTGGTATTTAATGTTTCATTTGCTAGCACGCAAACGATTTCTCGGGCCGCTGCTCACGGATATTTAATGCAACAGCCCTGAAAGATCTGATGGGGATAAGAAAGGAAAAAAAAAAGAGCTTCCACATGCATATTTCTGCACATTTTCATCGCAGCTGGTGAAAGCGCTGTATTTAATTGGCTTTTGTCACCTTTGTGGCTGTTACCTTTTACAAAACGCTGATCGTCGACTGAAAACGATGCCGCAGAGATAAATGTACATTATCATTCTCCGCTGGCTTTCCAGGTGTCTGCCTACAAATGAGTTTTGGAAATATGAGCCGCAGCCAGCGGGGCACCAGCGACCTGCGGCTCGCTGCCACCGTGCCCACACGTCCCCAGCCTTTGGGGCCAGAGCCCCCCTGATCCCCACGGGGCGACGAGCTGCCTCGCAGGCTGCACATCAGGTCTCACCGAGCGTGTCCGTGTAATGCAGGGAATTCCATCAAATTCGGGCTCTTATCCACACGCTGCTTCCCCACGGCACCGTGCTGGTGGCACGTCACCACGCGGGGCACAGCGGGGCACCCCCGGCACCCTGCAGCCCACGAAGAAGCGTAACAGCCCCGATCAAGTGCTTCCCACTCATCGAGGTGCTTGATCCCTGCCAGTGTCAAAGCACGTCTTGGTGAAGCTGCAATTACCGGGGGGTTAATGAAAGGTTCAAGCAACCTTTACCGGAGCGAGCTGTGCGGGATCACAGCTGAGTCACGGCCGTACAACGCCGCGGGTGCCCCCAGCACGTGGCTGTCCCTGCTCTGGGTCCTGCCTCTGCTCTGCTCCCCTCGGCAGAGCTGAGCTCCCCCGAGCTGCTGCAGGCGCAGAGCATGCACGAGGTGCCAGCCGTGCGCACGGGCACCTTCCCTCGGCCTCCCTTTCACCCCATTCTCAGAAATTCAAGCTCTGAGCCAATCTCCCCCTTCTCCTTTTCCTTGCTCAACACAAAACCGAGGTGCTCTGAGAATAATCATCAGGAGGAACATGAGAAGTAGAAGGGACACTGGGAGGCAGCCCACGGTTCGGAGGGATGCGTGCGCAGAGGCTTCCTCCCAGCCTCACGTTCTGCTGAAGCAGGGAGAGCTGCACGTACGTTAAATTCAGCAACCACGACACATTGTCAGTGCCTACAGACCACCAAAAAGCCCTAACGCAAAATGAAGGTTGCAAACTCTTAATGTATCTCAGAATTATCCATATAGATAACCGCGTTTTTTGCTGGTTTAATAATTGAGCTGCGGTACCACACTCACTGCCCCAGCCTCCTCTCCAGAGGCTAAGCTCCTGTCCCAGGAGAGCGAATTCAATCAGGTTTGTTAATGACAGAGTAACCAGCCAGGAAATCCAATTGTCCCAGCCCTCTGACACCCTTCTGACAGCCCAGCACACAACCTCTGTGCAGCCACAGCCACCCACACACCCTCTCCATACCCTCCCCTTCGGCCAAGGGCAATTTGTGTCCTTGCACCCACCCAACATCTGCGTGCGCCCTGACAGAAAACCCCGGCGCTGGTTTGGGTCTGATGAGCTCCAGGTGGATTTTGCTGGGTTGTTTTTAAAGCTGCAGCCCCCAGCACCCTACCTGGCACCCTCCTGTGGACCGCGTCAGACCCGGCCACCGCAAGCAAGGCAGCATCTCGCGCAGGGACACCCAGGATGTGTCACGCCACCCCAGGGGGACACGGGGACAAAGCTCACCGTGAAGCTGCCCGTGGCCGTGCTGCCACTAAGCGGGATGACAGCAGCTCTGCCTGTGCTCGGGGATGAAGCTGCCATGTGCGGTGCTAGCGGCACAGCAGGCGCACAAACGCCCAGCAGCCAAGTACCAGAACCGAAGGGCGCCGTCTGCTCCTCTTCCCCCAGACGGTCATAAAGCAGGAGACACATAAAAGGACGGGGAAAAAACGGCTCAAGCTGTGGGAAGCAGTAAAGAAAAGACAGCGCCCCGAGGCAAAGCGGGCAGCTCTCGCCAGCAGAGCTCTCCCCAGCCAAAGCCCACCTTGCAGAGGGCAGTGGGAGGGTTTCACACTGTCTGGCCTGCAGGCCTTCAGCTGCACCATTCTCCTTCCCAGGTGAAGCTGCAAACGAGGATGCTTCAAATCATTTTGACGTTTACCAGGCCTTTTTGCAGACTTCCCTCCTTCCCCGGTTTCCTCAGGACAAAAACATCTCACTGCCAGCCCCTGCGCCTCCCTCGGGGACAGGCGATGACGCAGAGCAGAGAGCTCCAAAGCCGCGTCCTCTGCTCTGCCCTGGCTGCACCTTCTCTCCGTCATCATCTCACCCCCACCCCAAGCACTGATCTACAAGTTTTGGGGCTAAATCTCCCCTCCTGAGCAGGCAGGGAGAGAGGGACCCCAGGAGCCACTGCCCAAGGACTGCTGTCTGTGCGCAGCCCCTCACCACGCGCAGTCCCAGATGGGAACCAACCTGAACACCACCTCCTGGGGGTGTAAGGAGCCCCCCCGACCCAGTGCAGCTTCCTGGCAGGCTCATTTGTCCTTCTAGATGTCACCACCTGAAAGTTTTTTTTTTTCCATTTAAAATCTCTCCTCTCTCGCCCGCAGCAGTGCCCCGCTGTGCCCCTGAAATAATTCTTCCCTCCTCTCCTCGGTGCCTTCACATTTGTTCCATATTTAGCTCCCACACTTCACTGCTCCTTACACTTCTGTGCTTGCTTTTTTCCTTCCCATCAAATACAAAAAAAAAAAAAAGAAATCCAGCCAGTTAATTGGTTTCTGGTACTGGGAAGTGGAGAAAAACCTTCAGGTGGCTCCACGTGAGGTTTGGGCACCGGGAGGGCGAGCAGGGGACGGCGTCACTGCGGGGCTGCTCCCGCTGCCGCCTCCAATTTGCTTCCTCCCAGACACCTCTGCTTAACTTTGACACTTGAGGCAGAAACATTGCAGAAATCGAATTAGGGAGCAAACACGGGGTGAAGGGACTGCATGCAGAAACGCAAGGTATTTTAGGGCAAAAAGGACGGGGCTGGGGCAAAACTGAACTGGCTCCTCTGGCTCCGCGCGCAGCTCCTTGGGGAGGGACTGGGTGCCCGCACGGTGCCTGCCTGCTGCTCTGGCCCCACAGCATCACCAAAAAAAAAAAGAAAAAAGAAAGAAAGAAAAGAAAAAAAGGAAATTCAGGCTGGGTTTCCTTAGCAACGTCACCCTGGCTGGAAGCCTCCCCTTGTGCGTGCCGATGCCCATTTCCCAAAACGTCGGCGCAAAGTGAGGCGGAGCACCGCTGCGTTTCCACCAGCTGGCAGAGCAAACACCTGCGGCTTCCCCTTCTTCCCCTTGCTGCCCACACGTGCCCGCTGCAAACTTTCAGATGCCCGATGGAAAATGCCTCGGGCTGCAGCTGAAGGCACCAGGGGCACCGTGCACCAGAGACCCCCGCGAGCAACATGGATTTGTGGAATCCGGCTGCAGAGCCTGGCTCGGTCCCATCCATCTCCAACGTCAGGGGCAGGCACGTGGGCTCCTGTGGCGTTTCCACGCTGAGAATCCCTCCAACCCCACGCACTCAGGACATCCCTTTCTGCACGCTGCCATGGCCAGCTCTGAGCAGAGCTGTAGGAAGCCCAGGGGCAGCGCTGAGCCCCTGCTGTAGGACTGCATTCGCCAGGTCCCCACCCGGCTGAGCGCTCGGCGAGTCCTCCGGAATCTGCAGGGCACGTGAAGGATGCATTTCCTGGCAGAGGAGCAAAGCGTGAACACCAGCACGTGCTTTTCTGAGCACCTGCACACACAGCAGAGCTTCCTGGGGTCCCTGTGGAGGTGGCGAGCAGGGCACGCAATGGGCAGAGCCAGCCGAAACAGCCACCGTGCCTCTGAGTGATGCAGAGCGAAGTGAGGAGCCTGCCCTGCACTCGGGACACCCCTGAGGCTCCATCCTGCAGCCTTCCCTCCTCCCTTGGGAGCGAGAGCACAGAGAAAAGAGTTTAAACTCACACCTCGCTAATTGTTATTTGCGATACACCAGTAACATTTCAATTAATTTCGAGTCTTCAGCATAACAAGCACCTAAAGTACAAAGATGAACCAGAATAAACAGGGCTTGATTAAATACATAATTAATGTTCCACTAAAGCTGGCATATATGAATATTAATTAGCAGCAATGTTCTGCAGTTTGGCATCTCTTGTCATTATCAATTTATTCTTTACATCGCCAGCCCCAGCTTTGGAGTGAATTAGCAAACCTTTTGCTTGCCTGCGGAACCCAGCAAACGCAAACCGAACGCAGGAGGCAGCTCCCTCCGTTCAATTACCTCGCCCGCACAGTAACTGGCATCCAGTTTGACTGAAATGAAAGGCAGAGCACTGCCAAAAAGCAAAACGTGTTCACCCCTAACTGGGGCTCGGAGTAAATAAAAACAGCGCTCTGCTGGCCGTGGCAAGGGGGAGCGCGCCCAGCAGTCAGAGCTCAAGGCTGGGCTCCAGCAGGCTCGGATGTGCTCCCAGCCCTGCCCAGTCCCCCTCCAGCACCCCCTGCCCGTGCTGAAGGAGAGCAGCTGATGCCCGGAGCTGGCAGCCACGGCACAAGTCTCACCTCGTGGGCAAAGCCATGGCCGTGGTGCTGGTGCTGGTGCTGAGCCATCTCCACGCTGCGCTGCAGTGGGCAGCGAGACGTCCCGGGGCTCCCCGCGGTGCTGGGGAGCAGGGGGAGATGCGGGGGGGGACCACAACAAATCGCTCAGGGCTTTGGTTTCCCAGCTAACCCCACAGTGCCACAAGGAGCTGCATGCCTTGCTTTTAGCACCCCAAAGTGCTGGCGCCTTCCCAGGGCCAGCCCTTGTCCCTGCGGGAACTTAAACCACAAACGGGGACGTGGCAGGGCTCAGGCTCGGGGGTAAAATGCTGCAGGGGAGCAGCATCCCCCTTCCATCTGTGTCCTCCTCACTGCAGCAACCAGACCATCGCTCAGCCCCGGGGGATTTGCTCTGCAAAGAACTGGGGAGGGCAGAAAACCCTGGGAGCCCTCGGGGGGGGGCAGAGGTGGCAGCATGAGCCTGGCCGGGAGGCACCGAGCATCCCAAATCCTGGGCTCGCACGGAGCAGCTCAGCCCGCGCCCTCCCGGCTCCTCGTGCTGCACAGCCCGACACGTTAAGCACAGTGCCATTACGCTGTGGGAGCCCGCACTAATTATAGTGTCAGCCTCCCCGCTGCTGAGGATGGTAATTGAGGGAGAGCATTACAGTGTTTCCAAACCCCGCGCCGCAGGCAGGGGCCTCAGCGGAGCCGGGGAGTGCTGCCAGGAGCTGGTGGCACCGTGCTGGCAGAGCGAAAGGGCGTTAAGCAAGGGGCTGGTTCTGTCCCACAGGACCCCACAGACCACCCCGAGGCTGAGACCAGCGTCTGGTGCTGCATGCAAGGCAGCCCTGCTGCGCCCCAGACCCCGCTGCGCCCCCGACCCCGTTGTGCCGAGCCCCCCGCGGGACGCAGCAGGTGAAGGACAGGGCTCAGGACCCGGTGCTCACTCAGCACATAAATTTTTAACGCCGTGACCTTTAAGATGCAGGAGCATTTCTGAGGCTCTGCGAGAGTCCGAGGGTGGCTTTGTGCTCCTGCTGGAGACGAAAGGTCAGCGTGGTGCCGCTGCAGCCAGCGGGAGCGCGCTGTCGTTAGCTGCCTGCCGCGGGTGACACTTTTTGCTCGCTCCTCCTCAAAACTTGCTTTTTCCTGCGACAGCGAAAGGAATCCCCAGCCAACACAGCCCCAGGCGGCGCGACGCGCACGCAGCCCGGCTCCTCACCCCGGGCTGCCTGGCACTTCATTTGCAGGATGAAATCCAATTACCGCTCCCTCGGTGCGGGCGCTTTCCCCCTTTTCTGTGTTTGTGTGCGGTTAATTGAAAGCTCCCGAGTTGTCTGCAGCAAGTGCACCGCGGGGCTGTAACTCCTGTAAGAGCCTGGGCAGCACCTGGGCTAAATGAAGGAGGAGCAGGAGCAGCCAGAGGGCTTGGGGACAGGGACACAGCTCGGCACGGGGCTCCTCTGGGTGCTCAGCTCTGCTGCCGAGCCCCCAGCAGCGGCAGCCACTGGTGAGCCCCCCGGGCACCCACCCCATCCCCTCCAGCCTCACACTCAGCCCCAGGATCTCATCACGCCGTGAAAATGAGAACAGGGCCACTCTGCTCTGCTGCTTGCATGGGAAGGGGTGAGCCCTGCTGTGGGCAGGGGCCGAGGGGCTGCCCCGTGTCCACAGATGGCTGAGGTTCTCCTCTGCCGTGCCCCTGCCTCCCCTGGCAATACTGGAGCTGAATTAAGGCAGCTGAGCTATCCACAAATAATTACAAGAGGTTAAGCCTGGAGGTACAGGTGTACCCCGAAATCTCTCCCACAACATCCAGGCAGTGAAAGCCACACGGGCACCCCGAGACAGCACCAAAAGCTCCGGGAAGCGATCGCCGGCTGGAACGAAGCAATTATTGCCAAGAGCCGAGCGAGGCACAGCCAGGCTGGAAGGGACGGCAGCTCCTGAATGCTCAAGGAGAACGAACGCCCACGTTTCTCCCAGCCCTACAGAGCAGGCTGCCTGCTGCGTCTTTGTTTTGATTCCCTGCTGTCACTCCGAGCCGGGGGTGCCCTTGCGAAGGGAAACGCGGAGCTGGGAGTGCAGAGCTGGAGCTGAGCCTTCCCACCGAGGATGGAGCAGGGGAGCTGAGCCTCTGTGGAATTTAAAGCCGGTGCCCTGGCACTGAATAAAAGTCACGCTCGAAATCAGAAAACACGAGGCAGCTGCCACCTTCCCTGCGCTGACGGAGGAGCCAGCCCTGTTCCCGAGCAGCTTGAGCTGATCGCGACAGCAGCCTCTTGGCCAACAAGCCACACGTTCACGCCAGCTAGGAAACCACGGCTTTTTGGAAGGTCCTCACCATCCTTCCCCAAATTTACAGACCCCAGTTATGGACCAAAGCCCCTTCCCCTCCATTCAGGCTACAACCTGAGAGAGACAGAGCTGAGAGGGGAGAAAGAAAGGAGAGGGGAAGAAAGGGAAGGAGAGCAGGAGGGACGGGAGACAAACCCGCAAAAGCATTTGAACAGGCTGCCTGATATTGCTTTCAGCATCACCAAGAGCTAGAAAGCAGCTGAGTGTTCTCAGCTGTTATAAATTTATCTCATCTTGCACTGTTTTTTGTAGCCTCGGAGCCCAGCAGCCCGAGACTCCTGGCTCTGCAGTTTTCCACCTACTGGCACACTCCGTCCCTTGAATACGAAAGCTGCGACTGTGCGTGTTCCCGCAGAGCAGGAGTGCTTTAAAATGCATCTCTTGCTGGTACACAAACCAGAAGAGAAATAACAGACCAGAATTTTATTGTCTTTCGGCATCATCTTTCTCCAAATGCTCTCAGATTTACAGTTCCTGCCCACCCCGGGCTGGCAGCGGAGAGCGAGGCTGCAGATGTTCGGGACGCACCGGCAAGCCCGCAAACCCTTCCCAAAGCCCCTCCTCGCACGGGGTTTTGCTGCCAAAACCCTACATCGCTCCAGCCCCCTGCAAATAGCACAGCTCGATGTGAGAGATCTCGGCAAAAGGCACCCGAGGCACCCCGGTGCCATCTGCAAGCAGTGAGGAGGAGGAGAGAGGAAAGCGAGTGGCACCGTGGCATCCTCCCGGGGTGGCACCAGCTCAGTGCCCCCTCTAGGAAGGGGCTGCAGGGACAGATGGATGAACAGACAGACAGCTGGGCCTCACCTGGGATGTTGTGGATGGTTATAGCGAGGATCATCAGCAGAATTCGCCTCCAGCTGCTGCTGCTGCCCATCGGGGAGCTGTCCTTGGGCACGGGGAACGGCGGGGGGCCGTCGGGTGGGCTGGTCCCTGCGCCCTTCCTCCTCTGGTACGGCTCCCCATTTTCACCTTTGTCTGAGGGTACAGAGAGACAGAGCTGGGTCAGCCGAGAGGGTGACAGACGGACGCCTCCTGCCTCCCCGCCCAAAAGGAAAAAGCACACAGAAGGAAAAACACCCACAGCAGCTGGGCCAAAGGAGCGCGCAAGGTGTCCCCCCGTGCTTTGTGTCAGCTTAGGGCAGGGGGGTTCCCCCCGTGCAGACTGCAGAGCCCACAGGATGGGGGCATTTTGAGATGGAGCACAAATTTCTCCTCTTCTACAGCTCCCCAGCATCACCCAAAGGGCTCACACCCACCTGCAAAACCAGCGGCCCCCATCTCACAGGGACAAGGACGATGGGGACGGAGCCGGCGGGCAGCAGCTGGGGGACCCGCGGTCAGACCACGGTCACACCGTCCCCCTGCCCTGCCACCCCGCTCAGGCTGGCACCTCCATTTCCTCCACGGATAAGGGAGAGCCCCATCCCTTCGTTCTGATTTCACCCTGCTCGCAGAAGGGAGCACTGAGCCACATCCAGGACTATTTATACTGCTACCAAACGCTCTGTCACTGCTGTTCGGGGACATGTCACCACGGGCTGCCAGGCTCCCCAAGACCTCTGCTCCCAGCAGGACAATTACCATCAGCTCCTTTTCAACCAGGTATTTAAACCGGACCCTTAAATCCGAGCCCCAGCCAGGGCTAGGAAGGGTGGAAGCAGCCCCGGGGAGCACTGCAATGAAGCTCATGGAGAACGAGACCCTCACCGCTCACCTGCGGCTTGGAGAGGCGAAGGGAGCCGCGGAACGACACGCACGGGTTCCTGAACCTTACTCAGCACAGCTCCGTGGTAAAGAAGGTTTGACACTCAGACAATGTAATTCCCTCTCTGCGGATTTATGTAATTCCCTTCCCCGACTGCTCCCCTCCTGTCCCTTGACTCACCCACCCCGAGCCTCTTTTCGCAGGCAGGGTGCAAGGAGCTGTCTGAAAGCGTTTTGACTGAGCGCCAACCCCTTCCCGTGCCATTTGCAGGCAGCAGAACGCCCCGCTGTCACCTCGCGCTGTGCAGAGCGTGCTTTGCAGTGCCAATTAAAACCTTAGCGTACGAGCACTCATGCAAATTGACGCGCGGGGTCACCTTGGGGGAGCAGGGGTGGCGGCAGCAACTCGCCGCTCGCCACCTGAAACACAGAAATGGACACTTGAAGGCGTTCTGAAGCGGTCTTCAAAACGCAGAAAACGAAATGCCAAGCTTCAAGCATCCGAGTGTTTATCAATTTTTGGCACTGAGAAAACAGAGCAAAGGCTGAAAAACCCTGGGTCATGGCAGCAGGAGCTGGCGTGGCTGTGCCACGGCACAGCAGACCCCCAGCAAGGGGACAAGCGAGGCTAAAGCCCCTTACGGATAAAATTTCCTTCTTCTGCCAGGCCACGGGTACTTGCATAGCTCGGCACACGTCCCCTGGATCCCACAAGGAGCCTAAAATGCAGTAGAGACCCTGGGGTGAAGGACTTTCCAGGGAGGAGGCAGAATGCTTTGGGTGATGTTTGGGGAAGAGCGCTTACATCCAAGCACCGAAATGCCACCCTTTGCAGGGTTTTCTCTGCATGGGAAGAGGAGGCAGCCAGCACTGGTCGGGGTGCCCAGAAGTGCTCCGTGTCCCCAAGCAGCACGCAAAGCCCCGAGCTGGGGCACAGCTGCCTGGTGCTGCTGCCACAGCCGTCAAAACCGAGCCCTGCAGCACACAGAAATGATGTGCGCCACCACCGAAATCCCCAGTGCCTGCAGCTGGCGGTTTATGGGGCTTTGTGCTGCCTTTCCTCATCCCCGGATTTGATGGGTTCACCACCAAACCGAGCTGTCCCCAAGGACACCCACAGCAAGGCAGAGCAGGGGAACTGCTGGTGCTTCACCGTCACAGCAAAAGCTTTCCAGTCCCCTCTTCCAGGCTTTGATCTCCGCTCCCTGGGTGAATTTTCACAGAGAAAAAAGCAGGTTTTGCTCAACACGTGGCCAGGAGAACTGGAGAGAAGTCAGCAAGAAAGCCAGAAGTCAGCTCTGCTGGGCTTTGCTGGGCTGGGACCCCCAGCAGCGAGAGCAGATGGTTTCATCCCATATCCCCAGGGGCCACAGGGGACCCAGAGCTTTGGGAACACCGACCCCAGGATGCTGCAGCTGCCCCCACGTCCGCAGAGGAGCAGGGCAGGGAGCACATGGCCAGCACGAGGCTCCTCGTGTAGCATCCCTGATAAGGTTTCAGCTATTCCCTCTCCGCTGACAGTTCCCGTCGAGTTCCTTTCTCACCATTATCGAGTTGCCAGAGGAGATTCATTTCACGGCTCTCGCTAATGAAAGCCAACGCCTGGGCCAGCTCCTTCGCTTACCACGAGCCTGCCACCTGCTAAGATACTAATTCATTCCCAGCACAGAGCTATTACTTGCATTAGGCTTTTTTTTTTTTTCCCCACTTGGAAGCAGCCGGCGTGATATTATTGAACGAAAAATAAAATAAAAAGTTGATGGAAAGCAGATTTCGTACATGCACGTTTGGAGTTGGCTGCAAAATGGGCGAGGACCCCGGCCCCTTCCCTCCAGCCAGCAGAGAAAGGCTCTGACCAAGCATCCGGCCCCTTCCTCGCACCAAAACGTGACAAAAATCACACCTGCAAAGGGATCGTGGCCCCAAAGGGCTCGGCAAAGCCACGGTGCCCAACGGGATGCAGTAGAAAAAAAGGGGAAGTTTATGGGAAATAAACAAACCAGAGCCAGCTCCTGCAGGAGAAGCACAGGGGCCAGTTTGCATTCGCCATCTGAGCAGCAAAACGACTCCATGCAAATTATCCGTGCATTAGCCCAGGAAAAGGCAGCGACGCCGCCATCAGGGAGACGACCTGAGCACAATTTTCCCTGCTGATGTGTAACAGCAGGACCGCAGGCTGCATATGGCAGAAACCGTGTTTTGTGTCCAATTGCAGCAGGGAAAAAGGGCTAATTACAGAGGAGCGATGCTCAGAGCGCGGTGCCAGCTCTGCGCCCACGGGTCGGGGAGGCAAAATACGGCACCCCAAGGGCTGCCAGCCTGAAACGCTGCAGCTTGGGCAAGCTCCGGGGAAGGGGAACAAAACAGGAATCGTGGCTAAGCGTGGGCTTGGCTGGAAGTCAGGAAAGCCTCAGCAGCACACTGGAGTAGCGATAAGAGTGGACCAAGGGGGGGGGTTCAAAGAGACACAAAGCTGACACTATCAGATCGGGGTCCTCGCAAGGACGGCGCCAAGACAATTATAAGGCAAATAATTATCTGTGCCACGTCCATTCTAAATCTTGTTCACAAAAACCCCTCTATATATTCTACTCCATTTATCATTATTGAATTTCTTCGTAAAGCCACAGGGCAAAGACTCTGCCAGAAGTTTAATTACGTATGTGCAGCCTGCTGCATTTTTCATATCCTCTGCAGCCAGCACCGGAGCAAGATAAATGGCTTTGAGGACGGCTTAAACTGCTGGCAAAATACAAAATCCAACGGACTCCTTATCAACGTGTGAAACGGATTTTTAGTTTTGATTATTTCTTAATGAAAACTGCTCGCATTAGCGGCGAGCTCAGCTTTGTTGCTCTTGCGAGCGGCGCGCACCCAGACGAGCGCACGACTCGCTCGCCGCACTCAGAAATCTCTTCACTGCACTACTTCAGCTCCTGAATTAAAATCAGAGCCCACGGAGGCAACAGATTCCTCTAGCTTTTCACATCTGCTTTGGAGACCTCCCCTTCTTCCTCCTCTCCAATTAGGCCTGGATGTAGCCGTGCTGCTCTCCTGCCGCAGCTCTCAAATGCTCTGCGCAAAGTTCAGCGCGCCTGAACGAGGGCGGCTGCCCAGAGCCCCCCACTGCCCCATGAGGTTTCTGGGCGAGGAAAACCCATTTTGGTCTCGATTCAGCTGAAAATGAACCTGAAGCCAGGCCCCTGGATGGCCCTGGGTGAGAGGCAGAGTGGCCCCAGGGAGCAGCACCCCCGGGCAGCATATCAGTGCTGCCTTCCTGCTCCCAGCACGAGCTGATGCGCTGGTGGGAACCCAGAGCACTCAGAGCCTCCCTTGGCTGCAGATGCCAGAAGCCAGATCATTTAGAGCACCAAAACCCTCTTCAATCTTTTCCCCATCGATTTCCCCATCAAATTCTTGCAAGGAGACTCTCTGCTTGGCCGGGCAGGGATCTATAGCTGTCAGCAACTGCAGACAAAGGAGGGACGGCTGCGCTTCCACGGCACCGGCACGTCCCTTGCTGGGGGCTCCAGGGGCTTCTGCCTTCGGATTAAACTTGGATGAGATAAATTGGCACCCTCAGCACGGCTCTTTACAAAGATCTGTTAGCTCCCATCTCAAAACCTTGGGAGAAAGGATGGAGAGGCAGAGCCAAGCCCAGGAGAGCCGCAGACTCATTAAAGCCGTGACGAAGTGCCACTCGCAGGCTGTTCACACGAGTTGTTTCATGTTAACCTGCACAGGAACAGGGTGAAGGGAGAAAAGCAGCACAGGAAACACTCATTTCAGAAGCCTTTACCCTGCCACATCTCTCTTGCTGTCTCATCTACTCCTACGAAGCCCAGCACAGCCACACCTGCACGAGCAGCACACATCAGCCCAGCCCGACACCGCGCACCTCTCATCACTTCCAGCTCTTGTTCTGCTGCATGAGCTGGAAACGTGCATTATGTGCTAGAGCGGCTCTGCTAAAACCAGGAGAGATGAGCAAGCTTGTTCTGACCCTTCGTCTGGGGGTGGGCTGGGAAAGAGAGAACAATTTGCTAAAGGAAACGATAACACAAGCAGCTGCCATCCCTTCCCGAGGTGCAGGAAATAACGGCACGTTCAATTCTCTCCCCTAATGGCTGAGATAAATCAGAATTACTCGGAAATTTCGGAGATTCCCAAAGGCCCGGTAGCCAATCCGAGCCCCTCACATGAACGTTTGCCCGTGGAGCCATTAACATCTCTCACTCCCCGAAGCCCAAGCGCTCCCCTTTGCGCCCTCCCCTCGTCTCCGCAAGCCCTGGCTGCTCCATTAACTTCAAGCACTTGTAACGAACGCCTGGCAGCAGTTGTGTTTAATTCTGTGCCATATGGGCTCCATCGACGCTTCCTCCCACACCGAGCAGGTTCAGCCCTGGTTTGCTCGGGCAGAAATGGGAAAAATTCCCGGGGTGCTGGGAGCAGGGCTGCGAGGCACCAGGGCTGTGCCCGTGACCTGCACCCAGCGGAGGGTCCCCAAGGGTGGCACACGGGGGAGCAGGCTGCCCGTGGGCACCCCCAGAAGGCACCCAGGGCTGCTCAGCACCCTCGGCTCGCACCCCACGGGCGAGGACGGGGAGCGCAGAGCCAGGCAGTGCTTCCCGAGGCTGCCCATGAGGTGTCAGCAGCTCGTTAGCAATTAGCAGAAGCAGGTCGGGCTCAGCTCTTGCGCGAGGCGATGCCGGCCAGCACAACCCTTCCTTCCTCCGACTGCCTGCTCCGGGAAGCCCTCGGTGGCTGGTTTCAACCTGGCATCTCCCTTCGGTCCTCGGAGCTGCTGCCCTGCATGGTGTGGCACGGAGTAGGCAGGAGGGCAGCTGAGACAAGGTGGCACACACCTACGCACACCCACACGACACCAGGGACTTGGCACAGGGAGCTCCACCGGGGTGGAGAAGGGCACAGGGATGAAACCACGCTGCAAAATCAACCCCAGATCCCACCTCTTGTGCAACAAAGAGAAACTGAGTGAGGGCCAACAGCAGCAGGAGCGGCTCTGAGGGGTCCCAGGACCACGGAGACCTGCAGCGGGGGGAGCACCGCAGCACAGGAGGCGGGTGGCACAGCCCTCCGCACCGAGCCGCCGGGTGCCAGCCCCTGCTGCCACCCTCCCGCCTGCCTTCCTTCAATTTCTGGCCACGAGGGAGCCCCAGAAGAGAAACCGCATCAAAATTAACAGCCACAGCCCTCGGGAAGCCGAGCCAGACGCACGCTCGGAGCAGCGCCCACGCATCGCTTGCTCGCGGTACAGCGGCGGCACGCTCTGCCTTTCGAGGACACCACCATCAATCTTTTTGCATCTTTTTTTTTTTTTTTTTCCCCATTGTTTCAGGCTCTTTTCGAGGATTGCTGCCAGCACCTGGCTCGGGAGCTGTCAGCCCAGCTGTTCTCCCCGGCACAGAGCGCCCAGCTGATGGGGAACACCAGGACCCGGAGCCCTCCTCGCTCGCCCCGCACCTCTCCGCTCCTGTTCCCCTCTCAGGCTCCTTCTGCAGGAATTTTGGGGAGCCCCGAAGGAGCAGATGGGTGGCAGCGAACAGATGCTCCACGCTGCTCTTATCTGGCACCTCCATAAGAGGTTTTAATTACTGTGAGTAATTAAGCACCGCACCTCTGCTGGGAGGGCTGCTCTCCCTCGTAGGCAGGTACAGGGAGGGCACCGTGCGCCGCAGGCTCCCCGAAAGGCAGAGGGGAGCAGGCAGGGAGCTGAGCCGTGTGTCTGCTCTGATCAGAGCCCGCAGCACGGAGCAGAGGAGCTGGGAATGGAAGTGCAGAGGGAGAAGGCTCTCGTTTAAGGAACGAGTCCCCAAACGCCAGGAAAGCCCAGCTGCTGGGAAGGCTGCACGCAGAACAAAGCCGCTGCACGAGGAGCTCCCTGCAGTTGCCCGTGCTCAGAATAAGGGCGCCTGTTAAAAATATCATTAATTTACCACTAGCAAAAGCAGCAGAGAAGCGCAGGGATCAAACCCACAAAGCAGGCAGGGGAGAGGCTACAGGAGCGCGATGCTCCCCCTGCCACCGTGCTCGGCGAGAAGAAAACACCCCAAGTGCTCAGAGCTGGCAGCGTGGGCTCATTGCCCCACATTCCCCAGCACAAACCAGTGCCATCAGCCCCACCATCGTGCTGGGGACAAAGAGGGCCACCTGTGACACTCATCCGCACACTGCGGTGACTGCGAGCCCAGGCTGCTGGCAGGATCTCACCCCTCTGGTCCCCCCCCTCACATAACAAATTCATTTCCAGTGTTTCTGGCAGATAAAAGAGGTCCCTGCATCTGCTCAGGCTTTCAGCATGGAAGATAAATAGAGAGTGTCATGACTCACTGTCTATTAGGAGCCTTCATTTATCCAAGCGTGCACAGGAGCTTTCATAAAAGGTTGTTTAATTCAGCATGACTGACTACCACTTGCTCTCAGACACACGATTATTGCCGGGATCCGTCTCAAGTTTGGAGTCAGGAGGATGCTGGAGCACGCCAGCCTGCCCTGTGCTGGCACCAGCCCCCGGTCCCACACCTCCAAAGGGCTGCAGCTGCCCAGGAAAAGGAGAGCCTGGAGCCTGCACCCACAAAAAAAAAAGAAAAAGCGCACAGGGAACAACCTGAAAACAGAGCCCAGAGTAATGGGGGAGAAGGGAAGGAAGAGCAGAGGAGATGCTGGCTGGAGCCGCAACCAATGTCATCCCCACACCTTCCCCAATTCCCTTTCCAGGCCCAAAATCACAGAGTGCACTCACTGCTCCCTGGGGACCCGTGGCACAAGTGGCAACCTGGTGCCCGCAGCCGTGCCACCCGTCTCCCTCCCTCCCCAGCCTCCCCCACTTTACCAGGGCCACCTCCATCCCCGCAGCCCTGATCCTGACACAGAAACTTCTCCTCCCTGCAATCCATCACCGGGGATGGGTGAAATTGGATGAAATTACTGCTCTAGCCCTCCGTGCCATCCTTTATCTAGAGCAGCCAGGCGTTACACGGACCTTCCGTGCCGCCCCACTTCATCTCCCACCGCCGGTGATCCTTCAAGCTGCCACGTGCTGCCTGTGCTGGTCCCAGGGAGCTGCTGCTGTGCACTCGGGCACGCTCGAGGACGGGAAAATGAATCCATAATGCGGCTCTTAATTCAGACAAAGAGGCACTTGAGAAATTCAATAAAAAAAAAAAAAGAAAAGGGATGAAACGGCAGAGCTCGTCCCAAGTTTGTCCTGGACAAACCAAGCCTCTGGAAATCTCAACCAGAAGCATACAGACAGCACTTTGCTCCTCCACAGCTGCAAAAATTCACTCCCACCACCCTCAAGCCCCTGTCCGTGGCAGAGGTGATGCCTCAGCAGCTGCTTCCACGAGGAGGTGGAGGACGATGGAGGCGCCCAAGTTTGGAGCAGGGTCCCCAGAGCAGGGGGAGCAGCAGGGAGCGAGCGCCTGGTGTGGGATCAGCCTGGCCCCGTCCCCAAAAACCAGCAGGTATCTCACCAGGACGAGATGCAGCGACGTGGCTGAGCTCATCACGGTGACCCTGCTGCCACTGGAGCCGTGTCCTGGCAAAGCACCGAGCCCCAAGGTGACACGGCACCAGCCAAGCACGGGGTTGAAACCTGCAGTAAGAACGAGGCCGAGGTGTCGCTCGCCCCTCGGGGTGGCACAGCTGACTTCGTGTCAAAATAGAGGAGGAGGAGTGCCAAAAGCCTTGCCACTCGAGGTCTGCGGTGTTTAAAGATTAATTTCGTGGGGAAGAGCAGCGGCACGACGTTCGATGTAATTACATGCACCAGGTCCTTTTAAGCAAACTAATTCATGCTAACTTCCAAGAGCTCTTTAAAGAGTTCCCAGTAGATAAAGCATATTGCTGAATCATTTTATGCTGAATTTTTACACATTCAAGTTAATTTAATCACTCCATTTCAGAGGGCTGAGCTACGTTCAGATCTCCGATCTCTGGCAGGGAACAGCTTCTGATCTTAGCAGGCTCAGGCGTGCCGAATTTCTGAAGTTAGAAGGGAAGGAACCCCGGTACCTGCTTAAAAGGACACCGGGCTCTTATCAGGAAATGAGACGGGACCAGACCACCCTGCAGCGGGCTCAGATGGTGATCACAGAGCTGTGGAGGTGGCAGCAGGATGGGGCTGAGGCTGAGCTCCACCAGCGAGCCCCAGAGGCGCATCTGCAGCCACGGGCTCGCCAGCAGCGCGGCACAACAGCCCTTGCTGGGGGAGCTTTGGCATCACAGAATCAGAGAATTTCTAGGTTGGAAGAGACCTCAAGATCATCGAGTCCAACCTCTGACCTAACGCTAGCAGTCCCCACTAAACCATATCCCTAAGCTCTACATCTAAACTTCTTTTTAAAGACTTCCAGGGATGAAAGGTTTTTGCCCCCTCTCCAGCAACACCAACCCATCGGGCTGCTGGCGGGACGCGACCCCCCCGGCGCACGGGGATGAATTTCGGAGGGCCACATCACGAGGGGGTCGCAGACGAGCCGGGCACCCCCTGGTCCACAGGAACACCTCCCAGAAGAACAATGTTTGTGCAAAAAAAGAAGCAAAATGGGCATGGCGCATGGGACCCCCTTCCTCCAACTCTGAAGAAATCGCTCCTCGCGGGTGGCAATGCCCACAGGAAAGAAAATCCATCAAACTGAGCTTTGTCCAGAGAGCAGGAGACATCTTTCTATGCTGACAGAAGGACCCCAGGCTTTTCCTTCTTTCCCAGCCTACTGTTATCTTCCTGATGTTCCTATTTTACGCAGCCCCTAGGGTGAAACCAGGAAAGCAAAACCAGGGCTTGACCTGCAGCTCATGTCAGGTGGGCAACGGCAGCAAAGCCCTCTCCAAATCTTGTATTAAAAAGGCTCTGAACCACCACCACCACCATATATTATGGGGATTAGCGAGGCTACTTTTCCTTTTACCCTCGAATCCAAAGCAAGTTGACGTGTCCCAGCCTGGGGTGAGGAAGCTGAGGATGACTGCAGACCCACATCGGCCCCCCTTCCTCCCTTCCTCCCTTCCTCCCTTCCTCCCTTCCTCCCTTCCTCCCTTCCTCCCTTCCTCCCTTCCTCCCTTCCTCCCTTCCTCCCTTCCTCCCTTCCTCCCTTCCTCCCTTCCTCCCTTCCTCCCTTCCTCCCTTCCTCCCTTCCTCCCTTCCTCCCTTCCTCCCTTCCTTCCTTCCTTCCTTCCTTCCTTCCTTCCTTCCTTCCTTCCTCTGCTGCAGTGCAGGAATGTAGCTGGGAGGCACACATTGGCAAAAAAAAAATCCTTACATTTCCCTCTAGTATTTCCATAAAGGACCATTTTCAGCAGCTTTTATCTGCATTTCTATAGAAGAAAAAGCAGCACTAAGCAGCCAACTCCTGTTTCAAGCCGAAGGTACTGCTGATTCCTGCATGAAGAGGACTCTGTCGCTATTGAAATTTAAAAGCCAAATTTCTCACACACCCTGCCACGCTCTCACAAAGCTGCTGAGGTCCACCTGGAGAACGAAGCACAACTTTCAAGAATTTCACCCTACAGACTGCGTTTTCCCAGCTCTTTCCCCACCCACGGCAGAGCCAAGGCTGGAGCAGCACCAGGTCACCACCTCCAGGAGTATAAAACTCAGGATGTGGCACAGGGGACAGTCCCCACGTGCACCCAAGAGACACGCCTGGGCAGAAAGAGCCCAGAAAGTGCCTCAATGACTGCTTTTAAACCCAAACTCTGCCTGCATAGATGCCACGAAGTGCCGCCTTCTGCTTGCAGCGAAACCACCCCTCCGCAGCGCCCGGCCGGATCCCCTCGCTAACAAAGAGGAGCCACCCGTTGGCAGCAAAATCAATAAATAAGCAGCACTTTAATTACACGTAATTGCAGATTCAGTGCGATTCCGTAATGACTCCGAGGCGGTTCGCACCATCTGCTGCGGCAGATCCGTGCCGGGGCTTCTGAAGGGGAGCAGCAGCCGCTTGGCTCCGTCGCCGCAGCCGCCCCGGGGCCGAGCGGCACGCACCGAGGGTGCGCAGGGCGCACCGGGGCCGGGGGCGAGCAGCCTGCTGCCGTGCCGAGGCACAGATGGCAACCACCAGGCTGCAGCTCCAGGACTCGCAGAGAAAGACGGTTCAAAAAATAAAAAAAAAAATAAAAAAAATAAGTTTCTTTTGGGCTTGTAAGAAAAAGCGGTGAGAAACCACCAAGCTTTAAGAAAAAAAGGGGGGGGAAAGGTGTTTTTTTTTTCATCCGGAGCTCTCCAGAAGCTGAGTGCCAAAGCCCTGCGGCAGCAAGGGGGAGGTACACGGAGTGCAGAAAATCCAGGAGGGGCGAGCACCAACCCATGGCAAGAAACTGGCTGAAAACATCGCGCGGGGCACAGCTCTGCTGCGCTGCACCAAGCCTGGAAAGCAGCGGGGTAAAATCAGCCAGAAGTAAGAACATCAACATTTTTTTAAATCCGTTTTGTAGGACAAACACTTAAGCCATGGGATTCAGCACCCAAATTGGGATTATCCAGCAAAGAGGGGAGGAGCTGGGGGTGCAGGGGGCTTGGAGGCAGCAGGAGGGGCCGCATCCTGCACCTGCCCGAGCAGCGCCGTGCCTCCCTCGCAGGCAGGGGCTTCTGCTCGAGGTGCTGGGGCTGTTCCAGCTTCCCTCCTGCTTCCGTGGCCCACTGAATAAAAAAATAATAAAGAAATAAAAACAGGAAAAGCATCGCTGGAGCTCTCTGCTGCAGCTCTTTTGCGTGGGAGCGGAGATGGAGAAGTTCAGGGCGCAGTCTCCAAACAGGGGGCTGCGACGCGAGGACAGCACAGCCCCCTCTGCTCTTGCTCTAGCTGCCCCTTCCAGCACCAAGCAGCAGAGGAGACGAAGAAAAACAACCAGGAGGCCAACAATCACCTGCCCAGCCGGGCTGAACGCCGCTTGCACCCCGCACGGGGATGAAATGAAGCCCTCATTTAAAAGAGACCGCTGAGAAGGACATTAGGCGACGGGCAGGGTGGCTGAGCAGCCAACCCATTAGACAGGCACAGCTTGAAACTCGAAGTCATTTCAGCCCAGCAGAGCCCATTTAAAAGCAGAGAGACGCTCTCTAATTGGGGTTATTTATTCGGCAGCTCTCCCGGCACAACAGAACTCCCACACAGACCTGCTCCAGGCTGGGCGAGGACGGGGACGGGGCCACGGCCACGAGGTCGCCCGGGTCCCCTGGGCATCACCAAGCGGCTCCGGGATGGCTCAGGAGGTGTCAGAGAGATCCGAGGCAGGGCGGCTGCTTCAGAGCCATTCTGCCTTTGAAAAGGGGCAAGATGAGAAGGGAAGCTCTGCTGTTAGGGCTCCTCCTTGGCAAAGCACCAGCAGGAGCTCGCTCCCTTCAGCCACCGGCAAATTCAAACGAAACAGAGCCAGGGCAGAGGTCTGGGTGCTGACAAAACCTCAGCCACAGCGCGCACCTTGCCAGGCAGCCGGGGCTCGGCGCAGTGCAGGACCCACAGGAGCACAGCCCCTGCTACCTCTGCCCCTCGCAGAACTTTTTGAATACTTAAAAATCACCCCGTTATGGTGCTGCAGCCCCTGCTCCAGCCCCTCGCCAGGCACCCCTGGGATCAGGGAAACACAGCCGGGGTGGGCACGCACCCGGCCACACGAGGCACTCCTTTCTCAAGGGCAGGGACAAAACAGCTGCAAACCAGCAGCCTGGGATTTTAATGGTAAAAACCACGACATGCAAAGACCCAAATATCTCCTTCCTGCACGGCTCCACAGCCCAGCACCACCCCAGAACCAGCATCCTCCCGTGGCGCAAGGGAGCCCCCAGCACGCCGGGGGCCACTCCGGGTGCGGGTCCCCCAGGAGGAGCTGCTTGCAACGTCGCTTCCCAGGGTAGCCCGCGGAGCCAGCTGTCTCCTCGCCAGCCTGTCGGGATGCACAGGCACTAAAAATAACATCGAAAATATTGATAGTGCTGAAGTCACCCTGATGTCACTGAAGACAGGCGTGCGCAAGGTGATGGCTGCGCTGCAGCAGCTCTGGGATTTGCATAGCATGACTAACATCAGAGTCTTCTGCAAAAAAAACCTTGTTCGAGCGCTCTAATCCTTCAGCTGACATGCATTCAGCTTGTCTCCAAGCATCTTTGTCCAACAAGAGGCTGTGAAAGCCCCTGGTAAATGCTGGCCCACCCCCGCGGTCACCCCGACCCGCTGCCGGGCGGCAGGAAAGCGGAGCTCACGTGGCCGGCCCCAGGAGGGCAGAGCAGCTGCCAGAAGTCTTGAAGAATTCTTCCTCACACCAAACTCTTGAAAGCAGCCTGGCCATCACGTCCCACCTGCCCTTGAGCTATGAAAACAGACAAACAGGTACAGACTGAAGCAGGGGCAGCGGGCATCGCGCAGGTCGTGTGGCTGGGTTGGCCTGGAACCGGTGCCCAACAGTGGGGCTGGCCCTGCCCAGGCTCTGCAAGCCCCTAAATGCATCACCGCAGGCAAAACCTGGCCGCTGTCACCTCCAAATATCTCCAAAAGCAGCATCGCTACTGCTCTCCTCTTGCCCTGCTCGTCTCCCTGCAGAGGGTGACCTTCCCCTGTTAGGGCGCGTGGGGCAGACGGGTCCCTGCCACGAGCTGCTCTGCCTGAAGAAATCCAAAACCCTCCGAGGAGCTGAACAGTCTGAAGATCCAAGCACGTCTGGCACTGCTCGGCTGAACAGCCACGGAGGCTTTTTAGTCCCAAAAATTATGCTTGTAAAAGCACATTAATAATTAAACCTCCATCTAATATATTCATGCAGTTGTTGCATAGCGCAAGTAGTAATTAACATTTAAGTATCAAGTACATGAAAACAGATACGGACAGGTTCAAGATGAAGTTCCATTACAATGGCTTTGAAGCTGTTTTTCCCAGGGCTGCAAGCTAAAAATAAGGAAGCCAGCCAGGTCCGCACGGTGCCCACGCTGTGTGTTTGCATGCAGCACACGCTGCATGTCACAGCTACGCAAACAGATGTACCCATAAAAAATTCCAGCACACGTTTAAGATCCCACCGTCTGCCCTGCTTCACCACCAAACCTCTTTGGTCACCTTCATTTCCCAATTCCCACGTGCGCCTGCGGTGGCTGTTAAAACTCCTCCCCTAGATTCACAAAAAAAAAAAAGGAGGAAGTTGCAGTAATTTTATGGTGCCCTGCACCAGGGCGCTGTGCTCACAGGGTGCACGGCTGTGCCCGGGGATCACACGGTGCCACCACGTGCACAAAGGACACCCCTGATCCCCCTCGGGATCACGGCAGGGCGGGCTCCCCGTGCCTGCAGCCCCATCCCCACAGCCCCATCCCCAGCACCCCCACGCCCCAGGAGCTGCAGGGTGCCCCCAAAGGACACCGGAGATCCAGGGCAGCGCAGTCGCACCTCCGCACGTGGCCATCGGCTGAGACAACTCTACCTGGGCAAACAAACTTCTTTTTTTTTATTATTTTTTTTTGTTTTCTTTTGCTGTTTCTTACGAGCTGAGTGCTCCGAGGTGCAGGATGACTTCTCTGCTGCGCCCTCCCCTGCGAGGCTGCAAAAAATAAAACCCAGGGAGCCAACCCCACGAGGTGCCAACAAGCAGAGGGCTGATTCCACCACCCCGAAGAGCAATTACGGCATAAGCGTGGTGTTTATCAGAGCAATCGATGCTCGTAGCTGGGAAAGCTTCCTGGGGGGGAGGAAACAAGACATCGATTTTTAGCGAAAAGGCATGTTCTGTCATCCTGTGCCATATACCACGTGGAGACGGCTGCACGGAGAGAGCCTGGACGTGAACGACTGTCTCAGGCCACCCTCACCTGAAATGGAAACGTGCTGGAATTGAAATCAGATGGGATGGAAAAAAAAATCAGCACCACAAATCACACGAGGACTGCCATGATTAGGAAACCAAACCCGCTGCCCTCCATAGAAATGCACCAGAGCCTCCCCGTCTGCTCCATGGTGGGGACACCTCGCCGAGAGCTCCTGGCTGCAGCCCGCCAGCTGCAAATCAGAAATGGGGCCAAAACCTTAAATCCCCATGTTTTAGGGTCACGGGTTCAGCCCCACGAAGGCATCCCAGAACCCAATCCCCAGTCTCAGCCAGCATGCGGGGTGCCTGCCGGACCTCTGGGCATCTCTTGGAGGATCAGGACACGCTTGTGCAGCCCTGCAGAGACAAAAAGCCCTGCACGAGTGCCACGAGCTTTTATGCGATAAAAATTCCTCGTGGTTCCCCCGTGCCCCTTTGTGCACCCAGAGAATCATCCCCCTGATTTTGGAGAGGGCTGAGTTTGCTCAGAGCCGGCTTGAAGCAAAGCAGAGAGTGGAAGCGCCCAGCACCAAGCAGCAGGCACAAGAATTAAAAATCCCAAAGCAGCACAGGCTCTCCTATAAATAGACCCCTCCGTGGTCACACCGCGAGGCACGCAGGTCACCCGGAGGTGTAAGAAACACAGATCAGCACACTGTCTATAAATACACACACAAGGGGCTGGGGACTGCCTCAGCTCCTCTCAGGCAGGTTTGGGATTGTCCAAATTCCCACCCCCCCCAGTTACAGACCCCACAACATGCGCTTTTACTCCCTTGAAGACGCATCATCCCTGGTGACGCAGCCGTGCTGTTTTTACACACTTATCCTTAAAATCATTAAGTTTTAATGCAGGGAACAACCCATTTCCTGATGTAATTTATTCCCTTCCCTTCATACGCTCCATGGTACGTGCCCTGCTATTTCTTTTCTCCCTGCATATTGCTGCTGCAACACGCAGCCACTGCTGGGGATCCTGATTTTCATTCCACTCCCCAAAAGCATCCTTAGGGTGAATGAGAATCACGCCTGTCCCCACTCAACTGAAGAACCATATCAAGAAAATAAATGAATTATTGTGCTTATTGAATGAAGACAAAAAAAAAACAACACAAAACATCCACTCCAGAGGCACTGATGCTGATTGCTGGTTCAGTTCAGTTTAATAAAGCTCGAGATTTAAGGGTTTCTTCGAGGCAGCTGCAGGGGAGCGGTGGTGCTCTCCCAAGCCTCACTTGTGCCAACCCCCGTCCAGCCCAAACCAGTGCTGGAGACGTTCCTGAGGGATGTCCCAGTGCCCTGGTACCTCGCTAGGTCAGGAGATTTATAGCTGGAGGACCAGTTACAGCACCAGAGCCCCCGCCAGCACCGCGCTCACGCACGTGTGCGCACGCTGGTCCGAGCTGCCAGAGCTGAATCACCAGGCTGAGGATGGAGATGAGGCTGAATAGCCCATTTTATAGGGATGCAGCATTAAAAATCGAGTGAAAAGAGGTAACAGATTGTCAGGTGTGGCCAGGAAATTAAAGCTCCTTGATAACACTGCATGGAGGTAACGAGGCTCAATTTGGGAAATGACTCCTGTGATTACGAGCCCTAAGCACCACAGAAGCGCCTCTGCTTGCTGACGGGGCTGATCTCAGAGCATGGGTCCTACCCAGCACGTCACTCAGCAGGCTTTAGTAAGTCTCCTGGATTAACAGATCGTGCTCAAACGGAACAAGAGCAGAGCAGCAAGCACGGAGCAGAGGCTGTGCGGTCCCCGGCACTACCTGAAGCCCGAGCAGGGCTGCGCACGCTGCAGCGCCTGAAAACTCCTCGCCTTCAGAGCTGAGACAGCTGGACTGCAGAGCAAACAGCCGAGCAGGAAAGCCACATCCTCGCACTATTCAATCTGTGCCTGTGTTGACACAGGCGGGAGGAGAGGTTGACAGGAAAAGGCACTTCACTGACAAAAGCCTTTCCGTCCTCAGGTAGCAGCTGGCCCCTTCCGAGGCAGCACGGGATGCACGAGGCATTGCGGCACAGCACAAGCTGCAGAGGTACCTGCGGGGCACAAATACCAACAGAGCCAGCCCAAACCTGGTGCCCAGCAAGCTCAATTTGTGCCGTCCTCATCCACCTGCACCACCGCCCTGGAAAACTCAAGGAGGGGTGAGCGCTGCCCCAAAGTCTCACCGAGGAGGCGGTAACGGAGATGACGGAGATAACGCCGTAGTTCTCCAGCAACTCCGGGAGCTGAGCAGACTGGAGCAGAAGCTGGGAGCGAGGCTGAGCCCTTCTGGACATGCTTCACTTGGGAGAACGTTGGCTGCAGCCCAGGAAATGAGGACGTGCCAACGGGGAGCCAGGAAAGGCTCCGTGCGCGAGGAGCGCCGGCAGCGGTGCGAGGTGCCAGGAGCACGGCACACGCAGATGTCTCCTCCGCGGAGAGGGCCGGCTGCTCCCCCTCGGCTCGGCGCTCCTGGCTTGCCAAGCAGCCGTGAAGGCAGCGAGTGCGGAGGCAGTTTGTGCCTCGGCAGGAGGATAAAGCAGCTGTCCGTGCCTGCCAGCATCTCTCACGCACGTTACAGCTCTGCTCACTGGGAGCAAAGCGCAGGACAAAGCTCCCAAGCGCCACCCCAGCCTTACTCGGAGCAGCTGTTCCTCAAGGGCCCAAAACCCTTTGACAACCTTCCAGCTCCAGCTAAAGACTTCTCCGCTTGGAAGGGCAGCTGAGCTCTTTAAAGATCCAGCACCAAACCCAAGAGAACCCAAAAAAAAAATAAAAAAAGGAAACCACCAAGAGGGAATCTGAAAGCTGCTTTGCTGGTGCTGCTGCAGGCTGGTTTTCCTCCTCCCTATTAGTAACTGATAATAATAACTGATAACTAATGGGTAAAAACAGGCTCTGCTCCTCCATAAAGGAGAGCAAGGTTCTGACCAGGATAATAGGGGCACGAGCCCACGTTTGAAGGAGGCTTTTTATCAGGTTGAGGCACTGCGTGCTCCGCATTTTTATAGTTTCGAAGCTCTGTGCGTATAAATCCACATTTAGCCACGACCATAAAACCCAAGCACAGAGCCCAGCCTGACAGGGATGGCCAATAACCGCTCGAAATGCTCCAGAAAGGGGCATTAGGAGGTTTTTAGATCGATACAGACATAGCCAGAGGCGTTCCTCATCAAGGCCAGCTATTAACATGCAGAATTAATTGATGCCTTCGGAGCGCCGCCACTCTCCAGGCCAGGCACGGTGCGAGCGTGTCAACGCTATTACAAATGCAGGGGGATTGCCTAAAACCGGTGGCCATCCCATTTTGCAGAAGGGTCCCCGTGTAGGAGAAGTTGTAACGGCTCCATGAACCTCTCGACGGCACACATGAGACTCCGGCTGAATATTGCTGCCATGAATCACGACGGGCTCCGCGGCCGGAGAGGTTTATACGGCAGCGCTCCTTCACGGCTCCTGCTCTGGGAGAGGGGACAAGGAGGAAAATTACGGGGAATTTACAGCAGCAACCCGCCCCACAAGGGGTACAGGGAGGAGTTCTGCCCCTCGGTGCCAGGGCTGGAGCTTCAGTGTTCAGAAATACCTCGCCACATCCCAAATGGGGTACATGGAGGCTTCCCCGCCGGCTGCGCAGCCCAGAACAGCCCCTAAAGGCAGTGCAAATCGCAGCAGCTGCTGCTCCCCGAGCAAGTGGTGCACAAACCTGCCACAATTTCAGAAGGAACAGGGCAAAGAGGGGATTTTCTGGCTGGAGGGACACAATGAGATGACAGAGGCAAGCAATAGCCGCACTGCTGCCTGCTGCATCGTACAATTCAACAATTCAACTCATGTCCTCTCTTTTTATTGCTCTCTAAGAGGTTTTGGCTCTTCTTTTATCTCAACAGCTCCTCTCCTTCCTTTCATCAGGAGTTTATTACATCATTACGGGATTTTAACTGCCTGTGCCCTGATGAAAGAGACGCGGCACGGACAAGGTCTGCTTCTTCTCTCGTACAGGCGGCAGCAGCCCCGGTACATAATAATTCCCTTTGTAGGGGAAAAAAATGAAACAGAAGTGGGCAAAATGAGAGCCTCAGAAAGGAGGCAGAAAATTAAGAGTAGAGACTGCGTGATGCTACTGAAACGGGCCCAGGAGGGGGGTCTGGGGGCAGTGCTGGGGCTGGCTCTGGTGGTGCCACCAGCACACCCGCCTGTCCTGCCCGAGAGCCTCCCCAGCCAAAACATCACGGGAGCCTTAGCCAGAGGGGCCTGCACAGCTCAAATTTAAGGAAAAAAAATACAAATTATACGTAACAGGGCTTGTCCGTGCTGTCCCCAAACAGCACGGCTCATTAAAGTGAGGAGTTTAATGAAATTTCATTGCTTAAGCACACGATTTCCAACACCAGCTTTTTTTTTCCCCCGACTACTATTCCCATCTGGAGTTACTTACTGCACATCTGGGCAGGAGCACCACAGTGCCATTTCCCAAATCTCACCCTTCCGAAAGCCAGCCAAGTCATTAAAACAAACCCTGCTACCCCTGAATATTTGGGACTGAGCCGTGTTTAGAACCAGATGTGCACCACGTCCGTGCCCCGGAGCGGGCGACGGCTGAGGCCGGTCCCAGCCCCTCGGTGCCATGAGATTTAGCACTCGGCGGCCACTTTGCTGTAACCTCCTCTGCCACAACGCACCTAAAAAGCTATTTTTTGGACACAGGAGATCTCTCACCTGCAGCACAGCAGCAGGGATGTTGAAGCAGGAGCGAAGGAGGCTGGCTGGGAACATCGCCGCCCTCCCACTCGGCTCCGTAATCTGATTTGGAGCGCCGTGAATCATTCCGCACCAGGACGCCGGAGAAGCAGCGCGCCTCGCTGTTCAATATCCAGCTTGTGGAAGAAGCATGAGTCACGGCTCGGATTGCGAGGTGCGATGCCGTATGTAAATCCTTTCTGAGAACTAACCCCAGCACACCACGCACGTAGCTGCGATTTAAGGGGCCAGGCGCAGACTCCCAGCCCTGCAGAATCGCTGAGAAACTGCAACTTCTGGTGACCCTGCTCAAAAAGTTTTCCCCCCCCCGATTTTGCAGACCCAAGCGTGCCGAGATGGCCAAGCTGTGGGTGAGGCTGTGGGGTGGGGGCAGCTCGCAGCACCCCGCTGCAGGCAGCACGGCCCCGTTCCCTCTCTGCGCACCAGCCACAAAAGAAGCACGCAAACAAACCCTCCTCACCTTTATTGCAATCTGTTCCAAGGGTGGGAAAAAGAAATGCAGATTGCATCTGCTTCCTAGCCAGGTATAGCAAAGACAAGGCTGGAATCTCTTAGGTTTTGTGGTAGCTAAAGCCTAGCAGTGACCCCAGTCACTAAACACCGAGTCTAGGCACACATTTTCACTGCAATTCATGCCAAATCTGGCCACACTCTATTTCACATGGACACGCAGAGACGCATCCATTACTCCATACAACTCAGCACCTCCCCTAAAATCCCGTTCGGAGCCACATCAGTGCCTGCAATGGGGTGGGAAGGATGCCCTGCTCTGCCCCGCTGCAGGACAGCATCCCTGGGGAGCCCACGGGAATGGGCAGGAGGAGCAGAGCATCCACAGAGCAGAGGGAGAGAGCAGGAGAGCAGGCTCCCAGCCCAGCCTGGGTGGTGCCGGGCTTCCCCGCTCCCTGCAGCCTGCACACGATGGCAAACCGAGGGACTCGAGTGATGGGGAGGCACGGAGCCACCCCAAACACGCTGCTGAGAAGAAAAGCAGCAGGATTTTATTTTTCCTTTCTCCCAAAAGAATGGGTGAGGGGTAGATCTAGCCATCGGGTTTCCTCCATCTCCCTTTCTGCAGGTCTAACCCAAACCTCCTCGCCTGTTGGTTACCCTCCGCAGCTGCAAGGCTCCCACTAACCAGCCATGACCACGCAGTTGTTTTTGCTCTCACGCAGCCAAGTTCAATCCATCCAAACCTCCTGCAGCAGAGACAGGCAGGGCTCTGGGGAGCTGCGTTTTTACGCTTCCTCCCCTCACTTCAACTGCAGTCCCCCTGCTCCTCTCCTCGCCGCCATCCCCAGAAGACAACCACAAAACAATGCAGCTTTGGGATTTTTTTTTCCCCTGTTTTGTTTTCGCAGCTTTAGCGACTTTAAAACATGTAAATACGAAGCAAGGGTCAATGATTCAACAGTGATTAAGTATGAAACATTCCAGTTAGTGCCCATTAGGCTTGGACGATACCCATTATGTTCCCAAAGCATTCCCAAGAGCGCAGCCAAGCAGAGCCCAGCGCTGGGGAAAGCTGCCTTGTGCCTGATGTGCCTTGTGAAAACACCGACTTCATTTTGGTAAGCAAAAGAATAACAAGAGACAATAAAAGAATTAACATATTGTAGATTCTTAATGCCATTTCCCCGGAGAGAGGAAAAACAAGCGAGCCTAATGGAAATTTTCTGTTCTCAAAACCATTTGCACTGTTGTTGTTTGCAACGATGAGAGAAGAAGAAAACATAAAACCCAGCAGTTTAACTTTCTGAAAAATCGCAGGGCTATCTACTTTTTTTTCTCGAAGAATAAAATTAAATTGCATCTGGGATGTAAAGCTCCACCTTACAAAATCACAAATAACCTGCAACAGCCCTACAGACTGCAGGGCTAGAGCAGTCTTCAAGCTTGAGCTTCTCCCAGGAGCTACGAGATATCACGGACCTGAAGCCCGCTGAGTCTAGCACAAAACTTCCTTCCATCCCTTTGGAAAACTCCAAGCTGATATTTCAGATCCTGAAGAATCCTGAGGATTTGAAACACTTCATGAAGCACGCAATTAAGCAATGCAGTTAAATAACAGCCTGGTTGCACCATTCTTTGTAAGAAGGATCATTTCCTCATCTCAATCTGCTCCCAATCATACTCGAGATATTGTAAACTGCTAGTTTAGCTTTTCTCCAGCCCAGAAAAAGCAGAGGAGCAATAAGATTAATTCACCAAATTATGTTTTCTTTGCCTACTGTTAAGCAGCAGGACGAGAGGCAGGCAGCTGGGCGCAAAGGGGGCCACCACCCTCCCCAGTGCGCACCCTGGAGCTGGGACACCCAACAAGGTGCCACCACCTCGAGCAAGAAGTTCCCTCTTTAAAAGCTACGTGAAGAGGAGATAGCTGCCAATGAGATATTTTATATTCCACGCTTTGGCAGCTACAGTTCTATTAACCTCCAAAAATAAGGAGTGATGACACGATGGCCAGTCCTCATCTACAAGTGGGGAGGGCCCCCGCGGGTCAGCGTTACGGGGCACCTTCAAGGTGGCACCACTCGGAGAGGGCACGGTTAGAGCTCGCTGCACCCACGCTCCAAATCAGCTTATTTCAAGATAAGCTGATGATTTCATTTCCCTGGTGAACGAGATATCTAATTATCAATAATTCACAGGCACAGACAGACGTGCAAGTGGTTTTGAGAACCGGAGGAGAAACAGAAGCAACGATTCCTGGAACGAGAGCCAGCGCAGAGACAGCTCCAGAGAGGGGAGAGGAGGTGCACTCCGCATGCACGTGTCAAAGCCAATCCAATTTCAATCACATACGTTACATCTAGGTGCCAGCTTAGCGGGGGGATTTTCCCCGCGCGCTCTGCGGTTGGTATATGACAGGATGCTTGCCTGGATGGTGCCCAGCTCTACCTATCCGGATGGACAACTCGCTCTCGTAGTCCAGGCGAGAGGCAGGCTCCTGCTCGTATTTCTCTTTCGCCGCTCGCGGGTCGTAGCTCAAGGCAAATGCCGCGTGGGGGGGTCCGCTGAAACCCTGCAAGGCAAGAGACAAATTCAGGCTTTTCCCACGTCTTCCCAGCCCCATCCTCAGGGAGCACCACGAGCAGATGTTACGTGCACAACCACCGTGTTATTTCGGTGGAACTTGGCCAGAGGGGCCCGTGAACTTCAGTGTTGTTTGGAATACGTTCCTGTACCCGTCGTAATCCCAAGAAAATGGAGCGGAACGGCCAAAACCAACACTGCCCAGCTATGTGTAACGTCTGCAGGGAACCGAGCAGCACCCCACAGCGAGAGGCATCCCGTGAGCAATCCCTGCCAGCCTGGACACAGCTCGTGAGAACCTGCTGTGACTTAAGGACATGCCAGAGCCTCCAACTGCATCGGCCAAAGGAAACCTGGAGGACACCAGCTCTGCTCTCCCCATGGCACGGGGACACACAGAGGTAAAATCCAAGGCGCTGGGTGCCCCCAGGCTGCTCAACCCAAATGGAGCCCAAAATTCCCGACCCCTGGAAGGGCTGGGGCTTTTGGAGCAGCACCAGCAGCATGCACAGGATGGATGTTTGGATTGTGCTCGGTGTTACCAGCCGGGAACATTGGCTCAGCTGGCAACAGAACAAACGGACGTGCCCCGAACAGCCAGCGGCAGTAACGGGAGACTCGTCGGGTAAGGTCACATTAAACAAAAATAAAGGTTAAAGATGAATAACTAAACCGTCTCTTCTCCCATCATTTGCATAATATCGTCTGACCAGCACTATTAATACTCATGACGGATCCGCTGCCTGCTCTCTCCTGCAGTTTAATCAGGGTGCTTTCACCTCCTTTAACCCAGCAGCTGCGCGGGGTGCTCGAGGTTGAACCCGCTGGCAGAAGGCAAAGACTGCCCGGGGAGGAACTGCACACAGCTCGTGGAGGAGCTGAAATAGAGAAATACGGGCTTTATCCTGCACAACCTGGATGGCTCGTCACCGAGAGAAAAGATGGGAATTTCAGCAGCACGACCCAACTGGGGTAAGACGGGAAGAGACCAAGAACGCAAGCTCATGGGCATGTCCTGCTGCTGGCACCCCTGCAGCTTGGCCTCCTTGATCCTGAGGAAATACCAACAGCACACCAACCTGAGGAGAAACAAGGACGGGCACCTTATTAAAGAAGCTGCAGGCACCATGGCAGCAGCTTTGCACACTCCATCCCCACCAGATTCGTGCTTCTCCTCCCCCAGCTCCGTGCCGCGCTCTCGGCGCACCACACGGTCACCAATATGATCCCCAAGGATGTGCTTACACCGACACGGAGGCAAACTCGAAGACATTTCGGATTTCTATTGCCAGGTTAAGTCACCTCCCCGTTGGCGGGCACAGACACGCAGCTCCATCAATTTGGAAAAAATATTAGTGACCTTCAGCGAGGCACGCGATCTGTTCCAACCGTGATTGCTCTGAGTCATCCCAGTCCGGTCCCTGCATGAGGCCCTTAATTGGAATGTGTCAGTGGGTTAAAAACACATTAGGAAGAGAAGAGGAAAGTCAACCCGCATTAATTAGTTCATGCCACTAATTAGTATTAACTCAAATAACCACGGGGGCTGATTATTTCGGAAAGCCTGATGCAACGAGAGACTTGGACAGGAAGACTTGGAGAGCTTGGAGGAAAACTATTCTGGGACAGGGGAGTCCCCACTGCGCTCACTTCTGTTTGCGGAGATACAGCAGGAAGGTCATTAGATTTTCATAGCCCCTTTTAAATAAAAAAATAAATAAGTAAGCTCTTTTTCTAAAAAAGCATCCTTGCAGACGGCAAAGAAAACCCCGCCCCACGCAGCACTTGTCTAAATAGGCAGAACGTGCTTTTGTTATCAGAAAGCCAGAGCAATCCTGAATTAATTTGTATGGAGACATGCCCCGTTCCTGTTAGCACCCCGGGTGACGCAGCAGTCACCGGGGAATTGATTTTCTCTGGTCAAACATCCCGGAGCTGCTGTTATCGATGGCGCACCGCCCCGGCACACGGCAAGGATTGCTCACCCGGAGCTTTCATGGCCCTGCCCGCTCCTCCCACGCTGCCTCCGCCCTGCTCTCGGTGAGCTGTGCCGTGATAAATACCCAATAAATCAATCGGGGCATCCATTTCCACCTTGGCACACGATGCCCAGCCCAGGAGATGCTCGAGGTCCCGCAAGGCGCGAGGCAGCGCCGTGCCTCAAACGGCAAATCCAAAGGGTGCCTCGTCCTGCTCCCCAGCCCCAGCCCTACCACTGTACCAGGATTATTTACTGTCCCTCGCACAGACGGGGTGCTTTGACCCCTCTGGGTTTAAATCAGAAGGTTTTTTCCCCTGGGGGAGCAGTCGGTGGGTGCAGGGATCCCCGAGCGAGGTGGAGGCGGCGGAGAACAAAGCGGTGCCGCTGCCCTTGCCGTGCCACAGCCCTACCCCTGCGCCTCGCCTTGATCAAAACCCAGCACGTATCTCTACTTATATGGACAGCAGCACTAAAAAGGGATGCACTTCAAAGCAGGAGCAAAGCAGCCAGCTGTAAAACTGAGATATTTGGGCAAGTGCCTCCCTCTGAAAGACAAGAAACAGGCGTGTGCGCATCTATCGCTGCTAGGGCCGGGCCGGCGCTCCTGCGGGGCTGCACGTAGGGGCTCGGGATGGAGCACAGCAAATCCCATTTATTTGAGTGCCTTCAGCTGCTGGCCCCCAGGGCCAAAAAGCCACTCCAGCTGGAGACCTGAGCGCAGGACTCCTCATTCTCCTGGAAGCAGGCTCTCCGCAAAGCGAACCCGTGCCAAGGACATGTAAATCCCCATCCCAATCCCTGCTGTATGGGACTGGCTTCTCCCCTTTTTCACGTTCTTCCTTCCGCAGGGCAAAGGGATAAATCTGAAAGGAGGAGGCATCAGCTTGCTTTTAGATGAAGCAAGAAAACCCCAGCCCTATCAGCCAAGTCCTTCCCCAAGGATGTGGCGGTGGCTGGAGGAGAGGCAAGGAGCCCCCCAGCCCTCCTTGGATTCCCCTCGCTGCCACGCCGGCCTCCAAAATTTAAACCCAAGGAGGAATGACAAGTGAGTGGCAGCTTTCAGCAATAAGCTGCTCTTCCCCACCCGCCGAGTGAGAATAAATGGATAAGGAGCTCAGGACCACAAGCTCGGATGCTCCGGCTGTGTGTGCATCGCTGAGTGCCCGACGTGAAGGTGCTGCCTGGACCCACAGCTCGGCGAAGGTCGGAGCCACGGGGCTTCTGCTTTGCTTTCGTCCTGGATTTCTGCCCAGCAAGCATCCTGGCAGGCCCCCAGCAGGCTCCACCAAGAGACAAAGCCCACAGCCCGTCGGCTAGCAGCAGAAAGAGTTTCAAGGGGAAAGGGAAATGGAATGAATTGCACTGCCTTATTTAGCAAATAAATAACGCTCCCAACTCGTCCAGGAGCTAGCACAGAGAGGGAAATGAGAGGCAGCAACGAGCCACGCCGTGATGGTGCCCGGAGGCTCTCATTTCACGCTTATTAAAAGAGAGAAAGTGGTAACAGAGCGGAGAGCAGAAAGCGATTAAAGGAGAAGAACAAAGCGGGGCGGGGAGCCAGGAGGGGACGGGGAGACCTGGCACATCTGCGGCCACCACGGACACAGCGTGGTCGCATCCTGCCCACGCCTCGTGCTCGCTCAGCTTTGCTGCTCCCTGCCCCGTGCCAGCAGCACCTGAAAGAAAAAAAAGTGCTTGCAGCCCACTGAAAGCTAACACAGGGTGAATTGCCAGGGGTGGCTGCGCCCCCAGCCCTCCCCTGGCACCCATCGGTGCTCATCCGATGGGAAATGGGCTGCTCACACCGCTCCCAAAGTCATCCCGAGGTGTCCCCGGTGCGTGCCACCTCGGGGCGCAGCACCTGCGGCAGTGCGGCTCACCGCCCATGCTCTGCAGAGCTCTGCTCACTTAAAAATGCATTAAAAAAAATAAATAAGCTGACGGCCACCTGGCTGTATCGATCCCAGAACGTCATTCCAGAACAAACACTGAGCCAGAGCTCCTTGCAAAGCACGACGTGCCCCGTGTGGACCTCAAGTTATTGGGGACGGGCACTGCCTGCAGCTGGGGACGTGCCTGGGGCTGGGATTTGGTGCTGCCAGGAGCCTGCCTGCTTCCAGGAACGGCCCCAAAATGCAGTCAGATGGCCCCAAGATCCCCAGCACAGCCTCGGACGGAGCACAGCATCCCAAAAAACAACCCAGACGAGCCCCTTCTTGAGGGAAATGGAGTTATCACAGTCAGCACTGAGCTGGCACAAGGGGACGGGGCGAGGGGAGCTGCTGGCAGGGACACGGGGAGCTCCTTCCCAAGCCAGGGACCGCTGGCAATCCGCCACCAAAAACACTGAAACCAACAACCCGAGCGCAGCCTTAAATACTCCCTGCCGTGAAAAAAATTAAAAAATAAATAAATAAAAAGCCTTTCTCAACCCTGAAGTGGGTGCAACCGTATTTATCTTTGGTAGCAGCTGACGTGCAGCTTCGGGACATAAGCAAACAGCTCGCCTTCATCGCCTGGCAGCCCCAAACGAGTCGATGCTGCCGTTCTCTGCCACAAAAGCCCCTGTGTTACACCTCAAATCACCAGCTGCTCACTACAGACATTATTTTCCCCCCCCCAAGCCCTTCACCCTGCCTGGCACCCCTCTCCAGGGCACATCGGACGAAGGAGTTTAACAGGGGCCAGGGCATGAAAGAAACCCCCCGGTAACCCCACACCCACAAAGCCCTGCGTAATGAAGACATCTTCAAGGCAAATTTACTTCCTTACACAAGATAAAGGGGCTCTGAGCGTCTCAGGTACGTCTCGCTTTGCATTTTAATTCGGAGACTGCTAACAAGGGACCAGCCATAACGGGACGGACAGAAGGCATTTCTTAGCCAATTCTTCTCAGGTTGCTAACGAGAGCCTGGCCAGCGCTGCCAGCCAGGCTGCAAAGCAGTCAGGTGTCGCAGGATTTCTTCCACTTCTCCCCAGAGTTCAACAAAACCTCGTAAAAACTAAACCAGAGCACGAGCAATCAGGGGCAGGAATCAGAACCGTCCTCGTAAGCCTCCAGGAGGTGCCAAATACAGCGCCAGGAGAATAGGACTGCACTAGAGAAGATAAATGCAAGGGAAAAAAATAATGCAGGGCACATGCTCGCGTGCTCCTGGCAGGCACAGGAGGAGCTTGGGGTCTACAAACGCAGCCCAAAGCCCCCTTCCCAAAAGGATCCTGGCAGGGATCTCCTTTCTCACCTCACCACCAGGGCTGGGAGGGAACGGCTTTCCCCAGAAAAAATCTCACACCGGGGCCAGTTTGGGAGCTGGGCTGTGGGATCAGCTCCGACCCCATCCCCTCTGCCTCGTGCCAGGCTCACCAAAACACCTCCCGGAGCCGCGGCAGCCGGCGCGGGGGGAGGCCCGGGGCTCCCTCTTCCCACGCAGAGCATCTTCCATCTGGCTCCTCCGGCACCGCGTCCTCCCACGGCCCGGCAGCCCGTAGCTATGGCAGCGCTGCTGCGGGAATTGGAAGGGAGAGGTTTGTCCACAGGCACACACACACACACAAAAAAAATAATAATAATAAAAAAAAAAATCAACGTTTTCACATCAGGTTGGCTCCGGGAGCGCCTCGTGGGCTGGTAACACCGAGCTGCAAGGTGCTGCTCTCACGGAGCAGCCGGCAGCAGCGCGACACCCGAACTTTCCCCTAAAAACTGGGAGCCAGGAAGCCAAAGTGAACCCTGAGGGTATGGGTTTATCCGGAACCGATGGAATATCACTGCAAGAACATTTTATTCGCTGCTAATTATCAGCCGCTTTGATAACTCATCGTTCTTCTCGGTTGCAAACAGCAGCTTTAATCACCGGCCTCCGCTGGTGCGCCGCGAGAATCCATCCTCCTCCTCCTCATCCTCCTCTTCCTCCTGTGTCAGCGGGAAGGTGGCGACGGCCAGCACATCCCATGGGGTGGCCCCGCAGCCCCGCAGCCAGGTGGGCTGCCAGCAGTAAAAAAATCAGTAAAACTGATCTCTTTGGCCAAAGAAACGTTTGTATAAAGCCAAGTGGACAGATATTTCCCCGTCGGCACGTCTGGGGCTTCAGGCTTTGCGGGAGGAGGCAGGAATGTTGCTGGCACCCGGCCGGGGAGCAGGGCCGTGCACACCATTCCCAAGCCACCGAGGAAACCCTGGAGGTTCGTTACGAAACTTCTCGTTTTGTAACAGGGATGTTGTGCTTGGCCGAAGGGAGGCGGTTTGGGTAACCTCTGTCGTTACAAAACCAAAAGGCGCGCAAATATTTTTGCTTTTTTCCCGGCGATCTAGCAGAAAATAGCTCGCTAAACAAGCGAGGCCCACCTCTGTGGCAGGAAAAGAAAGGATTCAGGTCACCAATTCCCTGTCCACCGAGGAGCTTAGAAAAACCTTGAACCCCCCCCCAGTAAATTCACCTAGCAGAGGACCGGCTGCACGAGCATGCAAGCCTCAGATGCTGCACGCTCACCTCCTGCCTTGGGACAGTGGAGGGGACAGCTTTGGTAGGGGATGGCATCCCCTCTCTCCTCCCAAACAGACACTTGGAACCAAAAAAATAAAAATAAAACTACAACGATCTGTCCTTGAACTCCTTCAGCTCCAACTGGGTGAGCGCTGCCCACCAAAACCAGTTGGGACGAGCCCACGTTTCCAGTCCCTTGCTGGGAGGAATCTCGCCAAGCAGAGGGAGCCTCGCAGCCAGCCCGAGCAGGAATCTCCCCCGGGAGAAGGAATCTCCCCTCGGGAGCAGGAATTTCCCTCGGGACCAGGAAATTCCCCCCGGGAGCAGGAATCTCCCCCCGGACAGCTCTGCCCACCAGCACCACGCGGACGCGCTCGGCAGGACACAGCAGCGAGGTTCGTGGCACCGAGTCAGCGCTACAATATGAGATTTTAATTGTTGGCAATAAACCTCTATGCCTCCGAGGGGATTAACAAGAGCTTTTTCTCCACATGCTTATTAAAGTCTAATGGAGAGCAGCTTCGCATCCCTTCTCCCTCCCTGCCCCCTCCCCACCTCGCTATCTGTAACGTGGCAACACGGATTTTCGCAGCCCTTATTATGCAAGGCTTTTTGCAACAGTAAGAGAAAAAGCAAACAAAACTTCAATTAACAGCTCATTTTTTACACAATATACTTCTCAGGAGTGATTTGCTAACAGTGCAGATTGAATTAATGGGGGGAAAAGCGAACAAAGAGGGGGAGAGGCTGCTGCTGCTGCTGCGCCTGCGAGGCCAGGAGCCCCGGGAGGGGGGAAGGAAAAGCCAGCCCCACTCCCCCCAACCAACACAAATTGTGGGGTGCCAGCCATCAGCCGAGCCCTGCAGGGCAGTTCTGCCCACAGAGAAACCCACAGGTGAAGAATGAAGGAATTGGGATCCTTTAGGGACCGAGAGGTGCCACGTCCACAGCGTGTCAACGCTGGATGCGCATCAGATGCAGCCGGCAGAGCCCAGGAGAAACGGGGAGGGAGCGCGGCTCAACTCGCTATCGATCACCTCCCCGACAAGGAGAGGCTGTGCAGCACTGCTCGGTTACGCCAGGCTCAAACCCGACCTCCTTTAGGCTCTCAATTACCAGCAGAAATCCCCGGTACAGGGATGGGGAAGTGTCACCCCTCCGACGCGCCCCTTTTCTCCCCGCACCGTCGCGCCCGAGCCCAGCGGCACCGGCGCAGCCTCCAGGGACCGAGCCCGCAGCAGGCTCATTTCCAAGGCCAGGCTTTCTGCTCTGTTTTTCCTTCCACGGGTCTCACACACTGCATAAAACAATTACCAGCATTGCGTGTCTCCTGGGCTTCGCTGCAAACCGCTCCGAGTGCCTGCGGGAGGCCGGGCAGCGCCGGGGGAGCCCGACACACCTTCCTGAAGCACAGCGCAATAAACCCACAGGAGAGGCCCTTCATTCCCTTCAGCTAGTCCAATTAATTTGTTAATTCATTACAGAAGAGAGGCGTAATGAGGGACAAAGCACTTCCTAATTGCCAGCACCGAGGAGCTAACCAATTTCCCTTTCTCGGAGCTCAGGACAAGGCTGGCCCAGCGCTGAGCCCCAGGGCTGCTCCCGGGGGGCACAGCTGAGTTCTGATCCCCACTGATCCCTTTAAACTTGCCACACGAGCAGCTCTCATCCTCTGTGTTCAAGGGTAAGGCGTTCAGGCGCTGGATTCCAACCAAGACAACTTTCAGCCCAGACACCAAGCTCTGAAGCCAGCCCTCTCCCCTCCAAGGCGCTGCTGCCAGCACAGAGCTCACACAGCAGGGCTGGTGCCCAGCATCTCTTCCCTCTGCACTCCCTGCGGATAAATCAGGGCAGAATCCATGCTAGCAGGAGTAGGGACACCATCCCCATCTTCCTTCCTCTATTTATTCTGCCAAAACCCCCAGGACCCACTCCTCAGGCCACCTCGCCCACCCCTGGGCTGTCCAAAACAGAGAAACGCCAGCTCCGCATTTAAAGGAGGGAAACGAAAACGGGCACAGAGCAACTGCGTGAGCCAGGCTTGTTTTTCTAAACCCAATTCCGGGCAAAGCCAGACAAAAGTAGCCCAGAGGAGCAGCCAAAACCACGAGGACGCTCTGAACCTGGAGGCTGCTCATCACCCCGGGCTCTGCCAGCCGTCGGTCGCTCCTTCGCTATCCCCGGCACGCGCGGTCCCGCGGGGACGATCCGGCACACGTGGGTGCCACGCTGCACCACTTGTCAAGGCTGAGCCACCTCCTGTGCTCACACCAAAGGCCAGGGACGGCTTTCAGGAGGGCTGGCACAGGTCGGAGCCCTTGTGCAGGGTGTCACCGAGCCTGGCAGGAGGCAGCACCTCGGCAGAAGTCAGCGCGCTTCCAGCACTGCGCTCCATCGGCAGCCACACCCGGCTGGAAATCCCTGCAGCGCTGCCCCCCTCCTGGCTGCATCTTGTTCCCTGCAATCCAAACGCTCATTAAATATCATTTATTTATACGTCTAGCATTTACCTCACCTATAAAGCCGTGGCAGGCCATAAAGAAAAGCAGGCAGAATGTGAACCAGCAGCAAGGGGCCTTCGCGAGCCTGCAAACCAGGAGCAGACTCCTCCGGTCAGTTCTTCACTTTGCATTAGCTGTGAGGCCCGAGGACACCAGATTAACATCACGTCACCGTCACCATCTCGTTGATAATTAGAGCGTGATAGGAGACAGGAAAACATCATGCAGATTTCCACACCCCAGCAGTAACATCCCAAGGCACCAGCACGTGCACTCCCCGAGCGGCACAGCCGGGGGACAGGGCGCACGGCCCCAGCAGCCTCACAGCCCTCCACAGCCCCTCACTCAGAGAGGAGAGGAGAGACATCCGAGTGGTCAAAACACCACGAGAGGAGCCTCGGACGGGCTGAGCAGAAATAACCAAGCCGTTTTTCCCCCCCCCAGTTCTCCCCTCTTCCCAGTGGGGCCATCAGGTTATTAACAAGGCACGATGCGCCGCCGGATTAGCCACGGACGCCTGTTTGGACGCCTGTTTTACTGCACCGAGCTCCGGGCAGCAGCTTGCAGACAGCAGCCACCCACACACGGCGGCTGGAAGCCAGGAGGAGTGCGTGGTGCCTGGCTGCACCTCTCATCCTGCAGCTTCCAGGCCCCCACCTGAGCTGGATGCAGCCCCAAAGCAGGAGCACGCCGCAAGGCAGCGGCACACCGGCACCCGCGGGCATCGGCCCGGCGGCCTCTCGGGGGAGGCACAGGCAGAAGAGGCACAAAATCGACTCCTGGCAGCTCGTCTCCAAAGCAGGCAGCACGTCAAGTAAATCTGGGTGAGTCACAGTTTACTCTGATAGCAAGCTGACACGGCGCTGCATTTATAGACGTATGCACAGATCTTTTCCACGAGCTGCGTGGAAGCAGCCTTCCTCTCCCTGACAGCTCGCCACCCAACCGATTGTAACCTTCTTCTCCTCTTCTCTGTCGTTTTTAATGGCAGGTTTACATTTCACAGCAGAGGCATTAATTTGGGTTCTGCCAGGAGCATGTTCAAAGGCGGGTTTGAAGATCGAGGAACAGCCGAGGAGCAGCCCGTGGCGCTCGCCGTGCCCGCAGATGAACGGGGCCTCGTTCAGGTGTCTGGAACAAGCACATGAAGGGGACAGGAGCAAGTCCTGCAGGTGATGGAGATGATGCTTCTCTCCATGGTCCCCAAAAAAAGGGGCATGGAGGGTTCCAGCCGCCTTCCCTGAGCCTTCCAGACCCAGTCTGATGGCAAGCAGGGTGCGGAGGGACGGCTTTGTCACAGCAAGGAAAGGAGCTTGAAATTTCTCCAGCATCCCCATCACTTTTTAGAGCCTGGAAAGCTCCATCAGCAGCCCCCAAACCCCTCTTTCTGCACAAGTCTTTTGGCTGAACTGCAAACCGCCCTGGCCCAGCAGCACCCTCTGACACCAATGCCATAAAGCAGTGGCCACAGGACAGCCACAGCACCTCAGTCCCATGCCCCAAAACACATCCCCACACATACGAGCACGTCCTTTGGTTAATAATCAAAAGGAAAAACCTCTCCCTACTACAGCAGTGAGGATGTGCAGCTAATTAGCTTTCTAGGAGTCGCAAACGAACAGGAAAAGGCGCATTAGGAAGGGGAACTTGCGCTGGGCATGTCTCGGAGAAATCAAATTGCATAAGAGGAACTTTTATCCTGATTATAAATTAGCACCGGCAATAAGCCCCAGCACGTTTCCACTGCCTCGTGAGACAATTAACCCGCTAAATTCGGTCTGGGTAAATCAGAGGGGAGAGCTGTGCTGAGAGCTGTGCTACAAGCTGTGCTTTCAGCGTGCTGCAGCCCCTGGGTCTGGGGTCCCCAGCATCCACAGCTGGGCCCCCCACCCTCACAGCTGCTTCCTCTCCATGTATGTGCCACACATGTACCCACTGGCCCAGGAAAGACCCGATCCAGCTGACTTTCAGCCCAAAAAACGGCCATTTTAAGTAACGTGCACCCACGCCTCGAGCACGCACAGAGGTCTTTGCCACCACGTCCACGTCCCGTGGATAGCTGAGCTCCCAAGTCCTTCCCAAGAGCGCTCGCCAAAAATAGCTTCAAATTCTGTGCAAAGTGCCCGATCCCAGACCGCGTTCCAAAAAAAGCTTGTGACCATCTCACTGCTTCGCTGTGTCTGCCCAGGAGGCCAGCAGCACACCCAGACCCCGCCGTGGCCTCCAGTGAATACACGGATGAGGGGCAGGAGCGCAGCACAGCCACGTTTCGAGAGGGTGAGCAGGATCTGGCCCTTACTGCAGCCACGCACCGCCGCCACCTGCTCCACATCAGGCTCCTCAGCCCTCACTGCTGTTAAAACCATGAATGCAGCTGCAAACAAGAGGCTGGAAAGCCTCAAAACAGGTACAAAACACCCAGGTGCTGGGCACAACTCCGCCACGCGGGTCCCCTCCGTGGAGCACCTGCCAGCCTGGGAGAAAGGCTCCAAAAAAGCCCCGGAGATGTTACTTGTGTTAAATCCAAGGAGCAGTCCCCCCATCACGGGCAGCTTCATTGATTTGCTCCGCAGCCAGGAAAAACAAACCCTGCATCTAGCTGACAAGGAAATAAAAAAAAATTGGATGGAGATGGGATTTCCAGGACAGATTTACAGCCCTGGCTCTCCAGACCCTTTTCTCCGATCATCCTTTGCCCTGGAGGCAGCAGCAGGCTCCTGGCTCGGTCACCCGTTAGCTGCTGGCCATCCTGCAGCACTTGCCCAGACCCCCAAAAACTGCCCAGACCCCCCCCATATGGGGCAGGAACCCCCCCCCGCAGCCTGGTCCCAGAGCTGAGCAGATGTTTCCAAGCCCGACAAAGCCTTGAGGTAGAGGAGATGAAGGCAATTAAGCCTCTTTATCCTATTTAGCACAACGATCCCAAAGCAGAGAGGACGTCAGGCAGACGGGGACGGAAGGAATAATGTGGTTATGGGGAATGGTTGTGCACAAGGAGTAACGTGGTTATTGGGAACGGGTGCGCACGTGGGCACACGGCTATGGTGAGGGTTTCATCCCTGTGGGATTTATCTCCTACTGGGGCCAGCTTGCTTCTCTCCCTTATCTTTGCCACCTTCCCTGTGCCACCAGCATCAAGTCTTGGAATTCCTGCTTGCTCCAAGGAGCATTGAAAGGGCAGGGATCCAGAAAAGGCACAAATTAAGGAGTTCCTGCGAGCCACAGCTTTGGCACAGGTGCTGTGCTGTGCCCGGACCCCCGCACCCCACCCAAAGCCCTCTACCTTGGTAGCATCGGAGACCCTCAGACCCAGCTCCCACACGCAGCCCCCCATCGTCTGCCCTTCTCCATCCAGAATCCTCCTGGAAACATCAAAAATTCGCTCTATCGCTAAAAATCAGCCCAGGGAGGAGATGATGCTGCAGCATCAGCAGGGCCAGGGGAGGGAAGAGGCAGACAGGTCGTTTGTCAGCGGTTCGTTAGTGGTTTAAGGTATTCCCTGAGACTACAGCAACATCCTCCAGCAGACCCAGACCTGCCCCCAGCTCCCAAACCACCAAATCCAGCACGGCTGGTAAAAGCTTGGCTGAACAGAAAGGAGATGGCCAGCAAAAGGCAGGAGACACCCACTTTTAAAGCTCCTGACGCTTATTTCTTGCTCTCCAAGCACACCCAAATGCCCGATTCTTTTTTTTTTTTTTAGCCTGGGGCCGAGGACAATTTTAGCATTTAGGTAGAGGACAGGAGAACAGCCCTCCGCCAGCAGCGCTGGGGATGTCTCACACTCTATAAACTCCAAAAAGGATGAGCAAACACGCTAAAGGCTTCCAGCAGGGAAGCCGCGGAAAGATAAAGATGTAATAGATTAAATCTGTCTTTTGTAAGGAATTTAATGACTACAGCTGTTCGGCGTCATTACCCACTTTGTCTTGGAGGTTTAACCCTCCCACCGGCCCCGCTCTGCCGCTCAGCAAACATTTGGGTGCCAGCAGAGCCGCTCGGCTCCTGCCCCTGCTGCCGTAGGAGCAGGGGAGCGAAGCCTTGCTCCAGCCCCAGGAGCAGCCCCGGGGAGATAAGGGCTCATTAAAAGCTTTTACTACCTGTTGCTATATCGCAAAACAATTACGGAGGAGCGCTAACACGGGGAGCAAGAGCAGCCTGTGGGAGCAGATCCCTTCCTCCTGCCCGCCCGGGTGTCAGCGTGCTCTGCGGGCTCCCCGGCGTCCCCTCACCTCACCTGATTTTAAGTGGGGGAAGAAATAAAATGAAAAGGTGAGATTTTAACTGATTTAGAAAGGAGCGAGACTGGTTGGAAGTGAACCGCAGCGGCTTAATCCTCAAACTCCAGGAGCCATCACTGCTGCACCGGGCTGGGGGCGCAGGGTCCCCCGCTCTGACCAAGGACACGCCACCAGCCCGGCACGAGTTACGTGGGGCAGGACCCTTTGCATTCACACAAACTCCTTCAAAGCAGCTCCTGCCCAGCTCGGGGACAGCAGCCCCAGCTCGGGGGCAGCCCCCTCACCGCCTGCAGGCTTACGAGCAGATTTAGGAAGCGTTCCTAACGCACAGGCATTAGGCACGGGGCGTGAATCCTCTCCGCTGCCATCCCTCCTCGCTCCGTCCTGCTCTTTGCAACCCAAGAATTTCACTCCCCACCCGGCACGATTTCCAAATGCACCAGGGGCAGGCAGCAGGAGGAAGAAGCGGGCTGTGTGGTGCAACTCTTTGTCCCTCCTGTTGGGAAAGGGCGGCGTGGGGGCAGCTGATCAAACACACGGCCCCATCCAGCACCTCGGGACGAGGACAAGCGTTGCCACAGCCAGCACGAGACCTCGGGGCTGTGGGGAGCAGCCACCAGAGGCTGCGAGCATCCCCAAAGCTGATGCTGAGAGGTGCTGAGCCCCACAGCTCGGTGAAAGCTTTGGGAGTTTTAGAGGAGCGAGGGAACGGGCAGGGAGCCACCAGCAGCCCGCGGAGGGGGCGCAGGCTTTTAGCAGCCTGACACCGCCGGCGTTTCATTTATTTGTTCTTTGCTTTAATGCATCCATTTACACCGGCGCTGACACACGGCAATATCAGGCCATTTTCTTCCTAACCGAGGACACGTTGGGCTACGCCTCTTCGGAGAGGCTCAGAAAGGCAGGGAGCAGGGAAAATTAACACGGCGGCTCCCCCGGGAACGGGGGTCGCCAGCCCCTGCCCCTCCTCAAACAAAAAGCCTCAGCCCTCCCCCTTGCTCGTAATCCCACCCGCCACTAAAATCAATCAGGAAATTTTAAAAAGTCCTTTGGAAGTTTTGGAAAACATCCCTGCAGACCAAGCTGTTCCGACGCTCTCAGCCGTGGCAGCCCAACAGCTCCAGGTTTTTATTTTTTAATAATACTCTTCGACGGTGGGATGGTTCATTCGATTCTGAGACACTTAAAGGGCTGGCAGCTCCGCAAATTAAACCTCTGGGCTGAAACAGAAGGTCACACCTGAACTGTTTGCAAAGCGTTGCCAGTGAAAAGAACAAAAGCAGAAGTGTGAAAAAAAAAAAAAAAAAGAGAGGAAAAAAAAAAAAAAACAGCGCAGAGCCTGAAGCTGCCTTCGGCACAGGCAGAGCCACGGGGTCTTGGGGGAAAAAAACAGTTTCATTAAGTCTCTGACAGAAACCAATCTGTATCTGGCTCCTGTCACGGCAGAAGCTGAAGGAAGTGGAGAAGAGGCAGCTTTCCAGAGAGCCAAGGTTGAGGTTTGGCTGCTTGGGGCCACCAGCAGGGACATCGGTGCCCAGGAGCCAGCAGAGCAGCACCGGGGCCAGCACCGCTGCCCTGAGCCTCACCCCAAAGGGTCCTGGGCTCCTGGGAATGCCCCGAGTTCCCCAAATCCCACCCCTGCAGGAAAACGAGGACATTTTATGGGGTGGGTCACCTCCAGTGGGCACAGAGCAGGCAGAGACCCGCGCGCACTTACCAGCACCGGGATGAGCAGGTCGGCCCCGTACACAAAAGCTGCTCCCAGAACAAAGCCCACGGCCACGGGGAGGAAGGCAAAAGCTCCAAAAGTGCCGGACTCCTCAGCCATCTCGATAGCCGGGGCCAGCAGGGACCAGTAGGAAGCGGCCAGCATGACCTAGGAGACAAAAGGCGAGAGGTGAGAGCCCGGGGACCGCAGCCACCGGGTGCCGAAAATCCCCGCGCCCACCGGCGTGCTGCCTGCATGGCCTCTGCCACCCAGCGGGGCCACTCACAGCAGCTCCCCGGCCAAAAGAGGCACTGAAGGATGGAGAAGCGACGGTTTTCCATCAGTTTTTTGCAACAAGAGCATTTTTCTTGGCTCCAGCCCGAAGGAGCTGGCAGAGCACACGAGCTCGGCGGGGTGAATTTCTGTGGAATGAGCGCAGCCACGAGCGTCCTTCCGAAGGACAGCAGGAAAACCTCCCTCACCCTGTCTTGTTTTGTATTTTTCCCTACTTGGTTGTGGTTTTTTTTTTTGGTTCTCCTCCCATCCTCAGCTGCAGGACTGGGTCTGTGACCCCCACCTGTTGGGGGTGAAGCAAATCCTCCCACCCTGTGCCCAGCTCCAGGCTTCTCCGCGGAGCAGGAACACACGCAGGCTTCAGCTCATGAAAGAAAATAAAAAATATATCAGGTGATGTGCAGAGCCAAAGAGCCTTTTCCAAGTTAGATAAAGCCAGGCCGGGGCTTTGCCACGAAGATCTCAGCCTGCAGCAGCTCAGCTGCCAGCGTCCCCTGCCCCCCTACCCAAAATCGAGGCAACCACAGCAGAGGGGAGCTGCGAATCCTCTGCCCCTTCACAGCCCCGGGGCACATCCAGCGCCTGGGCACTGCCTGCTGCGGTCACAGCAACCCTGCCAGACCTCCAGGGAGCCAGACACAGCTTTGTACATCACTTACAGCTGGGAGGGAGAAGGAACTACCCCAAAAAAACACAGGAGAAACAGGACATGGGATCTGTGGGGCTTTCCAAGCCAGCCCCAGCTCGGAGCAGGGCAGGTTTCAGCACAGCCGGGTGTCCCTGCAGCTGCGGGAGCTCACCGGGACCAGCTCCAGGACCAGTCCCAACGTCAACTTTTGGGGTGCAGGAGGGTGTGAGATCAGCTCTGGGGGTGCGAGCCCACAGCTGGCAGAGGGAGAGGTGCTGAGGGAGGCTGCTCTCACCCCACGGTGCCCGCAGGAGAGGAGCGTAATGAACCTGCTCGCTTTAAATCGCTGTCAGAGGAGCCAGATGCCGACTGCTGGAGACACCAGTCCCCGAGGGGCTGCGTAACTCTCAGCTCGCTGTGAGTAAGAAGAAAGCAGGCTGTCAAGTTAAACTTAACCACAGCTGTCAAGCTCCGTATTTCAGATGCCACCTCCTCTGAAAAAAAAAAAAAAAAAACAACACCAAAAAACCACATGCCCCAGCGTGGAAACACGAGCAACAGGGAGAATTACAGAACCTGCAGGATTACACCGTCACCTCACGTTAAGAGATCATTTCCCCACGGAAAGCAGAGACCTGGCACCAGCTCCCATTGCCATTAAGTCAGCACCAAAGCCCCCACCGGCTCCGCTGCTCACAGCCCCCAGAGGATGACACAGCTCTGGGTCCCCCCTGAGCCTCGCCAGCTGAAGGAGCAGACATCTCCAGCAGCTTGGTTTGCTGGGGAAGGAGAAATTTATTCCTGCACACCTTGGTTTGGAAGGGAGCGTCCTGACCCTGCTGTTCTGGAGCTCCTGCCCCGTGGCAAAGCCTGCACGGTGACCCCCTGGTCCAGCAGCATCCCTCAGCAGACGATGTTCCCGACGTACCCAGAGGGCTGGGATTCCTGCCAGCGAGCCGACCGAGTGACAAAACCACACTTTAATTACCAAATCCTTATTTGTGCTGAGCTTTGCCACCACTCCTCACCCCGCTGTGGTTGTTCCACACGTGCTAGGAGGTCACAGGGCACCTACAGCCACCCCGGGGATGGCAGTAAAAGGGTTTTGGTGCAAGGGATGTGCAGGTGAGCTCCGTTTCCCCTTCCTCCCTGCAGAAAAAGCCTGCCTGGGTCCTTCCCAGATCAATAAGACACGAAGCCCTTCCAGCAGAGGACACGATCTCCTGCACCAAGCCTTCCCATCGCACTGCAGCGCCCACGCTCTGCTCCCATCAGCCAGGAGCAGGGACCTGCAGAGCCCCGGCTGGCACGGGGCTGGGCTCCTCCTGCCAAATCCCATCCGGGCGGCTCAGCAAAGAGCCTCCGCGCTCCAGAGCCGAGATGCACCACACCGTAAATCCACCAGCTCTGGGAAAACAAACCGCGGTTGAGGAGGGGGAGGAGGAGGCAGCTGGGGGTGGAAAGCATCCCTGGGCTGCAGGGAGCCCAAACCCTTCCCTGGGACACCTCAACATAACCAGAGACGGCCGCTTCTCGTGCCCAGCAGCCAGGAGCAAGCAGCGGATTTGTTTTAATTTCCTGGCTCCACCCTAGCCGAGATTCATGAGGCTGAGCGCGGAGAAGCAGGGGCTCAAAACCCAACTGCCTCGTGCCAGCACAGCCTCACACCACAAAAAATGACCGAACCCAGGGCTGTGTCCCCACACCAATGGGGAACCTGGTGGGGAACCCTCCAAGAGGCACCAGGCAGCACCGCCCAGGTCTCCATCCACCTCCCCTGCACACCAGCGTCTTCTTCCAGGTGAGGACTCGATGCAGACAGGAATTAAAAGAAGATGCTGCTCCCCCTGCCCAACTCCTTAGCTTGACTTCATTAAGCCTCCAACAACGAGAGGCGGCCTCAGCAGACCCCTGGAAATTACCGATGCTGTTTTAAGCAGCCCTGAAAAGGGAATATTTGAGGCAGACTTGCGTGGCGCGGCGCAAGGAGCGTGTCTTTATGATTTTCTGCTTCACCTGGGACAGAGGAAGAAATCAAAGCGTGACCCAAGACAAGGACCAGCCGGGCGAGGCGGCAGGCAGGCTGCAGCCCCTGGATGTTTGGAGGGGAGCACAGCACCCCCAGGATGACACGGAGCTAATGGGGAACATTTTAAAAAAAATCTCATTTAGGAATATCGAGATTTAAGAGAAAAAAAACAGAATTGCACATCAGATGCCCAAGTAAAGGCTTGTCTCCATGGAAACGTCACCTCGGAGGCTCCCGCGTGCCAAACCCGCCACTTCCAGGGAGGGAACCCAGGCAGAGGGGGCTCGGGGCTCACACCCCCGGGCAGAGTTAGGGGGGAAGGAGCCGAGCATCCCCTCCACCCGAGGCACCGTGCCACCAGCCGTGCCGGAGGGATTAAAGAAACGAAGAAAAGTGCAGCTACACCCCAAATCGGGGCACTGCTGCAATTCAACTGTGGTTCCAAGTGGCTCACCCAGAGCTGTCAGCATGCCTGCAGAGCCGAGCTGTGGCTCCCCAAATCCCCAGCACGCCGCACCACCCGCCTCGAGGTCGCTGGTGTCCCCATCCCTTCCCTCCTCTTGGTGGTGCAGAAGTTTTTGGTTCAGTCGGGCGTTATCTTGCTGTGAAAGCTCCCGAAATACAAGCAGGGAATCGTTACCAGCAGTAAATGGACCCATTTCACATGTGAACCTGGCCTAGGAGAGCATCACACACAGCCCTGGGACCAGGGGCTCGCGGGGACCCTGCGCTGAGCACCAACAGCAGAGACACTGCGGGTCCCCGACGCGCCCGGAGGTTTGCTGGCTCCAGGAGAAGTTTAAAGAAACTCCACAGGGCAGATTTCGGAGCTCACATCTCGCAGATAAAGAGGAGGTTCAGTTCTATGCCCCCTACCCCAGAGCTCGGAGAAGCAGCCTGCATTGATGTGCGAGAAACCCACATCAAAGAGACTTGAACAGAAGCGTCCGCGTTGAACAGAAATCCCTTACAGCAGGACAAGCAGCCCCTGATCAGAGCAGCTCCACCGGCCGAGGAAACGCTTTTTACGAGACAGAAAAGAGAGAAAACGGTACAAAGAGCTTTCAAAAGAGGCTGCTCCACATCCTGCCCCCCTCCACGCAGCACGCCGGGTGCCCGCAGCCCCCCAGCACCGGAGGGGCGCAGAACCGCACGGCTCCTGCTGCTCCCTGCCAGGATTTTGGAGTCCAGCACGGCCCCTCTGAGCTTTGCTTGGTTGGGGAAGGCTCCAGCTCCTCCACGGGGCTCTTTGCAAAGGCACCAAACACGCCAGAGGCAGGAAAACGCTTGTTATTAAACCTTTTGGGCAAGGACAAGCTGGAGACGCAGAGCGCAGCAGCACCGGAGGGCCGAGCACAGATTTTGGGACTCCAGTCCCTTATCAGCCAACAGGCAGAGCGCCACGGGCACATCTGGAACAAATCTAGCAAAAAAAAAAAAAAAAAAAGGAAGGCAATTCTTTCTGTTCCACCCTCCAGTGCCTTTGCCACGTCGCTGCTACCCCAGCACTCAGCCCCAGCCCCGTGCCCCCAGGGGCAGTGGCACTGCCACCTCCCTCTGCGAGGGTCCTGGCATCAAAGAGGATTTTCAGAGCCCGTGCTGGGCACAGGCAGCTCCCCCCGACCAGCTTCAGCAGCTCAGGGCTGCAAACGTGACCAAGGAACAGCCCCAAGTCACAGCCCGGGGAGGTTTTCCCCTCCAGACGCCGCAGCGATCCCCCAGAGCTCTCCCTTCCCTTCCCCAGCACGGTGAATACGAGGAAGGAAAGCAAATAAAATGTTTGTAGGACAGCTGCAGGCCACACCTCTGCCACGTGGGGATGAGTCAGGGTCCCCACGGGGCTGCAGGAAGGTGACAGCCCCACACCATGGTCCAGCACCCCACAGCCGTGGGGACAGCGGTGCCACAGCCTGGGCGAGGGGACAGAGGAAGCCCACAGCCCGTGCTGTGCTTGGCAGCACCTCCCTGACCTCGCAGAGGTGGCTCTGACCTGCTCGTAGGGACAAGGGTGCCTCTGGAAGACAGCTCGGAAGGGAAACTGCAAAGGTCCAGAATGGGAAACTCCTAAAATGAGTGATGAATTTCTCAGAGATGAGCTGAGGAGCTGCTGCTGCTGCTGCCTGACTGAATTATTCGTGTCTTCAGCAGGTGACAGCCAGGCTCCAGGAGATCAGTGTTGGGGTTTTGGTGTTTGGGAGCAGGCAGCAAGGAGCCCTGCCTGCACACAGCCCTGCTGCCGGCGGTTAGGGCTCTGTAGGATGGATTTTCCTGCTCCCAGACCAAGGGGCTCTCGGTCTCAGCCTGGAGCCCGGCCGAGTTTCCCCTGCTCCAGGTGCTGGTTGCAGAGCCAGGACCCCGCAGGATCTGGCAGAACCCTTGGGGCCAGGGGCACTGGGAAGGTGCGGGTCAGAGGGAGGAGATGCCAGGCTGGAAAACAAACCTGGAGCTGCCTCCGACCTCTGCTCGGGATCTCACAGCAGGCAGGAGAGGGCTGGCACGCTGAGAAGTCCGGAGAGCCGCAGCCAAGGCGCTCCAGAACCCATCTTTGGGGCCAGCTCCCCTACAAAGCCTCCTGCAGCTGATCGCTGCCCCTGCACGAGGCCAAAAAGCCCTCCTCGGTGCCTCCTGCCCGTCCCAATCGCACCAAGAGAGACGTTTCAGGAGCTGAAGGAGGTGACAAGAGATAAACCCCGAAGCCAAACCCATCCCGGGCAGCTCAGCACCCTCGTGGCTCTCTCCACCTCCACCCTCGCCCACGAGAGGCTCCAAAACGTGGCAGGACGTGGCCAGCCCCGTGCCCCCCCTCTGCCTCCAGCTCGTTTTGTCACCACAAAATGAAAACCCAAGGAGGGACCCCGAGGGAGCACGGAGGAGCAGGAGAGGCGCCGTACTCACCCCCGCAGCAAAGCCCAGGCTCCCATCTAGGATCCGCCTCTGGAACGAGAAGGAAAGCAGAGAGCAGCGCTTAGCGAGGGCACAATGGGAGGGGGCACCCCCAAAATCGTGCTGGGATCCCATCGGGGGGGAAATTCCCTCTCTCCAGAGTCACCTGCGGGGTGTCCCGGCTGCCCCATAACACATCAACCGCCCCAAAACCACCCCTGCTCGCCCCAAAACACCCCAAGAGGGTGCTGAGACTCCCGGCCAGCTGCACCCCATAGCCCCACATCCCCCCCTCGAGGATTTTGTCCCCGCACGCAGCCCGCCCAGCCTCACCCCCGTGGGTTTTGTGTTTTTTTTTTTATTTCTTTTAGCACATCGCCCTCCCCCCCCAAGGAGGAAAAGCGGCGAGCTGCTGAATAAATCATCACAAGGCAGCCAGAAATAATAAACCCAGAGAGGCGGGGAGGGCTCAATTTTGGGACGGGAGAGGAGCTGAAGATCCCCAGCGGGGGCTGACCTGGGGGGTTTGATTTAATCCTGCATGGGAGAGGAGCAGGATTCTTTCCTCTCCCTGCCCCGGGGGGCAAAATCAAGCCCCTGGGGGCCAAAATCAAGCCCCTGGGGGCCAAAACCCACCTGCCCGCTGGAGAAGACGAAGACGAGCGCCGAGCCAGCCGCCGTCAGCCCCCAGGTGAGGAGGGTCCCCAGCACCGACTGCAGCACCGGGCCCTGCCCCGGGAGCATGCTGAGCGCAGCGGGAGCCGCAGCCTAAGAAGAGAGGAGGCTCGTCACGAGGAGATCATCGCATTTGGGGCTTTTTCCCTGAAATTTGGGGGATTTAGGGGCTGCTCAGCGCAGGAGGGGGCCACAGGCAGGTCCTCCAAACAGCCCTCCAAGCCAAGGCATCCTGGTCCCCCCAAAAAAATCCCCAACTCCCCAAAGAGTCCCCAGACCCCCAAAATTGAGTCCCTCAGCCCCCCAGAATGGCCTCCCCCAGTCCCCCAAACCGAGCCCTACAGACCCCCAACCAACTCCCCCAATACCCAGGGCCTCCCAGCCGCCCCATACAGCCCCCAGCCCCCAAACTGGGTCCCCCAGCCCCCAAATTGTGTCCCCAACCCAGATCCTCCCAGCCCCCCAAACAGCCCCCAGGCCCAAATTGGGTCCCCAGCCCCCCAAACCCGGCCCCAAATGGCCCCCAGCCCCCAAACAGGCCCCCAGACCCCCCCCCAAACAGCCCCTAACCCCCCAAATTGGGTCCCCCAGCCCCCCAAACCCAGCCCCAAAGCCCTCCCAAACACCCCCCAGCCCCACAAACAGCCCCTAACCCCCCAAATTGGACCCCGCAGATCCCCCCAAACAGCCCCCAGACCCCAAATTGGGTCCCCAGCCCCCCAAACCCGGCCCCAAACGCCCCCAGCCCCCCCAAACAGACCCCCAGGCCCCCCCAAACAGCCCCTAACCCCCCAAATTGGATCCCCCAGCCCCCCAAACAGCCCCCAGGTCCCAAACTGGGACCCCCAGGCCCCAAACTGGGTCCCCCAGACCCTAAATTGGGATCCCCAGCCCCCAAACCCGGCCCCAACCCCCCCCAAAACGCCCCCAGCCCCCCCAACAGGCCCCCAACCCCCCCAATGGAGTCTCCCAGGCCCCAAACCCGGCCCCCCATCCCCCCAAACCTCCCCCCTCAGCCCCCATCCCCCCCTCCCCCCGCACCCCTGGGCCCGGAGCCACCCCCCCGGGCCCGGCCCCCCCCGCACCTGGTCCCGGCCGCTCCGGCCCCGCCGCCACTTCCGGGTGCGGCCACACGTGGCGCCGCCGCCGCCCCGCCCACCCGGCGGCCGCAGCCAATGGGAGAGAGGCAAGGGGGCGGGCCGGCCCTGCGGCTCTGCGGTTCGGGAGGAGGCGGCGGGGTGGGAGCGGCGCGGGCGGGCGGAAACGGGCGGCGCGGGGCGGGCGGGCGCGGCAAGGGATAGGGATGGCAAAATGAAGGGCACGAAAATAAAATTTAAATTTTAAAATTAATTAATTAATTAATTAATTAATTAATTAATTAAAAACAGTCCCCTCGTGTCCCCAGCACGGAGGTCCTCCCGTCCTGCTTGTTAATGACCCGCTTATTAACAGCCTGCATATTAATGACCCGCCTATTAAAAGCCTGCTTATTAACATATTGCATATTAATTATCTGATTAGTAACATTCGTGATGGCCCGGTTATTAAGATATTGCATATCAATGACCCAGCTATTAATAGGCTGCTTATTAATTGCCATATTATTATTGTCTTGCTTATTAATATCATGCATATTAATTACATGCATATTAATTATATGCATATTAGCCGACAGTTCATCAACACTTTGCGTATTAATGCCCTTCTACATATTAATGAGTCATTTGTTAGCATAATGCATATCAATGACTCAGTTGTTAATATTCTGCTTATTAATTATCAGCTTGTTGACATCCTGCTTAATAATGCCCTGCTTGATAATGAATAATGAATGATTACCCTGCATACTAATTACTTTATTATTAACAGCCTGCTTATTAACGACCCCACTTATCAACATCATACATATTAATGACTTGCTTATTAGCATAGCGTGTATTAATGACCTGGTTATTAACATATTGCAGATCAATGACCCGGTTATTAGCAGTTTGCTTATTAATTACCAGCTCATTAACATCCTGCTCATTAACGACCCACTTAATGCGGGGACACCAGGAGGTCCCTTCCCAAAGGGTGACCCCCAGCAGCCCCCCTCCTGCCCTTTCTGCCCCGAGGGATCCCTTGGGTTGGGACCAGCCGGGCACCCCACTCATTGCGCATTACCCGGAGACCCTAAAACCCGTTTTATGGCACCAAAAGGGGCTCCAACCCCACGCCAGACCCTCGGTGCCAACCGTGTGGATTTAATGCGCCCAGCCCTCCGAAAAGCCGCTCACAGCAGGGAGAGACACCGGGGAGAGGAGAGATTTCAGCCCCTGGCTGCCAAAGGCTCGGGGTTTCTCATTAGGATTCACAATAAACATCTGCAGCCCGGACCCGAGCCCCTCGGTGGGGATCGATAAAGTCATTACGGAGAGAAAAAATGGAAGGGGAAAAGGGGAGAGGAGGAGGGAGGCGAGGAGCCGGCTGCGGGGAGGAGGAGGAAGAGGAGGAGGAAGAAGGAGGAAGGGCGAGGGCAGTGGGGCTGCACGGCCCCGCTGCACACCCTACAAACGGCCTCATTTTGGGTAGGTGAGCAGGGTCCTTCCCTCCACAGCACGGGACGTGCCAGCTGGGGAGGAGAAGGACGAGGTTTGCACCCCCAGGGACCCGTTCAAAAAAAGGGTTTGGCGAGCTGCCCCAGCATTTTTGCCCTCGATTAACAAGAAAAAAAGGAAAAAACCCCAGGAGGGCTCCGGGTAGGGGCACGCCGACTGCTGGCACCGCTGCTGCCTCCCATCCCGGGGGCTCGGCACAACCTCTGCCCCCCTGCCCCATGCCCTGGGGGGGGGTCCCCGCTGCCCTCCCTGCGGATCGGGGCGAGAGGTCGCTTCGCCCTCTCCCTCCGTTGGCAGCCAAACCCTCGGTGCCTCTCCACGCTCGTTTCCAGGCCAGGGGTTGAGAGCACTGTGGGTTTTTTTTGTTTTTTTTTGTTTTTTTTTTTTTACAGAACAGCTGGGAATGGGTGGCAGGAGGCTCGGAGGGGTTTTAGGAGCCGCTTTGTGGTCACCTAATCCCCGTGGCCCCGTCCCAAGGCACTCGGGGTGGTGTGGGAAGGGGCCGTGCGTCTCTCCCCAGCCCGCCCCTGCCACTAAATGGCTTTTCAGCACCGTGGATGCTTCCCAAACCGAGGGACAAAGAGGAGTTGATCTGCCAGCCCCGAACCAGCTGCAGCGTCTCTCCAAACCAGGGACCACCCAGGGGTACGGCGCAGACCCTACACCAGGCTCAACCTCAAGGCTAAATCGAGGCGGATTCAAAAAAAAAATAAGACCTCCAGCAGCCCCCAGCACGGCTTCCTGATTCAGTTAGCTGCTGCCACACGCCTCGCTAGACAGATCCCAGCTCCGGGCAGCTCCTCGGTGCAGACTGGCCCTTCACTTCATTAGTCGGTGGTTTTTTGCTGTTTGTTTTGCCTTTTTTTTTGTTTTTTCTTAATGATCAGGTCTGGTTTTTAGCCGAGGGAGCTGGGTGGATTAATTCACGCAACTGCCCGGCTCCTGCCTCCAGAGCCAGAGCAGAGGGGTCGGGAAGCAGAGAGGAGCCGCGGGGACATGGGGCGAGGGTGCTGAGGCCGTGGTGCTTGGAGGAACCCCGGGGACAACCCCGCTCGGAGGCAACCCCAAAATCTGCCCCCTCGCTCAGCCCCAGCCCTCCCACCTGGGCACAGAGGGAAGGGCACGGCCAGGACATCCCTCCTGGGCACGCAAAGCAGCGGGGAGAAAACAACCCTGAAAAGGTCACGAGGCGTCAAAGCCCTCTCCTGTGCCACGCCAGGGCTCTGCGCTCCCTGCTCCTGGGTGCCGGGGAGCATCCCTGCTCTGCCTGCACCTCTCCTGGGGAAGGGCACGGCTGGGGGCACACAGGGACACTCATCAGGGGGCAACGAGGGGCTGGCAACCCCCAGGGAGCTGCCCTCGGTGGCACACCGGGACCCCAAAACCCCAAGGGGAGCACCCCACGGAGACCCCCCCGCCCATCGCACCCGCCGGGCCGTCTCTCCACATCCTCCCTCCTTCCACGCTTTCACTGGGACATTAATTTCCACGTTATTTATTCTGGTGGGAGCTCTTTCCAGCCTCCGAAAGATTTACGAGGCCGATAATGATTCTTGCTCTTGCTCCAAGACCCTGTGCCTTCGGATCCACCTCTGGAAGCGGGTGGCTAAGTGCAAGTGAGACCCCCCCAGCCCCTCGTGCCGCAATCAGCAGCCTTGCTCCCGGCTCTTTGTTTTAAGTCACTCTTAATTTCCTGCTCTCTATTTTCCCTGTGATAAATGATGGAAAGATGCGGAGGGGGGAAGGAATCGCTATTATTTAATTGCTTTCAAACCTCAAACAAACCAGAGCAGGGGTTATCTCACCCCGAGCTCTCTCGTTGGCCTTCCTCCTCCAGCCGTCGTTACTGGGTAACTGCAGCGGGGCAGGCTGTGGCAGCCACCACCTGCACTGCACGAGCCCCAGTTTCCATGCGGAGCCCCCAGAGCCGTGGCTGGTCCTCGCCCACCTCTCCCAGGCCAGCTGGGAGCTGCCTCCCCTCCCCTTTGGTCGCAAGGTGCAAAATCGTGGGGCAAAGACACTCCTGGCACCCCAAGGGACACGGGGACTACATGCCCTTGGTGTGGCATGATTTCAGTGAGGTGACAACGTGGCCATCACCCTGTCCCTCCCTCCCAGTGCCCCTGGGGGTGCTGAGTCCCCTGCACCACCATCAAGAACCAGCTCCTGGAGCAGACGCAGGGCACGGAGCTCGCCGGCTTTGGGCACCCTTCACCGTGCCAGCAGCGATCAGAGGAGCAAAACCCGGCCCGGCCCGGCCGGGAGCATTTCTGGGAGGGGGCTGCAGCACCCAGAGCCGTGGAAAGCTGCGGTGGCATCGCGGGGCTGGTAGGGCAGGGGGGGCGCAGCAGGGTGGGCGCAGCACCGGGCAACCTCGAGCATCACCGGGCAGCACCCGAGCAGCACCGGGTAACACCGGGAAGCGTGGGCAGGGTGAGCATCCCCGGATAGCACCGAGCATCCTCGAGCATCCCCGGGCAGCACCGGGCAGGGCTGTCCCCGCCCCGGCCCCACGGAGCCGCCCCACGCGGGGCGGGGCGCAGCCGGTGCGCTGGGTCCGGCGGCGGAGCCGCACCGGGAAAGGCTGCGCGGAGCCGAGCGCTGCGGAGCGGAGCGGAGCCCATCGGGGTGCGGAGCGCTGCGGAGCGCTGCGGAGCGGAGGGCGCTGCCGGTGCCTCCCCGGTGCCCCCCCCCGGGCCGGGGCAGGGCGGCGGGGAGGAGGTGAGAGGAGAGGGGAGAGCCTCGCCGCCCCCTCCACCGGGTACCCCCTGGCACGGTACCGGGGAGGTGGTCGCCCCCCGGCTCAGCACCCCGAGGCTCAGCACCCCCCTTGGGTGGCTGCAGAGGCAGGGAGCCGGCGGGCGATGCGCGGAGCCGCGGCTGGGAGCGGAGGGAGCGCGGTGCGGGGCTGGGGCTGCGGTTGGGGCATCCCCGCACCCCCGAGCGCAGCCTCCCCGGGGGCTGCCGGGGCTCGGTTCCCCCTCCCCGGGTTGCGGTGGGGCTGGATCCTCCTCGGCTCCTGCCTAAGAGGAAGGTTTTTTTTTTATCCCCCCCGTCGCCCCGCGTTGGGCAGCGGCTCCACGCCCCCGGGGCGCAGCAGCCGTATTTTAGGGGTCGGGAGGAGTCCGGAGCCGCTGGGGTGAGGAGGAGCCGCGGTGTGCCCCGGGCAGAGCCCTCGGTGCCGCACGGGCGCCGGGGGGGAGGAGAGGTGGGGGAGCCCGGCTGGGGAAAGCTCCTCCGGGGAGCATCTCTCGGCAGCGGGATGGGCGCATCCTCCCCAGGAATCCCTTCATTTGCACTTCTTCCCTCCTTTCTAGAATCTTCTCCTTAATCCCCAAAGGGAAGGGGTGATGCCATCTGGGCTCCTCTGAGCCACCCGCGCCCGGCGGAGCCATGGAGCTGGAATTCGAGCTGCCCAACGCCACCGCCTTCTGGTTCTCCCCGGCCTCCCCGTTCGACAACTTCTCGGTGGAGGCGCCCGCCAACGCCTCGCAGAACGCCACCGGCCAGCACTTCGACCTGACCAGCAACGCCATCCTCACCTTCATCTACTTCGTGGTCTGCATCGTGGGGCTGTGCGGCAACACGCTGGTGATATACGTCATCCTCCGCTACGCCAAGATGAAGACCATCACCAACATCTACATCCTCAACCTGGCCATCGCCGACGAGCTCTTCATGCTGGGGCTGCCCTTCCTGGCCATGCAGGTGGCCCTGGTGCACTGGCCCTTTGGCAAAGCCATCTGCAGGGTGGTCATGACGGTGGACGGGATCAACCAGTTCACCAGTATCTTCTGCCTGACGGTGATGAGCGTCGACCGGTACCTGGCCGTTGTCCATCCCATTAAATCGGCCAAGTGGAGGCGGCCCAGGACAGCCAAAATGATCAACGTGGCCGTCTGGGGTGTGTCCCTGCTGGTGATCATGCCCATCATGATTTATGCCGGGGTGCAGCACAACCACGGCAGGAGTAGCTGCACCATCATCTGGCCGGGGGAGTCGGGCGCCTGGTACACGGGCTTCATCATCTACGCCTTCATCCTGGGCTTCCTGGTGCCTCTCACCATCATCTGCCTTTGCTACTTGTTCATCATCATCAAAGTCAAGTCCTCGGGCATCAGAGTGGGCTCCTCCAAGAGGAAAAAGTCCGAGAAGAAAGTCACCAGGATGGTCTCCATCGTGGTCGCCGTCTTCATCTTCTGCTGGCTCCCCTTCTACATCTTCAACGTCTCCTCCGTCTCCGTCCTCATCGTGCCCACGCCCGTCCTCAAGGGCATGTTCGACTTCGTCGTGGTCCTCAGCTATGCCAACAGCTGCGCCAACCCCATCCTTTACGCCTTCCTCTCCGACAACTTCAAGAAGAGCTTTCAGAACGTCCTCTGCCTGGTGAAGGTCAGCGGCATGGACGACGCCGACCGCAGCGACAGCAAGCAGGACAAGTCCAGGCTCAACGAGACCACGGAAACCCAAAGGACCCTGCTCAACGGTGACCTGCAGACGAGCATCTGAGGGGCCGGCGGCGTTGTCCTCTGCTGGCTCTCCTCTCCCCACTTGCTCCCAGCTGCAGCAGGGCAGCGGCACGCAGGGAGTCAGGGGGTGGCAGCGCGCACGCCGGAGGGCCGGGCGTCCTCCCGAGCTGCTGGCGGGCTGGCTCGTCGGGGCTGGGAAGGATTCGGTTCTGAGGAGCTGCCTCGCCAGGAGCACAAAGACAACTCGCAGCAATCCCCACGGGGCAGCGCGCGTTTCAACACCGAAGTGCCACCGCGGGGCCGCAGCCATCGCGGGGGTGGCTCCGCCGGCTCCTCCTCTGGCGTGACCCTCGGGGCTGAAGCCACCTCTGGGTGCTGTGCCCCGGGACGGGTGCTTGCACGTGGACACACACCCTGCAGCCTGGCCGGGCTGAGCCCTGCGTGCACAGGGGGGGGTGACCCGAGGAGGTGCCACCGCGTGGATGCGCCGAGACCCGGCGGGAGCTGCGTGGGCGTGCTGCGCTCCTGCGGTCCCCGAGGAGAGGAGGATGTTTGGGGTTGCACTTTGCCCAGCTTATCACTCACTCAGCCGCGTCCCCCGAAGCCTCCCTGCTGCCGTTTGACTGCGTCTTTTGCAGAAGGGGTCCTGCAGGACGGAGGCAGCCGCCCCGAGGGACACAGCCACCCCGAGGGATGCAGCCGCCCTGTGCCCCCCGCTGCAGGACAGCCCCTGCCCTCCTCCCTGCCATGACGTCGCCTTCCCGCAGGTTTTCTCCTGGGATGGAGGATTTCCCCTTTTTTCCCTCATTTCACCTGGAGCCGTTCGCATCAGCCTCTTGCTGCACCACCGGCCCAAAACCGCCGCTGTCCCCGGTGCGCCCTGGGCAGGGTGGCTGGGTAGGAAATCCTCGGCGAAGCACCGGGGGGGTTGGAGAGCCCTGCTGCAGGCTGCTGTTCGTCCCCATCCCGCTGCTGATGGCTTCTGGGGCTTGTCCTGCTGCTGCCGCCGTGGCTCCGGGGGCTGGGGACACCGCCCCTGCTCCTCCCAGGCACATCAGGAAGGAGGAGGGGGTGATGGAGACTGATGGAGAAGACGGGCGACAGGTCAGGGGGCGCTGGGGACTCAACCCAAACCTTCAGCCGAGCCGAAGGGAGCGGCAGAGCAGGTGACACGGAGCTGAAGGAGAAAACCCTGGAGGAGAGCCCCCAGCCTGTCCCCTCCAAACACGGGGTGGCTGCTCCTGTCCCCGTGCCCCAGGGGTGACAGCAAGGACCCACGTCGCTGCCAGGTGCACATCCTGCAGGTAACTGCACGGGGAGGGGGACAGCAGCTTCCCCGGGGGGGCTTCCAGCACAAAGCCCTGAGGAGGAGCAGGGTGCAGGGTGAGGGGGTGGCGGGTCTGGGCTGGGTGCTCGGGGTAGAGCCAGCCCCAGCCCACCACCACGTGTCCCCCCCCACGGCAGGGGGACCCGGGGGTCCCAAAGGCTCCGCTCAGGCACCGAAGCAGCAATTAGAGCCCAGCGCCTGCTGAGTTTAGCTGCTCAGGAATGTCCCGGAGCAGCCGCTCTGCCCCTGCCCACGCCTGGGGTCAGCACGCAGAGCCCTGCAGAGCCCCAGCAGGAGGGAAGGTGCTGGGATAACCTCAGCACCTGGGAACGCAGCCATTTAGGAGGAAGGAACCCTCCAGTCCCACACCCCCTGCCTGTGGGACCCAGGAGCCCCCACCTCATGCTACAGACAAGCAGGGCAGGGGGACAGGGGGCAAGGAGGAGCATTCCCACCAGGTGCCGCCTGTTTTGGGGTGCCACCTTGCTCGGTGCACACCCCCAGGCCATGCTCCAGCAGTGCCAGCTCCAAATTTTCCTCTTTCTTTCCCCCTGCAGCGAGTCCCCCCCCATGGAGCATCGCCCCCATCCTGCAGGGCCACCCCGCCGCCCTTCAGCATCCCCCCAAAACCCCCCAGGAGCTCCGTGCTCTGCAGGGCACAAAGCAGTGCCTCGTCAGCATTTATTTGCTCCTAACCCTTCACCTCCTGCTCCCAGGGACACGCAGAGGCTCTGCGTGGGCTCGGCGCTGAGCAGGCGCCGGCGCTGGGCTGCTGGCAGCCGCTCCCGTCCCTGCCACGGCTCCCTTAGGGCGTGTGGAAAGCCACAGCGAGAGCCAGGCTGCCCCTGTGGGATTAAAAGCAGCAGCATGGCATCAGAAAATACGGGATCGGGATCGCCGGGGCTGGGCGCAGCCGCTGGCAGGATGAGGCTTTAGTGGCAGAGCATCGTCCCCAGGTGAGACGTGGAGAGGATGCTTTGTGCCCAGGGCAGCTCTGCCCTGGCGCACACCCACCCCAGCAGCAGCTCGGAGCTGTGGAAATGGGGCTTGAGCTGCTGCTTGTGCTCAGGTCTGCCCTGCACGAGGGAGCTGCAATACCCCAGTTCCCTCCTTGGCACCCAGGGGACCTCGTGGGATGGGGGTAACGGGGCAACAGGCGAGGAGTAAGGGACACGGGACACTGCCGTGGGCTCCCCAGAGGTCACCCCAGGTGGGCTGCGTGGGGCAGAGCACGAGGAACCTCCCGGGCACTGCTGGGGCCCCAGGGCTCGAGCAGGGGTAAACACAAAGCAAAACAAGCCCGTGTTGGCAGCGAGAGCAGGAGAGGGAGCCGCAGGCGCTGCCCAGCACTCACAGTAAAAGCAGGTGAATAAAAGCTGCTGCTGGGTCCTCACCGGCTAACCACCAGCGGCACCGCTATCGAAGTTTTCCTTCTCAGCCACTTGAATTTAGTGGGAACTTGACCTCGTATCGGATCTGTTGAGAACAGCCTCGCAGGGCTGCCAGCGGCGTGGGGAGAGATCTCTGCTGGTTCAGTTTCGGAGCGGAGAGGTTGCTCCTGTGAGTGCTGGAGCAGCCCCGCTGCCCCTTCACGCGCAGATTGCCCCCAGGCAAGCGAGATTAATTATGGCTCTGAGCTTTATCCCAGACTGGAGGCGTTGGGAAACAGAGTCCCCTGTGTCCTGTGGTGCCTCTGTGTGTCCTAGTGTCCTGTAGTGCACCCAGGGGACCAAAATCTCGGTGCTGTGGCTGTGCCCAGCATCGCCCAGGGTGCTCGCTGGGACAGATCCTGGCTCCTTGCACCACGATGGGCAGTTCTCCCCGCTGCTTTCCAGCCAGCTCCAGGCAGGGAGAGGCTGCCTGCAGACCTGCAGCCTTCCTTTGGCATCGCTACGGCTCCTGACACCAGCACCAAAGCTGCCCTGGACTTCTTTGCTGGGAACACCGACAGCATTTGCTCCCCAAACTTGTGCCAGAAGGACGCGGGGTTCAACGCAAGAGGCCGGCCGCAGCCCCCGGGGCTGTGGGAGGGGGGCACTGGGGGGTCCTGCAGCCCTGATGGCCCCTGCACAGGCCTGAGACGCAGCTCGTGCTTTGCTCCCGAGGTCGTTTCAGCTCTCGCTGTGAGCAAGCTGACTTCAGACTGCTCAGGGGGAGCCTGCATCCTGCCCCCCGACCGCAATCCCTGCCCCGGGCTGCGCACAGGGAGATCACCGGCAAGGCTACAGCAAAGGGGCACTGCAGACCCCAACCGTGACCACCACCCTCCAGCCCTAGGTCTGAAAAGCAAGCTGCTGCTCGTGGTCCTGAGACATCTCTGCCCTTCTCTGCCTGCCTGCGGTCCCCAGCTCGTGCCTCCTGCTGGATTTCCCCCTGCTGGCTCCGGGACTGCAAAAAGGACGAGCAGGAGGACACGGCTGGGATCGGGGGAACCTGCTCGGTCTGACCACGAGGGACACAAAGCCTGGACACCCAGCCCACGCTGCGTGGTCGGGAGGGAAGGGCCGGGTGACTGTACATATGTGTATATAGCAGACACGCCAGCAGAGCGTTTTGATATCACTGATGCTGTAGAGACGCTCCGCAACCCCCTTCTGCTGTGTGTGCCACCACCAGCATCCAGCAGAGAGTCAGACCGAGCCCTTTGGGGTTCCCTGGCTCCTCGGTGGGCTTCCTTCAGCCTGCACCAAGCAGAAGGGCCTGTGGAAGCTGCTGCCGTGCTGAGAGGCGACACCAGCAAGGAAAAGAGCTTCACCCCTTGCTAAATGCGGGGCCTTTCCCTGCCAAGCTGGGGCTCCAGCGATGGGGAGCGTCCCCCCGCAGCGCTGTGCTGCCCACGTCCTGTACATAACCCCCCCCTTGTACCTATATCTGTGCTCTGTGTGGTGTGCGTGGGTCTGGTGTAAGACATTGCGACTGGAACATGATGGAGAGCGGGTCTGCTTTGAGCCTTTTTCTTCCCAGTAATGTGCTTGGAGCTGAGCCTTCGCGCTGTCAGTCTCATGGGGAAGGAGACGCTGAGGGGGGTGGGAGGGAAGTAAAGGTTTTCCTACGGTTTCTGAATTTCTGTGCGTGTGTCAGAGCTGGGTGGGAGCCGTGTAGGTATAGGGGGGCTTGGAATCCTCCCTGGAGGACGAAAGGCACCAAACCTGGAGCCTCACCAAGGGACTGTGCACCCGCAGACCCCTCCAGCTGCCCCCCACACCCGTTGTGCTCCAACACCCCCAGCAGGAGAGCTGGGTTTGCCCCAAAAGCTCAGGATCGCTCCAGGTCAGCACAAACTCAGAGCACCTGAGGTGCAGACACGTCTGTGCCAGCACCAGCCACTAAACCCGACGGGTCACAGGCGGAGAGTGAGGACAAAGAGCTGCGAGGGCAGCGGGTGGCAGCAGCTCGCTGGGAACGGCTGAAAGGCAGAAACGGGTCTGCGAGGTGGCAGCAGCCCCCGTGCTGCTTCTGGAGAGATCAGAGAGCAAATCGCCACCACCAGAGAGTTAATCTACTGGAGCAAACAGCACCGGGAGGGGGTGCGAGCGCATTAGCGGGTGTGCTTGGAGACAAGGTGTATTACCAGGGAAACACAGGGCCTTTACTGCAGACCTATAGAAATTGGCTCCACGATAAACTGTGGAAGTCCAGATCGCTGCAGCCAGCAGCACAGACCAGCTTTGCTATCAACATTTATCATAAAAAAAAAAAAAAAAAAATCAAAACAACCATGATTTACGCACGCACACCATTTGCAATACAAATGCTGTTTCACAGGATTTGGGTAAAAAAAAAAAAAAAAAAAAAAAGGAAAAAAGAAAAATTATCAGCACCAACAGCATCTCTGCCAAGACCACGCACTCTCATTCCAGGACACGGGCAGCACCCGTGCAGCTGGGGTTAGGGTTAGGGTTTCCTGGGGACCCTAGGGTTAGGGTTAGGGCTTCTGACAAGCCCCGTGTGGGCAAGCAGCACCGTGCCGCTGCCCTGCCCCTCGAGATCTGTTTCCTGCAGGTGGCTGGGGCAGGATTTTCCTCCACAAACGAGGATTTCTAAGCAAGCTGTTGCTGTGCCTCCCGCATTAGAGCTGACTGAGTCAGTGTCAGGCGCCAAATGTTGGCTGCGGGGAGTTTTTCTGGTCAGATTTATGTATAACTATAGATACGCAGGCAGGACGTGCTCAGAGACGTATCTAGGTTACCGTCAGAAAACATTAAATCTTCACGAGAGTGCTGGTACGAGAAAGCCAACAACTGCCCTGGGAAGATTTCGCAAACCCAAAAATAAAAAATTAAAGCGTGCGCTGATTTCGTTCTGCCTCCACAGGCTGGGGACGGGAGATGATACCAAGCGCACGTGCTTCAGCTCGCAGCTATGTAAAGAAGAGAGGCAGGGGGAGGAAAAAAAGGGAAAAAAAGGGGAAAAAAAGAGTCTGATCAGAGGGGGCCTTTGTGCTTCTGAGCGGTACGTGGCTGCTGTGCCACCTCCACACACACACACACAGTTTGACACAGCGTGATTTTGCCAGACCTGTAAGCGACGCTTATTAAAACGCAAACACATTTATTTATTAAAACACGTTTATTTATTAAAAACACTTTTATTTGAAAGCCCGGTGAGCCCAGCAGGGCCTCAGACCCGCCCCCCCAGCAAGCAGCTCTGCCCTCACAGCTGCTCGGGAGGGGCCCTGGAGCTCAACCCGGGCCGTGCCGTGCCGCGGGCTCCACCTAGCGCTGCTCGGGAGCCCCGAGCTCGGGGCTGGGGCCGGGACCGGGACCGAGCCCGGTTCCCGGGAGAGCCCCGGGCCCGGGCCGGGCCTGCCCGTGAGCCCCCCCCCAGGGCAGCGGGGCCAGGCCCGTAGCGCACCCCCGGGCTGAGCGAACCGACCCCAGCCCCGAGTTCTGGGTTTACAGAGCGGGACTGACACCCGCAGGCCGCGGAGGCGAGCTGGTTTGGTGCGAAAACCGGAAAAAACGGGCAAAACGCTGCGGTTCTACATCCCCCCTACCCCCCCCCCACAAACAGGGCCAGGCCGCGTTGCCATGGCGACCGGTGCCCTGCACAAACATGGCGGAGGCCGCTGACGGAAGCGGGCCCTGCCCGGCTGCAAGATGGCGGCCGTGGCGTCACTGCCGCCGGGAGGGGGGGGGGGGAACCCGGTAATGGCGGCCATGGCGGCGCGGGCGGCGGAGGCCGAGGCCCTGTTCGAGGCCCACACGGCGGCCGAGCTGCGGGCGGCGGAGCGGCGGCTGCGGGCCGGCATCGAGCAGAAGCGGGAGGAGCTGCGGCAGATGGTGGGCGAGCGCTACCGCGACCTCATCGAGGCGGCCGACACCATCGCCGAGATGCGGCTGAGCGCCGAGCGCCTGCTGGGGGCCGTCAGGGGGCTGCAGAGGGGAGGCGCGGCAAGGCCCGGGCCCGCTCCACCGGTGAGGACAAAGGGGGGTGGGGGGGGGACCGTGAGGGAGCCGGGCCCGGACCCCCCCCCAGCCCCGGTGTCCTCCCAGCCCCCCAAAGCCCCCCCTAGCCCCTCTGTCCTCTCCCCCCTGTCCAGCCCCCTGTCGCCCCCCTCAGGTCCCATCCTCCTCCTCCCCAGCCCCCCACCCTTTCCCCTGTCCTCCCCTCAGCCCCCCAGTCTCCCCCCCAGTGCCCCCCAACCTCCCTATTCCCCCCCTCAACCCCCCCAGTCTCCCCCATCAGCCTCCCCCCCTCAGCCCCCCAGTTCTCTCCCCCCACTTCTCCCTCCTCCCCCAGCCCCCCATCACCCCCCCAGGTCTCATTTTCCCCCTCCTCAGCCCTAACCTTCCCCCAGTCCGCCCTCAGCCCCCCCCCAGCCTCTCCCCCATCAGCCTCCCCCAGTCCTCCCTTCCCAGCCCCCTCATCCTCAGCCCCCCAGACCCCCATCACCCCTCACAGGTCCCATTTCACCCCCTTCTCAGCCCCCCAGCTCCTCTCCCCCCCTCCTCACCCCCTTTTTTCTCCCCCTCCCCAGGCTCCGCCGCAGCTACCGGAGAAGCTGTACCGGGCGGCGGCGCAGCTGAAGCTGCTGCTGGACATCCCCGAGCGGGCTTGGGGCGCCATGGAGGCCGGCCGCTACCTCCCCGCCGCCCGCCTCTACCTCCTGTGCCGCCACCTCCACGGATTGCTGCAGCTCGACGCCCCCCGCGCCCGCTACAGCCCCGTCCTCGCCCGTTTCCCCATCCTCCTGCGCCAGGTGGCCGCCGCCAGCCACTTCAGGTGGGCAACGCCACGGGAAGGGTCCCCCCCCACGCCTCAGTGGGGTGCAGGAGGTGCTCCCTGGCTGTCACCACCCTTGGCGCAAAGCCTGGGAAGTTTTTCTGCTTGCTTTCTGCCAAGCAGGAGCTTCTCAGCTGGCTGTGGAGCAGCTGCAGAGCTCTGCTCTGAAAAACAAGCAATCGGTGTCCTCACGGGTTTGTGGAGGGCCAGCAGATGTTTGCTGCGAGCACCTCATGCTCCTCCTGCTTAACCAAGCCCAAATGTGTCTGTCCCACACCAAACCTCCTCCCCGCAGCCCGTGGTGACTGCCTGCCTCCTCTCCTTGCCAGATCCACCATCCTGCAGGAGAGCAAGTCCCTGCTGAGGTGTCAGAGCGTGTCGGACCAGGCAGTGGCAGAAGCCCTGTGTGCCATCATGCTGCTGGAGGACAGCTCTCCCCGCCAGGCCCTCGCGGATTTCCTGCTGGCCAGGAAGCTGGCGATCCAGCAGCTCCTCAACCAGCCGCACCACGGTCGGTACAAGGGGGCTGCCTCCTTTTTGAAGTCAAAAAGGGAACGCCCTCTCTCTCTATAACCCAAACAGAAGAGTGGGTGGCTTAGTTTTGTAGAGCTCACGATGCTGGGGACGTGCATTTTGCCACGGTGCTGAACTAACAGCACTCAGGACCTACAGTCAAGCTTTTAACCGAGTCAATTTTACAGTCAATTTTTAACCAAGAAGCAGGGGCTGAGCCCTGTGCCCTCCAGCCCATCCCTGGAAGGTTTCACCAGACCCACAGGCCTTGGAACACGGGGCTGGTCACTTGTGTTGAAGCTGTTACCTCTATTAAAAGGCTTTTTTTTTTTTTTTCTTTTGCAGGTGCAGGAATAAAAGCTCAGGTGTGCTCACTGATGGAGCTGCTAACCACCACTCTGTACCAGGCTTATGCCCTCTTCTACATGATGCCAGAAGGGATGCCCCCAGACCCAGCCCTGCCCTGCGGCTTGCTCTTCTCCACCCTGGAGAGCACCACGGGCCAGCACCCAGCAGGTGAGCACCCGGCCAGCTCAGTTTGCAGGCAGGAAACCCCCCCATGCTGGGCTGACTCCCCCATCCCGTGTGTTTTTAGGGAAAGGGGGGGTCCTGGAGGATGAGGTGAAGCTGAGCAGCTGGTTCAGGTACCTCCCGGAGTCCGTGGTGGAGTTCCAGCCAACCCTGCGGACCCTGGCCCACCCCATCAGCCAGGAATACCTCAGGGACGCGCTGCAGCAGTGGATTGCCATGTGAGTGTGACACCGTCCCCCCTGCACAGGGCTCTCCCAGACACCACAAGGTCTCTTTGTCAAGGCAGCAGCACAAAGCAAAAACCCAGATAACCCACAAAACAAAACCACCTCCTGCCTGGCCGCACCTTCTGCTGGCTCCTCGCTCAGCACTCCCTCTCCTTTACAATTAAAAAGCCCAAAGCAGCACAGCCCAGCCCTAAAACCCAGGCTGTGGCACTCAGATGCAGTAAGCCACGCAGGCTAACTCAGGGCTGCACGGCAATATTTGTCTCGAGCTACTTTACGCTGCCACAACCACCAGCAAAACAAACATCAAGAGCAAACGAGAAGGAAATCCCTCACCTGCCTCTGTTGGCTCTTGCTCCAGCACGTCCTTCCTTCTTCCTGTCCTTGCCCAGACTGCCTGGCTGCCCCCAGGCCCCCTTTATGGAGTTCTCAGCTCCCCCCCTGAGGATGCAGACAGCCCGTGCAGCCCCTCAGCAGCCTCGTTACTCATCCATTGCAATCAGTCCCACCTCGTTATCCCGTGCAGCTGCTGCTGGGCTGGCCAGCTGGCCCCTGCCGTCAGCTGCAGCCCCCCACGAGGAGCACGCTGGCCATGGGATATTTCTCCAGCAACCAGAAGCTGGCAGCGGGGGGCAGTTAGCATGGCCGGGGTGTTCCTGGCTTTGACACCCACTGCAGCCCTGGATTCCCAACGCAGGGCACGTGGTTTTCCCTGCTGGGATCCAGGGTGCAGCTGCCTTGCTGAGAATTAGAAATCCCCTCAGCCCTGCAAGTGCTTCTGCAGGCCGAGCCTCTTGCTGACAGATCAAGAATTCCCCCACCTCGATGATTTTCTCCTGGGTTCTGTGGGGCTGCATCCGAGCGAATCTGAAGCTCAGCGTTGCCTGCAGGTGCAGCGATGATATCAGGGCCGGGGTCAGCAGCCTGCTGGTCTACGTGAAGAGCCTGAAAGGCCTCGCGGGGATCCGCGATGCGGTGTGGGAGCTGCTCACGAGCGAGTCCGTCAGCCAGCACTGGGACGTGGTGTGCCAGCGCCTTTTGGACAAGCCCGCTTCCTTCTGGGAGGAGCTGCTGCGGCAGCTCTTCCTCGACAGGCTGGAGGTGAGTGCTTTACTGCAGCACTTTGAGCAGCCTTGCTCTGTTCCCTCTCTTCTTGCCTCAAACAGGCTGCTGGTGCTGTTAGCACTAAGTGCTGCATGACAAGAGGCACGTGGAAAAGCTGTTTTTTTTTTTTTTTTCCCCTTCATTTTCCAGACGCTGACCAAAGAGGGCTTCGAATCCATCTCGAGCAGCTCCAAGCAGCTTCTCGTCGCAGCCCTGCAGGAACTTGAAGTCAAACCCGCCTCCTCCGCCCTGAGCAAGCCCGTCCAGTTCGAGCACAACGTGGCTTTGTTCCTGTGGTCGGAGAGCTCCAGCGATCTCCCTTCCGACGCCGCCTGGGTCAACGTGGCGAACCGCAGCCACTTCGCCAAGAGCGGGCTGTCCATGAAGGCCCAGGCGCTCACCCCGTGCGTGCAGAGCTTCTGCTCGGCCCTGGATTTGAAGCTGAAAGCCAGGTTGGACGACCTCCTCTCCTACCTCCCCGCGGAGCCTTCCAAGGAGGCTGCTCCCACCCCGCAGCCTCGCTCGGCCTTCGACCGCTACGCTGACACGGGGCTGGTGGAGGGCTTGCTGCGCGAGCGCTGCGTCGCCTGCGTCCACCACCTGCTGGGCTGCGTGCGAGAAGAGCTCCAAAATGCCCAGAGCCAGCTGGGGGGACAGGCAGGGGCTGGCAGCGATAGCAGGCTCGATGCTGTCCTCTTCATGGCCAGGCTGTGCCAGTCCCTGAGCGAGCTCTGCCCTCACCTCAAGCAGTGTATCCTGGGCCAGTCGGGGGGCGCGGAGATGGTGCTGAAGGAAACGCGCTCCGCCAAGAAGCTGGGGAAGGGGAAAGCCCAAGAAGTGAATCCTGTGCAGGCCAAGTGGCAGGAGGTGAAGGCAGAGCTCCTGCAGCAGAGCCTGGTTGCTTACCAGATCTGGAGCTCCGCTGTCACCAAAGTAAGGAGCTGCTGCTCATCACCACCACTTTCTGCGGGGGTTTTGCTCGCTCAGCTCCCTGGGGCTGGCTGCTGAGCTCACTCTGGGCTCCGTGGTGCTTTTGTGTTTTGTGCTGTAGGCTCTGGTTCAGGGCTTTACCCACGCGTTGCTGCTGGATACAGCTGGCTCCGTCTTGGCTACGGCCACCAACTGGGATGAGATTGAAATTCAGGAGGAGACCGAGGCTGGAAACAGCGTAACGTCAAAGATCCGGCTGCCTATGCAGGTACGAGGAGCATCCTCTTGGTAGATGCAGAGAAATGATCTGCTGGGGAGGAGAAAACTGTTGGTTCCCAAAACCACTGCTTTGTCAAATGCTGCTGACCTGCCCCAGAGTTTTCCCGGTGCTCTGAGCACCGGGCAGTGACCCTCTGGTGCTGTTGTTTGCTCTGCAATACTCACCTCCTAAGGACAGAGGTCAGAGGAAGGAAATTAGGTAGCTGCTGCATGTTGAAATGATTCAGATTGGCCCAGATCCTATAAAGCTGAGTGAAAGGAGGAGTTCTGCCTGGTTTATACGTAAGGGCCCACAAGAGAGAGATTCCTTGGAAATTGGTTGCACTGAAGGACGGGGCTGCAAAGCCTGAGGGCTCAGGTCAATCCCTCTGGTAAGGTCGCTGGGAGACTTTCAGGGCTGTGATAACCAAAAGCCTGCTGCGGCAGGAGATTTAAAGCCCATGAAAGTTTAAATCCTGCTACGGGGGGAGGTCAGGCTGAATGGCAGAGCTCTGTGGCTGCTGAGGAAGCTCCTAAGAACTGAAATGACGTTGTGCTGCTGGTAGAGCTAACGAAGTTGCCAGCCCCCAATAACGCTGTTCTGTTACGCAGCCGTCCTGGTACGTCCAGAGCCTCCTCTTCAGCCTGTGCCAAGAGGTGAACCGGGTCGGGGGCCACACTCTGCCCAAAGTCACCTTGCAGGAGCTGCTGAAGACCTGCATGGCTGCAGTGCTTGCTGCCTACGAAAAGCTCGTGGAGGAGAAGCAGGAGAAGGTACGTGAGCGGGACGGGTCCTTGCCCCAGCTGGTGTGGGATGTGGGGGTCGCTGGGCAGTCAGCAACATGGGTGCTCCGGTCCCTTGGAAAAGGAAACACCTGGGAGAGCTGGGGGGGTGACCGCACCTCAAAAAAATGAGGCAAAAAGGGATTTAACACTGGAGTGTGCTCAGAGCAGTTCGGTTGTGCTGGTTGCTGCTTGGGGCTGATGATTTGAGATGGTCACCCTGATGCAGTCCTTCATCAGCCGTGTTGCGGTGCGAGCGGAGCCCTTCTTTTTGCAGAAAGCAGGCGCCTTCCCCATGACCCAGAACAGGGCTCTGCAGCTGCTCTACGATCTGCGCTACCTCAATATCATCCTGACAGCCAGGAGCGAGGAGGCAAAGGCCAGCAGGAGCAAGCATGACTCCAGGTGCAGCGCGATTTTGGGGTTCAGATATTAGCAGTAGGTTGCCCACCCCGTTGATGCTGGCAGCCGTCCTTGTGTCCTTGCGTCCCACCCCTTGCTAAGATGGGAGCGGTGACAGATCTCTGCTCGTAGGATTGAGAAGGTGACCGACTTCCTGGAGGGACACATCGATCCCTTCGACTTGGACGTTTTCACTCCCCACTTAAACGGCAACCTGAATCGCCTGGTGCAGCGAACGTCTGTAAGTGTGCAGGAAAGGGAACGCACGCCCCAGGAAGCAGCGCTGCAAAACGCTCTGAAGGGCAGCTGTGGTGGCAACTGTGAACTGCTTAATGTCCAAAGATAACTGCTGGCACTTGCTCAGGAAGGGGAAGGGTGCTTAACGCCAGCCGATGATAAGAGGAGCTTGCTGAGCTGGCTGAGCGGCACATAATCAGGCACGGAGTTGGCTGAACTTTTATCTCACAGGATTCACTGGAGCCTGGGCAATGCTAATTGGGTTAAGCAGCGCTGAAACAGGCCTAGAGCTCGGCTGTGGTAACAGTGAGCAGTGCCAATTAAAAGCAGGGGCTAGAAAGGGGGAGAAGGGGAGACATTTCATGTTAAAACTTCAACCCCGAGTGTTACGCAGCGCCAGTACTCAGCAGCAGTGTATGGTTGGGGTCAGCTCTGCAGATGCCCCCAAATTCAAATAGTTCCTTTGTGCCTTTTAGGTTCTTTTCGGCTTGCTGACCGGGACAGAGAATCAGTACACGAGCAGAAGCGGCGCGCTCAGCTCCCAGGAGCTCCACAATATCCTGCCCTTAGCATCCAGCCAGATCAGGTAAGTCGCTCAGCTCCCTTCTGTCCGTTCCCACATCTCTTCAGGAAGCAAGGCCGGAATTGCTGCTTCCCTGGGACCAACTGCATTTCTTCCACCTCTTTTAAGATTTGGACTTCTGCCGCTGAGTATGTCAAGCTCACGAAAGGCCAAGTCTGCCACCAGGAACGCAGAAAGAGTTCAGGTTGGTAAACCACAGCCACCTTAACTTTTTGCCAGTGCACCACAGCTAGAGCTTGCAGAGAAAGAAGAAAGTAACCAAACAGTTAATATTTAACCTGATTTTTATTTTCTGTAAAATGAGGACCATTACGGCAACACAGCATGAGACGGTTTGGATTTCCCCTTGACCCTCACAAAAAAAAAAAACCCTGACAGCCCCTGGATATTTGGGGGCTTGCTGCTCTGTGGTAAAACATAGGCAGTAACTACCATGAAAATGCAGTGAAGATTTGCACAGATGAGTCATTTTGAGATCAATTCATAAACAACTTAATTCATTTAAGGATAGCTGCAAGAAACATTGAAGGATACTATCTAATTATTTGAACTCCCTTCCAGTGCGATGCTGACCTTTAACTCCTGACGAAGTCTGGCTTGGGTATTGAAGCCTGTGTGACCAGAGTGGCTTGCTTCTCTTGCAAAGGCTCTGCATTGTCTTGCTTCTGAGTTTTATTAGTTGACAACAATGATGTTGCTACGTTTCCTCCAGTTTAAAGCATTTGCTTAGCTGGAAGTCCCTGTGCTGAGGACTGAGAGCCAAGGAATACCTCACTGCTCCAGGAAGCAGGAATTGGTGACATTTCCTTTAGCCACAATCCAATAATCCATCGCTGATAATGTGTCTTCAGCTGGGATGGAAGAGTAAAGATGTTTTTAGCAGAGCAGAGCGTTACTTGAAATGCCAGCCTTTGCTCTGCAACTCTCATTCTCCATTATTCAGAAGCATTAAGAACCAGACACAGTGTCAGAGTTGTTTAAAAGCCCAAAGCTTCCCAGTCAAGGTATTCTTTACCTCTTTCACCTCAGCTGGAGTAGCGTGCAGTGGTGTTTGTCTTGCTTCTACCACTCCCCTGCTGGGGCAGCAGCACTGGCTGTGGTGGCACGTGTGTATTTGCATTAGCCCCACGTCACAGAATTGCTTGTTCCTTTTATGATAAAACAGAGGTTGAAGTCCAGTTACTCAAGAACAACTCTGCACAGGCAACAGCTGTAAATTCACCATTCTTATCCCATTGCTCCAAGAGCAGCAGCCCTCTCTCTGCTGTACAGATGATTATCTCGGAGCACTGGCCGACAGCTGAGAAGTTAACTCGCTAACAACAGCAAAAAGCTGCGCATCTGCCCCTCAGCCCTGCCTCTGCTTGTCACTAACCACCAGGAGTGGAAGCAGTTACGTTGTGGTTCAGGCTCAAGTTGTCTGGGAACAGCTGTCCTGCTGCAGTCTGCGCCTCCTTGCAGCTACTGTAGATGAGGGTAGGGAACAAGTCAAAGGTGTGCTGTAATAGGTTCTGACTCTGGTTTTTAAAACAAACAGGTTCCACCTCCTGCACTCACAAGAGCAGAAGAGGAGGCAGCGCGCCCTGGCTCTTTGTTCAGGCAGCTTGTAACCGAGGAGGAAGACACAGCTGCACCTTCTCTCTTCAAGCTGGGATGGCTTTCTGGCATGACCAAGTGATTCAATAAAATATAAGAAGTTTGTCTGTGTGTTTGTCTTCACTGGGAACACTCTGCCCTCCGCGGGGACTGGTGGCACCTCCGCTGGTGCTGCCAGAAGAGAAGTGGTTTGCCATTTTAGCCAGATGCTGCTTGAACCAGGCACAGGTCAGGCAAGTCCTTGTACTTCACGTGCTGAAACAACGCGCTAGCTACTCCTGCACTTTCTATTCCTTAGGAGTTAAAGTCAAATTAAAGAAATAAAACTACACAATGTAATAAAAAAAAAATTCACAGCTAGAAATTGGTATCAAAGCAACGTAAGTTTCCTCTTTCCTTCAGAAGCTCCTCCCCAGGCTATTCTCAGCAGATACCTCTATACAAACCCTGCAGGCACCTGGTATTTTGGCTACAGCTGCCTAAGCTTTCCTGGTTCTAGTTTCACAATTTCTTTTCAATACTGCAACAGTAAAGATCAGGCAAAATAGAGCTCATCACGCGCCGAACTGGGCTGAGATCAGCTGGATCAGTCCTAACAGATTCCAGTGACAGCACCTACTGCTGTTCTGTTACTTCTAAATGCTCAAAAAATATTTTGCCAAATCTTTTTTTTTTACTAGTTTATTGAAATTAAAAAAAAAAAAAGACTTATAAAACTGAAGATGAATGTTTGAAAGAGTTTTACATAAAGCAACGAACTGCTAACAAACAGATTAGGCAGTCAATGGAATTGGACATTATGCAATCCTATAACACAGATGTGGATTCCTCGGTCTCCTCTGGACATGTAATTTACAACCACCCCAAAAAGAATCCTATAAAAATTGCTTCAAAGCCCCTTTTGCATTGCAATAGTGCAGCAAACCACAAGTAAACAATTTCCTGTTAACCTGTTATTTCAAATATAGACTGAAAAGGCAACAGGCGTTTTGTGCAATTCCATTTTAACAAACTTGAAGTTGAAATATCAAATCTACACAGTGCTGTCCCTTCACAGAAGGCAAGGAACTGCTGGTTCATCATGTAGGAGGGCGTCCCCGGCTCTGTAAGCTGTGAAAGTGTGCCTCCTTCAGGATCTGGTTGATGTGGAAGTAAGGACCTTGACTTAGTGCAGACTGCTCATGGAAGGACTGAGAGGAGACAGGACTGGATCCTGCAATTATCGGGTTTAGGCTGGTTTCTGGACCGCTTGCTCTGTCAGGGCTGTTGATGCTACTGCTACTACAGCTGCTGCTGCTGCTGCTGCCGCTATCGCTGCTGGAGGACTGAGACAAAGAGAACATTAACAGCAAAACAACATTTCTCTCTCCCGTCCACGACAAAACACCTTCGTCAAGCAAATACTCTTTACAGTAAGCCCCTCCCTTCCAGATTTCCGGGCTTATATTCAGCCCGATGGACAAAAGAAAATTCCACCAAGTGCTTTCTTGGCATTCAGCGCTGCGGTTATTGCCCCGCACGGAAAGCGTCCCGGAGCTGAAGGGCTGAGCCAGCTTCCACCCGGAGGGTCGCTGACCTCCCCGCTGGATCGCAAACTTTCCGTTTTAGGCCCATCAGCTCTGCCCCCATGACCCACATTTTAGCACTAGTGAAGTTTGCCAAATTCATCCGAGAACTGGAAAATAAAGAATATTCCTACTGAGCTGCACGGGTCAGTAAAGGCAGGCAGGGCGTAAGGGGAAAAAAAAAAAAAAAAAAGCTGGACCACCTTCACATTTATCCCTTCTGGCTTAGCAGATGTTTTAGGTAAGCACCATGCAAAGCGTTTTTCTACAGGTCAGTTTTTCTAAAAAGTGATCCGAAGCATCCAAAGCAACAGGCTGTTAGGAACAGATGCAACACGATTCCCATTTTAGGTCTTTGAACACCTCCACATGCATCCGTCCTCTTCTCCCAGTTAAGCACTGGGATGTTAGCTGTTAGCTTTCCGGAACAATTTACTTGACAAAACAGTGGAAAAATGACAGCCATTAAATACTTCCACACACAGAGAACTTCAGCTAACAGAGAGGACAGGGCTGGTTTGTTAGCATTAGGATAAGCACGCTTTATGGTAATGACTGAAGAGCATTAGCCATCATTTTTGGTGTTTCAAAGACATAAAACTGTTTGTTTTACACCGTTTTAAGGGCTGATAATGAAAGGTTTCTGTTAGTTAGAGCTGAAATAGTTTAATACTGTGTGATAGGCTACTCAGGAAAAAAAAAAATGCAAAGATTTAGGTGTTTATGAGTCAGAGAATGACCACTTTGCCATCCCATGAGATGGAAATTCAAACAAGCAGCCAGCATAAGTGACAGCAGCTAAAAAAGCCCACTTTTAAAGTAGTAAGTTAAAACCACAGAAGCCAAAGCTCGGTGGCCACAGCAGAGGAAGACAAATTTTAAGAAGTCAACGGCAATTTAACAGTCAGCACCACATCCAGGAGGCCTCGCTTTGGAGGAGGAGATGTAAAGACCGGTGCAAGGCCCGGGAAGCCACCGCACAAATATTTGGGAGACCACAACGCCACCTGGAAGCCCCGTGGCACTGCCTCCACAGTTGGAGCAAGCGAGGCATCAGCACTGAGGCCGCACCCGTGCTGGCGTGGTAGGTTCCAGCGAGGAGAAAACAATAAAAAAAAAATATATAAAAGTCATTCTTAAGGAAGCAGCAGATGTAACCAGGCGAGCAACGAGCTCCTCTGTCTGCTGCTGCTAACGCTCGAGAGGGAGAGGACACCAGAAGGACAGAGAGGAGCTGCGAAATGGTGCTTGCTAGCCCACCTCATTTCGCACAGAAGCACAGATACTGAAATGCAATGCTGTTACGCTTAACCAGTCACAGCAGCCTTGGAGAGAAACCCACCGCACAGGACACTTTGTTTCCTTTTAGTCTGTGTTCCTTACTGTTTTTCGTTACAGCCACCTTCTGCAAATCAAGGTAAAGATCAAAATGAGAAGCTGGTATTTACTACTTACTGCCAAAGCATCACATCTTAACAGAACAAACATTTTTTAGAGCTGTTAGTAATGATTATTTTACGCATGTCTAGTTTTATTTTGATTTTTTTTTAAGCAGAGATTGTGTCCTGGGACGTGCTTCCTACATCTAAGGCTGTTGGTAGATCCGTCAGACCCTCTTTATTTCCATTTCTCTAATGCAAAAATTCACTAGCACGTTGAAGCCCAGTTATTGCCCAAACCACGTCATGGACCTACCATTTCCCCCGGCTGTGGTGCACATTCTGTTACGCATTTGGACTACAATTAGACAAAAAAAGAAGCCTTAAAGTCATCATGTCAGCAACGACAAGCATCTACACAATGAAACAAAGCTTTAAGCAAAAGGGATAAAGAAAGCAGCCCTGGGAAAGTTTATGAGCACTGTAAGTAGCAAAAGGGCCTCTCAGGGTTTACCTGACTCGCCAGCCCCTCTTAGCACTGTAGCTGCAGAAGTTTTACCTGGACATTTGTGGGAAAACTATTTAATTGTGTTCACCTGCTGAGCTGTGATGTAGCGTCTCGATCACTAATGACAGGAGGTTAAGAAGCAGCTCAGGTCCTGCTGCTCTCGAGATGAGTTTAACAAAGAAACGATCTGGGTTTAATCAGAATTTAGAGCAGCCCTTCCTCACCGTGGTGATGTCTGTGGAGAGGCACAGCTGCAGAGCTACATAAAAACTGCTGCTCTGTGTCAGCCGCCTCCACAGGGGGAAGAGCAGCACTTGGAGGCTCTGAGGAATCCTGCCATCAGGCAGGCTAACGAAGAGGAATCACAAGAAACGAGGTTTTGCAGAGGAAAGTTATCCAGGAAGGAAAAAAGAGTTAGCCAGAACACCTCAGGCTCCTTTCCACTGGTGGTTCCCCAGTGCAGCATCTCTGAGGACCCCCAGCTCTGCCCAGCTTAGGGACAGGCTGGCAGGTGGCAGGAGCAGGAAAAGCTTGCACTAAATTTACAGGTGAGTACCTGCAGGGACCAGAAAGCTGCCCTCCTGGGAGATGGAGAGGCTGACAGGGAATGAAACGCAGCAGCAAACGCTTGGCTAATGGTTAACAGCCACTGCAGTCGTGTGGAAGTTCACGGACTGGACTGCAGAGGTTTCCCGTGGCTGTCAGCTAGGAGTGGTTTGTGCCAGGACCGGCAGGAACTGCACGTCAGCACAACAACTTCCCAAGAAGTCGTGCTGATGGGTATCAGAGAGAATCTCAGCTTCGCTCCTGTCAGAGTCAGCTGGCCTTTTCCTTTTCCTTTTGGTCTAGCTTAAATGCACAGTACGGCTGAAAGTGAGGGACTGAGGGACAACCTGAATAGGAACTGCCACTAAAACAAATCATTTCCCTTCACCTTACACGTTGCTGCCGGCTACGAGGAGCGAGACAAAAACAAAAAGATCCTGCCACAAGCCAAGGTCAGTCTCAGTGGTCTGTCTGCCTGATTGTCCTACCGAGGTTACGTTCCCAAGTAAACCACGCTCTGGAAGAAGACAACAGTCAACTTTCAGCTGAAGGGAGGCAAAGGAATGGGTACTTTTAGCCAATGTTTAACAAAAAGCAGGTGTGCGTGTGCCCTCAGAGGGAAGCAACTCTCCCTGCACACATCCTTTGAAGTTACAAGTTGCTCTCCCCCGACACACTCTCTCTCTCTCTCCTGCTTTCTCTCCTACAGCTAGTTGGGATTTTTAATGGGCAAGAGCTCCCTTTGTAGGTTGCAAAGCAATAGGAAACTGCGTCCAAGGGTTACAAATGGCCAACAGCTTCAAAGTGCCACCAGTCGGAAGCACTTGAGCACTGTAAGCACAAGAATTTCTCTGCTTGGCACAGGAAGTCCTCAGAGAAGCACTGGAACAACACCAGGCGGATCCCACAGCTCCAATTTCTGGCCATGCTCCGTTCAGTGGCTCCACAAAGCAAGAAAACAAGCAAAATACAAAAAAAAAGCTCTGTTCATCAGTGGATGATGCTGTGAATGTTGTTCCCTCGAGGAAGGGAACGCTGATTTTGGTAAAACCGCCCAGCAGGTGCGTTCCTCCACGCCAGCAGCAAGAGCACGGGGTTCTCCTTGCCTGCACGTCGGGGTTTAACGTGTTAAGACACACTTTGCCAGCGCCAGGGCATGCACGAAGCAGGGGTCCTGATGTTAGCTGCAGCAGCTGAACCGCTCTGCGCTGTCGGTGGCGGGGCGGGCAGCTCACACCATGCTGTTTGCTTGCAGCACCCCAAACCAAACGGGAGTTCAGGACAGAAACAAGGTGCCCCCGCTCCCACGTGGCCAACACAAGCTGCTAAAAAACACCGAAATGGGAGCAGCCTCTGCCCAGTCAAACGTCCAAGTGCTCACACCAAGCGCGGGTGCTTCTGCCACTCACCATCAGGGGTTTTCCTCAGAGTCTTAATTTCATTCCTCCCACTTCATTCCCTGGTTCCACACTAAATTCTTCCTCCTCCCCGCCACAAAGCTGCTTTTAGCCATTAACTACTCTACACCGGGGGCGTGCAACCTGTTGGACAAGTGATGCAGCGTCAGGAGGCAGGCAGCTACCCACGGCTCTACCCGTTATACCCAGGGAGCAGAGAGAACCTCGTCCCAGCAAGCCTCACTGCTGGGAAAACAGCAGTGCAGGTAACAGGAACACCTCTCAGCAGGGATTTTCTTTGGGATAATCACTCCAGAGGCTGCCAGAGCGTTCCCAGACAGCGTCACCATCACAGCACCACTTGAAAAGGGGGCATTGGGTAAAAATCTCCCTCATAAAAGGAACTGGGGGGGTACAGAGCCTCGTAGCCCTTTAAAATATACGTTTGAAGGCGTTTTCCATCTGATAAAAGAAGTGTTGCTCGGTTACACAACACGTTTGGTGCAGTCAAAGCACGGCCGGTGGCTCAACGCAACGGCAGCGCCGTGGAATTACTCACTGCAGCCTTCAGAGAGAGAGGGCTGCACAAAAAACAAGGCTATTTTAAACAAAAATCACAGCAATTTTGTTAACTTCCAGAGACACAAACGAGGAGGCGGCCCCCGCGCCGCAGGCCCTTCTCCGGGAAGGTTTTGCAACGGAGCTACGTTGCTAATTAGAAATGCACAGAGTGAATTTTCGGATGATTAATACAAGCAACGGCTCAGGAAATCTGGTGGCAGTTTGGAAATCAGCTTTTTTTTAAAAAAAAAAAAAGAAAGCTCAGATGCTAGCAAGTCACACCACCCTACAACACCTGCCATGTGAGCGAGGAGATAACAGGAGACAGTTTATCCCACGTCCAGAAAGAAATCAGAGCAAATCCAAGTAGGAACAGAGAGTCTGAGGTCAAGCATTTCAGTGGCAGAGGAGCACGTCAGCTGCCAGGCTCTTCCAGAGCATTTTAAAAATAAAAAAATCACGCGAGCACCACAGCTTGCAAGGGGCACTTTGTGCATCACGCCCGTTGAAATGCTTTTTGCCTTTCTACCACAAATAAACACGCTACTAAAAATGCAGAGTGGGAAGGGCAGGCAGCCAGGCAAAGCGACCACAGGCACTTGTAACCCCCCCCCAGTCACCTGCGTGGTTCTGGATGCGCTGCGCCTCGTTTCAGGCAGCAAATTCTATTTTTTTGGTATCTTCATTTGGGATTTACACACAGGTATTTGAAATACACCAACAGAAACTTTCTGGGGTAGTTTCAGTGGAAAACGTGCCAGTTTCCAAACCACATTTTACAGATTTCAGTCTCTGAATACCTAACAGAGTTGGCCTCGTACACAAAGCAAAAAAATGGGTTTTCATTAACTGCTCTCCCTGAAAGCAATTTCAAAGGACATTGCAACCACGATGTAAATTCTGTAAATTCAGCGTGAAAGGAACCAAAACCTGCCCGAGAAGGCTCTCACCTCAGTGTCCCACGAGTCCTGGAGGACGGTGTTCCTGGTGTTACGTTTTGTCTGGGGCACGTGGCTGTCATCTTCGTTGCCGTTGCGCCTCCTCTTCCTGAGGAAAGATCAGGGAAAAAGAAGAAAAACACATTAGCAGTCTACTGGTCTACCACACATTTTGGCCTCTTATTTCTACGTAAAAGCAAGAAAATTTGGTAATTTAGCGAGGATTATGTTTAAACCTCTGGTCTGGTGTGAGCTGATGTCCCCTTTGTAGGTGTTGTGGATGGAGAAGAGAGGAAATTATCGCTCCTCTCACAAAGCAGCCAGCCTGCTGCTTTCACATCAGCTTCTGGGCCAGGGACCTGCCATTAAGACCTTTCTAAATTTATCTTTCTAAATAAATGACATAAATTGACAACTCTCAGCCTCGCAGCGCTCCCGGTCTTCCCACAAATCTAAAAATAACCCCGGGGACCGGGCCCACCCTCTGACAGGCTGGGCAGAGCAGCGGGGAGGCGCAGCAGTGACCCCATTTCCACGAAATACCCCGTTACACTCATCTTCTTCACACTCATCCACAATTAACGCCCGCGACGACTTTCTTGAGTGCCCCAAATCAGCCTCGTTCAGCCCCAAATCCCGGCGATTTCCAACACCCAGAGCAAATTTCACCCCTAAACCACCACAGAACCCCCCGGGCCTTGTGACATCAGCCCCGCCTCGCACCACAGAACCCCCGGGGCCGCCGCCCCCCGGAGGCAGAACCCGTTTTTTATTATTATTATCCTAATTTAATCATTTTTGTTATTATTATTATGTTATTATTATTATGCCCGGGCCGGGCACAACCGGGCCTGGGACCCCCGGGACCCTCCAGCACCGGGCTCAGCCTTCACCCCCCCCCCTCCCCGTTCCCGTTCCCGTTCCCCTCCCCCTCCCCCCCCGCGGCCTACACCGGGCCCAGACCCCGCCGCCCCCACCCAGGCCCCAGCCCCCACCCAGGCCGCAGCGAGCCCCGGAACCCCCCCGATCACCCCCGTTCACCCCCCGTTAACCCCCTCCGAGCCTTCCCAGCCCCCCTCCCGTCCCACCTCTGCCTCGCCCCTCGCTCGCTGGGCAGCGGCTGGCGGCAGCTCATGGCGGGCAGCGCCCGGTGCCTGCCCCGCCGCCCGGCCCCGCTCCCACTTCCGGCCTCCCCGCCCCTCTGCGCATGCGCGCCGCCCGCACCGCCCCCGCCCTTGCCCCCCGCTGGGCGGCACTGCGCATGCGCGCCGCGCACCTCCGAGGACCCCCCCCCTCCCCGGTGAGCCGCCGTTAAGGGTGGCCGCGGAGGTGCCTGACGGAAAAGCGGCCCGGTTACCGGGAATGGCGGAAGGGCCGGGCGGGCCGCAGCGCTGCCCGTACTGCCACAGGAACTTCCGGAGGCTCCGCTCGCACCTCCCGCACTGCAAGGCCGCGCCGGGCCGGCGGGGGGAAGGAGCGACCGGGATAACCGGGCCCGAGACGGAGCTGGCCCGGAGCCTCGACCTCCGCCCTGACGAGGCCGCGGCCGCCGCCGCCAAACTGCGCCGGGGGCCGAAAGTCGCGATCGAGAAGCACCGAGCCGTGGTGCTCCGGGAGCCGCCCGATCCCGGTACTGGGGCGAGGCCCACACCGGGCCCCGGCCCGCAGCGAGCCGCAGGCCCGGAGGCTGAAACACCCCCGGTGCCCGGAACCGGCCGCAGACCGAGCCCCGAGGGGCCCCTCCCGCAGCGGGGAGCGGGGCACGGAGCCCCCGGGGCTGCTTCGTGCACCGACAGCCACCGGCTGCCAGCGGAGGAGCCCGGAGGTGACGGGGAAAGGACTGTTAAAAAGGAGCAAAGCGGCACAGACACAGCGGGGCCCGGTGGTACCGAGCCCCGGGGCTCCGGTTGGAGCTCACGGGCAGCGGCCGTGGGCTTGGAGTGGTTCCCAGAGCTGGCTCCCCATTACCGGGTGCTGGGCGTGTTTGCGGAGAGGCCTTGGCGGGGAGAAGTCGGGGGCCCGCCGAAGGCACTGAGGGGCGATTTGGCAGCAGGACGGCAAGGTAACGGAGGAAACGCACGGTGCTGCCGCTGTGCCGTTAGGCTAAACCGTCAGCGTGAAGGGGAGAGGGGTAGGGAACGCTGAGCTGCTGGGCTCCGAGCTGGAAGAGTCCAAGGAGCAAGCTGTGCAACCATCTTGGCCAAAAAAACAGCATTTTAAGATTGTTTTTTGCATATTTGGGTTGGCGGAGCCAGCTCGCTTTGGGGGAGAGAAAATCCCCGGTGTACGGCTCAGCCTCAGCACCCGGTCAGCAAACACTCACGTCGTGCATTGGCCTCGTTTCCCTCCCTGTGACTGCTCTGCCCTCTCGTTTATCACAGAGCCCCTGGCAGAAAGGCGCCTGCTGGACGTCAGGCTGGGCGAGCTGCCCACGTGGCTGGCCACCCGTGACTTCTCGCCCCGGGGGCTGCTCGGAGGAGTGCAGAAAGGTGAGGCTGAACTCCCAGCTCGTGGGGCAGAATCGTCCCCCTTCCCTGATTTATCTGCTAGCGCGCTGGTCCAGGGGGCCGGTCTATAAAGAAATAAATCAATCAATCCAACCATCTGGCTTTCCGTGGAAGCCAGTGAAATTTATGTGACCCCTACGTGGTTTGACCCCTGCATTTTTATTCCCGCAGCATGGAACGGTTACTGCAACAAATACATCAACGTGAGGAAGGGCGGAGCAGCCGGGGTCTCCATGCTCCTGGCTGGGTACTGCATCCTCAGCTACGGCTGGAGCTATCAGCACATCAGTAAGATTTCCTTCTTGATGTCTTATTTCACTCCTTCCCCTCTTGCAGCGGGTGGTAAGTCTGTTTGCTACCCGTGTTGTTTCAAGCTCTGAAGTCATTTAAATACTTTGCAGTTAAAGTTAATAACAGAGCTCTGGGAGCAGCGTTCTGATTTGGCTTAGGTAGGCAGAGGAATGTAGTTAGCCAAGGAGGTGGTAACAGTTACTGATTTACAGCTTCTCCCTGGAGAGAGCCAGAAACAGTCAGGAGCGCTCTTTAAACCTGAACAGAGCAGAGGGAGATGTTCCAGCCCTGGACACAGCCCGTTCCCTGGCTTTACTCAGAAATGACACGAGGGATTTAGTGCTGGTTGGGCAGTTTCCCCACCAGGACTCGCTCCCATAAACACAGACAGCTGCAGTCAGGCTCCTGCTCATCCCTGCTGGGCAAAGCACTGTGTCACGCCATCCCTGAGCACAGCACTAACACTTTTTCTTTTTTTTTTTTTCCCCTCTTTTCCCTTCCCCCCCTGTTTTTTTGCTAGAGTGTAATCGCTGGCGCAAGTACCACTGAAGAAGCTGGGACAGCAAGCAGGGAACAATCACAGCTATTTGATGGAGTCAGCACAAGCTCCCCAGACCAGCATCCCACCAGGGATTGAACCCAGCAGAGGCCCCTTCCTGTCAGAGACAGCTCGTAAATCCTTGCTGCTGGGGGGGCGCTTTCCAGCTGCCCTCCTGCAGGCAGAGGGGCGACGCTGACAGCCTGCAGCCACTGCCCTGCGGGTCAGGCAGTGGTCAGTACTGAAAGACAGAGCGTGAGGGCAGCTCCTCAGAGCTTCGTGCAGGAGAGAGCTCCTGTGGTTTGCAGCAGCTCGGATCTCTTGCTAGATAGGGCAGGGACAGGACAGTTTCCTGACACAGGCGGTTAGTATAGATTGATCTACACATGCTAGAGTGTATTTGGCAATAAATTATATGATTGATTGTGGCACAGCGGGATAATCAGTCCCTGAAGTTAGCAGAGCTGTGCCCAGCACTGCCCAGCTTTTATTTACCTCCCTCCAAAAGTGTTTGCTTTGCTACCACCCCCAGGAGAAGGGTGGGCCCTGCAGAGCTGCTCCACAGAGGGGCCCCAGCTCCACCAACAGCAGCACAGCACCCCTGGGACTGCCTGGACACCAAAACAGCCCCAGGAAGGAGCCCTGGGAAGGCTTTAAAGCAGCAGCACTGCGAACGCAGTGCCCTATTTCTGGAGGAAGAAAATCCATTGGATTAGCTGTCGTGCCCAAAGGGCAAACTGACATCAGACAAACGAGGACAGTTATGAGAGTGCTAGTTGCAGCCTGCCGTCACCCAACATGTCTGGAAAAGCAGCGTTGGTCATGTTGCAGGCATGAAGGGTAAAAAAAAAAAAGGCAACAAAAATAGGAACTCTTTATTCCAGGTGAGGTGCAGCAGTGTTGTGTCAGAGGTGTTTCACCAAGATCCCCCCCTTCCCAGCAATAAAAGCCTTTGTGCGTTTTCCTTCCCTGCTCAGCCCCATGTGGCCTCAAACCTGGTGTTCCTCACCCCCCAGCGCAGGGGATCAGCACACCCACACCCTCCTCCACCCAGGACTCTGGCACCAGCTGTTCCCACACCCCTCAAACCTGTGGGTTGGTAATTTCCTCGTGCCCCCTCCCAAAGGCAGCAGCAGCACAGGAGGGAGCAGGCGGTGACCACCAGGGGAATGGTAAAGAGTGCAATTGCAGCTGCATTAAGGACGCTGTGATCCCTTTGCTCCTTCTGCAGAGCTGTGAGTGAGTGCTGAGCAAAACCAACTGGCTTTTCTAGTCCAGCAGCTGTCCTGGGGGGAGTCTCTCTGGCTCCATCATGCCGTACCGCGTCCTCCTTCCCCTCTCCTCGCAGGAGCACTCAAGTTATTTTCCCAGCAGGATTTCCAGCTGATTCTTCCTACACTTGCCAGCGTAGTGACCTTTCTGTCCGCACTGGGGAGGGAACAAGGGAGAAGACAGCCATCAAGTTTGTGCTAGATCAACTCCGGGCTGCTTTACCATGTGCTTTGGTCCCAGCATTTCCAAGGGAGGGGGTTAATGGAGCCTTAGCTGGCACAGCTCTCGTGGGCAAGAAGCAGCCCAAGACCTCTCACTGTATAAAAGCCCTGCCCCACAGAGACGGGGTCACTGCTCTCCAGGGCTATTCTGCTGTGTGCAGAGCACTTGAAGTTTTTTTTCTCCCCAATATTGTTTGGGGTTTGATTATTCCAGCCCTGCTCCCCAGCCAGGTGGAACCCCAGCTGCCTGGGTTTGCTGTCAGCCACTGTAGATGAGGGGATCCCCTCTCTGGGGACAAGCTCACAGCCCAGAGCAAGAACACATCCTGCTTCTAAAAGCCCCTTTCGAAGCCCCCACACCTCCTGCTGCCGCCCACCTTCCCCCAGAGGTGTGGGATCACCACGCCCAGGGCTCCCGGCCCCAAAACCACCCACCTTGAAGCAGGTGCCTGGCTCCAGCAGCCACTGCAGGTTTGGGGGGGACGCTGCTGCTGTCCCTGGGCTGCGCTGCCCCGTGCTGTGCAGTGCCAGCACGTCCTCGGGGCTGCTCTCCCCCCCAGCAGCGTGTGCCAGCCCCCGAGGACACCGGGCTCCCTGGGGGGACACGAGGCAGTCAGACACCCCAATTCCCTGGCTCCCACAAGAGCCCTGGAGCAGGGACACAGGCGAGGGGGCTTCAGCTCGAGGGAGATCCGCATGGGACCCCCCCTGCATCACCTTGGCTGGATCCACGCTGCAAGTCGGCAGCCCGGCCTTGAGGCTAGAGGGGGGCACAAGGAGAGGTGGTTACCCCCAGGACACGGGAAGAGGCACCCCCTGACCCCCCCCCACAGCCTCCCACAGCCTCCCAGTGCTGTCCCAGTGGCCCAGAGAGCTGGCTGCAGGTGTCCCCAAGAGACTGGGGCTGTCACCAGCTAGGTTGGAAGCGAGGAGAGTCTAGAGAGCTTCATTTATTTTGGATGAAGTCTCAGTGCATCCTCATCCTTGATCCAAACACCACAAAAAACACAGCCTCGGGGAGGGGGCCGTCCCCACGGAGCCCCCCCCCCCGCCCCACGCCGTACTCACTGCATGAATTTGCAGTTGGGTCCTTCTGGGCAGAAGCCGACGAGGTAGTTGGCACACATCACCCTCCGCCTGTGCTTGTACTTGCACGAGGGTCCTGCCACACACGGGAGAGCCCCCCATCAGTGGGGACAAGGCACTGCTCCCAAATCTCCTCCGGGGCACCCACTTTCCACCCCCCAGGACAGCCCACCCACCCCTTGGGCACCCGCTGCCACCCCCAGCCCACCCCTCCCAGTTCACCCAGTTCTGGCCCCATCCATCCCAGCAGCGGGGCACACGGGCACCTCCCACTCACACCAGTTTGTCCCAGTATTGGGGCCCTCACCGTTCCTGCAGAAGCCTCGGTCGTACCAGGGGCAGGCCCTGCTGTTATCCACCGTGGTGTCAACGTGCAGGAAGGGACAGTCCTTGATGCTGCACTCACCTGTAGGATCAAGCGGGGGGGACAGAAGGTGGGATGAGGCTCCCCCAAGCCAAACACAGCAAAAAAAGCACAAAAAAATCAGAGTTTGGGTGATTCAGGTGCTGTGGGGCACACAGGTCGGGCCTGGGGGCTCGTGTCCCCAGCGAAATGGCAGAGGCGCTTCTCCCCACAGACAGGGGGTGGAATCGGGGTGACTGCTCAAGGCCAGGCCCGAAGGCCACGGGGGGCTAAAACCCTGGGACCCCTGGTCTGTCACTTACCGAACTTGGTGTTGAAGTAGCACTCAGGCCTCTTGGTCACGTCGTAGCCGTGCAGGAAGCCGCAGCCATCGCCCTTCTTGCACAGCCCCCACAGCCAGTGCTTGCACACCACAGCCCGCTCCGTGCCCGCCTGCCACGTTCCTGCGGCCCCCCCGACACCGATATGGGGGTCACCAACCACCCAGAGCCTCCCCAACCTTCCCCAAAGGGGTTTTTGGGTGGTGAGCTTTGAGTTTAGTTAGGCCTTCGTGCCCCAAACTGCCACCCCCCCCCCCATGGTGGGTATAGGGCCACGGAGATGGCTGCTGGGGAGGTGACAGAGCAGGGGGGGCTCCAGCACCGGGCCCCCCGTGATATTGGGGTGAGGAGGGCACCCCAGCTCCTTCACAGGGCTGGAGCCACCCAAGGGGCACCCAAGGGTGCAGCAGAGCAGGGATGGGGCAGCCCCGCCACCCCCCCCAAGGCTGCCCCAAAGCCCTGTCCCCCATCTCACTGCACATACCCGGGAAGGGCAGGGGCTGGGCTCCCCTCTGCTGCTCCACATCAGCCTCCAAATCAACCCTCAGCCTCTCCATGCCCACCACCAGCTCCTGCATGGCCCCAGCTCCAGCCAGAGCCCCCCCCCCCCAAAGGAGACCCCCAAAGCAGCACAGTCACAGCACCCAAACTGAGCCCAAACAGCGCTCAGAAACCTCCCTTTTTCTTCCTCCTCCCCAGAGCAGAGCAAACCCAGCCCAGGCTTCTCCCATTTAGAGGCAGAAGCCGCCCGCAGCTGCTCCCAGTTTGCAGCTGGGATTGCCTGGTGCCGCAGCCCAGCTGCGGGGTGCTCAGCCCCGAGCCCATAATTGCCAGTAAATGCTGGCAGCTGCTGCTCCTCCGCCCTGACCTGTGCTGAAAGCAGCTGGCTGGTGGCCCCCGGCCCTCAGTGGGGTCTGCTGGGGCCGACCATGGGGGCTAAACCCTCACCATGGGGGTTAATTCCTCATCCCGGGGGGCTAACCCCTCGCCCTGGGCTTTTTGCTCAGCAGGGAACCCCAACCCAGAGCTCAACGCTGTCATGAGAGCGAGGGATGGACCCTACATTTTTTTTTTGTTGCCCCCCGAGTGCTCTGAGCGTTGCTGGGTGATGCTGAACGGCTCCAGCCCCAGCCCCACTTTGCCATCAGGACACAGCCACGTCCCCAGGCTCCCAGTGAGGACACCCAGCTCACACCTCGCACCCCCTTCAGCCCCCCCCAGGAGGCTTTCACAGGGACCAGGCTGCAGCAGCACGTGTGGGACACGGCCCCAGTGCCGGGCCACGCACCGGGGGCACCCCAAGCAGCCCCCACAGCCCCAAGCATCACCCCTCACTCCAGCCCTCCTCCACCACGCACGTCCCCGTCCTCCCCATCACACGCCCGGAGCGACAGGGCCTGACACATCGGGGACGGAGACCTGCTCCCATTCTGTCACCAGCAATAAACGCACTGGACCAGCACCTCCCGCCTGCCGAGCGCTGCCGGCGGGGCCACCACCTCGCCCCGTGCACCCCCCTGGTTGTGCCATCTCCATCCCCACCAGCCAGACGCTTGCTGGCACAGCCCCTGACCCCCCAGCAAGCAGGGACCAGCACCCATCAGCTCGGTTGGGATGCTCAGGGCAGGGCGCAGCGACCCCAGCACCACGGAGCAGGATGGGGGGGCCACAAAGGCACGGGGAGCGGGGCAGAGGCACCCCGGTGAGCTCAGAGCGGCCAGCTGCAGCTGCTGTTGTTCTCCCCAGCCCGGACAATAGCCCAATGTCCCACGCTGCGGGGCATTGTATCGGCCCTGGCTCACGCACAGGACCCCATTGTGTCCCCATAGAGCAGCGCCCGCCTGTCCCCGCAGGGCGATCCTTTGGGCAGGTCCCGGGGAGCCCAAGTGCTCCGGGGCTGCTGTCCCCATCCGTACCAGTGGGACCGGGCAGGGAAGGCAGCCCTGGTGCTGGCAGAGCCCTGCTCACCCCCAAAATCCTGCTGTGGCACGGGGACACCCCGCGAGCTGGGTTCAGCCCCTCCATCCACCCACACGAGGGCTGGCAAGGACCGCGGCAACTCCACGGGGCTCGGAGCAGGGCACCGAGGACCCCCGCAGCCTGCGTGAGCAGCAAACTTTCCCTCCCACCACCTTTCCCCCGCTTTCCCTGGCTCGAATCGGGCAGGCTGCAGGAGGAGAGAGGCAGCTTGGCACTGCCGGCCCTTGGCAGGAGCCGGCCTGGCCGGAGGGGCACAGCCCGCAGCCAGATCCGGGCAGCAGGAGCTCGCCGCTTCCCCCGCTGCGATGGGCAGATAAAGCACGGCCACGGGCACCGAGAGGAGGCCGGGCTGGCACAGCTCCCGCGGGGCCAGGGCTGCAGCGAGGACAGAAAAAGCAAGACAGGGGCCGGGGGTGGCAGCAGGACAGGGGCCAGGGGTGGCATCGGCACAAACAAACCCCATCCCTGCACCAAACCTCGTGCCGAACGCATCCCCACTACCACCCCCCTCCAGGGACTCAGGCCACTGCTGTCACTACAATTTCCTTTTATTCTCTGCATTTTTACATACACGGTATAAAACCCTCCTCTTCCACCCGCCTGCAGCAGCCAGACCGGCCCCAAGGCTGCAGCCACCAGCTCGGGGGCTCAGCCCAGCCCGGGGGGGTCCCTGGCACCCCTCCTGTGGGGACAGGCACCGGTGGCCCCAGCACAACTGGGAGCGTGGAGGGTGGCTGGCCACAAAAATGCTGGAATGGATCCATCCACCAGACAGATGGGGAGCGAACCCCCATGGCAGCACGAGGCTGGAGGCTCTCGGACTGCCCAAAGTCCCAAAAAAACCAGGAGCTGGAGCTGCCTGCGGTCCTAGAGCCCTCCGCACAGTGCAGAGCTCCGAGCTCCAGAGCCAAGTCCTTCCCCGCAGGAAATTTCCCCTCCGTTAAAAAAAAAACAAAAACAAAAACAAAACAACAAAAGCAGGAGTAAGGAAAGTTAGGTACAAATCAGAGAGCAGTAAAAACTGTACGGCAGGAAAAAAAAAATATACATATATTACTAGAGGGGCTACAACTTCGAAGCCTGGTCTTGTTTGATCCTATTGCTTTACATAGTGGGGTGGGGGGAGGAAAAAGCGCTAGCATCCAAAGTCCAACAGAAAGAACCAAGATCGAGTCTGCTTCCCTCTCCGGGGCCGTGCTGGAGTTTTCCTGGGGGTGGGGAGCCAGCGGGGAGCCCCGGGAGCGAGCGCTGTCCTGCTGCTGCACGGCCACCCCGGGACGGGCACCGGGACACCGGGAGGGGAAAGGGAAGGGGCGAGGAGCTCAGTCCACCCCCGGTGCCGTCGATTCCAGCATCGGGTTCTCCGTCCCCGTGTCCAAGCAACCGTAAATGAGAACCAGACCCCTTGGCTCGGCCGCCCGCCTTATACCCTGATCTCGTCGTCGTCTTCGTCGGCGAACGAGAACTCCTTGTCGGGGCGCTTCGGGGGGCCCCGCTGGCTCTGTGCTCCCGGGAGGGGGCTGCGCTCCTCCGGCCCCGAGGCGCAGCTGGACGCCGAGCTGCTGTCCCTGGGGCCGCGGGACACGCTGCGGGATGGGCTCTGGCTCTGCGAGGCCGCCGGGGAGCCGGGCAGGGCGGCCGCCACCTCCTCGCGGCTCTCCTCCGCCTCGGGGTCTTCGTCCTGCTCCCACTGCTCCTTATCCATGATGCTCAGGACGTCGCCCAGCATGGAGGGCCCCAGGTCGATGTGGAAGGACATGATGGACTCGGCGTGCTTCATGCCCGCCCCGCTCTTGGCCACCACGACGGGCAGCTCCGTGATGTCCCCGAAGTCGCGCTCGTCCAAGCTGGGGCTCAGCGGCCCGGCGGCCGCCCCGTTGAGGCGCTGCTGCTCTTCGGGGCTCATCTCCTCCGGCAGCTTCTTGACGGGGCTGGAGGAGAGGCTTTTGGGCAGCTGCCCCGCGCTCCTGTCCACCTCCTTCTCGTTGAGCTGGGGCAGGGACACGGCGTTCTTCACGAAGAGCGCCGAGTCCCGCAGCGAGCCCAGCATGTCGCGCCGGTCACCCCGCGTCACCGACTGCGAGCGCTTGCTGCTGCGGAAGCGGCGGGACAAGAGGCTGGGTTTGGAGGCTCCCTGCTCCTCGCCCGCCTCCGGCCCGGGCTCCCCGGCTTTGCTGGTGAGGAAAGAGGTGTCCCCGAAGGCGTCCCCGGCCCGGCCCACGTGCATGGTGTGCCGAAAGTCCCCCAGCGGCGCGCTGATCATCTCGGCCGTCAGGTCGGCCCGCGAGCGCCGCTTGGAGTGGGCCGAGTTGGAGACGAGCTGCTTGAGGATGGGCATGGTCCCGGCGGGGTGGCCGAGGGGATGGCAGGCGTCCTGCGGGCCCGTGCTCACGGTGCTCACGGTGCTCAGGTCTCCTGCTCCGCGTCCAGGCTCCCAGGAGGTGTCACGGACGGGTCACTGCTAGGGGACAAGAGAGGGATGTGGTCAGGCCTCGAGGACAGCGATGGGCACGGAGCTACTGATACCAGCCCTCACCCTGCCAGGCTGAAAAACACAACCCCGTGCCTGCAAACGGCTTGGTGCCCTGGGGAAAAGCATCTGCTGCTCCACACGGGGCGGTGCCACAACGGGGACAGGTCCCCAGACCCCTCCATGAGTCCCCACATCCCGCTCGGTCCCCAAGTGCCAAGTCCCCGACCACAGAGCAGAGGCAGAAGGGCTGCAGCAGGACGGTCCCCGAGCCACGTGAGCACGACACTGCAGCCCCACAGTGTCCCCTCGCCCTGTCCCACGGTGACCCACGAGTGGGGACACCCAGTGCTGTGGCCTCACTCGCACCCAGGTCTCCCTTCCCCTCCTGGAAGGAACAAAAGCGCTTTGTGGCTGCTTCGGGGACAGAGCTGGGACAGCAAACGTGGCCCAGCCACGGGGATCTGCCAGGGCTCTGCATCGCAGCAGGGACGGGGACAGCAGTGCCACATCCCACCCTGCACCGTGGACCCCCCCCAAACCCCTCCTGCTCCCCAAAAAGCACGAGCTGACCCTCACAGCAGCCGGATCCGCGGTGGCACGCCGAGCGATCCCGCTGCGCCTCGGGGACAGACACAAAGAGGGGCACCGAGGGCACCCCCTGCCCCCTCCCCACACAGCCCCAGCCCCCCGGAGAGGGGCACGGCAGCGCTTGGAGCCGCAGGCCGAGAAGATGCCTGGGATTTCTTTTTTTTTTTTTTTTCTTTTTTTTTTTTTTTAATTGAAAGAAAGCGGGGAGGAGCAGCCGCCAGGAGGAATTGGAAACAGACGGCAGGAAGTGTGTGAGGAGGGCGTAGAGCCCCCGGGAGGCACCGCCGGGCCAGCGGCGAGCCGAGGGGAGCAGCACGGGGAGCGGGGACGGCTCCTGCGTCCTCACACACCTGGGACACGGGGACACGGGGACATGGGGACACAGCCTTGGTGCTGCCCCCGAGCACCCCAAAGCCCCCTCCCACGGCGCTGAGCCCACGCGTGCCGGGTTCCTGCGCCCACCCTCGCTGCGCTGTCCCATGCACGGCCACCTCATCGTCACCGCCGTGACTCAGGGGTGACAATTCACAGCAGAGATGACAAAGGGCCCCCCCCTCGTTCCTCTTTCCCACAGCCCGGCGGCACGACGGCCACCTCCAGCCCCCAGTGCCACCAGCCCAGCCCCGGTGGCCCCACAGGAGGGGACAAGGACGGCGTCACCACGTCCCCCCCGTGGCGTCAGGCAGCCCCAGGTGGTCCGGGGAGGGGCTGCCGGGGAGGAAGAGCTCGGGGAGGAAGAGCTCGCAGCCTCCTGCTTCCTCCCCCCCTTCGGGCACCGCCGGCGACACCATGGCCCCGTGACGCTCACGGGGAAGGGGACGGCGTCTGGAAGCGTGGTCCCTGCACCAGGCAGCTACGTACCCGCTCAGCCAGACACCCCCACGGCCGCAGCATCTGCCCCCCAGGAGCTGCCCCCGCCACGCACGGATTTCCCCTGCCACGCAGCCGAGCCGGTCCCGTGTGGGCAGGACGGACTCTGACCCCACGCGGGTGCAAAGTCCCAGCGCCCAGCCCCTTTCTCGCCCAGCCCCATTGCGCCCAGCCCCTGCTCGGGGCCACCACGCTCCACGGCACCTCCTGGGGGCTGTGGGGCCACGACGATCCAGGGGGGAGCTTGAAGGAGACACCCCCGGAGCACGGCAGGGCGCAAGCAGGGCGCAGCAGCCGCTCTGCCGCATCCCATCGCCTTCTCATCGTGCAACCACCCCAAAAGAAGCACCGGTGAGCTCCTTCCTCCCCTTCCCTCCCCAAATTTGTATGCGGAGGCAGCTCGCGGGGCTGCCAGCGGCTGGCACAGGCCGGGCGCGTGTGCGTGGCACCGGCGTTTTCCCTCGGCACGGTCTCCTTCCAGGCCAGCATTCCTGCAGCCTTTTGGTTTTACATAAAACAAACACTCCCGGCAAGCTCCCCAGCTGGGCCAGGCAACTGCGCTGCTGATTTAGGCCATCTGGGGACTGTCCCTCCCCTCGTATTTAGATTTCGGGGCCAAGTTCAGCATTTGTGAGATACTTTGCAAGCCTCGGTGAAGGGGCCACCGGGAGGTTCGAGCGTTACCGGTGCGGGCCAGGAGCTCTCCATCAGCCTCCAAACAAGCTGCGTCCCCCCTTGAGCCTCCTGCCCACGAAACCTCCTCGTGATGGACGAAATCTCCCTTGGCTCTTCGCTCCCGGCCTCCCCAAAGGGTTCCCCAAAAGGTGATGGGGGAGCAGATGCCCCCGCCAGCCCCGTGCAGCCCAGGGGGGGCGGCACACAGAGCCCTTTTCTCCTGCTCCCGCTCGGGGCGAGGAGCTGATCCTGTGACATCCACGCTGCAGAAGCTCTCACAAAGGAAACCGGAGCAGCTTCACCCGCGGCTGGGCACCAGGGATGGGCGCGAGCCCTAGCGGGGCGGCGGGGAGGGGGGATGGTTTGAAGGTTTTGCCTTCAAACCTGCAAGTTGGAGGGGAGAAGGGATAAAGCACAGCGATAGGTCGCACCCTGCTTCATGCCTGCCTCCTCACCCTTTTGGGATTACGAGCTGCAAAGGGTGAGAGCCTCAGGCCCCCGATTTTCCCTACAAACGGGCGGCTTCCAGCAGCACCCCAGCCCCATCTCACCCCACTGAGCATCAGTCACCTCCTGGGGACCACAGGGGGGCAAAAAAGAGGATGGTGCGTGGGCACACGCTGGGGAAACACCGCTCCAGCCCTGCTCCCACACCCCCTGCCTCCGGCTCAGCCCGCTCACGAGCTGGGAGAGCCCTCCCGGCCGGCCCGGCCGGCTCCAAACGAGCCTTGGCTGTGCCGACGCCACGGGCAGCACCCTGCAGCCCAGAGATCAGAGGATGCTCCCCGGCCTGCCGCGAGCTGGGGCAGCCCCAGACCGGTCCGGGCCCCCCCCGAGAAGCCCCAGGGCAGGGAGGAAACGCTCAGCCCAGCTCCCCAGGGCTCCGGCCCCCCGCCCCGGGCGGCCGTGTCTTGCGCAGCCCTTTGATGTCGCTGCCTGGCAGGCGGCTGCCAGAGACGTTTCGCAGCTCACGCCCTGCCACCTCCGGTCCCAGGATCCCAGGAGGGGACCAGCCCGATGTCACACCCTGGCGTCGGGGCTCTCCGGGGAGCCTGGGGGCAGACGGTCGTGGTGGCGCCCGGTGAGCGCCTCCGCTCCGGTCCCGTCCGCCGGCACCGTGGGATGCACGGAGGAGGCCCCGGTGCCACTGGAAGAGGAAAAACAGCCGGCAGCAAGAAGCAGAGCCTGGGAGGAGAAGCTGGGCTCTGGCCGGAGAGCTATCAGCACGCAGATCAGAGCTGACCCGGGGAAGGCGCTGCCCCAGCGCCAAAAGCGGAGCAGCGATTCCCCCGGGGGAGCGCTGCCGACCGAGAGCTATCCAGAGTTCAGCTCTAACTATTGGCAGGACGCGCCAGAACACGCAGAGAGGATCATAAATCCTCCTGCCGTGGGGCGGCCGAGGGCACGGAGGGGACGTTTCCGGGGGGAGAGGTTATCTCTCCTCGCTGGCCTCGCTCCGTCTCGCAGCGGGGGCTGGCGGGGTCCGACAGGATACCGGGGCTTGCGCAGCCCTCCCGGCCTCCTCCAGGCTCCGAATTCCTGCGGTTTCGCTGGGCTGGACGGGAAGTAAACAGGCAGGGCTTCCCACGGCTCGCCCCGGCACCCTACCTGCTGGCAGGCACCCTGCAAGCCGGCCAGCTCGGGGCCCCACGGCCGCTGCCTGCGCTCAGACAAAAACCCAGGGAACAAAGGGAGGGAGAGGCGGCCGCGGTCAGCACAACGCTGCCGGCACCCGGGCTGCTCGGCGGTGCCACGGGGAGGTGGGGGAGCCCCGCCACCGTCACCTCGTGCCAGGGCACAGAGGTGACAGCTGCCCCGTGCTCCCGGGGTTAGGGCCAGCCTCGCTGTCCCCACCCAGCAGCACCCAAAGTGGCCGAACTCGTGGCTCAGCCTCAGCTGGATTCGCTCCACGGTCTCCGAGGGAGCGGCGGCCAACACGGATCTGTTTACCGTGCGTCCCGCTGGGGAGCCAGCCCTGGCTCGGGGTGCTGAGACCCACGCTCTGCTCGCTCCCCGGCACCTAATGAGCCCGGACCCCCTCTAACACCCTCCCCGATCTATAGGTTCGGCGCTCGGAAACATCCGTAGGGCGTGCTGCCACTGCTGGGGTCACGCCAGGGCAGCGCGGGCTCGTGGCCAGCAGCTCCACCAACCTGCCCAGCCCGGTGCCACCGGTGCCACACCACGACGGGCTCACAAACCCCGTGTCCTCGAAGCCCCGAGGTGCCCGCACGCATCCCCCGGGGGGTGCGGAGCGTGGTGGAGGGCAGGCCGGGATTTCGGGGAAGCCGTGTCCCCATCCCAGGAAGGGCTGGACGGGGATTTCGGGCGGCTCTGACTCAGCACCCGCCTTCTCCCGGTCCTGGCGAGCCCGAGGGGTGCTGCTGGAGCCGCTCCAGTTTGGGGAGGATCGACCCGACTGGGACGGGCCGCGGGGATGCGCTCGGGACCCCGATCCCCGGGCACCCCGGGGTTGGCACCGCGCACCCCGGGGCTGGCACCGGGCACCCCGGGTGGGGCGAGTCGGTGCCCCGGGCTGGGCAAACACGGCCCGGAGGTGCCGCATCCTGTTAACTCCTTCAGCAGCACCGATCCCGGCCCGGTGCCGGACCTGGGGCTAGGGGCAACCCCGGGGACCCCACCCGCGCCCCCCCAGCTCCTCGCCCCCCTCGGTGGGTTGCTGTCTGCACCGGGAACCGGGGGCACCGGGGCGCTGCCTGCGCCGCGCCCCCCTCGTCCCCAGCCGTTCACGGAGCCCCGTGAGCGCTGCGCCCCCGTCTCGAGCCCCCTCCCCAAACCGGGACCGGTCCCGGGGGCTCCCCAACTACCCCAACCTTAGCCCGGAACGGTCCCTCCCGGTGCCAACCCCGGTCCCGCCGCGCCTCGTCCCCACCCCGGACAATAGCCAGGGCCCGGCGAGCTCCTCCCGAGCCGTGCCAAACCGTGCCGAGCCCCCCCCCTCCCTTACCTACGCGGTGGCGCCCCTCTCCCAGCCCATGGCCGTGCCGTGCCGAGCCCCCCGGTGCCGTTCCCAGCCGTGCCGAGCCAGCCCCGGAGCGAAACCGAGCTCCCCCCCCCCCCGCTCCACTACCGCCGCCACGAACATGATGTCATCGCCCCGCCCGAGCCAATAGGGGGGCGCCACGTCACGGGGCAGCTCCCCCCCCCCTCCATTCAAACCCGAGGGGGCCGGGGGGGGGCAGTCCCGGGGCCGGGCGCGCCCCGTTTTTTTGGGGGGTGATGGATAACCGGGGGCCCCCGTTGCGCACCCCAATGATGGGGAGCTCCAGGGTGCGCGGGGGCACGGGGCGCATCCCCACGGGGGGGGCCGAAGGATCGGCGCCCCCAGACCTGGCAGTGGGTGGGGGCTGCCTGCACCCCCCCTCGCAGAGGGAATGGGGTTGAGGAGCTCGTGTGGGCAGCCGCAATTAATTAGGGGAATTAATTAAGCCGGACTGAGCGGCCAAGGGGCTCAGCGTTGGGGAGCAGCTGTGACCCCCCCACACTCATCCCCATTGCCCCCAGCTCCCCCCTGTCCCTGGGTAGCCCCAGCCCCCCTCGGTGGTCCCAGGCCTGGTGCAGGGGGGGGACCATGGGGACCCATGGGGACCCCCAGGCTGGGGGGGGGAAGGCTTGGGGGTGCGAGGGGTGGGTGGGGGGCACCCTGGAGAGCCGAGAGCAGGGGCTGGGGGCTGCAGGGCCCCCGGGGGAGGCTGAGGTGAGAGCTCTGTGGGCGAGGAGGGGCGGGAGGCACGAGGTTATCCCACATCTGCCTAATGCAGCGTTCCTTGCATATTCCCAAGCGTCTGGCGCCTCTGGGTGCAGCCGGGCTGCTGCGTAAAGGGGAGGCGAGTGGGAACCTCGGCCCCAAATGCCGTGGCCCTACGTGCCCGGGGGCTTGGGTGCTGGGGCACGACGGTGCCAGGGCGCAGAAGCTGCTGGTGCCCCCGCTGCGAGGAGAAACCCATGTGCAAGGTGTCTCCGTGCCCTGCCACCCCGCTGCGTGGGCTCGGTGGCACCAACCCCACATCTGGGCACAGCCCCCGGGTGCCCAGCGCCACCTCCTGAGCCCCCTCCTGCTCCCAGGAAGGTCCTGGGCCGTGCTGCAGCCTCGGTTCACATCGCTGCCATTTCCATAGCCGGTTTGGTTGCCAAATTTTCCTTGCCCTGCTTTGCATAGGGGAAACTGAGGCAGGGCGCAAAGCGCTGGGCCGAACCACCACCCCTGGATGCGCTTTTTTTGGGGTCAGGGGTAGTTGTAAGAGGGGAGGCTCCATCCCAGAGCTCTCCCCCTTTGCCCCGAGCCACCCCACGCCTCGTTATCTGACAGCTCAGCGCTACCAGCCCAGCTCAGATCAGAGGGGGAGGCCTTGCACAGCCGGGTGCTGCGCGCCTCACCTGATGCTGTCACGGGAGCAGCGCGCCGGGTGAGACAGCGCAGTCGGGAGGAATTAAAATCAGCCGCCTGGCGGGGAGACAGCGCTGCCGGGGACGGCTCCCGTGGGCTGGGAAGAGCAGGCACCCACTCAACCCGAAAAACTGCCTGCCAGAGCTGGGCCCTGCTCCTCTGCGCACCAGCTCTGGCCCCGCAGAGCCCCGGGGGCTGGATGAGGTCCCCCGAGGAGGTGCTCGGAGGCTGGGGAGTGGGGTTGGTTGGGTGGTTATGACCCTCCCTGAACCCCACCGCTGGTTCTTTTTCGCGCATCTCAGCAGCTTTTGAAAGCAGAGTTAATAGAAATAAATAAATTGTGAAGCGCTTTGAAAAGCCAGGGAAAACGTGCCCGGGTTTCCCAGCAGCCCGGTCCCCTCCTCCCCAGCCTGCGCCTGCCAGCTTTGGCTACTGCTGCTGCTGCTGCTGGCTTGGCCACTTAGGAGATGCTTCTGGGAACGCCGGGCACTTTCCCCCAAGCCCTGGAGCTGCAGTGGGGTGTGGGGATCACCGGGCAGGCAGCCAGGGTGCTGGGAGTGGGGCACAGCCCCCCAGATCCCCAAATCCCCCCAGCCCCAGGGCTTGTGTTGGCGCTGGCCGTGGCCAGAAACCTCCCCAACAGCCCCCAGCACCCCACAGACAGCAGCTCGTGCTAGAAATATGGGATTTCACCCCTTCCCTGTGCCGTTCAGCTGGGGTTGTGTGGTTATCCACCCCCTCGGCACACCCGCGCCGCCCGCTCACTGCCGGCGCCTCGGCACCCGCAGGTACCCGGGCGAGCGCCGGGGCAGGGTGCGTGCAGGTCGGAGCCTGCCACGGGCAGGATTTCTCCTCTGTTCCCAGAAAGCACGGCCCCAGTGTGCTGGGATCGAGCTCACACAACCCCAATGCCCTCCCGGGATCCCCGGTGGCACCGCAGCCGGCACAGCCCCGTGCGCTGGGGAGCCTCAGGGGGTGCACGGCGCGGTGGTGCTGAGCAGGGGGTGGTGGGGCTCTGAGGATGCGCTGAGCCCCGTGCCATCACCAGGAGGGGCTGGCCCTGTCCCCACAGCCCACAAGGGAAAGGTGGAGAGCCCCAGCTCGGCCCCGGGAGCTGGCAGGGAACTGGGGGAATCGGGGAGGAAAAGGAGAGCCCAGGCTGCGGGCGGTTTCCCTTCCACCTCGCCGAGCATTTCTCCGAGCTCTAATTACACCTCCCTTCAGCTTAACCCGGAGAATAAAACGTTACCGCTTGGCTACAGCGACGTCACGCCAGCTAAAAGAAAGAAATAAAAGTGAATCACGAAGGCTCAGCCTCGGCTTACGGGTCACAGCCCCGTTCCTGGCACACGAACACCTCCCCATCGCCTCCCTGCCCCGGGGTGTAGCGAGCGGGTGCCACCCCGGAGCCTCACGGCCAAATTTTGGGGTTTTGGCTTCTGCCCTCTGTCCCCCTTTGGCTGGCTCAGCCCTGATAAGCTCGTGGTGCTCGCCCTTGGCAGCCCACAGGCCCCAGCTGGGGATTTTATCAAGGCCAGCGTGGTGCCGAGAGCTCGTCCTGGCTGCAGCAGCCGGCTGGGTCGTGTCTGTGCCATGGGGAAACTGAGGCAGGGCAGGAGGACGCAAGGTGCTAACGCCACTGGCACCCACACCCAGCCCAAATCTGCAGTGCCCGCACCGTGCTTTGCCCTGTGAGCAGCTCCTCCCTCATCCCCTGACACGCAGGGGGGTGACAGGCACTGAAACCCCATTGTTTCACCCCAATTTCCCCCCCAGGCCCTCGGCCAGCCTGGTGGCAGGGGCTGGCTGCAAGAAACACGGGGTCCCCTCCCTCCGGCGACCCCTTTTTACCCCAGGCACCGACCCCACTGCTCTGGGCTGGCACCCTACAGCGGTCCAGCCGCTGCAGGACAGACGGACACGTCCCCACAGGTGACAGAGGGCAGAGGGGCTGGGCTCATCCTCAGGCTCTTTATTGGCATCTCCCTCGGCTCGCCCCGGGCGCCGCGGCCCCGCCGGCTGGTGCCCGGCTCTCCGGTAGGCACTGCGGGTGTTTTGCTGTGCAGAGACCCCAGAAACCCCCCCCCCTCTTCACGTCCCTGGAGCCCCCCCGGGCATCGCTCCCCCCTGCGTGCCCCTGGCTCCAAAGGGAATTGAAATAAAACCAGCCCCAAAGCCCCGGGAAGGCGGGGGGGTGGCCACGGTCACTGCGCCACCCCCAGTGAGTCCTCTCCAGAGCCCCTGGGTGCAAATCCGAGGGGACGTCAGCACCACTTGCACCTCTCGGAGCTCTCCTGGGGGGGGGTGGCGTGTTGACGAGAGGAATTAATTATCCACACGGGTCCTGGCCCCTTCCCCAAAGGGTCCGGGTTGGGGGCTCCCCCTCCAGAGGCTTTCAAGCCCCTCGCCCCCCGCAGTCATCCTCTGTGTCACCACCCGGCCCCGTGGCCCCCCGAGCAGAGGGGCCGGGGTTTGGCACGGCGAGGGGCCCCCAGAGCCCCCAGGGCGCGGAGCTGCCGGCCCCGAGTCCTGCCGAGGAGGCTGGAACGCGGAAAGCTTTGGCCAAAAGACGAGCTGGGGCTTTGCTCCCCAGCCCAACACAGTCACCCGGCGTCCTGCTCCAAATTCTGCCGAGAAAAGGAAAAAGCCCAAGCTCCAGCCTGTGCCCACGGCAGCCAGGAGCCCTGGGACCCTCAGCATCCTCCTCCTCTTCCCCCCCTCGTCGCTTTTTTTCTTGATTCCTTGGGGCTTTTTTTTTTTTTTTTTTTTTGTATTTTTTGTTCCTGTATTTTTTCTCGCTCCTTTCTTTCCGCTTCTCTTCCAAAAAAAAAAAATCAAACAAAAGAGGAAAATCCAGCAATGGGGGCTCTGGAGCCGGGGGCCAGGCTGCTGGGTGGGCGGTAGAGGGTGCCGGGCTGGCTGGTGGGGGGGTTGCCGGGGGTCTGGGGGGTGGGAGTCCTGCTGGTTTTGGGGCGGAAGAGGCTGCCCTGCTGGGTGGAGGTGCTGGTGGAGAGGGGCGCGTGGTCGGGCTCCCCGGAGTCGCTCTCGGTGTAGCTGTACGCCTGCGCCCGCGAGATGCCCTTCTGCTGCCGCCGCCACGAGTTGTAGTAGGTGGGGTCGCTGATGTAGTGGTTGACGAAGGAGTGGGCTTTCTGGTGGCCCGGGTCCACCTCGTACTCGCTGTCGCTGCCCTAAAGGGATGGGGACAGGGGGAGAGTGGGGTAAGGGGCACAGCTCGCCGGCCCCAGAAGCGGGGAGAGGGCTCCCGGCACCAGCAGCCCCAAAAAGGAGGGGGGTTTGGGGGATGTGATAGGTGCCGGGGTGTTGCTGCCTTTTTGTTAAAGCAAAGTAAAAACCTCCCATGAAAATAAAGGGAAACAGAACCTGCCCCAAAAATAAAGCAGGATAAAACCTCTCCAAAAAATAAAGCAGGATAAAACCTCCCCAAAAATAAAGGAAAATAAAACCTCCCCCAAAACTAAAGGAAAACAAAACCTCCCCAAAAAATAAAGCAAAACAAAACCTCCCCACAAAAGTGTTGCGTGGCCCTGGAGCCCCCAGGGTGGTGGGGACCGGGGGTGGTGGAGATGTAAGGGTTAGGGCTTTTTTAGGGTTTTTAGGGTTAGGGATGTGAGGGTGGTGGGGAGGAGGGTGCTGGCGGGCGGCCCCCCCCTGCCTCCAGCTCTGGGTAATTGGATTCAGCTTCTCCTGGGCGCGCACAAAGGGCCCATTGAGGGGCTGCGGGGAGGCAGCGCCGCGCCAGCTTTCAGCTCTCGCCGCTCCTCTCGGCTCCTCAAAAGACACTCGATCCCCGCTCAGGCAGGAGGGGAGCGGGGATCTGCTGCGCCACGGTGAAAAAAAGCTGGCGCGGGAGGAGAAAAGGGGGGGCTGGGGGCCAATCTGCCTCCTGCTCGGGGACGGGGCTGTGCCGCGGGGACCCTCAGGACCTCGCCCCTGGTTTCAGCCTCGTCTTTTCAGCTGCTTCCCAGCATCCGGCCCCGGGGGCGATGCTCCGTGGGCTCCCCCAGGGGCTGGCTCCTGCCCGGGGGAGGACACAAAAGTGGCATTTTGTGGGGTTGGCAGAGCCACCACCGTTGCCACCAGCGACCGGGCAGCGGGACAGTCCCCAACCCTCTGTCCTCTTGCTGGGGGGACCGTCCCCGTGCCGTCCCCTGCGGTGCCCACGGGCCGGGGGCTGTGCCAGCTTCCTGCTGGAGCCGTGCCACGAGGCCTCGGGGATGCTTCAGTGCGGGAGGGGGCACGGGACTGGCAGTGCCGACCCCAAACGCACAGTGGGACCCGCGTGGGGCCGGGCAGAGAGCGTGGTGAGGCACTGGGGGGACCCCAGAAGCGTCCCTCCTGTCCCCCAGCCCCTCTGCTCCCCATTTCCCCGTCCCCGTGCGCAGCCCCCGGGGGGGTACCTGAGAGTCGGAGACCTCGGAGGGCTTCTCGGTCAGGCTGCTGCTCTCGGCGGGGATCAGGTCGTTGTATTTGGTGACGTCCTCATCCGAATAGTGCAGGCTGCCGGGGCTGGGCCGCGGCGGGGACCTCGGGGACAGGAGGGGGGTGCTCAGGGCAAGACCACCTCGGGGTCCTGCCAGACCCCGGGACCCCCCAGGGCCACCACCGCGGGGTGCCCCTGGCCACTCCGAGACCCCCTCCGGGACGCTGCGCGCCACCGGGATGGGCGCAAGGGCTGGAAAACGGCCTCGTGCCCGGGGAGGGGGCTGCGGGGAGGGGGTCCCTACCGGGTGTAGATGCCGTTCTTCCTGCAGAAGGAGTTTTTGACCGAGAGGCGCCGGTTGTTGAGCTCCAGGGCGGGGAAGCTGCCTTCGTCCAGGCTCACCATCTCGCCGTGGCTCAGGGCGTTCGCCTTGGAGCCGTTCCCTGCGGGGCAGGGGCTCAGCCTCTCACCTCCTCCCCGAGACCCCCCAGTGAAGGTGCTGTGACCCCAGCCCCTGCCCCAACACCTTGGGGGGCAGCGCCAGCCCTGGAGCTGGGGGTGGCACAGCCTGGGGACCCCCATGAGCTGTGGGGTCCCTCCGCGGCCCCGTGCCCGGTGCCACCAGCACCGCCGCCAGCTCCCCGCTCTGTTTGCTTAACGAGGAGCCCTGGATTTTCCCCACAATTTGAGCCCTTGACACAGCTAAGAAAACAGAGCTGTGTTTGGCTAATCCCTCTGACCTCCGCCGAGCCCCTGCGCCGCCCTGCCTCCGCAGCTGACAGCGGGACAAGCCCTTTATTTAATCCCTCGAGCTTCCAGCCCTCTCCGTGAAGCCTGCCGCATCCTCCTGGATCCACCAGGTCTCGGGAGGGGGCAGCCCCAAGGCAGGAGGGTTGGGCGCTGCTCGGGGCTCTCACTGACCCATTTGGACCCCAAAAGCAGGCAGGGGTGCCCTGGAGAGGCTCCCCCCACACCTCCCCAGCTGGCACCCCACAGATCCAAGGATGCCCAGCGTGCTCCCTCCCCATCCCGTGGGCATTTTGCTCCTCCTGCATCCCAAGCAGCCCCCCCCCGAGGTCCCCAAATGGGTGCCCACCCAGGCGCTCACCCGAGTCCGACTTCTTGGCGTACTTCTTGCTCTGCCCGCGGATGATGAGCACGAAGACGAGCAGGAGGATGAAGATGAGCCCCACCAGGGCGATGACCACCAGGAACCACCACTCCTCGTAGAAGGGGTTGGTTTTCTGGGCTGGGGCACACAGCAGGAAGGATCAGAGGGGCAGGGGGGGAGCAAAGCGGTACGGATGGGGAGACCCCCAGGGATTTTGTGGGAACTGGGTCCATGCGAGGGAGCTGCTTAGGTGGGGATGGCAGGAGGAGATGGCAGCCCCCTGGGACCCCCCAGTGCCCCCCCAGCAGCTACCTGAGACCGAGGGGGACGGCGTGCTGGGGGTCCCGTAGCCGTAGTCGTTCACGGCGATGACACGGAAGTCGTAGCTGACCCCCTGCTTGAGGATGTCCATGCTGAAGGTGTAGGAGGTCACTTCCTTGGGAATGTCCTTGATGAGGATGTCCCAGAGCCCCTCGTCTGCAGGAGGGAAAGGGCTGGGGGGGGGGGGTGGCAGCAGCCCTGTGGGGGGCTCCCCGGCGCGAGGGGCTGCTCTCCCCTTCGAGCCATTCGGGGGACGTGCCCCTTCCCAGCCCCTCTCCCATTTTTCTCCCTGCTGGGATCGTGCCCTCTGCCATCTGCCCGGCTCCACCAGGCGCCGAGCTCTCGCTGCAGCATCATTAAAAAGCCAGAGCGAGGCGCGGGGCTGATTTATCACCTCCCTGCTCGTGACCCAGGGCCAGGCGGCGCCCCGTTAGCCATCAGTCGGGCTGTCGGTGCAGCAGGAGAAGGCATTAAAGCAGCTTGCAGGAGAAAGCACGGCTGTGCCCACTGGTTCCTGCTTGGGGACGGGGGCTCCTGTCCCCTCCCCATCTGTGGGACACCTCGGAGCCCCCTTGCTTGGCCCAGGAGACATCAGCACCTCTGTAACTGTGAGATCAGCAGCTCGCTGGGCCCTTTCCATCAGTCCTTTTATCAGCACCCTTGGGTTTTTATCAGCACCCTCGGGGCAGCCACGTGGCCAGCGCCGGGTCCTAATCCCTCACGCAGCCCCTCCCCACTCAGCCGATGTTCCCTGCCTCGGTTTCCCCAAAAAAACATCACACCCCCGGCGGGCGCACGGAGCTGCGGTACCTGAAGGCCGAGCCTCGATGACATATCTGGTGATGGGTCCCTGTCCTGGGTCCCCGCTCGACCAGTGGATGGTGATGGCCGAGCCGTAGCGGGAGATGAAGGGCTCACCGGGGGGGCCGGGGGCACCTGGGGACCCAGAGCAGAGCTGGTGGCACGGGGACACATCCCCACGGGACCCACATGGTCCTAGTGATCAGGAGCAACACCGGGAGGGGCTGTCCCCAACCACATCTCCTTCTGCATCCCTCACACCCCCCCCTTACCTTCCCCAGGCCCCGTGGTGATGTTGGCCTCGATGTCGGGCCCGTAGGCGAAGGTTTTAGCCCGGATCCGGAATCGATACGTGACGCCCTCCGCCAGGTCCTTCACCTTCATCCACAGCGGGCTGTTCCCCTTCACGTCCACCGTCACGATCTTACTGACACCTGCAGGGACCGAGGCTGAGCCGGGCCCCCCCCGCGCTCCCCCAGCAGCCCCCGCCGTGCCCTCACCGTCCACGGGCATGCAGGGCTCGTAGACCAGCCTGTAGCCCTCCAGGACGCCGTTGGGCAGCGGCGGCGGCTCCCAGGACACGTTCACCGAGGTGGTGGTCAGCTCGCTGAAACGGATGGAGCCGGGGGCGCTGGGGGCTGCAAGGGAACGGGGCAAGGTGGGGGGGACACGGGGAGAGCTCAGCGCTCACGGGGATGCCCCCCCCCCCAACGGCACCGTGCCGGCCCCTCTCCCCGCCGGGGGTGGCCGTGCCGCGTCCCCACCTGCCTGCTGTGTCTGTCCCTTGACGGGGGGGCTGCGGGGCCCGTCTCCAGCGGCGTTGAAGGCAGCAATGCTGACCCAGTAGGAGGTGTACCCCGTCAGGTTCTTCAGCTTCACCCCGGTCTCGGGCAGGAACAGCGTCTTCACCCGCGCGCTCTCGTTGTGCCGCTGGGCCTCCCAGAAGTGGATCTGCAGGAGGACGGCGAGGCGACCCCCGTCGTGCCCAATTCGTCCCCCCCTTCCACCCCTCCGGGCCCTTCGTGGTGCTCAGACACCCCCTGAAGTCCTGCCCAGGCTCCTAAGCCCCTGTCCTAAACCCCTGGGGGCTCTGGGTGTGCAGGAGGGAAAGCAGCAGCCTCCCCTCGAGGCCGGCTCCAGACCGGGCTGGACCCCGGCCGTGCGCCCTGCCCGCAGCTCACACACGCGCTGATTTTTTTGGGTGCGCCTTTGGGGACCCGGAGTTGGAGGCGATGGTCCCTGGGGGTCCCTCCCAGCTCGGATATTTCGTGATGCTGCGCTTCTGGCACAGGACGGACCCCGGAGATCCGCGCTGGGTGCGCCCAGGGCTGCAGCGCGCAGCCACAGCCCCGCACCGAGCGCATCCGAGGGCCGACGGCGCCCTCTGGTGCCCCGCTGCGCCCCGCGTCCCTTTTTGGTGGCGCTCCTGACATCTCCCGGGGCACCCAGCACCTCCCAGTACACCCAGTGCCTCCCAGGGCTCCCCCCAACAGCACCCACACAGCATCCCCCCAGGGAGCGCAGCACATCCCCGTGGCACCCTGCACCTTTCCAGTGCCCCCAGCACCTTCCCAGTGCCCCCCAGTTCAGTGCCAGCTGCCCGGTGGCCGGGGCTCGGTACCTTGTAGCCCTGGATGTCCCCGTTTTGGCTCTCGGGGGGTGGTGGCTCCCAGGTGACATCCAGCTGGGTGGCCGTGGCCGCCTTCACCGCCACGTTCTGAGGCGCGCCGGTGGGCACTGCGCCGAGGGAGGGGGACAGCATCACCGCCTGGCTGCGGCCGGGGAGGGGGAGAGACCCCCCCTAAAAGGTGCGGGGGATGCACGGGCACCTCGGGGGCGTGCAGAGGGGATGGGGGCCACGGGGCTGCCGCGTGGTGACACGGGGGAGGACGGGGTACCAGGGCGTTTGAGCGCCCCGGGAAGTCAGACTCACCCGCTTCACCCACAAAAACCTCCTGGGGGGGGCTGGGGGGGCCCTCGCCCACGGCATTGTACACGCTCATGCGGATCTCGTAGCGCCGGTGCTTGCTCAGGTCTGGGGGAGGGAGAAGGGAAGGGATCAGCGGGGTCCCACCACCCCCGGGGGGGCCCCTTGTTGAGGGTGTCCCCGGGGAGCAGCAGGAGCCAACGGAGGCGTCCCCTGGGCGCAGGGCAGGATTCAGCCCATGGTGAAGGCTGGGGGTGACACAGGGGGGTGGCAGCAGGGGGGGGGGACAGGCAGGAGGAGCGGTGACTTACTGTCCAGCTCGTACTGGGTGAGGGACACCTCGCTGAGGTTGTGCACGGCGTAGACGGCTGGCGGCACGGCGCGGCGCGGGGAGAGCAGGCAGCGTTAGTCTGGCACAGCAAAGGGGGGGCTCCCTCCTCACAGCACCCCCCTCAGAGCACAGCCGCCCACCCTGGGGAGGGTCAGGGGGACCCCACAAGGTCCCTTGGGTGCCAACAGGGCTGTCACGGCACTGAGGAGCCTTTTTGTCCCCTGTCCCCCTGCTGTGAGTGGCACAAGCGGGGTCTGGGCTGTGGGGTCTCCACATGGGACCAAGGGACTGATGCTGAGCACAGCAGCAGGGCAAGGTCTGGTCTTGGGTCCCTGGCATCCCTGCTGTCCCCAGAGTGGGTGTCACCCCCATCCCCGTTAGGGTTTGGGGACAGCAGCACGCACAGACACAGCAGGGACATCAGAGCCCCCCCGTGTTAGGTGCGCACACGGGGACACCCGTGCTGCAGGCACAGAGCGAGCTGAGCACAGCGGGACCAGCACAGACGAGTGCGTTAGGGACCGACAGACTTGGTGACACAAGAGGGGACAGTGACACAAAGGGGACGGCGACAACTCCACGGGGCACAACTCAACCTCGACAGCTCCGGGCTGGCACCCGGCAGAGGAGCGCAGGACGCAGGACGCTGCCCTGCCCCGCACTCCCCCCACCGTGCCACCCCCCAGCCCGGTGTCCCCACGTCCCCCCTGGGGCCACGAGGACTCACGGGTGAGCTCTGCCCACGTGGCGCCGGGGTTGCCGATGCCGCGCAGGGTGAAGCCGCGCAGGCTGTCGTAGAGCAGCTCGCGGTAGCGGAGGCGGAAACCCAGCAGGATCCCATTGATCTTATCCTCGGCTGGGGGCTGCAAAAGAGGGTGGGGAGGGGGTTCTCTGAGCTGGGGCACCCCTAGAAGCTGTCCCCAGCTCCCTCAGGGTGGTTTGGGTCAGCACAACCCCGATCCCCAGCCTTGGAGAGCCCCCAGGGACCTGGCTGGCACGGCCACCCCTCAGTGCCACCTCCCGGCGGGTCCCCAAAGGGGGGCAGAGGGGACAGTACCTGCCAGCGGATGAGCACCGACGTGGTGGTGTGCGGGGTGACGGAGAGGATGGTGGGGGCCTCCTCGGGGGCTGCGGGGTAGAAGCGGGTGGTGAGGCTCCGGAGATGCCCAGGGCACCGTCCCCGGCCCCTCTGGGCACGGACCCGCCTGCAGGGTGGTGAGCGACTCCGACTCCTCGCTGTACTCGCTGTCCCCGATGTCGTTCGTCGCCTTCACGCGGAACTTGTAGGAGGTGAAGGGCTTCAGCCTGCAGGACGGGGACAGTGAGGCAGCGGGGGGCAGCCCCACGGATCCCTCCCGCCGGAGCAGGGGCGCAGCAGGGGACACCACACCCCAGGGGCAACTTCTTCCCATCGCATGGGGAAAACCGAGGCACGGGGCGTGTACCCGAAGCAGCGCGCATCCCTCGGGATCCCCATCGGGGCACGGCCTCATTCGGGGCCGGCCCGTGCCTCACCTATCCACGACGAAGGCGGTGGCGTTGTGGCTGACGGCGGCGGGGTGCGGCGCCCACTCGCCGTCGGGCAGCTCGCGGGTCTGCACCGTGTAGAAGCGGACAGGGGACAGCCCGTCGCTGCCCGGCTCCCAGGACAGCAGCACGCTGCGGGCACGCACGTCCTCCTGCCGTGCCAGGGGCTTGCTGGGGGGCTGCGGGCGATCTGCGAGAGGCAACGGGGCTGGGATCACTGCGGGCACCCCCCTTGGGCACCCCCCACCACCACCACGGAGAGCTGCGCCCCTCGTACCTCTCTTCTCCGTGGTCACCACCAGGGCTTCGGCCGCCTCGCCCCAGCCCTTGCGGGTCTGCGCGGCGATGCGGAACAGGTAGGTGGACTCGGGCTGCAGGCCCGTGGCCGTGTACTGCCGGGTGCTGGGGCTCAGCACCTCGACGGCCGCCGCGTTGGCCGCCGTGGTGTTGAGGCGGTGGGTGAGCTGGTAGGCTGCGGGGAAGGGAACAGCACTCTGAGTATCCCTCCTCCCTCCCTAGGGACAGTAGAGGGGGTTTGTCCCAACCCTGGGGGTAAATGGTGGCTTTCAGGTGCTCTCGGGGTGGCCAGGAGTTGGTCCCTGCCCTGTGACGTTGATCCCTGCTCCCACGGGACGTCTGCACCCCGTGCAGAGCAGCGCAGACGGGACGGCTCCCCACCTACCCAGGATGATGCCGTTGGGTGCTGCGGGCGGCTGCCAGATGAGCTGCACCGAGGTCGTCCTCACTTCGGGGAACAGGATCCCCACGGGGGGGCCGGGCACTGGAAGGGGGAGAGATGGGGACCACCGTGAGGGGCACAGCACAAACGGGGCCCGTCCCCCACCGCTGGGAACGGCGTCCCTGGGAAAAGGGATTGCCCCAGGGGACGGGACGGGATGGCTTTTGGCACCCCGGGGACCCCCTTAGCTCATCGGTGTCTTTCTGCTCGCCCACGCGCCGGCACCCACCGTCATCCAGCGTCCTCTCGAGGACGGGGGGCCGGCTGGGCACGCCGTCGCCGATCCTGGTGAAGGCCAGCACGCGGATCTCGTACAGCATGAACTTGCCCAGCCCCGTCAGCTGGGCGCTGCGGGACGCGTTGCCCTCCGCCAGCCAGAACTGAGCGCGCGCCTCCGAGTCCTTCTCCTTGTACATCACCTGCAAAAAAACCCGAAGTGACACGGACAAAACGCACCCCTCAGTGCTCCAAGGCTGGAGCAGCGTGGCACGGACCGGCACGGGCTCTCGGGAGGTGGCACAACCCGGGCGAGCCGTGGCTCCTGGGGCAGGCAGAGCCGGGGCTGCCGGAGCCGCTCACCTTGTAGCCCAGGATGAGGCCGTTGCAGTCGGCCTCGGGGATGTCGCTCCATCGCACCAGCATGCTGCTGGAGGTGGTGGCCAGCGCCGACACGTTGCTGGGACCAGAGGAAGGCACTGGAAGGGGACAGGAGTTGGGGACAGGAGCAGGGATCAGCATCAGGGCCGGCCACGGTGGGCACCCGGTGCCGCGGGGGCTCGGCGGTACCTGACTCCCGCGTGCGCCCCAGCACCAGGTGGCTCCAGGGCCCCGAGCCGATGGCGTTGAAGGCTTGGACTTGCACCCGGTACTCGGTCCACTCCTCCAGGTCCTCGATGGTGTACTCCCGCTCCACGCGGTCGTGGACGACGTGCAGCGCCGCCCGCCCCCGCCCGTCCGAGCGCGCGTAGCGGATGCGGTAGCCCACCGAGTCGGGGTTCCCGTTGTACTCCTGCTCCAGGAGGGGCTGGCCCGGGGGGGCACAAAGAGGCACCGTCACTCCCCGTATCCCACAGCCACCCCAGTTCCACCCCCCTCAAACCCCCAGGCCCATCCAGCTCAGCCCCCCAGCCTCCAGCCAGCCCCCCAATGCGCACCGCACCCCAAGGGCGCAGCACCCCAGGGTGCCCCCCTCACCATCCAGCGCAGCCACAGGCTGGTCTCGCTGGCTGTCCGCAGGGTGACGTTGGCGGGCGCCACGTCCGGGGGGGCCTGCAGGGTCTGGATCCTCCGGGAGGGCAAACTGGGGGGGCTGGTGCCCACGATGTTCACTTGCCGCATGCGGAAACTGAGAGGGGAGAAGAGGGGGGTCACGGCGGGGGGCGAGAGGGCTCCAGGTCCCCCCCCCGGGGAGGATGGCGCGGCGCAGCCCCGGCCACTCGCCTGTAGTAGGTGTAGGGGCTGAGGTTGGGCACCTCCATGGAGCGGGCGTCGGGCTCGTTGGCCAGCTGGTGGACGAGCCTCCACTCTTCGGCCTCGCCACTCTGCCCCACCTGCAGGGAGGCAGTGGGGGTGAGCCGCCCTCCCCCCCCCCGGCAAACCCCCGTGCCACCCCCAAAAAGCCACCCCCGGTACCTGTGCCTCCACCTGCCAGCGGGAGATGGAGGTTTTGCCATCATAACCCGGGCGAAACTGGAGGGTGACGGAGCGGGGACCGATGTTGGAGATGCCCAGGTTGGTGGGGGCACCGGGGAGCTCTGCGGGGGGGGACGGGGCAGGGCGGTCGGCACCGGCTGCTCGCCCCCAAACCCCAGTAACATCCCGCAGCCTTCCCGCACCGCCGCGCTCACCTGGGGGCACCCCCGAGGAGATGGTGGAGGAGGAAAGCTGGCCCTGGCCCTTGGAGGTCATGGCGGCCACCTCGATGGTGTAGGTGGTGAGGGCGGTGAGGCCGGTGACGCGGTACTCCAGCGTGACGTTGGGCAGGTAGTGGGTCACCCGCGTGTTGGTGCGGTTGTACTCCTCCCACGAGATGCGGTAGCCTGGGGGGCACCCCGAGCTGTCAGCCACCCCGTTGCCCACCCTACAGGGCTGAGCAGGGTGCGGGGAGAGGTCGTAGGGGGGCCGTGCTCTGCCCTCAGCACCCTCACCCGTCAGGATGCCGTTCTTCTCCAGGGGCTCCTGCCAGCTGACCTTCAGGGACGTGTCCAGGATCTCGCTGAAGCTCAGGTGTCCCACGGGGCCGGGCACTGCCCAAAGACACCCAGAGTCAGCACACAGCACAGACGGAGCCCACGGGATCCCCGAGCGGGGCGAGCACGGAGGGGGCTCGGGGGCACCCCGTGCCACGTCCCCCCCCCCCGTGTCACCAACCCCACCACGGGGCTGCTCGCTCCCTCCCCGTACCGTCCTCGTGGGTGCGCACCAGCTGGGGCGGGCTGCGCGGGCCGTCCCCCGGCGTGGTGAAGCACAGCACCGACGTCAGGTACTCGGCGAACTTCTTCAGCCCCGCCACGTAGCCCACGTGGACGCTGTCCTGGAAGTTGGGCCGCACCGTCACCACCGTCGCCTCCTCCTCGTGCTCCGGCTCCCAGGCGATGAGCTGCGGGAAGAAGGCGCTGGGGCGGGCGTCCCCGTCCCCACGGCACCACCCCAAGCAGCCCCACGTTTATTCGAAGTGGATTAAATACCAATTCAGGGCGCGGGGAGTGCTCGGGGCTGCCTACCAGGCGCGTGTTTACCCGCACGAGCCGACTCCGAGCGCGCGCTCGGTGATTAACTCCCCGCGATAACGGCGCGTAATCGCCCGCTCGCCTCCGTTTAGGACGGATGTTTGGGCATTTAATTGCTATTGTGCAAGATAGCCTATAGCAACTTAATTAAACACTAATTAGGCCCTAAAAATACTAATCAAAAATACTAAGTGGCGTTTAATAAGAACGTTAAATACCCTACTTGCTCCGGTTATCGCATTCAGCGGCAATTAAATTCCTGAACTTCTTTTGAGTGGATTAAGAAACAAGTTTAATGTTTTAATTCAATTTAATTAATGTAAATTTGAATTAATTGCAAATTGGAATTAATTACGGAGACTCCGAGCCCATGCAAGTGTTAAATCTGGGTAAATATTGTTTGAATAGTCGGGCTGGAATCGATTCAAGCGGCCGGGGTTGCCGGCGAGGACGTTGAGCCACTTTGTGAGGGGTGGTCCCGGAGCTCCCCGCCGCAGGCTGCCCGGATTTTGGGGGGAATCCCCCCTCACCTTGTAGCCCTGGTTGATGCCGTTGATGAACTGGGGGCTGGGGGGGTTCCAGGTGAAGCGGATGGTGGTGGAGTTGGTGGCCTCGGTCTGCACGTTCCCTGGGGGCACGGTGGGGACTGCGGGGACAAAAGGGGAGGCTGGTGGCGGCTCTGCCGGGTCCCCTCCCTTGGCAGAGGGACCCCGAGCACCCAAGGCGGTGTCCCAGGATATTCCCCAGCCGTGCCATGGCTATGCAGCCTGTGCATGGTCCCCATGCTCATCCTCTCCATCATGTCCTGTCCCCCAGGAACCCCACACCCCCAAAGCAAAGCCCTGGCCCCGCTGGGACCACCACCAGCCCCCTGCCCGTCCCTGCCTACCTCCCTGCAGCGTCCACTCGGTCACCTTCATGCTGTACACCCCCAGGCCGGCGCTGTTGTACGCCGCCACCTCGATCTCATAGTTAGTCCAGATGATGAGGTCCTCCAGGAGCAGGTTGTTGACGTCGGCGTTGGTGATGTTCTTGAACTGGTAGCCCACGGGCAGCCCGGCCAGGCAGTACCTGGGCACGAGGGGCCATCAGAGCCACCAGCACCCCCACGAGCACCCCGGGGACGCTGGGGACAGGGTGCCCGCACCCTTCTGCTGGCACCTACCGGATGATGTAGCCCTTGAGGACACCGTTCTGGTGGCTCTCGGGGGGTGGCTGCCACTGGATCATGATGGACTGGTTGGTGCGCCCGCTGGCGATGACGTTCTGGGGGGGCGCAGAGGGCGGCTCCTCGGGCAGGGAAACCCTACAAGGCACGAGGCAAGGGTGAGCACCCGGCGTCCCCCTTGGGGTAACTCAACTCCCCCGCCGCAGCTCACCTCTCCGTGTCCTTGCTGAACTGGCTCCTGCCCACGTCGTTCACGGCGCACAGGCGGAACTGGTAGGAGCGAGCGGGGACCAAGCCCCTCACCACCACCGACGTCAGCTCGGGGTCGACGCTGGCCAGCAGCACGGTCCAGGGAGCGTCTGTGGGGGGCAGAGGACCCAGCCTGCAGGGTGCCCGCATCCCCTGCCCGGTGGTTACGTGGTCCCGTGGTCCCCCAGGCTCCCCGCAGCATCCCCTTCCCTCCCTCCTCACCCCAGCCCGCCTCGGGGTGATGATGAGGATGGGACTTCGCCCCGTGGCACCGTGTGGGGACAGCAGAGCCACCAGCACGGGGACAACACGGGGACAACACGGGGACGAGGCAGGTGGGGGCAGCCCCTTACTGTTCTCGGAGACCTCCACGACGTAGCGGAGCAGGGGGCTGTTGCCATCGAAGGGTTTGGCCCAGGTCAGGTTGATGGCTCGCTTCTCCAGGGGGCTCAGCGCGGCCACGGGGCTCTCGGGGGCGTGGGGGAGCTGCCTGGACGGGGCGGGGGGCGCAGCGGTTAGGGTGTGGGCGCAGGGGTAAGGGGGGCACGGGGTGCCTTGTGGGGTAGAGGGGGGGGTCTCACCGGACACGGAGGTGGGCGCTGCGCGAGTCGTTGCCGCCAGCCGAGAGCACCTTGCAGGTGTAGGTGCCGATGTCCCCCGACCAGGTCTGGGAGATGTGCAGGGTGCCCGCCTCGTCCAGCCGCAGCCGGGGGCCGCTCTCCGTGCCCAGCGGGGTCCCGTCCTTCTCCCAGACGTACCTGTGCCGGGTGGGAACCCAGGGGGGGGCGTCCTGGCACCCTGCAGCCCCCTCCCCAAGCAGCACAGGGGACCCAGCGCCGGGATCCCCGTGCGCAGGGCACCAGGTGGCACTGCAGGACCACCGAGCGGTGCCGAGCATCTCCGGCTCCGTCCCCAGCCCCTGGAACCCACCTGACATCCACGCTGGGGTCGTGGGTGACCCCACAGCTCATGGACGCCTTGGTCCCCTTGATGACGCTCTGGTCCTGCGGGGGGTCGGTGATGCGTGTCCGTGCTGCAGGGGGGGACAAATTGAGCCACCGGGCATCAGCGTGGGGACAGAGCCACCAGGGGAGTGACAGTGGGGACAGTCCCACACGTGGCCTCGTGGCAGCATGTCTGAGCATCCCCCTGAGCAGCCCAACAGCGTGCCAGTGCCCATCCCGGGCATCCCAGGAGCTCGCACCCAGCAGGGCCCGTCCTGCGGAGCGCAGTGCCACGGGTGCCTTACCCCAGACCACCAGGTCGGCGGAGGCTTCGTCCACGCCACGGGAGTTGGTGGCCAGGCAGGCGTAGGTGCCGGCGTCGGCAAGGTGCGCGGGGCTGACGAGCAGGCTGCCCGACTCCAGCAGGGTGAAGCGCGGGAGCTGCACCGAGCCGCTGGCCAGGATCCGCTCCCCTGGGTGGCACGGGGGGGGGACCCATCACCCGCAGCACCCAACCATCGGCCGAGCCCACTGGATGCATGCCCAGGGACCAAACCCGAGGGCTGTGGGTTTGCAGAGACCACCCGGGGCTGCCCGCACCCCCGTAGCCCCCAGCCCCTTTACCTTTCTGCCAGGTGATGGCCGGGCGCGGAGCCCCCGAGGTCTCGCAGTTGAGGATGACGGACATGCCATCGATCACCGTGCTGTCCTGGGGGCCCCTGGTGATGTTGGGGGCGATGCCTGGGGGGGGCAAAAAGACGCACAGCCACCCGTGAAGCCCTCCCCAGTGCCCATCCTGGGCACGGAGGGTCCATCCCTGCTTGGAGGGGGGTCCCCATCGAGCCCGGTGAGGGGGGTCCCACCCTACCCAGAGCCCACGCAGGGCTCTGGGGGGACGAGGGGGGGGCTGGCACCTACTGGTCACGGCCAGGTACGTGGTGGTCTGCACCTCGCCGGCCGCGTTGCGGGCGAAGCACTGGAACATGCCGGTGTCGTCGGGGAGCAGCCCGCTGATCTGCAGGCTGCCGTCCGCCAGCAGCTGGAAGCGGGGCAGCCGCTCGGGGCGGAGGAGGGACGCGTCCTTGTACCAGGCCATTTCGGGGGGCGGCACGCCTGCGTGGCACGGGGCTGCGTCACGGACGGGGCCGCGGCGGGCACGGGGCCGCGAGGGGGCACGGGGTGCGGGGGGGGGCCGCTCCTCACCTTTGGCTTGGCACGGGATGGCCACCACCTTCTCCATCTCGGCCGTGATGTGCCTCTCCGGCTCCTTGACGAACTGCGGGGGCTCTGCGAAGGGAAAGCACCGGGACGGGCGGCGTTAGCGCCAGGATCCCCCGCTCCCACCCCAGCCGCCCCCCTCTCCCGCCGCCTCTTCCCGGGTTCTGAGACCCCCCCCCAAAGCTCGTTGCGCGTGTGCCTCACCCAGCACGGACAGGTAGGCGCCCTCGGCCACGGCGGGCACACTGCTGCTGCGCAGCACGGCCTCGCACTCGTAGTAGCCGCTGTCGCCCAGCGCGGGGTTGAGGATGGTGAGGCGGCGGCTGTAGTCGCTGATGCCGCTGGAGAGGGGCACCCCGTCCTTCTTCCAGATGATGTGCAGCTTGATCAGCGGCCTGGGGGGGGGACAGGAGGGCGTCAAGAGCCAGCTCTAGACCCCCTCTACAGCCCCCCACCTCCCTCTGCTCTGCAGGAACCAGAGTGGGAAGGGACCCGGCGTGGCACGGGGGAGCTGGGGCACCCAGCCCTGGGGCTCACGCTTCGCCCTGGTGCTTGCAGAGCTGATGTGGGGGTCCCCCATCCCCATCCCCATCCCCATCCCCATCCCCATCCCCTCTGCTACTCGCCTGGCGTTGGCCACGCACTCCATGGTCACCTCCGAGGTGCCGGCCACCACGCTGGTGTTCCTGGGTGGGACGATGATGGTGGGGGCGATGGGGTCGGCCGGGCCACCCACGTCTGGGGAGGAACGGGGCAGAGAGACAGCCGTCAGCACCCACATGGTGTGGAGGGGGCAAAGGGGGCAGGAAGCAGAGGGCTGAGGGCTCGGATCTCCCACAGCGGGTCCCAGCCCATCACTTGGCCCCTGGGTGCCTCCACGACACCCCCCTAAGCCCCCCAATTCCCCCAGGCCCCCCCCCCCCGGCACCCGTCGCAGGCAGCAGGTCCCGGCGCAGCGCCGGCTGGCGGGGAGGAGGGAGTATATAAAGCAAAATAATTGCGACAATAAAAAACCCTCATGTAGACGCTGTAAAGATGTGATCGGCTGGAAAGCTGCTGATATAGCTGAATCCATAAACACGGGCTCTAAGTTGTTTATTACGCACCGGGATGCCCGAGGTGCAGAGCAGCAGATTAATGAGGTGGGAGGGGAGGGGGGGGACAGGCACGGAGGTGTCAAAGCAGCCACGGAGCAAACAGAGCTGGGGGGGGAGCTCCAGGAGGGCTGAGGCCACTTTGGGACGTTTCCCTGGGTTGGGGTCACCACTGAGCGGGGACCCTGGGGTGGGTCCCAAGGGGTCCAGACATTTGGGGCCACTCGGGTCATGTCCAGAAAGGGGCTGAGCCAGAGAAATAGGGACCAAAAGGGGTCCATGGCCAGGCCAGGGTGACCCCCAGCAGAGCTGATCCCACGTGGGGCCAATCTCAGCATCCCATCCTGGGGCACGGACCCATCCCAGCACCCGTGGGCGTCCTGGCAGCACCGAGACGGAGACGAGGACAGCGGGGAGGGCTCTGCTGGACGCACAATTAGCACCCGGCGCCGGCTTCTGCAGCATGGTGCCCGTGTAAATTTTGAGGCAGCCAAACTGTTAAGTCAGCAGAAGCCTCCGAGGAGATTTACTGCAAATTAAATTTGGGCGCGAGCCAGGTGGAGCTGGGGAGAGGGACCTGGGGCCCCCCGCACTCACTGGCCACGGTGAGCGTGATGGGCTGGCTCGTCTTGTTGTCCCCGTTCTTGTCGTTCACCGCCTGCACGTAGTAGCGCCCCGCGTCCGGGGCCACCGTGGAGAGGATGACGAGGGTGTTCTCCAGCGTGATGGCTCTGCGGGGAGAGCGTGGGACAGGGGCCGTGAGCCCAACGGGGACAGCGACGCGCCGGGACCCTCGATCCCCACCCCACAGGACCCCCAGATGGATGGCACCCGGACACGTCCCCGTCCCTCAGAGGGAGCAGAGCTCAGCTGGTGGCCCCAGGACCATGCCAGGACCCAGCCCCACGCCCCCCACAAACCTCCCACGCCAAGCAGCCGCCGAAGCGCATCGGGTGGTGCAAGATTAATAGGGCTTTTTTTTTATTTTTTTTGCGCCTTTTTCTTTTTTTTTTTATGGAACGATCTAATCTGCTGGAAACATAAAATGGTTTGGGGAATATATTTTACCATTAAATATGAGATAAGGGAGTTTTATCTCCTCAATCCTGCTCTGCAAATAGAAAGGAGCCCAGTTCAATTCCTGCATAATGTGGGTTACAAATTCAATTCCCACGGGCTGAGGCTGCCAGCAGCGGGCTCTGCGCTCCGGCAGCGCTGGGACCCAGCCTGGCCCCGCAGGGATCCCTGGCACACGTGTGCCACACCAAATCCCTCACACCGTTGCTGCCCCGGCACGTGCCAAGCCCCCTTTGCCCACCCTCCTCCCTCTTATTTTCTTATTTTTCCTTATTTTTCTTATTTTTCTTTCCATCCACTTCCCTGATGGCAAACGGAGCCATCCGTCGCCAAGTCCCTCCCCGGGTTTCAGTGCAAGGCGCTCGGGACGGCTGCTGAGCACGGAAAGAGCAGCCCCCCCCCGATACTGGGGGGATACTGGGAGATACTGGGGAGGGGGTACCGGGGCTTTGGGGGCTCCTCAGGGGCTACTCACATGCGGCTGCTGGGGGAAATCTTCCTCCCGTCACGGAACCAAGTGACCTGGGGCTGGGGGAAGCTGGCAATGCGGGGCGCTCGGATGACGGCCGCCTCGCCGTGGGACACGCTCTGCTGCGCCTCGCTGTCCTCGAAGCTCCCCATGTCTGTGGGGACAGCAGCATGGGGACGAGGCAGGATCTGGCCCAGGAGCAGGCTGGAGGCCACGGGGATGGGGTCCCAAAGGGGTGGGGAAGATCCGCGGGGTCTGCTCTTCCCTCCCGAGCCCCCAAACTGCTCCCACGTGCCCGGGGCTGTCCTCGTCCCAGGAGCCATCCCCGCAGACCCCACAGCAGCTCGTCCCCATCACCCAGAAGAGGATGGGGACAGAGAGGTGGGATCAAGCCCCGGGGCTCCCCGGTGACCCCCCCCGAGCAGGGAGAGCCGAGGGATGACCTTGGCTCCATGGCAAGGTTGGGGTGCCCGCGGCCGCAGATTTATACCAGCGAAAAGAGCGAAGCAGGGTGCGTGGAGAAAGGGGAAGGGGGGGGATTTTTATTGACTTCCCTTAATTGCTGTAATTAAAAACATGTAAAGAATCTTTTTTTAACGACTTTGCCATTATCATTAGTTGTTAGCACAGCTGCCTTATTAATTTCTCATTAGCTTCCTGATTTGTCATCGCTCCTCGGGAAGGGGTTTATGGGGACGGGACTGGGGGCACCCCGGAGGGAAGGGGGTGGCAAACAGCAGCAAGATCCCGGGACACGGAGCCAAAAGCCCGGGCACCGGCACCCTCCTGTCCTCCTTAACGTGCCCCATGCCCCCAGCTCGGGTCCTGCCACCGCCGTGCAGCCCCTGAGGCCCCACACATCCCTGCCTTGCCCCCGTGGGGTGCCCGTTTGCAGGCTCGGTGCCCTCCCGCCCGCTGCTCCCCCAGCTCGGCGCTGATGGATGTGGCGCCAGCCCCGGGCTCACTCCTGTTTGCTTTCCCTAACGATTACAAACGGCGTTTGCTTTACGTGCTCCAGGGAGGAGCGGGGCTGCTTCCATGCCGTGCTGCCTTTCACACCCCCAGGGAGCCACCGCGGCACCGAGCAGGGGACAGAGCAGCCGGGAGGCAGCGACAGCCCTGTCCCTGCCAGCATCACCCCGGGGGATGCTCCAGGCTCCCACACCAGCTGCGTGTGTCCCCGAGCTGTACCTAAACCAGCTCAGAGCCCTGTAGCCGCAGCATGCTGGCCGTCCCTGCTGTCCCCAGGGCTGTCACTTACAGGCCACCTGCACCTCGGTCTGGCGCTGCAGCAGGGCTCCCATCCGGTTGCGGACGATGCAGCGGTAGAAGCCGGCGTGCGTGCGGTCCAGCGAGGTGATCATGTACCTGCAGGAGGGAGCAGCGCTGAGCCCACGCCAGCACCGTGGTGGCCGGGCAGCACCGGGCTCCTTCCCCAAACCGCAGCTGCTGTTTGGACACGGAGCTGCCAAGGAGCTGCCAAGGTGACCCCTGCCCGCAGCCCCCCTGCTCGTCACCCCCCTGCCTGCCCAAGGTGCTGGTGCCGTGGGTGGGAGGCGCTGGGTAAGTGGTTTTGGGGCTGTCAGAAGCAGGATTCGACCTGGGACCTGCTGGTGGTGCCACCTTCTCCAGAAAGCCAAGCCTGGGAGGTCTGCCCGGGTTGCTGCCCCTGGCACGTGGGGCTCCGACAGCCTCAGCAGGGCACGGACCCAGGACATGGGGCACTGGGGCTGCCCTGTGGGGACTGGAGCATTTCCCAGCCCGATATAAGCAAGGAGCCCCTTTCCTCGTGCTCCCCCCAGCCCCACATCCACCAAAGCTCTGAGCCCAGCACCGCTCTGATGAGCCAGGGCTGAGCCTTATCAGCCCCAGCGCCCTCGTCGCTGCTCTTATCAGCGCCAGCGCCGCGCAGGCGGATCCACAGATAGGGGAAATAACCACGGCTCGGCTCCCAGCATCACCCAGTCCCCGCTCAGCACATCCCAGTGCGTTCCCAGCTCCTGGGACCACCACAAGTCCCCCTTGTGGAGCCCCCCCCCCAGCTGATCCCCATGGGGCCGAGCAGGCTCCGCGCCGCTGCCTCCCCGCACAGGGAGCGCTCCGAGATAAAACAGAGGGGGAAGAAAGAAGCAAGCCCAGCCCTCCTCGCCCGAAATCCAATCTGGCATTAAAGCACGCCGCGGGCTGTTTCGGCAGAGCTTTGTTTGTTCTTTCACTAGCAGAGAGTCAATTAAACTTTCATAAGATGCGAGGAGCTCGTCCCCTCTGCGGGGATCTCCTGGGGTGGGAGGGAGACGGCGCTGGGGGCGCGGGGCTGCCCCCGAGCCAGGCTGGGCACCTCGGAGGGACCCCTGCCAGCACCCACCCCCAGGGGCACTTTGTAGGCTCCAAGGTCCAGCCCTGAGCTGCCTCGGGGATGCTCCGCATGATGGTGGTGGCATTTGGAGCCCCAGCACCGTGCAGGGCACCACCACGGCTACAGCACTGCCACCGACGTGGCCACAGCAAAGGGATGGATTTGGAGGGGTCCCGACTTCACCTGCAAAAGGGGCCCGGGGTGGGACACCCAGCTCCCCTGGGGGGCCGTGCGCCGAGGCAGCAAAGGGCACCCGGTGTGCCAGAGACCGTGAGCGCCCGCGGGAGAAGGGAGGGCGCCCTTTGGGAACGAGTCCTTGAGTGCCACGGCTGGTATTTAAAACGATCCCTCCGGGCTTTAAATAAGATATTTCAATTCCAGGGAGCTGTCAGGAGCCGAGGCGGACACCAGAAATAATGGGCGCGCTCTCCTTGCCTTGTCCTCGTTGATGAATCACGCGGGCACGCCGCGACGCCTGCACGTGTGCGGATGGATGGACGGACAGACGGACGGACACCGGCCCATGCCAGCCCCCCGCACCGCAGCAGAGGGGCGCACAGAGCCCCCCCGCAGCCCCCCGTGCCTCTCCTCTTCGCCACGTCCCCTCCGTGCACGAGGCGCCCGCCGCTGTCTGATCTGCTCCCTCTGCAGCACCTCGTCTCCGAGACGCCCCCGTGGGCACCCCCCCGATGGAGACAGCCCTGCAAAGCCCAATTAACGGGGCCTCGTCCCTGCGCCACCGGAGCTGGAGGAGCTATTAAGGAGACGAGCTTTCGCACACACCTAAGCGGATGAAAATAGCCCAGAGAAAGGAAATCAATTACCGGGCGCAGTCTGGCCTGCAGTTATTAACCGAACACGAGCAGAGACGCCGTTCGCTGCCACTTGGCTTCTGCAGAAGCTTTTATCCCAGATTGCTCGGATGCGATTCCCTTCCCCAGCCGGGGATGCAGGGGGATGGGGACCAAATTGACCAAATTCAGGCTTCTCGGGGGTTGAACGCTGCCTGGGGGCTCGGTGCGAGGAAGGGAAGATGCAAAGGGCGCAGCCCCCTGCCCGCAGCCCCCTAGGTTTGGGCAGGTAGGGGCTGCAGCACCCCAAATCCAACCCGAACGGGTTGTTTTTTTTTGCCAGGACACGATCCCACAAGCACGTGTTGCACCAGTTCAAGCTGGGAAGGAAATCTTGCCTGGCTCCGGGAGCATCCCGTGCTGCTGACTCCTCTGTTTCAGGGGCTTGCTTGTTTTGCTGTTACAGACAGAGGTTGACAGGGCATCATCCGCGGGGAAAAGCGCTTCCAAGGCAAGAAGTGACCAGCGCTTCAGAAGAAAGCCCTGACGGAAAGCAGCCGCCGTCTCCAGGCTCGCTCAGGACACGTCTGTGCTGTGCTCACACCGGGGGGGGGGCCCGAATCCCCGTGCCAGGGGACCGGGGGCTTTGCAGAAGCATCCAGCGAGCAGGAGGCGGCTTTGGCACCGGCTGGGTTTGACAGAAGGATGGGTTCCCGCTGCAAACTGAGCCCTCTCCATCCGCCTACTGCGCCAGGAAAGCACCTGCCACGTTCCCCTTAACAGCTCGGCCCCAGCTCCCTTCCGTGCTCGTGGAAAAAAGGGGTGAAGAGCCCCCAGCCCCGACCCCAACCCGATCCCAAGCAGCTGCTTTCGCCCTGGGGCAGGGAGATTGTGGCACAGCCCGGGGGGCAGCGAGGGGAAGTTCCTGGGTGCCCCAAGGAAAAAGCAGCCCCAAGGACCCCCCTCTCCCATGGGTGCCTGCGCAGGGACCCCACAGCCAGGGGAGCATCGCCCTGTTCATATGGCACAGCACCCAGACCAGCCACCGCCCCCTCACCGTGCCACCCTGGCAAGGCACCGGCAGCACCAACACCGCGGGCACAGAGTCCCCAAACTCCTCCTGCTCCAATTCCTGGCACATCCAGCACCCAGCACCCCCCGCCTTGTTATTGTAGGGTCGCTCACAACACCGTGGGACCCCCACACCTCAGCAGAGCGATGCCCCAACCTTGGCTGATGCCGGCGGCTGTGTTATTGTAGGGTTGCTGAGAAGCGTGGGGCTGACGTTGCCGAATTATTATTAGATTGAGGGGGTGGAGAGGGGCCGGGAAAAGCACCAGCCAAAGGATCCGATCCATCAAATTTCGAGCCAGGAGAGCGCAGAAATCTGAGCAGTTCCTCCAATGCAGCCCGGTAACAGCTGGATCGGATTTTGGGTATAAGCACGCTGGCACAGCCCCCTTTGATTAATATCCTGTATAACGACTAATTAATTCTAGAGGGGACATGTATTTGAATAGTTACTGTGTGATAATGAAATGTCAAGTGAGCATTAAAACACACTTAGCGAGGGTTTAATGACTCCCAGCATCTGAGCCGAGTGCCCCAGCGCCTCACCCACACCACGCCGCCACGCTGGGCTCCGGCTCAATATGTTTTTAAATCCTCCCCCCGGGATTTCATCAGCGCCCATTAGCTCTATTATCGAATCTCAATTAGCTCCTGATTGGAAAGGGCTCTGCTGTGACACACGTGGCCGGAGCCGTCGCCTCGCCGCTTGCCAGCGGGGTTTTCCTTTGGTCAGGGGAATCACCAGGGCACCGGCGGCCCCGTGAGTCACTGCCTCCCTTGGCCCTGCTCGGACAACGAGCTTTTTAATAATTAATGCCCCAAAATCAATCCGCTGCCCCTCCTGTGGAGCTGGGAGGGGAGCAAGGGGCTGCAGCCAGGCACCAGGCTCAGCCCAGGACGTGGCACCCAAAGGGTCCCCGGCACTTCGCTCCCTGAGAACTCATCCACGGTGCCAGCAGCGGCAGCTTTGGGCTCAGCAGCTCCCCGTGGAGCTTCCCTCCCACTGCTGCCTGAGCCAAATTAGCCCCCAGGGGACAGGGGGGAGGTTTTGTGCCACCAGTGCCACCAGTAGCACCAGTACAGCCCACCCCACGCTGCCCTTACCCACTGGGCGCAGCCTCCGTGGTGGCAGCGCGCCGCGGTGCTGAGCACAGAGACAGCGCAGCACCCACTTAGCCTGGCTGCAGCCCCCTTCTTATGCTCATCAACGCTTGTTAATTACATTAATGAATGGCAATTAGCTCCCCAGGCTGTGCTTCACACCTGGGTTGGCAGAGAGCTCACGCAGGCAGCCCCGGGCTCTGCTCCTGGCTGGCACCGTCCCAGCTCGGGGTGCGACCGGGGAGCGTGGGGTGAGCCACCCAGCGTGCCCCCGGACTGCTTTTCAGGGGGTTCTGCCACGTCTTTTACAAAATTTGGGGGTGAAATACCTGCTTCAAACACCTGGGACCCCCGGAGGGCCATAAAGGCTTGGTGTTTGTGGCACGCTGCATCCCCGGGGGACGTGCACCCCAAAACACCCCGATGCAGCAAAACAGCCCAGCGAGGGGAACCAAGGAGCCCCAGAAAAAAAAAAAAAAAAAAAAAAAAAAAAGGAGCAAATCCAGCACACGTTGGAGCTGTGGGTTTATTTTCCTGGGCTCCCAGCTCCTGGCACGGGAGGTCCGGGCTCTTGGGAAGCGCCGGGGGCTCCGTGAGGGGCTGCTGGGCTCCCCCAGCAGCTGCGGAGGGCGTGGGGAGAGGAGAGGGGGCTGGCTGCAGGGATGGAAGATGCGTCCCCGTGGATGGGAGGCTGTCCAGAGGTAATCTATGTGTAAGGCAATTTCCGAAGGCAGCAGGACTTGATGCAGCCCTTAATAGGACAATCTCATGTGATGAATTACCAGCCCCAACTAATCTGCATGTTAAATTTCTTGTATGAGAAATAAATATCCTCAATCCACCGGAGAAGCGCTTTCCTTCGGAGGGTTTCATTAAAGGCAGCGAGCTGCCTGATTTGCATCTGGTGATTCCTCCGATGGGGAGAACTCAGACCCCGGAGAGCTCGCCGGAGAGCCCGGCACCGGCGAGATCACGCACGGAAAAAACAGAGCTGGCCCCGGGGAGCTCGGTGCCAGGGCACGGGGCACACCGGGCAAGCCTCCACCGCCTCCTTCCTCACCACCTTGCTCTTACCCAAGGTGACAGCAGGCATCGGGGGGCTGCGGGGTGCCACAGTGTGGGGCGAGCTGGGGTCCCCCAGGAGAGCCACCCCCACGCCAGCAGCTGGTGATGAAGGAAACAAGTGGCCAGGGGATGGTGCCCGGTCCCCAAGGTCCCCAGGGATGCTCCTGGTGGGGACAGCTCCCCCCTGCCCCCCTTGGGGATGTCCCTGCCCTTTGCTGGATGAGCACCGGGGTCCCGCCGAGCCCGCTCCCCGCCTGCCCTTCGCCGCGTGCCAGCGAGGGGCTCCCGCCGCGAGCCGGCTTGCTGCGGGAAGGAAAAGGGCAGTTGCCATGGAAACCCGCTGGAAAATTGGGAGAGCGGCTCCTCGCCTCGGAACGCGGGGAGCGAAGCCGTGCAGGCGGGCTGGAGCTGCTCGGGGGGCCGAGGGGGCGCGAGGAAAAAGGGCGAAAAGAGTGGGGCTGGGAGATGCCAGAGGGGAGGGCGGAGCAGCAAGGAGGATGCTGAGGCCGAAGGCTCCCGTGGCACAGTGCCCTGGTCAGGAACCGCGGCTCCCTGGGCACGGACCCGGCATGTGGGCAGCACGGGGGGCACAGCAGGGTCCTGGGGGGGTCCCCAGAGTGGGGGCACGCCGGGGGGTACGGGCTGGCCCCAAGCAGGGGGTGCCTGCACCCCACATCCCCCCCCCACCCCACCAAGGCACCCCCAGCCCCAGCATCCCTGTGCGCTCCCGGCCAGCAGCCCCAGCCCTCTCCTCCCTCCCCCCTGCCCCCCCCAAGGATTACTCTGTTTCTAAACTCGTTAACTTTTAATTACTACCTTCCCGCTGCCTGAGCGGGCTGGCTCCCAGCCACCTACATCTCTATTAAAATTCAATTTATGCCCATCATAACTAATTTGGGCCCTTCGCCTTCCTCTCCGGCAGCCACCGCTTGCAGCCGAGGTGCCCAAAGTCACCTCTCGCCACGCCAAATCCCCACGGGGAGCTGGGGCCGGGCAGCGTGTGCCGGGCTGTGCCGACGCTGCCAACAGGTTGTGGGGCCGGGGGGAGCCGGGCAGAGATTTGCAGGGATCCTGCCTGCTCCATGAGCTCGGCAGCGAGCTTTGTTTGTTTTTTTTTCCCCGTGTGTTTGTTTGTTTTCTCGCTTCCTGCCTTAATCCTTTCCTGGCTGCGAGCTGGAGCCAGAGGCAGGGGGCTCGGGGGGAAAGCAGTCACCTTGGGACGGGGATGAGGGCTGTAGGGCATCCAAGCTTTGCCACCAGGCTTAGGGACAAGGGACCCGTCCCACAGGGCCACCGGGCACCCAGCACCAGGATGAGCACCCCGGTACCAAGCCTGGAGCATCGCAGAGCTGCAGCCACGGGGCACCTCTGGGCTTGGCGAGGGGCACCCCAAGGGTCCCCAGGACCCGCAGCCACCACGGCACGGTGCTGAGGGGGGGACCAGCACCCTGTTTGGCGCAGGGGAAGGGACAGGGCCGTCCCCCAGCCCCGCTGTCTGCATTCCTGGCATCCCGGAGCAGCCCCGCGTTGCTACAGCAACACGAAGCCTTGGGATGCAATGCCTTTTAAACGGGGAACGGCGCGTCTCGGGCTGAATTATTGATTACAACGGAGAGGATGACACAGGAGCGCACGGAGGAGACGGCGAGAGGTGCCCGGCTGGGTTTCAAGGCGAGCTGGAAGTGATGGGGGCCGGCAGGATTATTCGGGGCACGGGGCTGTGAGCGGTGCTGGCCAAACCTGGCCGTGATCTGTGGCCCGCTGCTAATCCTGCGCTGTGCAAACGCCTCCTCTCGCCGCTGACCCGCTTAAATCCACTGCTCCGCTGCCGTTTGCTCTCCAAACACGGCGAGGCAGCTCCTGGCATGCTAAATCCTGGCTCTGGGCTCGGGCACGGCCACGGTGCCCGCGAGGCATCCCAGGAGGGGACTGGCACACCGGGCAGGGCTTGGTGTGTCCCCACTGCGCATCCCCAGGAGGGCACTCACCGGTACTCCAGGGAGAATTTGGTCAGCTCCCGGCTGTTGTGCAGCCACTTGAACTCCAGGGGCCAGCTGCCCTCGGCCATGCAGGTCAGCACCAGGCGGTTCCCCTCCAGGTGCACCTGGCTCCGCACCGGCTCCGTCTTAAAGTACGGGGAGACGTCGTCTGGGGGAGAGAAGGGAGAGGGGTGAGAGGGGTGAGAGCACAGCAGGGCCCTGATCACTTCATTTGGGGCCTGGTTTTATCCCAGCAGGGCTCGGGGATGTGGGATCCCAGCTTCTGCTTCCCCTGTCCCCCCTGTGACAGCCCTCAGCCTAGCTTGGGGACCCCTCCACCTGGCCGCCCCCCAGCCCAGCCGTCTCCCGAGCGTATCGGCAGGAGCTTAGCCCATCCAGGGTTTCTCTAAGCCGCTTTCTTTGCTTTATTCCTGGCTGCCTTTGTAGCGTTTCAGAAGCACGGAGCTTTTAACTCGGGGGGTGAAATGGGGCGGAGGGGCTGGGAGCCGAGTGAGACATAAACACTTACTCGGCTCCTGTTTTATTTGCTAAGTAAAACTATAAATCGAAACACACAGCTCCATTTTCTGCTTAACAAATGGAAGCCCTTTTACTTCAAAGACACATTCATATTCCCCAGCAGCTTTCAAGTGCGCTTTCAATCACGGCTTCGGGTTTTTTCTTTGGGGTCGGGCTTTGCTTTCTTCTGTGCGCCTGCTGAATTCCAGCCCCGGCGCTGCGCACCGCGAGCTGCCCGGGGCCGGGAGGGATGCTGGGGGTGTGCAGGAGCTTCAGAGGCACCCAGACACCACCAGTCCCTCCCTGGGGGGCTGTTTGTTCCCTCTCCTCCTTGCCGGCATGCCCCAGGGTGCCGCAGCCTCCTTCCTGCACCAATTCACAGCCCCATCCTTCCCAGTGCCTGGGGAAGCAGCAGCTCACGGCTCCTTCCTTGCAGCCCCCCAGCAGCACGCGGGCTGTCGGGGGCTGCCCTCATCCTGCTGCCCCCTGGGTGTGGGTATCAGGGCTGAAATCCCCCCAGCAGCTTGGTTCCTGCCCCCCCCTGTAAACCCCAAATGCTGCAGGGGGTCACAGAGCCGTGCTTGGGTGCGCACCCAGGTGCAGGAGCTGTGTCCACTGCTGCTCTGCACGCGTGCCAGGGGCAGCAGCAGACAGAAGCCTGACCTCAAACACCAGATGAGTTCCCGCTGGGGATGGAGACCCCCAGGATTACCACAGCCCCCCCCTGCTGCAGCTGAGGCACATCCAGATGCCGACCCCGTACCCAAACCAGTAAAAGAGCCACGGACCAGTTTGGAGCCCAACTGGACGGACGCTGCCGATGCGCCTGGGGACCTGGGGCAGCTCAAGGCCATCCCTGGGCACAGTACCCACGGGGACACCCAGCTGGGGGCTGCCACGAGCCCCCCGCTGCCCCCAGGTGCTGCAGTGGCACCGCGGTGGCCCCGAGAGAGCCGCGTGCCCGGGGCACGTCCCCACGCCGAGCGTGGCACTGGCACAGGAGGCGTTTGGGAGCAGAGGGTGTCCCCCTCCGCACCACCCCCCCCTGGGGGGCAGCTCGCTGTTTGCACACATCCTAATTTGATTTTAAGCAGCTAAGTCTCAGCTCGCTTTGAAGCGCCCCAGCCATCTGTTCTGCATTAACGGGTGGAAAGCGGTGCCGAGGAGGAGGAGAGGCGCATCCTAATTCCGCTATTGATCATGCGATCGTTATCCGCCCACCAAGGTCACGGCAGCAGCTCCCCTGTCCCCCCCCCACCTGCCTGGAGCTGCTCCTCCGTTCCCCCCTGGAAGCCAAAATCCCCCCCAGAAGGGCACGGCCAGGCCGGGGCTCCCACGGGGTGGGGGCAGCTCCGGGCTCCCTCCTCGTCCCCCCGCAGTGGCTGCGCTGGAGCAGCTCCGGCTGTGAAATCCTCGCTGCCCTCCCAACCTGTGACAAGGACACGGGGACCAGGGGTGGCAGGAGGAGCAGAGGAACCAGGCGAGAGGAGGGCACCTGATTTACTGCTGCGCCCCGCAGAGGATGCTCCGAGCAGGGGCTGGGCTGTTCCTGACCTTCACCTGCCCACCAGCCTCGCGGACGCATCGCCCAGCACAGAACTGCAGCCGGGAGGTTCCTCTGCAAGAAATTTACGTTTTCTTCCCCAAAAAATCTCCCTCTGCCCAGGGAAGGACGGGCCATGGCAGGATCCCAGCGCCGGGTGCAGGTGGGTGCCCACATCAACACCGCCGCCCTCAGTCCTGAGCCCGGCAGGAGAATTCCTGGGGCGTGCCAACCACATCCCCCCTCTCCCACCCCCCCAAAACGGAGGGTCATTACCGCTAATTCCGCCTCTCCCCCATCTGTTGTGACTGTTTACACTCCACTTGCTAATTAGAGCCTAATTAGTTGGTGCAGAAATTCATCACTTTCCAAACACAGGCGGCGGCGAGAAGGAGAGGCGGCCCCGGGAACAGCTGCACGGCTGCTGGCGGCGCTGGGCTCCCCGGGGTGGGCGCATGGGTGCTGTGCCGTGCCGTGCCAAGCTGTGCCATGCCATGCCACGCCGTGCCGTGCCACCTACACCACCCCATCACAGTCCCCTCCACGCCGAGAGGTGCCCCTAAACCTCTCCGTCCCCAGCCTTCCATGCAGAGGAGGGGGAACGGCGCCGCACCCCGTGGCCACGGTGACGGAGGGGGTCAGTGGGGTGCCCAGCGCTGGTAATGGGGAAGGAGGATGGGAAGGGGAAAGGGGGTGACCCCGGGTCTCTTCTCTCTGCTCTCTCACTCCCCCGCCTCTGACATTTTAATGCCAAGGCCTCGCGAGGCACTAATCCAGCCTAATGGGATCAAAATCTTTGGTCCTTACCCTTTATTTACATAATGGGCACCGGGAGCTGGGGCTGAGCTCGTGGCCGGTGCATTAGCACTGGGGAGGGCGTGAGGATATAGGGCAGGGGAGCCCGGCCTGGCGGTAATGGATCCTAATACCCGGGCGTAATGGGCGAGCTGGGATCTAAGCATCTCCCCCCCCAGCTTCAAATCCCTCCTGATGGGAAGAGACGGGGAGTTTTAAGCCCGGAGGAATCCAGCCTGAAGCCCTGCCAAGGGCACGGCTCTGCTGGCAGCGGGGGATGAGTTCAGCCCCCCCGTGCCCAATGCACCCCAGTGAGAAGAGCCGAGATGGGGCTGGGGGCGCAAGGCACGGCCCCACAGGCAGCACGGGGTCCCCACAGCTCCGCCACCATCCTCGCCTGCCCCCAGCCCTCCGTGCAGGGCCAGCAGCTCACGAGATGCCCAAATCCTTCCCCTGTCTTTGCTGTGGACACCTCGCACGAGCACGGAGAGGTTTTGAGTCCCCCCCCCTGCCCAGCACGGGGACCCCAGGGACAGCAGCAGGAGCACCACAAGCACACGGCCACCACCCTTGGGACAGGGAGGTGACACCCAGCCACTCCCCTCCCCAGCTCATTAATCGGAAGCTGATCAGCCCTGCGCCTGCTTCCTGCTAATTGCCATTAATCAGGGCGAGGAGCAGCTGGATGCACCAAACCCATCCCTGCTCATCACGCAGCCAGACCCCGGGGGACACCCCAAGCGCGCAACGGGGGTGACAGAGCCACAGCCCCGCTCCCCCAGGGTTTGTAGGGCTGCAAGCACCGGCCCTGGCACCAGCAGAGCCCCCGAGGATCCTCCTGGGGTGTCCTTGCCTGGCAGCCCCGCTGTGCAGCCCCCCAGAGCCCCCCCAGCAAGGGGAGATGGAGCTAAATCTCTTCTGCATCAGACTACGCAGCACGAGGAGATTAAAAAACAATAAAGAGAAAGCGAAACCCTCCGCTATAATTACCAGCCTTTAGCCGCCAGCGGAGGCAGGGGAGGGAGGGAGAAAAGGAGAAGGGGGGGGGGGAAGGAAAAAGGAGCAGAGAAGAAGAAATCCACTAAAATTTTAATAGGAACCACTGCATTTAATTTAACGACACATTTTTTCAATTACCAGAATAATTGTTTTATTCATAAAACGAGTTTCAATAAAGAGGGTAATTTTCCTTTGTTTTTATTATTCATTTGTGGAACATATTCGCCGCGCAGTTCCCTGGCGCCGCAGCAGCCGCTCCGCAGCCGGGGGACCGGGGGAGGCGGGCGGGCAGGCAGGCAGCAGCGTGGCAAGGAAGGGGTTAAAACCACCCGGCACGGCACCCATGGGAGACCCCCGTGGGGTCACAGCCCCGCTCGGTGGGCGCACGGTGCCACCCGGCTCCCCTGGCCGTGGGACGGGCCCGTGCCATCGCCCCAGCACCGGCCACCCCCTCACTTCTCCAAAGAGCGAGCACCCAAGGGTGCACCCAAAGAGCACCCATCCCCAGGGACGAGCCTCGTCCCCTCTGCAGCCACCCCAGCGCGGTGTCCCCGTGCCCAGGGACCTGCCCCAAGAGGTCCCCGGGGAGCCTCGTGCTGGCTAAGCTCCATTTTCTCCTCGCTCGCCCCCCGTGTCCCCCCCTGGCCGTGCCGGTGCCGGTGGCCACGCGGTGGCCGGCAGGTGCTGGAGGATTAGCGGCGCTCTCCGCCGCTGCCGGGGCCATTAGTATTCCTGAGACGAGGCCTCTTCCCCTTAATAAAAAGCAAACAGAATTGAAATGCCGAGCGCCGCCGGCACCTGGGGAGACGCCGAGCTCGGCGCGCCCGTGCCACGGCGCCGAGGGGCTGCGAGGGAAGGTGGGGATGGGGTGGGCACCCTCGCCAAGCCCTGCGCACCCCCAAAACCACCCCTGATCATCGGCTTCCCCGCAGTGACTCGGCACCAGCTTTAAACACGGGGCAGGAGCAGTGGAGAGGCACCAGCGGGGACCACGGGTTGCACCCCACCGCCACGCAGCACCGCTCCCCGGCATCACCACCCACAGCATCCCCAGCACGGGGCTCTCAGCACAGCCCAAATTTCACCCCCTGCTGCTGGGAGAAGCGTTTCAGGCGGTGCCAGCCCCGCTCTCCCCGTGGTGAGTGGCACCAGGGGTTGGTGCCAGGATTAACCCGCCCGGGGACACCCAAAAAACCGGGGACACCCTGTCCCCCCCCAGGCCTGGCTGGTGGCTGTGCAGTGGCACCGATCAGCTCCGGTCCCCGCTGGCACATGGAGAGGTGCCAAAGCAACCTGGCGTGACCCTGCCCCCTCCTAGCACAGCTCCTCGGTGTGTTTTTAACATTTTTTTGCTTTTTATTCATAAAAAGACTTATAATTGCAGATGTGTCCGCTAATCCTCGCAACTTACTTTGCTCCTCTCCTTTCCTGCTTTTCCCCTCCCTCCCCTTCTTCCCCCCCCCCCACTGAGACCGAGAGCTTTATAAATCTCCTTCTGGCTATTAATTAAAAGCAACCTCTCTGCTATCATGAGTGTACTTGCCATAAATTAATAGCGGCCTTCTTAATCAAATCTTATCTCCTCTCCGAGCGCCCGGTGCTGGAGTCGGTATCTCAGCCCGCCCGGCCGTGAAATGCAATTTCCAATGCTCCAGCAGAGGCTGCGGCTCCGCTCCCCCCAAAACTGCCCAAGCCCCCGATCCTACACACCTTCTCCATAGGGTTTTCCAAACCCCTGATTCCATGCACCTTATCCACAGGGTTTCCCTTCTCCCCACCCTCCCACCGCACCCCAAGGTGCTGCTCCAGCTCCGGGACCCCAGAGGAGCACAGGATGAAGGTGAGGACCCCGTGTCCTGGCCCTGCCCCACGAACGTCACCACCAAACCCGGTCCCATCCCCGCTGAGAGCCCAACTGGGCCGTGGCAGGGGCAGGCACGGAGAGGCTGAGCCGTGCCAAAAAGAGGCGGCTTCTCCTAAAGCCGTTGCAGAGCGCAGCTGAGAGGGTTTTTAGCAGAGGCAGCACAACCTGGAGAGCCTCCCTCGCTCGGCCGCAGCCTCGCAGAGATCTGAGTGGTTTTTAAGGAAGAAAACCACCTTTGTTGCATGGAAAGAGCATCCAGAGCACGCGGGAGGGTCCCAGAGCTGTGCCACGCTGAGAATCCTCCAAGCCCGTGCCCGGTGCCTCCCTCGGGGGCAGAGTTGGTCCCGGAGCAGCGAGAGGCTCCCGGTGCTGCACGGGCACCCCTGGAAACGGCTCCGTCTCTGCTGGTGCCCGGCGCTGAGCCCCTCGGCACTGACCACAGCGGAGAGGTGCAGGGAGCCCAGGGCTGGGAGCAAAGTCCTTGGGGCTCACACCTCGTCTCCTGCCCAGCTGGGGGGATGCAGGCACAGGGTGCCTCCTCCCAATGCACCCTGACCACAAATAAACGCCCCTGCACAGCCCTGAGCCAGCCCTAGAGGCAGTGGGGAATCGCTGTCAGCTGGGCCATGAGCACGGAGAGCAGGCAGCGGGGCGCAAACACCCCCCCAGGGCAGGTCTGGGTGCTGGGAGGGTGCTCGGGGGATGTGGCCAACCTCATGGTGAGCCTGAAAGTGTGCACAAAACATCCACACCGCGTGCAGAGGGGAGGAGTGGGGGAAAGGCAGAGGAATCAAGGGGCAGGAGGGGTCCCCCCCATCTCCAAAGTGCCCCGAGGCTGCCGCGGCACGAGCACGGCTCAGCCAAGGCTGGGCGCTGTCCCCAGGGACCCGGTGGAGCATCCTGCGCCTCCCTCGCCGTGGATTTGGGGTTTTCTTACACGCCGTAAGCCGATTGCAGAGGTGTGTTAACTGGATTAGGTGGGAGGCTTGGAGAGAGGCAGACCTGGAGCGGCTGCGAAGCGGAGCACGGCTGCAGCCCGTGTGACGCCGGCAGGATTTGCAGAGCTGCCTTTTCAACCGATTCCTTCCCTTAAGCCTTCAGAAAGGAGAAGCTGTGGGAGGGACGGGGGCTCTGCCGCCTCCTCTCCCCACACAAAAACCCTATAGGGCCCTGCATGGGGGTCACCTCCCCACACAGCCACCCTGCGCTCAGCTCCGGCACCCTTTGGTGGGCAAGGTGACACCCGTGGGGCAGCACGGTGACCCCACAGCCCCCCGTGGTGACAACCCCAGCTGGCAGCCAGCACCGGCTCCCTGTGGTTAATGCCAGCTGGGAGCTGCAGGGCACGGAAGGGGAGGGCTGGGGGCCGTGGTCTCGGCACCCCCCCGGCTGCGCCCAGCCCCGCGGAGCTGCCCGGATCCCCGGCGCGTCGTGGCACTGCCAGGATCCAGCCCCCCCCTGCACCCAGCGGGGCTGTGGCACCCCCCAGGACAGACAGACAGAGGGACAGATGGACAGACGGACGCCCTCCTCCTGCACTGCCTCTCCCCACACCGGCAGGACCCCCCCCCAGACCGCTGCCAGCCCCGCTCCCTCCTCCCGCATCTCTGTCTCCAGGCCCACACTTATTTATTTATTTGTTAATTAACTGCTGTTTCCATAACAAACGCTCCAGCTTCTCCCAGACTCCAACAGCCCTGGGGCTGGATTGTTAACTAGGATTTTAATTTGTTAATTAAAAGCAGGATGGCTCCATAACAAGCTCCTCTTCCGCAGCCCCGGCTCTCGGAGGGCTCAGCAGGCCATCGGCTGCAGGGTGCTGGCGGCCTCGCCGTGCCCGGCCAAAGCCCCACGGGGGACAGGGCGCACGGGGAGAGGCCAGCACGGCTCCTCCAGGACGAGGGACACTTCCAAAAGGGGTGCTGAGCCCCGCAGCACCACGGTGCTCGCTCAGGACCTCCCTTCCCAAAGCCACCTCCCTTTGCAGCCTGTCCCAGGACCCCTCCCCAAGCACCTCGCAGCTCCCAGCACGTCCCAGACCTGGGGAGCTCCCCCCCTGTGCCCCCAGCTGCGGAGCTGAGGCCGTGCCAGCATCGCCCCCTCTTAGCCCCCAGCCCCCTGCCCAAGGATTGGGGCTTGGGAGAGCCCCCAGCACCCAGCCCCAGAGGCAGCAGGGACCCAACCGGTGCCCACGGGGGCCGGGTGAAGCCCGAGACCCCCGCGGAGAGGAGGGAGAGGCGCCAGCCCTGGCCAGGGACCAGCAAGCACCTCATCGAGGGAACAGAGCGGGGCTGTGTGCGTGCCCAGCCCTGCCTGGCCTCGCACACCCAGCCCCTCTGCCCGCCCGGACCGGCAGCTCCGGCTGGAAAAAACAACATTTCCCCCTGCGGGAAGCCCCAACAAGGCGCGCACACACGGCACCGCTGTGCGCTCCCAGCCCCTGAGCCCATTTGGGGGGGTGGGGGGGGGGCCAACAAGCAGAGCTTTGTGCTCCGAAACGCCGCGCAGCTCCGTGCGCACAGACCCCGGTGCCTGGCCCCGATCCCAGCCCCAAATCCACAAACCCCGGCCCCAAAAGCACGGACCCCGTCGCTCGGTTCCAAATGTGAACCCTGGTGCCCGGCCCTGATCCCAGTGCCCCCCGGTACCAGCCCTATATCAGCTCCCCTGCACGCAGCAGAGCCAAGCAGGTCCCCATCAGCCGCTGCCCCAAATCCCCTGCCCGAGCTGGCTCCGTGCCCCGCACACCCCAAAGCAAGGTGCCCAGCACATGCCAGCGTCCCCGTGTCCCCAGGGCCACGTCAGCACTCCTGTCCTGCTCCCCTGTCAGCCCGCATCAGCACGGGAGCCACCTCCAGTGTCCCCTCCCTGCTCCAGCCACACGTCCCCCAGCATCCATCACCACCAGGCTGGGGACAACGCACAGGAACAGGGCTCAGCATGGGGACGGGCTGCCCAGCCATGGGGAGCACAGCTGGGTGACCCCAAAAGCCGGAGCGAGCCTGTCCCCTCCGAGCACAGCACATCCCCACGCGTGGCACAGCCCTGTCCCCAGCTGGGGCCACTCCACAAGCTGCCGGGCTCCGGCCAAAACTCCTTCCCCAGCAAACTCCTTGCGAGGCCACAAACCCTGCTGCTGCTGCTGCGATTGCAGCTCCTCCGAATCTGGGTCAGGGCTGTGAGTCACGGACACCGGGGGTGACTCAACGCCGCCGGGGCTCTGCCGGAGAGGGGCCGGGACGCGCCGCTGGCTCCCCGGGAGTGACCCCGGCACAGCGAGAGGGCGAGGGGCAAGGATGGGGATGTCACCGTGGGATGGAGGGCACACGAGCCCGGTGCAGCCCAGCACGGCTGCAGGCTGGATTTGGCCCCACGGGGCACATGGAGCACATCCTCCAGGTGTTCCTGGTGGGCAGCAGCAGCTCCTGGCCCCAGAAACCAGATTGCAGACCCAGGGTCACCGCGGCTGGTGAGGGGCAGGAAAGCAAAGGCACCGCCAAGCCCCTGCTGTGAGCTCCTCGGCAGTGTCTGGGCCATCAGGATGAATCCCCAGGATCCCCTCCCAAAGCCCCCCGCACCCCCTGGCCGTGCAGGATGCTCAGCACAGCCCCGGCCCCGCAACCGCCCTCGCAGCCAGCCAGCCGCTCTCCAGGCTCACCGCGAAGTCTCAACAAGGCAGCGTTTCCCAACGGAAAAAACACGCCAGGGAAAGAAAAACAGAAGGCAGAAACCACAAGAAAAACCCCACTCAGCCTTTCCCAGGGCGCTGACGCAATTAAGTCGCCAGCCCCGCGGGATGGAAAAGGCTGTACCAGCTCCCCACATCCCCCCCCCAAAGCGCTGAGGGGGACAAAGCCACCGGTGGCCGAGGTCCCCTGCGCGTGTCCCCGTCCCCTGAGCCAGCAGGCACCGCACAGCTGGGACAGGCAGGCAGGGATTTACAGGGGGGGTGCGTCCAGATATCATTTATTCAGACTATTAATTAATCATTGCATTGCTCACTTCAAACGTAAATAGCTGTAGCATGAGCGCAAGCAGACTTTTTCCTCGGAAAAAACCTTTTCCAAAGCTTTCCTCTCCAGCCGCCCTTGTTCGCAGGCAAGGGACGGGAACAGCTCGTGGCCTGGCAGCCCCCCCCTACCCCGGGCTTTCCAGGGCAGAGAAGCGAGCTCCGGTTATTGCACTTATTTACACACTTGTGGCTCGCTCTCAGCCAGAGGGGCTTTTGCAGCCAGCGCTCCCAGCAGCAGAGCCAGCGCCGCTGCCCAGCCTGACGCGCGGCTTATGGGGGGAGAAGCCAAGCGAGCGAGGCTCTGCCAGCGCCCCAGGTGAAGGGCTCGGCGGTTTATTTCCCCTGCTCAGAGCGCGTGCTTTATTTCCACCCTCCACTGCACAGCTCGGCTCCCCGCCGCCGCCCTCCCAGCCCCTCTCCCCCCCCTGGTGCAAGCCAGCAAAATTGGGAGCGCGGGGAGACGAAGGCGCCCGTCGCCTTCCTCCTCTGGCACCCAGCACGCGGGCAGAGGCTGGGTGCTCCGCGCCTGCCGGCAGCCCCCCCCAGGGAAGGGCTCTCCCCACAGCGGAGCTTTGAATTAAACATACCACCCTAATGAGTTGATTTTATTAGTTTGCGAATGCATTGAGAACTCGTTATCAAAATAAACATCAATTCACTCCACTGAGCGCGCCGCGCCGCACACGCGCGCCCCGGCGGCGCTGCAGCTGGGACCGGGCGCAGCTCCTGCCCCGGGTGCCCCCCCGTGCCCATCTCCCTGCACCCCCCAAGGGCTCTGCACCCCAGGGAAGCACAGGAGCTGCAGCCACCCACCCTGCAGAGCACCTCACACCACCAGGTTTGCTTCTCCATCCTGGCTGGGGGGCTGCAGAGGGGGGGACGAAGCATTCCTGGTTGCTGGGACAGAATGGCCCCAGCTCCTGGCACGGGCAGGATGAGGTCCCCTGGTCCCCAGGACCCACTCGGTGCTGCTGTGGGGACAGAAGATGAACCATGATCCCTCCAGGCTGTGCCAAGCCTGCTGCACCCCACAAGCACCCCGTGATCCACAAGCAGCCCCCAGGGACATCGGGGACAGCCAGGGCAGGAGGCACCCACCCCGGGCAGCCCACACCGAGCCCCTCTCCCTGCTGGGGCCGGAGCGCCGAGGCGTGAAGCAGGGGGACAGCGGGCGCATTGTCAGCGGCTGGGCAGGACGTGCTCCCTTTGGAATCGGCAGCTAATCCCATTTCATCCCCCTCCACGGCCATCAGCTGTTTTTGCAGGCACGCAGGGGGCGGGTTGCTGAAACCAGAGCTATTGTGGCCGCACCGCCCCAGCCCCCTCCACCAGCAGGCACCCGGCAGCATTCCCGCACCCGCTCCCACCCCGGCACCTTTGGGAGCTGCTCCCCGTGTCCCCTTCCCCCAGGACCCTGTGCTCCAAGCCCAGGTGAGGAGGAGGAGGATGAAGAGGAGGAGGAGGAAGCCCTGTGTCCCCCCCACGCTGACCCCACAGTTTCAGGGACACCCCCAGGACACCACCGGCACGTCCCAGTGCTCGGCGCTCCCCGCCGGGAAGATCAGTCCCCAAAGGAGGGCAACGAATGAGATGTCGATGACACCAAACCCCAGTTAATGCCTACATGAATTTGGCCTACATTCACCCCGTTTCTTAATCCCAGCAGCCCCCCAGAGAACCAGGACCTGGCCCCGGGGACACGCTGGGGCCAGGCTCCCCCGGGCAGCCCGGCGCACGCAGCCCAGCCCTGGGGACGCGGCACAGGACCCCAAGCCTGCTTCAGCCCCACGCTCCCCCCGGAGAAATTCCTGCTGGCTTGGGCGATTCACGTGCCCGGGAGTGGGCACGCACGCCCTGATCAATTAAAGGGCTCTAAAAATAGCATTTGCCTTCATCACCTTGTTGTGCGCCATGAACGCAGCGATGGCGCAGAGCTGGGGCACGCAGCCCACATCTCCCACCGACCCCAAACCACACGCAGGGGTCTCTCCCCCACACCACACACATCCCCGCTCCCCAGGGGACTCCGGGGACACCTACCCACACAAACCAGGGCACCCCAGCCCTGCAGCACCCCGGCGAACCCCCCTGCAGGGATCGGTGCCCCCCAAAACCACCCCCCACGTCCCGCAGGACCCCCGGCACATGGGCAGGAGGGCTCAAGGTTAGAGCCGAGGACTGGCGGGTTGCCGCCTCGCCCAGCAGCACACAAAGCAATTAGCGACGGCAGCTAAAATTAGCTCCCTGGTTTCTTCCTGCTAATGGTCAAACCCATCAAGGTTTCCCTACACCAGGGGCCTCGGCGTCTCCGCGCGGGCAGGCGGTGATGGATGAGAGCCGACAGAGCCGCTCACGTGTGCGCGCACCGGGCAGCAAAGCTCATCCCCAGGGGGCACGGCAAGGGGGACACCGGCCTGGCCAGCAGCCCCAGGGGTCAGAGAGCCCCTATTCCCCCTCCCCACCTCGCCCAGCCTCTCCCCCTGCCTCAGTTTCCCCAGCAGAGCGCGGCTGTCGCGCTGGGAGACGGGGACAGCGACAGCACAAAAGGGGAGGGAAGCGAGGGTGGCTTTGGCACGGGGACGGGTTCTGGCATTCCTGGGATTGTCAGCGTGCTGTCCCCGCTCCCAGCTGCTGGCACGTGGAGGCAGCTGGCCACCGTGCCCAGGGCCTTCCCCAGCCCGTGGTGGCCACCAGCCAGGAGGTGACAGCGATCCGCACGGGGAGCAGGCGGTGGCTGCCACTCACAGCACCCCCAGCGGACAGCACGGGCTGGGAGCCCCCCTGCACCCACATTCCCCATTCCTAGGGGGGGGGGCCCCGAGGGCGCAACCGGCCCCACGGGAGCAGGGGAGACAAAGGGGGCCGGGGACCAGCTGCGGAGGGAATGTCCCCTGCCCTCGGCCCCGTTCCCAAGGATCAGGTTACCCAGTTCCCAGGCAACCCGAGCCCCGGCGCAGCTTTTCCAGGCGCAGGCATTCCTGCGCCCCGCGGGGCTGGGGGTAAAGGGAGGGGGGCCGCCGAGGGGGAGCGGGCAGGTGGTCTGCGGGGGCTTGGGGAGGGAGGTGGCAGCAGCAGGATGCATCCCTGGGGGCAATTTGGGGGGAAGGATGCACCCCAAAATACCCCTGGGAACAAGGAGGGGATGGATGCACCCCAAAGCATTGCTGGGAGCAAGGGGTGGATGAATCCCAAAGCATTGTCGCGAGCAGGGAGGAGATGGATGCACCCCAAAACCATGTCTGGGAGGAAGGGGAGGGGATGGATGTGCCCCAAAATCATTTCTGGGAGCAAGGGGAGGGGATGCACTCCCAGCAGCTGGCCGGAGGGGTGCTCGGGGCCCTGCCCTTGCAGGCGGCATCGCCGGCGTGCCCGGGGTGCGAGGGATGCCAGGAGGGACCAGAGCAGCAGGGAGCTGCTGCCGGCACATTCCTGCCTGCTGGCAGGGTGAGCTGACAAAATCCTGCCCCAAATCCAGACCCACAGCCAGGGATGGCTCTGGGGAAGCAAAGGGTGGGACCCCCAGAACAGACAGCAGCATGCCTAGGGATTTTTTTGGGGGGAGGTGCCTTGCTTTGCCACCACCTCTCCAACCCCCGGGTGACACCGTGCCCCCTCCAGCAGCTCCACACGATGCTCCCCTGCACAAGGCAGCCCCCACCCCGCTCTGTCCTTCCCCAGGAGCTCCCGGGACACCCCTTTCCCCCCTGCACCAACCCCTCTGATCCCCACAAGGGTGCCAGACCCCCACGGGTGACCCCACTTCGGACAGCCACGGCTCAGCACCACGCACAGGAGCTGTGTGGCACCAGCAGGGCACCACCAACCCCTCCGCCCTGCCCCAAAACCGCAGTGGGGCTGGGCTCGCCCTTGGTTAGCGCGATCCCATCCCGTCTGACAGCAGCATATTTATTCCGGGCCCAGCACTGACCATTTTTCACCCAACGACACGCAACCTGCTAACGAGCTCGGGGAGGTAACGAGGGCCCACGGGCAAGGCCACCCGCTGCGCACCCACCCAGCTGGGACCCAGCACCACGAAGGTTTTTTTTTGTGTTTTTTTTTTTTTTTTTTTTTTTTTGTGTGTGTGTGTGTTTTTTTTTTTGCTGTTTGCAAACAGCAGCACGGCCACTATTTATGTAGGACCTACATTATGTGCTGTGGCTGGAGCTCGTCCCGAGGTGGGAACCACAACCAGCTCCAGACAGGGGAAGGGGAAGACGGGTGCACCCCTCCCACATTGGGTAAGGAAGGGGGTGTCCCTCTGGGGTAAAGCAGCACCTCGGGCTTCACAGCCCCGAAAAAAAGAAGCTGCTGGAGCTGCCCCATTCCCTGCGGATCCACAGCACAGGACACCCCAGAGTCACGGCAGCCGGGCTGGGGACAAGGACACGGTCCATAAAAACCCACAAAGGCGGACGCGGGGTCATTCCTCATCGCACCCGCCCCCGTGAGCCAGCCTGCCTCCTCCCAGGTTTAATTATCAGCGTTTTCCCAGGATCACAAGCAGCCTGCAGCCGCCTGCCTGCCTCTCCCCCTCTCTCCTCCAGCTCCTTCCCTTGCTCCCGCTGAGCAGAAACGTCCCCGCAGCCTCGTCCCCGACATTCAGGGACGGGGGCAGCGCTCGATGGGGCACAAGCAGCCAGCACCACTGGGCAGGGGCAGCTCGGCCACCCCAATTGCACCCAAACGTGCCAGCACTGGGGTCACCCTGCAAAGGGAACGGGATTATAAGCCCACAGCCGTGCCTGCGCCCCGATCCTACAGGGACGTGGGCTGCCCACGAGCGGACCGCATCCCTCCTGCGCGCGGTTATCGGGTCATCAAAATTTCATCTCCGCGCCCGGCCACTAATGGCTTCCAAAGAAGCATCAAATTTTAATCTCCCTTTCCTCTCCCCTAAAAGCCACTTTCCTTCCTGAGCCGGAGCTTTGCACGAGGCCGGCGGCTAAAGCAGCAGCCGAGCTCACGGGGAAGGGGAGGCGGCGCAGGAGCGGCCACGCTCGGACATCCCTGCCCCACGCACCCCAACCTGCCCCACTGCAAGGGGCTTGGCCCGAGGAAAGCCCCCCAAAAAAAGCCACCCGGTGCTCCTGGGGCTGCAGGGTGGTGGGCGGGTGCCAGCCCCATCCTGGGCAGCCCTGGGTTGGTGACTGCCACCCTGTAGCCGGGTGTTTCCAACCCCACAGGGGACCCTTTTGTGGATAAAGGCACCTTCACACGAGCCCTGAGACCTGCCACGCGTGGCAGCAGCCCGTCACCGCTGTCACATCCCCAGGAAGGGGCAGGGGGTTGTCCCCTCCAGCTCCGCAGGCTCCGTGCGTGCAGACGTGCCCAGGATCCACGCGTGGGTGCCAGAAGGAGCCGCACCTCCGCTCCAGCCCCCTAATAAGCCTCTTTGGCTGCCTTTTCAGGCCCCTGCCCCAAATCCCGTCTGGAACCTTAAGCCTGCCAAATCCCTCCTGGGACTGGCCGCAGCCTCCTCAATCCCATTACAGCCGCTGTGCCCGTGCGGGGGGTCCTGGGCTGTGCCCCCAGCCCCAGGGGAGGGAAAACTGCTCCTGGGGGGCACAAAACCCACCCGTAACCCCCCCCCAGGAGGGTCGCACTGCGACACAGCTCCCACCCGGGCGGCGCTGACTGATTAGCCTTCCACCAGCACCGCGTTCGCCTCCGGGTAATTAGCGCGAGGGCCCTAATCAATAAGTTATTTTTTGCCACGGGTAATTAATAATTACGCAGCGCAGCCAGGCTGTAATTAAACTTCCATCCCATCTCTCCCCAGCGGTACGGAGCCCTTTGTTTTAGTAACTGCAGGTATTAAAAGCCTTTCATCCCGGTGCCTGGGGAGCTCGGCGCCCCGGTTGGGAAGGTCTCGCGCCCTCCTCCCCCGCTGCTCTCCATCACTATTGATCCCGTTTTTTCCTCGGCTGCTGGAATCGACAGAACCCGCACAGATCTTGCGTCTGCCTCCGCTCCCGGCCTGGCTGTGGGGTCACCAGCCCTCGGGGGGGTGCCCTCAGTGGGGCTGCTCCTCCTTTGGCACCTCCACCCCGGTGTCCAGTTGGCCACGACGGGCTGCAGCGATGCTCGTCCTCAACCCTCGTGCACGGGGGAGCAGCAGCAGCCGGGGAGGTGACCCGCGTGTCCCCATCTGATGGCACGAGCTGCTCCCCGTGCTGCTCCGTCGCAGGCAGCGGCTGCTCGCCCGCGGCCGCCACGCAGCGCAATGTCACGCTGCCCGCTGCGGGGAGAGAAGAGGCAAAGCCCAGACCGTGTGCTCCAGGATCGAGGCACAGAAGCTCCTTCCCCTCGCTTCCAGGCACGGCTGAAGCACGGACAGACCCCCGAGGAGCCCCTGTAGCTCCCCCGGAGAAACAGGAGGGGAAGGGGTGCCGCCAGGAGCCCACCCCGCAGCCGGGAACAAACGGACCGTGGGGGACTCGCGGGTTGGAGACGCCAGCCAGGAGGAGAGAAACTCAGCGAGGGAGTGAATCAATCAAAGAGACCTTCACAGCTCCCCACACAGGGCCTGCCCGGATAATATACTGCCGCTTTAGATGTTATGTTCTGAACTTAATTACTGAGAAATTATAGCAGTGCTAGGGGAGGCTCAGGGGGAGCGGGAGGACGGGAGCGCACGGGGACTTCTGGCTCCACTTGCTGCTGCGAGCAAGGGCAAGAAATGTCACGGGCAGGGACCCCCCGAGCCACAGCGCTGCACCCCGCCGTGCCCCCCCCCCCATTTTGCAGCCTGGATCCACTCTGTCCAAGCTGTGTGGACGGAGGTAGCCACGCTGCAGCCTCGCCAGACAGGAGCCTCCTCCTCATCCTCGTGGGGATCCTCTCTGCTAGGGAGGGGCAGGACCCCAGGAGGGCCCCCCCTTGCACCCCCGAACCCGAGTCATACCCCAAAGGTCCAGGAGCTATTTCTGCTTCGCTCTGGGGTATCGGAGCAGCCAAAACCAGACTGTGCCACGCCAGAGCCCCAGGGATGACGAGCAGACAGGGCTCGCCCTGCCCAGCGACACCAACTCGCCCCAGGGACTGGCTGGGTGCACAGGGAGCCCCAGGGCACCCATGGGGGCTTGGGGATGCAGCCCCCCTCTCCAGCCCCAGCACCCTGCCCAGCCCAACCAGCCGGCTGGAGGTCAGTGGGACCAACACCAGCACCAGAGCTGCTCCCTGGGAGCTCCCAAACTTGTGCCCCAGGTCCTGCCACGCAAGTGGGGTCCCCCAGGAGGGGGGAAAACGGGTGCCCTCACCCCACACCGTCCCTGGAGGGTGCTCAGCCCCCCCAGAACGGGCCGGTGCAGTCTTTACCCCATGCTCAGGGCAAAATTTCCCTCGCACCCCAAGAGCTGGGGCTGTTATGGGGCAGGGGGGAGGAGGAGGCAGAGCAGAGCTGTGCCCTGCGCCCTTCAGCCCTGGCCACCAGCTCCTGGGGGGCTCCTTAAACACGGCCGGGGCTGTGCCCCCTCCTCGCCCCGAGGCTACCTCGGTCCCCGCCCCCCCCCCCGCTGACACCCAAACTTCCCAGGGCAGCCTGGGGGCTCCCCGGAGCTCCCCCCTCCGTGGGCTCAGCTGAAGGGGTCCCCCTCACCCCTCATTCCTGCTTCACCTCCAGCATCAAAGAGGAAACTGGGGGGGGTGAAGAAGCTGCCCCCCGCGCCGGGACCCCCTCGCGTCCCCTTACCTTGGGCTCCGGCTCCCGGGGGGCCGAGCAGGGCGAGCACCACGAAGCGCAGCAGCGCCCAGCTCCCGAGCCTGGCCATGGCTCCGCCGAGACGTGGAGGGGGGGGGGGGCAACTTCCCCGACTTTATAATCCGGGCCCCCCCCCACCCGGCGCAGGGACCCCCGCAGCAGCGCTGCTCGGGGATGGGGGGGAGGCGAAGGCGATGTGCAAGGCTCCCGGCTGGGTGTGGGGGGGTCCGCAGGCAGCTCCCCGCCGTGTCCAAGTTCCCCGGGGCCGTGCAGAGCCGGGATCCCCAAAATCCGGTGGGGAGCCCGCAGCCGAGCCCCTCTCGTCAGGGGAAGGGGTGGGAAGCGCTGGGCTGTGCGCCCCCGGCCCTTTCTGCGTCCTCAAGCACCATCGGGGCCGGGCCCCCCCTCCCCTCCCCGTGCCCGCAGCTCCCGGAGCCGAGCACACCGCAGGGAAGGAGAAAAAAAAAAAAAAAAAAAGAAAACCAAGAAAAAAAAAAAAAAAATCACAAACCCCACAAAGTTTGGGGTCCGGGGGCGGCAGCCGGCCCCTCCCCAGCGCTCAGCTCCCTGCTGGGGACATCCCCGCTTCGGCGGCTCCGGGGGGGGGCTTTAGGGGGGGGTGTCTCTCCCCAAAACACCCCCCCCACCACCCCCAAACCCGTCGCACACCCCCCCCCCCCCCTCGTCAGGCGGGGGAAGACGAGGGAAGTGCTGCGGCGGCGGGCAGCGGCTCGGGGTCCCGCTCGCAGCCGGCGGCGGGGCGCGGCGGGCGGGCAGGCGGCGCGGCGCCGACCCCTTCGGGCGCTCCGGGGGCTCCTCCTTGAGCCGAGCCCGGACCGAATGAGCCGCGGTGGAGCTCGGCGGAGCCGGGGGCAGCCCGAGCAAGGGGAGGCGGGGAGGCGGCGAGGCTCCGAGCGCTACCCAGCGGCCGCGGCCGGGCGCGCACGGCAGCCGCGGATGGAGAAGGAATGGGGAAAAAAAAATAATAAATAAATAAATAAATAAATAAAAAGCGGGCGCGTCCCCCTCCGGCTGCCGAGGAGTGGGTGTCTCCACCCCCCCACAACCGTTCCCAAAATGTCCAGCCGAGCTCGCTGCCACCCCGATGGGGATGCAGCAGGAGGTGCCCCTCTGTGGGTTTTGCCTCGCCCAGCGCTTGGAGCCGCCCCCCACCCTCCCAGCTGGTTTCCCCCTCCTTGATAGGGCTCACAGCATCAGCACCCAGTTCCCTTTTTTGAGGGAAGGGGCACCCCGAGGCAGCACAGCAGCAGAACTGGCTGCCACAAGATTATCAATGCTCATATTATAGGGTTCTGGAAAAAAACAGCAGCTCTAACCCCAGAGGCGAGCCAGCGGCACCTCCCAGATAACATACCACCTCGTCAGGCCCAATCCTGCAACTCCTCAAGCCCAGATCTCCCAGCAGGATCAGGCCTGGGTCACACATCCTTCAGAAGTGACTGCTTTATGCCAGCACAGCGCCTCGCGTTTGGTGGGGGGGGAGCAGCTCAATCAGGGCTGATACCGAGCAGTAACACCCAAAGGACCCAAAACATTTGCACGGAAGGAAACATCCACCCTGAATGCTGGATCAGCCCCCTGAGCACAGGCAGCACCTTGGAGCCAAGGGACCTGTAGAGGATCAGGGTGAGAGCACGAGGAGATTCAGATGAAGCCAAGGGGTCAAATCAGGGCAGGGGCAAGGGGCGCATTCCCACACGAGCCTTGTACAGCTGCGTGGTCACCAGCATGCGTTTCCACTACGTGATACAAGCTCCCATGTAAATCACGCACAGGGCTCAGGGGGACAATGCCCGTGCGCGCGCTGCGTATTTGGAGAGCTGCTGCCAAATTTCCCATCGACCTCTCGAGGCGAGACTGAACAATAACCCAGCGCTTGCCCACCCCGGCATTAATCAGCTCCGTGGCTGGCGTTCTCAACCGAGACGGCGGGGATCGATGTGCTGTGGGAGGCTGCGAGCCTGGCTCGCCCCTCGAGGAGGTGTTCCCCAGCACGGGCTGGATCCAGCGGGGGGGGAAGGCTGCCCTGCCAGGGGCGAGCGCAGCACCCCGCGGTGAGCTTGGAGCCCGGTCCCGCAGCACTAACACGTGCTGCAGCAGGGGAGCAGCCACGATAGCTCTCAGCACGCTCCCAGCCCCCCGCAGGGGTCAGGGCTTTGTTCCTGAAAGAACAGGAATTCCTGTCTCCAGGGCCGTAAATTCAGCACCTGCCCCTGCTGCCAGCGCTGATTTATGGTTATTGCAATTAATCTCGCCAAGGTGTGAGCCCTTTATTACCTTCCTCTCAGAGGTACCTGGCTCCCCACAGCCACCCGGGCGGACTGGAAAAGTTTTGATCTCGCAGCAAGGCTCCCACCCAGCCCTGCCTGCTCCGTGCCAGCCCTCCTCTGCCCAGATTTATCCGAGCAGGAGCAAGTCTCCGCACGCAGCTGCTTCCAGGGGTGGCTGGAAAAGCTGACACCTTCCCTGGGCGATGCTGGTACACCGCCGAGAGGGCACCCAGCCCCGCTCCCCGTGACCCTGGCACAAACTGGGTGATGTCTGTGCACCCCCGCCCCATCTCTCATCAGCTTTGGCCCCATCCTCCAGCCTCCTGTGCAGCATCCCAGCTACGATTCGGGGCAGTGTCACTTGTAATTACCATGAGGCTCGCACACAGACCAGCTGCGAGCCGCTTGCATGACTCTCGCCTCTCCAAGACTGCTCTGGAAGGGGTTTGAAGGAGCAGGTCTCCAAGGGCACGTCGGGGGGGTGAGTTTCTGAGCTCTCCTCCAAAAATCTCCCAGACCGAGGGGCTCCAGCCCCCAACAGAAGCCCCACGGCCGCCGGCTGCTGCTCGGGGCCTCTGCTAATGAGGGGTTTGCCCTGCGCAGCCCCGCAGGCAGCAGAAGGCAGCCTCAGGCCTATTTGCAGAACTGAAAGCTGTTATTTTGCCTCCTGCTTGAAGAGGGCGCATCAAAGTCAAGCCCAAAAATACGTCGCTAGGCTTGAATTAAAAAAAAAAAAAAAAAAAAAAAAACTCTTGTCTGAAACCAAGGCAAGTTCCAAAAAAAGATCAAGGCTGTTTGAAATGTAGAAGTCTTCGCTCAGATGTCAGGCGCTTTGGGGACCAGGAGTCAGCACTATCCAAAGGCTACAGGACAACAGCCAAGAGCTTCCTTCGGCCGTCCTCGGCACCCCTCATCTGCCTCGGATGAGGCCCCAGCTCTCTCGGCACAGCTCCCCGAGCAGGGAAGCAGCGTGCCACGGGGAACCCAGGGTCCCCAGAGCCCCAGGAAAGGGCTGGGAGCCCCTCAGCCCTCTCCTGCCATCCGAGGGGAGAGGCAGCAGATGTAACCACAGGCTGTCGGCACCGGCGCAGGGAAGAGAAATTGGATAATGGAGGCTCTGCAGTCTCGCAGATAGAGGCATAACAAGCTCCCACCGGCAGAAGCTGAAGCCAGACATACCCAGACTAGCAATAAGGTGCACGTTCCTAGCAGCCAGGAGAAGCGGCTGGCTGCAGCCAGGCTCCCCGATACTTCTCCTTTGTAATTAAGATTGGAAGTCGTGTTTTGTTTTATTATTTTTTTTTCTACTTTTTCTCCAGAAGCATCTGCTCTCCTGGAGGGGCGAGCTCAAGGTGGTTCAATAGACCACGAGCAGGCTCTGATCTGCCAGCTCCTCTCTTTAAAGCTGGGCTTCGGGCACTTCCCTGCTCCCCAGGAGAGCTTGGGCAGCGTGGGGCGAAGCAGCCACCGCGCACCTCGGGCTGTGGGATGGTTTCCCAGCCCCCAGGCAGGGCTGCACGCAGCAGATGCTCTGCTCTCAGCAGGACCGAAGCTGCCTCTCCCCTTGAAGGGCATCAAACGGGGCTCCACGCTGCCCCCGGATGCTGCGCGAGGGGCCTCCAAAGCGGCTCAGCGCAGAAACATCTTTAATATTTGATGGCTTTAAAATAAAATACCAGGAGAAGGAACAGCGAGAGGAGCGAACGGCTTCTACCTGCCAGCTCTGCTCCCTTTCCCAGCCGGGAGCTCTCTCCCAGCATCAGCTGCTCGGGGTGTTTCAGCCCAATTAAGACCTTCCTTCAAACCCTCCGCCAGCCTGAGCCGCACGTCCCCACACTCGGTGCAGGGGGTGCAGAGCTGAGGGGCTCCTGAGCTGGCAAAATAACGCAGGGACATCTTCCTGCCCCATTTCCGAGCAGGATCCTTCTCTCCCCACAGCCAGCAGTGGTTTGGGAACGAGCCAGGAAGAGCCAGAAAGTCCCCAGAGCAGGGAAACATTTCCACAGCCCCGCTCCACCCTCACACCATCAGCCCCCACTGCGCTGGAGATGTGAGAGGAGGCAGCGTTCATCCCCACAGCCATCCTCTGCTGGGAAACAGGCACAAACAGGAGCCTTCGCTCTGGCTCTGAGCTTTTTATCAGCTCTCCCACAGCTCAGGGGGCAGCCTCCAGCCCCTCTCCCCATGGGGAGGGCAGCAGGGGGTCCAGGAGCCCAGCAGGACCCCAGATCTGCGGCACGCAGGGGGCTCCTCAAGCCCCACGGCTGGGAAATGCAGCTCTGACAGCTCCAGGCTCCTCTGGAGCAGCCCCCAGGGAGCAGAAGCATTTCGGAACATGGCCACGTTAAAGCAAACAGCCTCAAACCACAGCCCAGGGACCACGAGCCCCGCAGCCCTCCCCTGTTATTAGGGCTAACGAGCACCCTGCGCACGGGCTTTGTGGGGTTGGCTCCCCACCCCAAAGTCACTGCTGTGGCTTGGACATGCCAACAGCTCCTCCACCACCCCAAAGCTGAGCTGTGCTTTTCCTGCAGGCTGCAAAGAGCCCGGAGGAGCCCCCATGGTGGGCTTGGGGAAAGCTCCATGTGGGCAGGGTGGAGGTGAAACCGCGGCCCCGCGCCACAGCCACAGAAATGCCCAAGAGCCAGCACTGGGCTCCACCAGCAGCCCCAGCCGCAAGGCTGACTTTTAAATCAAGAGATTAAAAATTTAAACGAGGGCTTTGGCTCATTTTAAATGGTTGCTTAACATTTAAAGGCCGCCTTCCTGAGCGCTTCTCGGTAACAGCAGCTGGGCACCGGCCGGGTTTGCTGGGGGCTGGATCCAAGGCTCTCACGTGCCAACAGCCACAAGGTGAGGTTTTAGAGGTGCTCAGTGCTGAGCATCGTGTGCTGGCAGCCCCACAAGCTGGCCAGGTCCGAGCCCCACCAGCTCCATGCCCCTGGGCAGGGCACCTGCAGTAACCACACTTCTGACCCCCAGCTCCTCAATCAGAGGAAGGATTTTTGATGGACACACCGTGCCCAAAGGCAAAGCACTCGGTAGGATGCCAGCTCCCTGTTTAGGGGCACACATCAAAGCCACCCAAGCTCTCTACAGCACCCCTTGGCCTCGGAACTGCCACATCACCCTGAAGTGTGCGCAGAGCCTCACAGACCCACTGCAACCCTGGGCTCTCCAATTCACAGAAACAGCACAAAGAGAGAAATGAGGGCCAAAACCCCTCTTACCGGTCCTCACCAGGTTCCACACAGAGCTCAGCCTCCTCCTGCTCCTTCCCAGGCTCCTGGCCCCAGCTTTGCAGGCACCTCCAAGCCCCCCAGCTCAGGCTCACTTAACACATCTGCCTTCAGCAGGGCAACGTAACTCACCTGTGTGCTCAGCCCCTCAGCATCCACCTGCGCCAGCCTCCTGCCCTGGCTCATATGGAGGGGAGGGGAAGCCCTGTCCCCTCGCCGACAGGGTCACAGGCAGTAGCAAAGTTTGGGGACGTCGCTGGGTCCCCCAACCTCACCGTGCCCCAGCCTCGCTGCTCCAGCGCGGCGCGGTGCGGGGGGCTCTCTCCATCACCTGGTGGGTGCTTTCCCAGCACAGGGCACTTCAGGTGCTGCACTGATTTCCAGCACTACAGGATTAGGTCATAAATAATGGATAATAATAGTAGAAATAGTAAATAATATATTTACAGGCTTGCATAATGAATAATGCTGAGCGTGAATCGCCGTGCCTGGCGGAGCTGGCTGCCGCAGCGCCGCTGAACCAGCAAAGGGGACTGGGCACAAGCGGGGAGCCGGGGAGGGGAGCAGGCTGCTTTGCGGGGCTCCCAAAGCCTCCCCACCCCAAATACCAGCCATTCCTCACCCCTGCCTGTGTGCCCACAAAGCCCCAGGGGCGTTTAAGGGAGATGCAATTACCGGCTCCTCAATCCATCCTGTTAACAGCAGCAAAACCTCAAAGCGAATTACTCCGCGCGCACTGGCGAAAAGTCAGGTTGGGATCAGGACCCCGAGGGAACCCGGGCACGGGGGGCTCTGCGCAGCCCCCTCCCCGTGCCCAGCACCCAGCAGGATGGCCGGGTGGGCTCTGCGCCCCTCCGGCTCTCCCCTCCGCTGGGTTTTGGGCAGGGGGCTGCGCCTCGAGCCATCGCCGCACTCCCCCGGGGGCCGGGCGCAGGGATGAGCGCAGACATGTGGGAAATGGATCGTGGCCGGTTCCTGCCGAGTAATTACGCTCGATAAGAGCCTGTCGATGCGATCTGCTGCCAATTGTCACCCCGCGCAGCCTGCAGCCGAGTGGGGGCAGGCGGGGGGGGGACAGGCTGCGCACCGACTGCTGACTCATTAAAAATGAGCCGAGGAAATGGAGACGGCTCCGTGCCGGAGCAGCCGAGGCAGGACTGTGCTGCGAGGGCTGCTGGGGGGGAACCACGGGGCTGCTTCTGCCCCCAGCACCCCCTCCTTACCCGGGGGCTCACCGCCTGCAGCCCCCAGGAGCCAGCAGGCACTCCGGTGCCGGATCCACCAAAACGTTTCTTCCCTCCCCAAACAGCCTCACAAAAGGCAGGTGGAGAGCCCGACGCGCACCCAATCCTCTCCCCGGAGGCAGAGGCTGGCCTAGGGCCACCCCCCTGCCCCCTGCCTCAGTTTCCCCATGCGTGGGGCCGGCCAGCACCAGCTTTTGGTGGCGCTCAGCCGGGTGACCCGGTGCCTCCGCGGGGTCGGGGGCTGCAGCCCAGCCCTGCCCCGTGTTCCCAGCGCCCCGGCGAGGCAGGGCCAGGCTCAGGACCACGTGGAGCCCATCGCAAGCAGCTCGTGCAGCCGTGCCGGCCCCGGCAGCGAGGCGGGGGAGCGATCCGTCTTCCTGACTGCCAGATAAAACGGCTACATTTCAGATAATTCCAGATAGTAAATTTTTTGAGTCCCTATAAGCTAAAATCAATATTGGCACAACTGTGCGTCATTAAAAACTAAATGAACATGACAAAGCCAAACTGCTGCCTATTAAACAAATGAGTTTTCTATCCACACAGGCACAGCGGGTTATTAAATTCTTTATTACAGGAGCGTTGCCTTTTATAAAAGGGGGTGGGAAGATGTCGCCCCGCGCGGTGCACGGCGGAGCCGACGTGTGCCTGCCCTTCCCGCGGCACCCGGGGGCTCTGTGCCAGCCCCAGGGCCGTGCTGCCGGGGGGCTCAGGAGGCGTCAGGATGCAGCCAGGGCTCAGGGCTCAGGGCTCGGGGCTGCAGGGGGCAGGGGGATTTCTCCGGGACTTTGTGCAGCTGCAGTGCAGCGGCAGCACGGCGGCAATGCGATGGCGACGCAGCAGCGGCGCTCCCGTGCTCTTGAAATCCGGTGGCCTGCACGGTAAAGGAGGCTGCACTGAGCTTTTTTTCAGCCCAAATTTCAGGAATCCCGGGGGCTGGTGTCCTCTGTCCTCTCCACGGATAGATCAGGCTCTGCCTTTCACCCTCATCTGCCGCCCGGGTGCCACAGGTGCCCCCCTCACCGGGCAGCCCCCGCGTGCCGATTTCAGTGTCCTGATTGTGTCCAAGCTCTCGCTGCACACCGGGAGGTATAAATAAATATTCATAGGTGCCGGATGAGTGCTGGGGAGGAGAAGGCTGTGAGGAGAGCGAGGGTGGGAGGAAGGGATCGGGCTGCCCGTCTGCAGCAGCCCCCCCGTGCCCCCCGCCCCTCGCTGCAGCCGGCAGGAGCGAAATGCTGGGAAAGGGAAAGGTCAGCGTGCTCAGCCAGGGGAAGGAGAGCGCTGCCGGGCTCTCTCGAGTGCCAGCAGCCTGGGGAGGGTCTGTCACCACCACGGCCACCCCCCCAACCAGCGGGGAGCGATGGCACGGGGCCAGCACCCAGCAAACAAGGCCAGCGGGATGCGTCGAGCTTTGCGCCGACCTGTGCAGGGGTTTTTGCACAGCGTGCATGATTCCCGGTGACACAGGGGGACCTGCACCCGCCCCCCGGCCATGCCCGCCCCAGGGACAGCCACCGATCCCGTGTGCTCCTCGTCGGTGTGCTGTCTGCACGGATAATGGGGACCTCAGCAGCTGCGCATTCATTTGTAAAGAGGTTTGCTGGGTTTTCATGCAAATAAATTCAGGAGAGGGCTGAGCCCCAAATTTTTCTCCTGTCCTGGGTGGGGGGGGACACAGCCTGGTGCGTCCCAAAGCCTGGGGACCGGCTCTGCAGGTGCACGGGGAGCAGAGCTCCCTGTCCCCATCCCAATTCCTGCCCTCCTCTCTCCTGGAGTTTGACAGTGATGCGCTGTGCCAACGCGGCCACTCGGTGCCTGCCCCAATCTGCCTGCTGCCCGTTACCCGACAGCAGCTGCCATGATGGATGCTGGCGAGCCTCAGGCGAGAGCATCCCCATCCCTCCCGCACCCGCTGCCAGCATCTCCACGGCAGCTCCTGCCTGGACCTCGGACACCGGGGGTCTCCGGGGGGCCGCGGGGACCCTGTGGAGCCTACACCCTGCGCCACCAGCGTGGGACAAGAGCCACAATCCTGCTGGGACAGCACCAGGGGGCCCAGCTCCTGCCTCGAACACACGGGCAGCGCTTGGAGGCCGTCAGCGGAGCGCGAGGTTCACCTCTGTCTGAGACAAAAGTGGCTGGGAACGGCAAGGCGCAGCCCCCCGCCGAGGGGGCTGCGGGGGCCCAGCCGTGGCCGCCGTCCTGATTGATGCTTTGACAGCGTGATGGATGGCGGCGGCGCAGCCCCTGCCACCGCGGCACATGCGACACATCCCTTATCTGGCACGGCTGTGGGGGGGGGGAGCTGGAAATCAGCCCCCGGGTTCCCCCCGATCCCATCCCGGGAGTCAATCACGCCGCCGCCGTGCGGGGAGGCTGCGAGGGGTGGGAGCTGCCGCGGGAAGTTTTATGGGGCCCGAATCAATCAGTGGGAATCCCATAAAAGTCGGCGGGTATAAATGGGCTCCTCGGATAGGTTTTGACATCCAATTGTCTTTTCTATTTCAGATGTCATAAAGCTATGCACACCCATATAGAGAGAGAGAGAGAGGGGGAGAGAGAGCGAGGATGCGCGCTCAGAAATATGGATGTGCAGACACATGCACGGCAAGGCCCGGCACACGTGCACACACGCGTTGCTCACACACTCACACGGGGCAGATCTGTGCCCCCCGGGGTTAAAAGGGGCTGCACAGCCCCCCCCTACCAGCACCAGCCTCAGGGCAGAGCCTGTGCTCCTGGCTGCGAGCAGGGGACCCGTTTGCTTGCCATTAACCCAAGGCAGAAGCAGGCAACGGGTGACTGGGGATCGATTTGCGGAGCCGTTTGAAAAGCTGATGGAAAGGGAAAAAAACGAAACCTCCAGCAGGCGAGCGGTGCCAGGATGTGCCCCAGCCCCTCCTCAAACAGCACGAGCAAAAAAAACGGGAGAGAGAGCGTGCGAGGAGGCTCCCCCCCCCTCAAAGCCACCCCTTCTCCCCGCAGAGAAATCGCAGCCACAGCCTCAGCCACCAACTTCGATGGGCGAGCAGGTCGTACATCATCCCTGCGCAAATCGCCTGCCGAGCTCGGCTACGTGAGCACCAGGGCCCAGGGATGGAGAGCGGCTCGTGCGCCTAAATAAAAAGAGGGGAAATTTACACAGCTGAGGGAGAGGAGAGGAGAGAAATGCGAACGCGGAGCGGCGGGGGGAGCAACTCCCCGACACGGCACCAAGGAGGCAGGCGGAGCGCAGCACGTGGCCCCCCGCCTGCCCAAGGGCTGCTTGGTGCGAATAAATGCTTTTATTTCGCCCATGATTGATTGTTCCCGAAAGCAGCATGGCCTCCTTGCCACCCCGGGAGCAGAGCGTGGGGTTGAGGCACCAGGACACCCGTCCTCCCTCTCTGCATTTGGCTCAGCATCGTGTGTCCTCACCGCCTCCGAGAGCTGGGACAGGCTTTGGCCACCAAGACCTGGCCAAGGGCACACGGATCCGATTGCACAGCCTCCCCCCGGCGAGGAGACAGCCCTGGGTGCCACAGGGAGCCCGCAGAGCTGGCACGAAGCAGACAGAGGTGCCGAGGCCGGGGCGAGCAGCAGCACCCATCGCACACCCCACGGCACCACCGGGGGTGCCCCACGGGGGCCGTGCCGGAGGCAGCACCGAGGAGGGGGGCAGAGGAGCAGGAGGAGGGCACAGCCCGTGCTTAGGCTCCTGCCCCAGTGCTGCAGGGGAAGGTGACTCCTTGGGAGAGGGCTCTCGGCGCGTGGTGGAGCTGCTGCTGGATAAACAATTACCTCCCGTTTACCTCTGCCCATATGGCGCCGGGGAACAGGTGTGCAGGTAATGAAACACCCAGCTCCGGAGAAGCTGGCTCGTGGTTCCTCCTCGTGCCTTCGCTTGGCTGCAAATGAGAGCTAAAGAAGATGGAAGGGCCGGGAGGGATGGGGGCGGGGGGCCCGCCTGGTGCGCCATGGTGCCACCTCCAACGGGGTCTGAGGTGTCACAGCGTGGCCCTGAGGGGCTGGGGGTCCCCTGCACGTCTCGGTCACAGCCATTCTTCCACAACCCGGCATCCTCGGGGCCCCCCCAGCCCAGGACCCCCTCCCTGCTGTCTGCACGAGCGCTCTCCCCGCCAATAACTCCTGGCTGAGCCGCTGCCTTGCTTCAAAAGCCATCTAATCTCCGCGCACAGCCGCGGAGAGGGGGATTTATCACCTCCCCCGGTGCCGTATCCTCTGCGCGGATAAGATAGTTTATGCAAACAGACGCCGGGCTGTGTCGCTTCCTTATTTCTCTCTCCTCGACTCGCAGCTCATCATCGGTTACAGCAGTGACCAGTCACCTAAATCACCCGGCTGCGCTCCCGCTCCCGGCTCTGATTGATGCTCTCCAGACGGGCGCCCAGCCCCCTGGGCTCTGCTGGAGGGGCCTGGGGAGGGGACACGGGGACACCGTGGGGCTCGGTGGTGGCACCCACTTGTGCACGGGCACCTGGAAGCGCCAGGTTCGTGCTGAGGAGATGCCAGCACCTGAACACCCGATGGCTCCTGCTGAAACTCCTGAGTGGGGACATTCCTGCTGCTCCCTCCCTCCCTCAGCAGGGGACAGGCCCTCCTTCCAGCACTGCTTGTCCCCCTGAAGGTGACCGGCTGTCACCGCTCAGCCACCTGTGCAAGCCTCAAATTCACCTCATTAACAACCGAGCTGCCAGCACCCGCTGGCACAGGCAGGACAGGGGGCGCATCCCCCAGAACCCACGCGGGGTCTGCTCCACGCAACACCGCGTGCCCCCTCCCTGCAGGATCAGAAGGAGCGGGGCCGTGCTGCGATGTCCTTGCCCTGGCTCGGTCCTGGGCGCTGGTGGCTGGCAGCCAGAGGAGGCTGGAGGGGAACAAAGCGAGTCGCCGAGCAGCATATGCGAGCCGGGAGCGTGCGGTCCCCAGGCAGCGCGGCGAGCAGCCGGGCGTGCGCGGGGAGCTGGCTGCCAGAGCCAGCCCGCGGCCCCTGCCAGCAGCCTGCCCGTGTTGACACGCTCTCGTCCCCTGCCAGGTTTTGTCACCGCCAGCTGCACGAGGGAGGGGGACGGGCGCTGATCCACAGCTCCCTGCGATGGTGCTGGGTGGAAGAAGTGGTCCCCATCACCGGTGCGAGCCCCCAAGGGAAGGACGGACCCATCCGAGCCCCCGTCTGTGCCCCTAATCCCCTGCGCTGTGCAGAAGTGACCCCAGCCTGGCTGTGGGGACGCAGATCGCTGGGTGCTGGTGGCTGAAGTCGCTCTGAAATGCACAGTCCCTTGCACCAGATCCGGCGCTGAGCAATGTGGCGTTAAACCCCGGTGTCACTGGGGCTGGGCTGGTCGCCACGCGCTGCAGGATCAGCATCCACGGGCACCGTGGCGTGCAGGGCCCCCGCTGAGCAGGATCAGGCCCCGAGCCACTTTCAGCTGCCTGCAATTCAGCCGAGCAAAGGGGGTTTGCAGCGTGCACCGACCTCCCGCTGAATCCATTTGCACCTCCCTAGCGAGGCTGCCCCGGCCCCGCCAGCCCAGGCGAGGTGCGAATGAATCCCTCACGCTCCCCGTGCTGATCATGCTGTCCCCACGCTGCCCCTGCTCTGCCCACTTTGCCAGGCCACCAGCCTCCCCCAGGTCCCCACCCTGGGGTGCTCCCATCCCCTGTGGTCCCCGATGCTGTCCCCAGTGTCCCGTGGGGCGCCTCAGGACACCCCCTGCCTCCCGCCGCTGGCACGCGGGGCTGCGCTTGGCACAAGCTCTCCAGTGCATACCAGTAACAAGCTTCTGTTAAATAATTGAATTCCTCAAATCGTTCCCTTTTCCCTTCGGTTTCGGTGCACATTTGTCATCATTCCATTAGGCAGACGCTTTGCTCTCACTTCATTTATTCATAAGCGTCGCCGTGGCTCAGGCAGCGGCGCTGACAGCGGCGCTGAGCCCATCGCTGGCACGGGACACACTGTGCCCAGAGCTCCCTGCCCACACGGCAGCACCGCCACGGTGCTGGCACGGGGGTGACAAGGAAGATGGGTGCACCTGGGGGCCACCCCGTGTCACCCAAACTCATTGCTCGCTGCCTGTGCTGGGGACAGTTGGGGACGCGCGCACCCCCAGCAGCAAATCTGGGTCTGCCTGCAGCGGGGAGGGGGGGGGGCTCGTTCAGCAGCCACACACCGCCCACGGCCGTGTCACCGTAAGCGATTCCTGTATCAACAACGCGGTTACAAAGGAAAGCAAATAAGGCAATTATGGGAAAATATCCTGTCACCCGTCCGGCTCCCCGCCAGCGCAGCGGCGCACCGGGGCGGGAGGGATGCGTGCCGCCTCCCCGCTGCAGCACGTTCCCAATTACGCACCCGTCATGACAGCACGTGGCAGCAGATGAAAGGACCCCACGGCTCCGCAGCCTCCCCCCAAAACACCCCGCTGGTGGCACGGATTGGAGCCTCTCGGGAGCCCCGTGTGCCCAACAGGGCCACATCCTGCCTCCGTGCACCCAGGGTCCCCTGCCCGGTGCTTTGAGGGGAGCCCCAAGGCGCGGGGTGCGGGCGCCCATCACCCTGCCCCTGGGCTGGGAGCGCTGAAGGGCGCAGGAGAGGAGCTGCCTGGCCCCTCGGGCTGCAGCCATCCGCGGCTCTCTTCTTTCAGGCCACGTCCGGGAGGAGACCCAGGGGAGGAATTAAAGATAAAAAATTGGACAGTGGCGGGAGGGCGTGGGGCTTCCCCGTGCATGCAGAGCAGATCCATTACCGTAATAGCCAGGCGCTTAATAGCCGCTTCTCCACTTGCACTAATTGAAACGGATTGCCCTCGGGTAGCCCTTGGGTAGCCCTCAGGTAGCCCTGCTCCTGGCTGGCACATCCCCAGCCCCGCTCACGGAGCTGCCAGGAGTGCTGCCGGGGTGCCAGGAGCCACAGTGTGTGAGCAAAGGCATGAAAGGTCAGTGGAGAACAGCAGCCCCTCTGTGAATGTCACCAGTGCCACCGCAGAGCCGGGGGAGCAGAGCCACCCAGTGCTGCGGGCACGCATCCGTCCCACGGTGACCTGCAGGAACCGTATGGGACTGGGACAGGGATGGGGACAGGGAGGTGTGTGCTGGCCGAGGCAGCTACAAGGGGCCAGAAAGCTCAAACATCCAGCCCCGTGCTCTTTTTGGGGTCCCCATGGGGGTGAGAGCCCTTCGGGGTGCTGAACTCAGCCCCCGTGCCACTCAGAGCACCCCCGTGTCCATCCAGGCAGGGCTGCGAGGGGCTGGAGGGGACACGGCTCTGGGCACGGGTCTGGCACGCACTCACAGGAGCTCTGCTCATCTAATTGCACTCATTAGCCCATAATTGTGCAATTATTTGAGGACGTGAAGCCATGTGCTCCTGCAGGGGAAGAGGACAAGGGGAGAGGTGGATGCAGCCAGCACATCCCAGGGGGAGCACAGGGATGGAGGGACTGTGGGCTTTGCCCCCCATGCATCCAAGGAGATGCTCCCTGGCATGTTCCCCCCCCCGCCGTGCTACTGTGGGGCAGAAATCCTGCTCTGGCACGGATGGCGTGGCTCTGATCACGTCCTGCTGTCACCGAGGCCCTGGTGTCACCCCGTGCCAGGGGACAGGGCTGGCACCGAGTCCTGCGGGTGTGGGTGCGCAGCACCTCCAAGCACCCACCCCCTCTGCTGGGGGAGGCAGCACTGAGAAAAGGAGCTGGAAACTGGGGAAAAAGAAGACAGTCAGGTCTGCCCGGCTGAGCTGCGCGAGGAGGATTCCTTTCTCTCCACCCATTTTTCCACGAAATGGCAGCAAACCTCCGCACCAAGCTCCGCTTCCGAGCCGCAGCGGGGGCGGCTGTGCTGGCAGACGCCCGGCGCCGTGCTCAGACCGAGCTCAGCCCCTGCTCACTCCTCTTTTGGCAGAGCCCCCCCAGGGCTCATCCTGCACTCTGCTGTGCCCCCAGCCCTTCTGGATGCACCTCCACCTTCCCTGGCATCAGCGGGCTGTGCACGAGGACGAGGTCCTGGTGGAACAGCGGAGAGATGCGGTGCCCGCTGCTCCCCTTGGTGCTGGAGCCCTGCACACGCAGCGGGGCCAGGCTGAGCCTTCTGCAGGAGCTTTGCCACGAGCAGAGGCACCTCGGGACGCCTGCACCCCCGCGGCCCCCAGCCCAGGGGATGAGGCTGCTGCTTCCTGGCCCCGGGACCCGCCGGTGCTGGCTGGCGGCCCGGAGCTGGCGGGGAGGCAGAAAAAAAAGGGCTGGAGACGAGCCCTGAGAGGCCACGGCGCGGAGACGTCGCTCCGGAGGCATGTGCTTGTGCTGGAGCGAGCCGAGGGGCCGCAGCCAGCTGGCTGCCTCCGAGCCCGGGCTGTGCCTGCGCTCGCGCAGAGGTGGCCAAGTGAACCCCGGGCTGAGAGCAGCCGGGGCTGCGGGACCAAGCCAGGCTGCAAAGGCATCGGGACCCCCATCAAACCCTGCAGCACTCGGGGTACCCCCACCCCATAGGGCTCTGTGGGGTCCCAGGATCCCCGTCCAGTGCTCCCTGACCCCACGGAGGAGGCGTCAGCCTGGATTTTCCCCATTTTCCCCCATTTGCCCTCTGCGGGCAGCACGGGCTGTGCGCATCCACAGGCGGGTCCGGCACCGCCTGGCAGCGCCCAGGCTGCGTCAGCACGGGCAGCAAAAACCCCGGAATGGCTCAGGGCTGACAAGTGTATGGTGGCTCCAGCAGGAAGGAGCGGGCGGGAGGGAAATAAAAGCAAATGACATCACTCGCTGGCACGGGAGCGCTCGCCGAGAGCTATTTCTGGCAGGACCTGGCCCGGGCTGCCTGGGTAAACGCTTGCAGATGTTGCTGCGTGCGCCTGGCGCGGGGCTCCCCGCTCCTCCCCGTGGGCACCCGGCCCGGGGCAGGGTCCTGCGGGTGCTGCTCGATGCCAGGATCCGTCCCGGGGTGCCGGGGGTCCCGGCGTGGACCCTTGGGTGCCGCGTCCCTGCAGGGTGAGGTGGCTGCGTGGGGGCACCCGGCTGGTGGCCGGGACCCGGTGGCACCTCAAGGTGAGTGGCAAGGGCAAGGAGAGAGAAACCTGGCAGTTGCCATGGTTACCAGCAGAGCATCCACTGGCGCTGGCTCGGAGCACGTGTGAAGCCCGTCCTTTGCTGCCGGGGTGGTTTGTAGGGGGAAGGAAGGGCCGGGGGGCTCCGAGCGGCCCCGGTCACCACGGATGATGGTGGTGGGGAAAATGAGGCACGGCCCTGCCCTGCTGTCCCCTCCATCAGTGCCAGCTGGAGTCTGGGTGCCCTTTGCTGAATGAGTGGGCACTAATCCTGCCCTCATCCCTTCGAGGGAAGGTATGACGCCCCAAATTTGCAGGGTGAGCTCATTCTGATGTTTATTTTAACAGGGCACAGTCTGGGGAGGGAAAGCACCAGCCTGGCCGGGCTGCCGGGTGCCGTGGGTACCCCTCACCCCCCAAAATCCGTGGCTGCTCAGCCTCCTCAGCCGGGTCCGAGCCCCTTGGCAGAGACCTGGGCTCGGCTCCGCCGGGTCTGATCCCGGCTCCCCGCCGGCCACAGCGCTAAACCAGCAGCAGAAAGCAGCTCGGGGTGGAACGCAGTCAAACTGGAGACGTGGCAGCTGCTCCTCCTCTCTCCCCCTCCTGGTTTGCTCCACGGGGGTGCGGTGCTGTTGGGTCCCCGTCCCCGCTGCCGGCCGTGTCCCCGAGTGGCACAGGGTGACGGGCACGGCGCTGGCAGGTGGCATTTACCGGCTGCCCCCCGGCCACAACAGGGAATTTGGCAAGCGGGGGGTGTCGCCAGATGTTCCTCTGCGGAATTATGTGATGGAAAAACAGGGAAGGGAGCACGAGATCCGCCAGCAACATCTTGCTTTAATAATAAAATAAAATAATAAAAAAAAAAGAAACAGGAAATGTTGCTGGGGGAAGGAGATGCGCCCAAGTTTGTCCCCCTCCTGTGCAGAAATCTGCTCCGTTCGAGGAGGATCTGCAACAGCCACAGCGATGCTGGGATGATTTTTTTTTTTCCCCAAAATGGTTAGCTACATGAAACCCTGCTTCCAGTGTCCCTGCCCTCGCTGGCACCGGAGCACCCAGGGGATGTCTGTCCCCATGGGGACACGCACCCCTCTGCGCCCTGCCAGCCCCCAAACACCCGGGGCAGCCTGGGGAAGGCAGCAAGCCCTAAAATCAGGACGGGGCGAGGACGGGGGCTTCGCCCACGGGTCTTGGCTCTCGCAGCCGCCTCCCTGCCTCCGCTCAGCCGGCTGCCAGCAGGCTGCGGGGGACGGACGGGGAGAGGAGATATTAATAACACAGGCGGCTGGCTCCGGCCCCAGGGCTGTGGGAGGGCTCCCTGTCCCATCCCAGCCCGTCTGGTCCTGTCCCATCCCATCCCATCCATCCCATCCCATCCCATCCCATATCCCCATCCCCATCCCATCCCACCCCATCCCCATCCCTGTCCCCATCCACCCCATCCCCATTCCCATTCCCATCCCCATTCCCATCCCCATTCCCATCCCCATTCCCATTCCCATCCCATCCCATCCCATATCCCCATCCCATATCCCCATCTCCGTCCCCATCCCCACCAGCTCCCCCAGGGTCCAGGCTGTGTCCTCGTCTCTCCCACCAAAGCCCGGCCACAAACGGGGACCAGGGAGCAGAGGCAGAACGGGGGCACCAAGAGGCACCAGGGCCCGGAGGGAGAAAATAAAACCCCGGGGGAGAGAGGGGGACGGAGAAGAAAAGTGAACTAGCAGGGAGAAAGAAGTTCAATCAGATTTGTAAAGGGCACAATTTACAAAATCCATCACATATTTTACTAGGCTGGGATTTACGGATTAGCCTGTAATACTTAGGTGGCTTTTTGTAATAAAACCCTGAGCTGCAGCAGATTTGGGAAAGCGAGAAGGTGGAAGAAGTCTCCTTTACATCCCACTCTCATTTTCCCAGCATTTCCTCTTTTTTTTTTTTTTTTTTTTTTTACCTTTTTTTTTTTTTCTTGATCTAGGCAGCCCTGCTAATCTGGGCTTTATCTGCCTATGGAGAAGGACTGAGCTCTTTATTGGATTTTTGTCGAGAATAAATGATTTAGTTTGGGATCTGGTGGAAACGGTTTCCGTGGCATTACACCGTCTAATAAATGAAACAGCAGGGATCAATTCCCTCCTCGCAACGTGCTCAACAGGCTGCGGGAAACTTACGCTGCGATGATTTGCTGCTGCAGCTCTGGCAGCTCCGTGCTGCTCGCCCGATGCCGACGGCCCCGTGCAGGCACTGCCACCAGGCTGTCCCAATCCGGCTCAGTTTATCCCCAAAAATCCCACCCGGATGGGATGAAGGGAGGCTTGCAGCACGCAGTGACCCCAAATCACCATCACTGGGGTCTGTGTGATGCGCCGGGTTTGGGGAAAGCCAACGAAGGAGCAGAACCCGTCTGGAGGTGCCGGGGAGGACGTGGGCACGGGGTCACCACGCGGGGGACAGGGCAGAGGACAGGGGGATGGAAAGCAGAGGCTCGTTTCTCTTTCAGGCACGATTATAAAATCCATCATTAAAGTTCTTCTTAATCGTCTTAGCGCAGACCTAATTATGGGGGAGAGAACTCCAGGGGCCAGAGATGTGCCCTGCGCTCCCTTTGTCTCACTCAGCACCACGGCGAGGACAGGACCCCCGCCCCGAGCTGGGGACAGGGTCCGTGCCCGGCCCCCCCATGGTGCCCCCGCTGTGCCCCATCCATCCTGGCCCCCGGAGCCCCAGCAGGGTGGGTGGGCAGAGCCTTTGGAGAGCTGGGGATAAGCGCGGGTGCGCGCGCGCGCGTTGCTGATTTATGAAGGCTCCTAATTAAGGAAATCCTTCGGGGAACAAAAAATCCTTTGGGGAACAAAAACCCCTCGGCTGTCAGGTTGGTGTGGGAACGTGAGCAGCCAGAGCCAAGGACCTCGGGGACGGGGGGCTGGCAGCCAGCACGAGCAGCCCCTGCAATGCCACCGCTGTCCCCAAACCTGTCCCCAGCTCCGTCCCCACCCCATCAGAGCCCTTGCAGAGGGCAGGTGGGGGACGTGGTGCTCATCGGCATCACCCCAGAGAGCCAGAAATGCTGCATGGGGCAGGGGAACCCCTGCATGGGGCTGGGGGCCATCCCCAGGACCCCCACCCCAAAGCAGGGTGCACCCCGTGAGCAGGGAAGGGCCGGACCCAGGGACACGGCACAGCTGGAAGCGGAGCCTCGCCGCCCGCCCCGGCGAGCGCGATGAGTTATTACTGCAGGAAATGAAACTGCTAATAAATCCCCAGGCAGGAGCCGGGAAGGTTAAAACTCCATCTTTAAAGGGAGCCTGATGATTTATAAAGTGGCAGCCAGCTCCTCTTCCCTGCCGTGCGGGCTCTGGGCTGATGTCTGCCAGCGCTGGGGCCGCTCGCACCCAGCTGCCCCCGCGCACGGTGATGCCCAGAGCCCAGCCTGGAGGTTGGGGCAAGGGAAAGGACCCAGAGTGGGGTCGAGGCTCCAGCTTCCAGCCCCCAAACCCCAGCCCTCAGCCCCAAGCCCCCAGCCCCAGATGCTGCCCGTCTCAGCCCCCAGGCACAAGCGGAGCTGCCCCTGGCAAGCAGTACGCGGCGGGGAGCCCCCATCCCTGCCCTCCCGCTGGGGGCTCGCAGCTGCAGGAGATGGTTTTTGAACAGGCAGGGCTGTTTGGTTGTCCCCTCACCTCTGTGCTGTGCTTTTTTTTAAATCACGGCCCTGCTCTGCTGTGTGGTTATCCTGTGGGGACGCAGGGCAGGGGAAAACCGGACCCCAGAGGACCCCCGGGGTTGGGGGACACGCGGCATCCCCCTGCACCCAGGGGAGGGGATGGATGGGGACAGCTGGATGCAGCTGCCAGCTCCGGGACGTGCCGTGCAGCCGTGGTCATCGCTCTCATCCTGCTCCCAAAGCAGGCAAGCAAGCATGAGAAGCCCTGGCTGGGGGTTTGGGGTGCAAGGGGGGCACCGTGCAGGGCAGCAGGAGCACATCCTGCCCCCACGGAGCTGCACCAAGGTGCCCGGGAAGGATGGTGCTGTGCACGGGGTTAGGGGAAGGGAGCCCCTAACCCTGGGTGTGCCACGGGGTGAGCACCAACACAGTACAGGGACAGAACCGAGGGAAAATGAGAGCTCCGCAGCGAGCGGAGCAGGAGAGCCTATAAGTTAGCACTGCCTCGAGACACATAAATAATGGATGGGGCACGGGACTGGGGAGCTTTTTACCCGGTTAATTAATATGTACGGTAATGTGCACGCACACGGCACAACGGCAGGGCTCCCCCTTCGCTCCCAGTAAAAATACTTCTTGGAGGACGGGCACATTTATTATCTCTGCCATAATTACCTTATTGTGAGCGTTTGTTATCAGGCGCCCTGGGAAGCTCAGCCCCGTGCAGGGCTCCCAGGTGGGGGCTGGCTTTGAAGCTCTGCTGGGGAGATCTCGGCTTGGGAAAGTGGGTCAGGGAGGGAACCCCGGCCTCCAGGGTGGGGGCACAGCCCATCGCCCATGGGAAGGGAACAGTGGGGTGGGATGGGATGGGATGGGAGAGGCACAATGGGATGGGATGGGATGGATAGGGTGGGATGGGATGGGCACAATGGGATGGGCACAATGGGAGGGGATGGGATGGGATGGGATGGGATGGGATGGGATGGGATGGGATGGGATGGGATGGGATGGGATGGGAATGGGATGGGCACAATGGGATGGGCACAATGGGATGGGATGGGATGGGCACAATGGGATGGACACAATGGGATGGGCACAATGGGATGGGATGGGATGGGATGGGGATGGGGATGGAGATGGGGATATGGGATGGGGATGGGATGGGCACAATGGGATGGGATGGATGGGATAGGATGGGATGGGATAGGCACAATGGTATGGGATGGGATGGGCATAATGGGATGGGCACAATGGGATGGGATGGGCATAATGGGATGGGCATAATGGGATGGGATGGGATTGGATGGGATGGGCATAATGGGATGGGATGGGGACAATGGGGATGGGGTTGGGATGGGACAGGATGAAATCGGACGGGATGGGATGCAATCGGAGGGGATGCAATCATACGGAAGGGATGCAACGGGATGGGAAGGGAGCCATGTGCCATGCGGGAGTCTCACCAGGCTGCGCAGAGCAGGACGGGGCTGAGCGGCTGCAGCATGAGCCGTGACAGTGGATATTAAAGCCTTTATTACAGGGTGACACTCACTAATTGCAGAGCTCCTTTCAGGCAGCCAGCAGCGGATGAGCCCGGGCGACAGCACCCAATTATTGCAGCTCAGCGGGGGGAAAAGGAAAGAAAAGAAGAAAAGAAAGCGCAATTATCGGGGCCTCGTCTGCGGCGCGCACAGGGCTGCAATTCCAACCCGGGCTCGTTGCGCCCAGCCCCGCTCTCACTCCCGGCACCACGCACGTGACAGCTTGAATTTATTTTTAAATTTAATTTATTTTACAGCCCATCTCTGCCCCGTCCTCCAGCCCTCTGCCTCCCCCCGCACCACAGCCATGGCCAGCACCCTGCAGACCCCTTTCCTGTGGGAAATTCAGGGATTTCCAAGCGTCAGCAGGGGTTGGAGGTGTCGGTTCCCCTCTGTCCCCCACGGGAGCACAGATCACATCCGAGCATCCCCAGCTCAGCCCAGCCTTGGCTTGCCAAACCCCGGTGCCGCGGGGAGGCTGCGCGGCTCCTTCCTCCCCCTCCTCCTCGCCCTCTCCCACCTCTTCCTCCCAGAGTCGCTCCCGGCCCCGCAGTGGCAGCCTGGTATATTCAAAAAGGTCACATTTCAGCTCCTGTGAAGTAGCAGAAACCAGGGCAGCGTGAATATCAGCCGACTGGTCCTGCCCCACGGGACCGCCAGCCCCCCTGCCATGGTTTCTGTTATTCCCCACGGCCCAGCCGCTGTGCCAAGGGCTCTGGCAGCGCCTGGAGGCAGAAACATCACCAAAATCATTTGGGGTCCATGCTGGGTACCCTCAGGAAGTTGAAGATTGCCTGGCGTGGCTTGATTATCCATCTCAATAGGGAAAAAAAAAAGGGGGGGGTAGACATGAAGGCACCCTGCTGGGTGTAGTCGCTTCCATCTCTGCTTTTTTTTTTTTTTTTGTATTTTTTTTAATTTTCTTTGAAACAATATCGCAGAGATCCCCCGTTATTTTGCTGCCTGATTTATGAATCCTCCAGACGCAATCACCGGAGGCTCTCCAGGCTTCTGCCGCAATTAGGGGGGGGGGATTCGGGAGGGGGGAAGGCAGGTGTGCAGAGCCAGAAGGCGACCGGGGGTCTCTGGCGACCCCAGGGCTCGGCGGTGGGGCTAATGGGGAGCTTGGCTCCCCAGGCGGCTCCCTGCGCCTTGGCCTGCCCTTTCTCTGATGCAAGATAATCACCTGCAATTGCCTAATTAGCAGCTGCTGCTCGTGGTACCATCCTGTGCATGGGGACGGGATGCTGCCTGAGTGCCAAACCTGCGCCCTGCCCCGCTGCAGGATCTGTCCCCAGGGTCCCCAGGTGCCACCAGGGTGGCAATGTGAGAGGTTTCCTGCTGGAGGAAAGCTGCCGGCCTCCCGGTGGATGCCACAGCCCTCGGGGTGGCACCGCAGGCTGGGACACTGGTCCTGAGCCCAGGGACATGGGGACAGCCCCCATGGGTGGGCATGGAACGGGTGGGACACGGGGACAGGGCCGACCCCACGGCTGGACACACGGCACCACCGTGGAAGAAAAATTAGGGCAAAGCAGAGCCCGGCGCTCTCTCTCCCTCCGAGTGATCATCGGCCTCATTAAAAAACAACTAATTATTATTCTGGCTCATTAGCAATTATAAATCTCCAGCTCCGGTACTTCATTAAAAAAAATGACAAGTTAGCACTTAATTACGTTCCCCAGCAGCCCGACGGGTGCAAGCCTTAACCCCCTGCACCCCGCCACCGCAGCACCCTGCTCCCCCTGGGGACAAGGACCCAGGGGACCACCCCGTGCACCCCTCATCCATGAGGAATTTGGGGAAAAATTCCCCTGCCCTGGGGTCAGAGCCACCCCGGGGAGGTGTCCCCGAGGGCCACCAGCTCCCACGGTGGCCGCTGTGGCCGCAGCCCCGGGGCAGAGCTCTGCGCGCTGCAGCAAACGGAGGGGGAAAAATTACAGCTGCGGAACCAGCCCTCCCAAATTATATCACCTTCCCTGACAGGATAATTGCTCCTTTTCCCCGAGATTTAATACGGATCTCACATCCTTAAACAGTTGTGTGTTATTTTAAGGGCTCCCGGCGTTGCTCCCTCCCGCAGGTAGCGCAGGAGCAGGCAGCAGAGATGTCAGAACCCCCCCAAAAAAAAAGCGGGGGTCATACAGGAGGGATCCGCATGGCACAGCCCCTGCTTTGGGGTGGAAGATGAGAACATCAGCACCTTGCTCTGGTCCTGGGGGGTGATGCAGGGAAGCAAGCAAACGCCTGCAGCATCCAGAGGAGCGGGGAGGGGAGGGGGGACAATTTTGGTCCAGGTGTCACCGACGTCAGCTGCATGCGAGCAGGGCCCGGCGCTGCAGCTCCCCGCAGCACGCCTCCTTCCCTGCGCACTCTAATGGCTGTATCAATATTATCTCGCCTGCAACTTGCCCTGTGACAGATATATTAATGACACGGCGCAGCAGCGGGAAGGGCAGGCAGGGCTTGCAGGAGCAGAGCCGGTGCTGGCGGTGCGATGGGGAGCGCAGCGCCTGGCACGGGCAGGACGTGGCACAGCCAGCCCCGGGGGTGCCAGGGGGATATTTGTGGGGTCAAAGCAAGTGTCCAGGCTGTGAAAATTCCAGATATTTTCAGCTCTGGTGCTCCCAGGAGCCAGGAAACCCTCAGTGAGAGGGACCCCAGTAGCTCAGGGTGCCCAGTGTGGCGTGCATGCGGCGCCCCAGGTGTGTGCTGGATGCCCAAATGCTCCCCCAGGAAAAATCTCCCCGTGGAATCCGTTCAGACTTGGATCCTACAGACCCACCCCAGCGAGCAATAAATCTGTGGATTGCTCCTGCTCCTGTGGATGCTGAAACCCAGCAGAGCTCCTCACCCACGCTGATCCCATCCATCACCACCCCACAGTCCCCGCAGAGCCCCACTGCCACCAGCGTGCCCTGCTCCCCGCCCCACAGCCCAGACCCCATATCAGCACCGAGCCCAGCCCCACGGAGCCCGTCTGTTTCCCTGGGAACATTCATTAAGTTCCCCGTGCACGGAGAGCCCCGCGAGCCGTGGCAGCTCCCGCTCCCCTCCTGCGTCCTAGAGGAGCGCGGTGCCGGCAGCGACAGCCGCAGCACGGCCCCGCTCCTCCCCGCAGATCGATGGCGATCGCCCAGCCTGGCTGAGCACCATCAATTTGGCAGCAGCTGGCGGCCGGCAGGAGCAGATTGGGAGCGCACTGGGCACGGTGGGGAGCGGGTCCGGGCCATCGCCACCCCCCCACACCGCCCCGAGCCCCCTCCTCATCCAGGGGACCCCCAGGGACCCCGCTCGCTCCGCCCGCGCTGAGCCCGTGCCAGCTATCCGGGGCGAGGGAAAGCAGGCGTCGCTATTATGTACTGCTTGGAAAATAAACCGGCATTAAAACATTTTAGGATTACACTCAAGCGCGATCAAGTTGTTTAGGAGGCAGGGAGCATGAAAAGACGGCTCAGCAAGAGGCTTTCTGTCGGCGAGCCCCGTGCAGGAGCAGCAATTTGTGGTGGTTGGGAGCACAGCACGCCGCGCATGGTGCTGCTGCCCAGCACCGTCCTCGTGCCATTCACCAGCGCCTGGCACTGGGGACACCGCGGGGTGCTGGGTCCTGAGCAAAGGCTGGCTTTGGAAACGTCCCCGAGGTGCAGCAGTGGGGGCCCTGCCAGCACCAGCCTCGGGGCCAGCAGAGCCAGGACCATGAATGTGTAAATACACGGTGGATTATTTCTATTATTTCCATTATTCCTTATTTAATTCGCCGCTCTTCTGTTGTTACCTCTCCCAAGTGCTTCGGTGCTGCTCTGGCATAAAAGGTGCTGCAGGATTTCGCTTTGATCCTTGTGCTGTGACCAGGGTGGGGGTGGGACCGATGGCCCCAGACAGGGCACAGCCGGTGTGTGGGGTCAGGATACACCCCACAGAGCCCTGGGCAGGTCGAGGCAGGGCAGTGCTGTGTGCTGGGAGCATTGCCTTGACCCTGGGCTGGGCTCCAGCAGCTCAGGACCACCAGCGGGGCCACCACCACCTGCACAGCCACGCCGAGGGGTGCTGGCAGCAAAAAGGAAGAGCAGGAACAACCCCAGGGAAGCACAAGAGCACAGGAGAGCACCTCGGAGCACCCTAAGGAGAAGGCAAGCAGGGGGATGAGGGCTGATCATTTTCTGGGTGATGGCACCATTGGATTAAGCTGAGCACCCACCTGTGCCACCTGGGCCTTATTTATTTTGCATTACTGCTGTTTTCCACAGAGCTGTTTCAGTGGTTTTCCAAGTCCTTCAGCTAAATTAAAGCCCAGCTCTGCACGTAATGTGGCTGCCTCCTGCACGCCCGAGGTCTCAGCCCCAGCAGCCGTCTGGATGCTGCCTCTCGCCTCCTCCTGGCACAGCACCGGGTGCCACCGGCTGCCTGTGCCATCCTGCACACGGGGAGGCTTTTGGAGATGAAGTTTTGCCGCGCCAAGCCCCTGCCTGAGCCGTGCCCCGAGCCTCCCCCTGCTCGGGAGCTTATCTGTAAACGGAGGAAGGCGCGTCAGGATGTTCAGCAAATAGCTGTCATGTAATAGATGGGGCGCCCACGGAAACGAACACTTACAAATGGCTGTAGCATTTACCGAAATGTCACGCCGATTGCTCGCTGCTGCTCTGCCGAGGGGTGGCTTCGTGCCTGCCCCCGGCACCGCAGTGATTTGGGGCGCCGGGAGCTCGGCTCGCACCAAGCGCGGCCATGGGAGCAGCACGGGGCTCGGAGAGGCAAACAGATCCAGGCCAAAATCTCCCCTTCCATCACGTTTATTCCTCTTTCACGTTTCCCTGGATGAGGGCGTTGCCAAGCACCTGGCCCGGACTTCGAGCCGTCATTTATTCAGATTTATGCAGATGCGTTCCACCAACAAGTTAATTCGTTTAGCAGGTCCGGCAGCTCTTTACATTTTGCACAGGTTTTATCCCCTCCTCTCCCCTCCCACCAAGCCTGTCAGGAACCTCCACCGCTTTTCTGCTGAGCTGGGCACATTTCTGCTGGGGGCCGTGACCTGCTGGATCCCTGCACCTCCCCAGGACCAGGACGGGGACGTGGCACGGAGCAGGGATGTGTGGCGGGAGGATGCGCAGCCGGCGATGCTCGGCGCTTCTCCTGGCTGCCTGCAGGGCCTCATCCTGCCCTGGTGCTGCTGTCCCAGGGCATCCTGGCACAGGGCAGCGTGGAGCTGTGGGTGCTCAGGCTGGAACCACAGCACCAGGAGCTGCAGAGCGCTCCCCTGGCACAGCCAGCACTCACCCTTAGAGCCACGCGGGCACACGCTGCCCTCCCCCAGCACCCATGGGAAATCCGTGCAGGAAGGGGCATCAAAACCCCGGCACCCATCCCTCCTTCCCAAAAGCTTCGGTGCCCGACACCCCCCGCATCACACGCTCCTGACAGCCTGCCACGAATTCATGCTGGGGGCAGCCGCTGGCGCACAGCTCCTGCGGCGGCCGCGGGGCCGTGTCCCTGCTGACAGCAGCACTACATCAAATCTGCTGCTGCTGCAGCTCGGTGCTGCTTTCACCTCGGGCGCAGAATACGGCCCCGCCAATAAACCTGGCCTCCCGCGGCGATCACGGGTGCGCTGGAGCAACAGGCAGGGCGCCGCTCTGCTGCGTTTTTTAGGGGAGAGGCTCGGGGTGCTGGGGGGCAGAGGGGTGCAGGGGGGACAGATTGGTGCAGGGGACGAGGGGAGCAGGCATCGCCCTGTGGTGATGGGGTTCAGCGTGTCCCACAGCTGCCCGTGAGCCCTCGGCCCCTCTGCGCCCCCCCTCCCATCCCCACGAGTGCGCCGGCTGTAAATTGCTCGGTTAAATTATGCATTAGCTTTTTAAAGAGCCGTTTAAGCTGGAAGCAAGATGTGCTTTTTTTTATTATTTTTTATTTTTTTTTATCAGTGCCTGATGTCCACCTCGGGCTGTTAAATTTCATCTCAGGCTGATCGGGTTTTGGGTAATAATTCCGGTGGTTATTGAGACGTGGGAAGCGGCTCCTGGGCTGGCACGTGGGCTGCAGCACGGTGCCATCGCCGGGGCTCCTGCGGCTCCGTCCCCCGCCTCGCCTCACCATGGCGTTAGCATTTCAGGGTGATTTTCAAAAAAAGGCAACCAAAAAGGGTGAGATACAAGAGCTGGTGATGAGACCTTGGGGGCCAGGAGCTGCCACCCCGGGATGCTCAGCACCACCAGGCTCCTGTCACCCCCCGGTGCCAGCCCCAGCCTCGAACCTGTCCCCACGCCCTCCCCCGGCACCGGGGAGCTGGGATCTCAAGGAGACACTTTAATCTCAATCAATTAGAAATAAAGCAATTCTAATGGCAGGGCAATAAAAGAACACTTTAATTTTAGAGCTAATTAAATATCAACAGTTGGAACGCAGCAACAGACAGTTAACCTGGAGTAACCCATTATTTATTCGGAATATAACGCGCTGACGCGGGGTATGAAGTGAGTTGTAGGCATTTTAATACCGGCTGTCACAGTCTAACTGTTCTCTTTTGTCTCACTCCAGCACAATCATCTTGCCTGCTTCCTCCGGGACCGTTAGCGCTCCTGCACTCGACAGAAGATTAATTAAGCCGGGGTCCTGGCAGAGGACAGCCCGCGTGCTCCCGGCCGGGCTGGGTGAGCGGGGTGACCCCAGGGTGCCTCCAGCGGGAGGGTTCACTTCTAATTGCGACCCTCCGGGTGTTTGGAGCTCATTAGAAGCTGGGAATTATTAATGGGGAGCACCGGTGGCTCCTCTGGGCACCCCAAAGCCTGCAGGGAACCCCTCTGCTCCCCATGCACCCATGCACCGGGGAGCAGAGGCGCATGGAGCTGTGGGGTCCCCAGCCTGGCAGCCCCAAAACAGCACCCAAGAGCTGTCCTAGGGTGTCCCAGGCACTGGTGTGGGGCTCTGTGCCCCTCGCCAAGTCAGGAGCCAGGCTCGGGAGCTGCTTGGCCCCGAAGTGGCTGCTCCTCGGGGTGCACTTCTTCCCCACAGCCCCAAAAACCTCCTCCATCACGGGGCTTCAGCGAGCTCCTGGCCTGCTGCAGGGAGGTTCATTTAATATGTGCAGAAGTACTGCTTAATTTAACGCATTTGTTAGATTTTTAATAGCTGCAGCATCAGGAATGAGCAGCGGGGACTGAGGAGCGAGTGGAATCGTTGCAGGCAGCTCCTGCTGGTCCCTGGGCTGCTCGGGTCCCCCCCAGCCCTCCCGGAGGGGACTTGGGGCTGACGTGGCCCTGAAAACCCCACAATACAGCCCTGGAGACCCTCTTCCAGCCAAATAATTTGCTGGGGGTGAGATTTAAAGCACAGGACCGGACCGCAGGGCTTGGCCGCTCTCAGACAGAAAGACAACTCCTGGTTTCCCAAAGTTTGCAAAAATCCCCCAAAATTCATTCCATCCTCACAGAGTCACGGGCTGGTGCTCATCTCCCACACCATCCCCATGCCACCCACCCTCCTGTCCCCATCATAGCCCCAAAATCTGGGCAGCTCGGGCGCATTCACCCACACCAGGGGCTGGGGGCTTGGATCTAGGGCGCAGGGGCAGAGACCTCACCCGCGGAGATGCACAACCCCAGCCAAACGGCACGGAGCCGTGGCCAGCAAGACCCGAGGGCCACGAGCCGCAAGGACCAGGAGCCACAAGGACCAGGAGGCCACAGAGAGGGAAATTGGGGCGAAGCAGCAGCAGCAGCGAGGGGCAGGAGGGAGGCACCTCCTGGAAGGAGCCCGGAGCGCGTCGCTCGGCGCAAAGCAAATGTTTTGACTTCCAGTTGCTGGGCTTTTGTCGCAGTTCTGATACGTTGGCTCTAAAAGAAAAATGCCATCGTGTGACAAAAAAAAAAAAAAAGTCTGAGATTTTTCTTCGGGAAATGTCAAAACCAAACACTTCCAAAGCGAGATGTCTCATCAGCCAAATCCTTGCCCCGAGGCTGCGCTGGGGACCGCGGGGCTCCCGGACACAGCACCTGCGCCCCCCGTTGACCCCCCCTCAGCCCATGGGGAGGACCCAGGAGTGGTCCCCAAAATGTGCCGCGGGTCCCACAGCCTGGCCGTGCCCCGGTGCCACCCATCAGTGGCACTGCACGCACCAGAGCCCCGTGTGTCACCGCTGATGCTCAGCGTCCCCATCACTGCCCAGCCCCGTGGCCTTTTCCTGTGCCCATGGGGGTCACAGCGGGGGCTGGGGGAGCTGCCCCGACCCCATCCCATCCCAAATCCATCGGGGTGCTCAGACAGCAGCGGCTCGGTGCCCTGTCCCCTTCACAAACAAGTCCCCAGCGCCTGCTCCCACGTGCCAGGACAACCAGAGCCCTTCCCACCCGCCTGCGCCGAGGGGCCTGCCCCGGGCGGGCAGTTCGGTGGGATTTCATTATTATTATTATTATTGTTGTTATTATTTAATTCTCAAGGTCGTGGGATTTACGGCCCGAGCTTACTTATTATCAGACGCAGCCAAATAAAAATGATAGATTTCTGTGCCAGCTTTGCAGCGGCTCTCGGTGGCTATTAAGGTTGCTAAAAACGTTTTCCATTCAAAAAAAAAAAAAAATAAAAATGGAGAGCAAAGAACGGAGGGAAGAAAAAGAGCAAAAGGAAAAAGGCAATAGGATCCAGGCCAGTGATGGATTGCAGGAGATAATCCTTCCTGGCAGCCCAGGACTGCATAACCTTGATGTCACCAGCTATTTTTCTCTGCCTGAGCTCTCCAGCTCAGCACGGGTGCCCGTGGCAGAGGGGTGACCCCACTGCGCCTCCCCAAAACTGCCGGAATTTGGGGTTTCCCCCTCATTTCTGTGTCCTGGGAGGGAGGGGAGCTGGGTCCCAGTGTCAGAGCATCCCAGGGGGCAGGCGGGGGGCACGGGGCTGTGGGTGCCCATCGCCCACTGGTGGGTGCTGGGGTGGTGGGGGCAGCATCCCCAAAATCAGCCCCACTCCAGCACGGCCCCCACTCCCCTCCCATCCCCTCTCCATCCCCTTTTTGTCATCCGCCGTCCCCCCCCTGCACCCCTCCCCGCCGCGCTCTCTTCCCCGCGTTTCTGCCATTTTTATCTAACGCCGGCCGTGAAAATTGGTGTGAAATAAAAAAAAAAAAAAAAAAGGCATCTCTGCCCACAGATGAAATCAATTGATTTGGCAGGTCGCCCGTGGACACCTCCGAGCAGCACTTCCAATTTGCAGGACGGACGCGGGCTCTGTGCAGCTTCTTCCCTTTCTTCTCCCTCCTCGCCCCCACCCCTTCTCCCCCGCCCGGATTTATTTTTTTTTTTCCTTCTGTCTTTCCAATTTCGCTTTGATGTCCCTGTTATTTCGGCTTTCCTCTTAATGGAAATCACCCCCGTGTGCGCGCACGCAGGGTTTTAGGGGGTCTGCACACACACGGGGCTGCCTCCTTTGATCGGAGGTGGCTCGGGTGTGGGGATGTGCTGGGTGCTCGGGGGCAAGATGATTTTGGGGAGCCCCATGGGGCTGGGCGGGAGCTGTGGCACCCAAGGGCCCTGGGTCTCCATCCACAGCACCTCGGGAAACCAGGGTGGGCGGCGGGGAAGGGGGCACCCTGAGGGCTCGGCACCCCTTGCACCACGAGGCTGTTGGGTTTGGGGTGCAGGGAGCAGCCCCACGGCCACAGGAACCCAGCAAAAATAAAAATAAAAATCAAGGGGATGGAGAGAGCCAGGAACAGCCCCTGCATCACTTCTGGGTGCTGAGCACCTCGGGTGGAGCTGGATGGAGCCAGAGCAGAGCCTCAGGGCTTGGGGCTGCTGCTGTCCGTCCGTCCATCCATCTGTCTGTCCCACACCACACGAAGGGGACAAAGTCATCAATTTTAGCAAGGTCCCAGCAGGGGCCGTGCCGTGCGTGGCCCCTCTGCGCCCCGCTGTCCCCCAGAAGTGGGGTGCTGCAGGATGGCACCGCCTCGGGGCTGCGGGGCAAACGGGGCGATCGTCACAGAAACCTCGATGTTCTGCGGGAGACATAAACCCTGCGAGGGAAGGGGGGGGAGAAAAATGCTTTCTTTCCACCGCTTTCATTTTTACTTTGAGGTTAATAGAAGGCTAATTTGAAAGCACTCGGTTAATGAGAAAGCTAAAAATACTCCTCCTGCGCAGCCCCGGCCCCGTAGCGCCTGGGTGGCAGCGCTGCAGCCGCCTCCTCCCGGGGCCAAACTGCCCAGCCCAGGGACGTGGTGTCCCCACCTGCCCCTTCGCTTGCTCTGGTGACAGGGATGTGACATTTTGGTGGCCTGGCCACACCACAGCCCCCAGGCAGCCTCGGGCAGGGATGGGGAGCAAGGGTGAGACCCCGTGGGGTGCGCGGGGCAGTGGGTCTGAGCGCCCCGGCTTGGCAACGTGTGAGGCAGGGGACAGGGACGTGTGGCTGGGGACAGAGTGGCCCCCACTGGCTCAGGAGAGGGTCCTGGCTCCATCCCATTCAGGAGAACCAGGGACAGAAGCCAGAAGTCCCCTTGAGGGGTCCCAAACCCCCTCCCACCCGGCCCTGCTGCTTGGCCTGACCTCGGCGCACGGGGAGGCTGGTGGGGAGGCACAGAGTTTGTTTATTGGCACGCCAGAGCCTCCCCGGCAACTGCAACCAACTTCTACTTAAAAGTGCAATAAACAGAGCCGTAATTAGTCCATCAAATTGGGACTCGGAGGCTCGTTGCTCCCCGGATGTTTAGCTCCTGCTCACCGTGTCATCACGCAGGGCTGCTCGCCTCGCCTCGCCGCGCCGGCACCAGCCCCAATCCGCCCCCAAAACGCACCAGCGAGCCCTGAGTTGGCACGGAGGGCTCAGGAGATCACAGCACCCCCTCCTCCATGCCCCCCATGCCCCAAATTCACCCCACACAGCCCGGCAAAGCCCCCTCGCTCCGCTCCCCCCGCCTGCAGCCCCCGCTTTGCTTCACCCGCTCGGTGCAGCCGCCGAGGCACGAGCCTCCGGTGCCGCAGGGACAGGGGGATCAGTGCAGCCCCCCGAGCATGAAACAGGGTTAGCAGAGCTGATCAGCCTCCCACGGGGGTTGGCAGGGGCTAATCCGTGGCTGGGCTCATCCTGGTGTAATTTGCACGCCGCTGCCTGCCCGGAGGGAGCACCTCGGGGTTTGGGGAGCCCAGATCCTGCCCCAAGCATCTGGGGGATGCCACCAGCAGCAAGGGGCAAGCAGAGGCTCAGCCGCTCCTCCCTGGCTCTGCTGGGCTGGGCTGGGTGGAGGAAAGGGAATTTTGGAGCTCCTGGAGGATTTGGGGGTGGCTGTGTCCTCCTGCTGCAGCTCGCATGAGCTCGGGGAGGTGCAGGGAGGATTCCCCTCACAGCCTGGGATGGGTCCAGGATTTACAGGGGGGCTGCGAGGAGCTGGGGGGGCCGGGGGGAGCTGCCCGTGCGTGCTGCTCCACGCGAGCCCCCGCCAGTTTGGCCCCCTGGGAGCCGGCGCCTTCGCCAGCGCTCCCAGCTCGCACGCGGCTGCTTCAGAAGCCGTTTAATTAGGAAATGATCTGCATGGAAAATTTTGCGTTCAGCTGCCTGGAATCTCGCGCTGGTGGCTCGTCTCCAAGCTGGCGGAAAAGCAGCAGAGCTGGAGGATGATTCCTGGGGGGGGGTTTAGGGATCAGCTGGCCGGGACCTGCAGGCATCGCCCTCGCGGTGCCGCACGCGCACGGCACGGGGCTGGGGTCGGCACCGACCCCTCTGAGAGCTGCTAAAGGCAGGGGGGGCATTGGCCACCCAAAAAGCTGCCACCTCGCTGCGCTGTGTGTTTAAACAGCCTCCAAAATGAGGAGTGGAGGTGCCTTGGGGCCATCCCATTGCTGGGCTGCAGGGAACGCTGTCCCTGGCACCCCAGGGGATGCTGCGAGGTGCCAGGAGATGCTGGGAGATTATGGGAAATACTGGGAGATGCTGGGAAATGCTGGGAGATGATGCCTGGAGAAGCCTGGAGAACCTGGGATGAGCAGAGATGTGCCAGGAGATGCCCCCAGCCCCTCGGCAAGGGCACCGGTCCCTGCCTCCATCTCCAGCTCTCCCTTCTCCAAAGGCGCCCCCAGCAAAACGGGGCCCAGAGGGCAGAGCTAAATTGTCTCCCTGGAATAACCGAGGCATCTTTAATCCCCTCCACACAGAGCCACATTAAAGGGTTTTCTTGTTCTCCTTGCTGAAGGAACGCAGTCCTTTTTCCCCGTCTCTCTCCTGCGCTCTCGCCCTTCTCTCTGCGCTCTCGCTTTGAGGTCCGGGAGCGTTTAACCTCCGTTTTCCTGGACAATTAACGAGGTTTATTTGGGGCACACGGCGAGAGGCGGCGGGCAGGCTCCGGGGCGGGCGCACGCAGCCGTCTGCCTGGCTGCCACGCTCGCTCCCCGCGTCTCCCCGGCTCCTATTGATGGTTTAATTTTCCTTGGGGTTGGGGGGGGGGAAAGAAGAAAAGCACCAGATAATTGTAGCGGAATGGGATGATAAGTAATGTTTGGTATCCTTTTTACTACCATTCCCCGGGGGCCCATTATGGTAATTTTTCTTCTATAACTGGCAAATTGTATAACAAGTCAGATGATAAACTAGCAAGCCAGGCAGGAATTTGCATTTTAATACAACTGTCTAAATCATTTCCCCACGTAGGGCCGGACAGGACACTTCAGCCACCTCTGCGGCACGTGGTGGTGGCCGGGAGGGGCGAGGGGAGAGGGTCGGGGTCCCTCCACTGCCCCATAGGGTGCCTGAATGTGGCTGGAGCTCGCCCCATGCCCAGGCTGAGCCTTTCCCTTCCCTCCCGTGCATTTCCCAGGTGGAAACCTCGGTGGGGAGGAAGAGCCAGGTCCCCGCTGCTCAGCAGCAACCCGCAGCCCGCGTGCCCCAAACCTGATACCGATGGGGTGGGCTGGCAGTAACGGCGAGGTGTCAGCCCCACTGGGAGAAATGGGCAGACACGGGGGTCCCGCAGGTCCCGGGGGTCCCAAAACCACGGCCCCTCGTGTTTGTGGGGCTCAGGGGGGGGATTCAGCATCCCCAGCTCCTCCACCCGCTCATTGCCTCGGTTGAAGAGCCGTTAGCAACCACTCAATAGCAACCTGATAGAGAAATGCCAGCCTCCCCTGACAGGTTTATAAATAGCTGCTTTGAGCCCAATTTGAAGTTTTGATTAAAAAGAACAGAGGGAAAATAAATAAATAAATAAATAAGAAGGGGAAAATAAAAGCCAATGGGAAGTCAGCAGCCGTCCTTCTGCAGCTGCTTCCCATCCCTCTGCCCACCCCAATTCCCCATCCCTTTTCCCCACCTAACCTCATCCAGCCGCAGGGCACGGGCAGAGCCACAGCATCCCCGAGGTGCCGGTCCATTAAGGCAGAGCCTTGCTTCGGTCTCTGCTCCAAACGGGAAACCTAATTAAGATTTTATAAACACTCACCCGGCGCAGAAAACTGCCACCACATTAGCAAGGCAAATAGCACCCAAATTAAGTTATTTTCTTCCCTTGTTTTAGTCCAGTTTTTAATTAGGTGGCTGCTGAGATGTGGCACGGCCCCGTGTAATCACATCACGGTGATTTATTAGGGCCCTTCAACGGAGTTACTGCTGCTCCCTCCACCCTCTGCATCGCCGGGTTCAGTTTGGGTCACTCCTGAGAGCACGAGGATCTCCAGGGGGAGCACAGCGGGAAGTGGGGGCACCCCTGTCCTGTCCCTGTCCCATCCCATCCTATTGTGCCCATCCCATCCCATCCATCCCATCCCATTCATCCCATCCCATCCCATCCCATTCATCCCATCCCATCCCATCCCATCCCATCCCATCCCATCCCATCCCATCCCATCCCCATCATCCCATCCCATCCCCATCATCCCATCCCATCCCATCCCATCCCATCCCATCCATCCCCATCCCCATCCCTGCAGTCCCTTGGGGTCCCCCTCCCCGCTGCGGCGCAGCCCCCCCAGCAGAGCCCCCTCTCTGGGGAGCGCAGATGCTCCTCTGCTGGCAATCACCACACCGCTACAAACAGTTTCATAAAAGGGGGAGAAAAAAAAAAATAAAACCGCAGACCTGAATTGATTTTGTCTCTACATTTTTAACAATGGGGAATACATTTCTGAACAAAGCCTCGGGAATCGGTGTTTTCCCTGTGGAGAGGCGGGCGCTGAGCTGCTGAGGGATGATTGCACCCCCTGCGTGGCTGTGGGAGACAGAGGGGGGGGAGGCAGGACCCCGGCCCCTTTTGCTCTGCCCGGCTCCCAGCCTTTGCAGGGGGCTGCACGGGACGGTGCCGTGCGCCTCTTGGCCACCACGGGCTGGGGCTGGTGATGGGGACAGGACAGGGGACAAGGGGCTGCAGCACAGCCCCTGAGATGAGAGCTGTGGGCTGCAATGTGCCCCTTTGTGGGGTGCTGCCGGGGAGGCTGGGGCCGCATCCTGCCCTCCCCCAGCAGCAGAGGGAGGCAGGATTCCTCCCTTCCCTTCTCAGCCCAGCCTGTGATTGATGGCACAGCTCAAACCCCAGTGACCCGCAGAGAGGACCCCGAGCTAACGCTGTCCTTTTCCTTCTGCTGCCCGCAGGAAGAAGAAAGAGCAGGGAGCAAAGGTGTCGGGGTGGGCAGGGAGCCAGGGCAAAGAGGATCCCTCGGTGGCCACGGATGGCGAGCACGGGGCAAGGCAAGGACACGGGGCCGAGTGTCCCCGGGTGGCACCGGGGCTGTGCTGCTGCCTCCCCATCACGCACACCGCCGTGTGCCGGCCCTCCAGGCGCTGACCTCCTGCTCCCAGCACTCTCCCCGCATTTTGAGGTCTCAGCTAATCCCGAATTTCCTTTCCCTGCCTCCACCTGCACCGTCGGTGCGGCTGCTGCAGGCTGCCAAGCTGGAGCCGGGCGCGTGAGCTCTGCGTCCTCACCGCGCCACCCCAGCCTTGTCCCCAGCCCTGTCCCCGTCCTTTCAGCCAAATCACAGCCGGTGCAAAGTCCCAGCACCAGGAGCAGCGAGCAGCAAGCAGCAGCTGGAGCAGCAGGGTTTATTTCCTTCTCTGCCCAGCGCCAGGGACAGACGTGCCCCGGGGCCAGCTCGGTGCTCCTGAGCAACCTGCTGCAGAGCGAGAGCACCGAGGGACAGGAAAGCACGATCCCGGTGCTGGGGGCTGCGAGTAATGGAAGAGGAATCCATAAGTAATTACATTCTAATTAATTAAGGATGATGGATGGAGGGGAGCGGGTGACTCCACGCAAATCGCACAAGCTGTAAAGGGCCGTGCTCCTGCCACCATCAAATTGATTTGCTGGTTTGGAGGAAAAAAAGGGGAAGAAGGAGAAAAGGAGCTGAACGTTAGGACGTCTGCAGCCCTGGAAGTGCCACCACGCCGCTGCAGGTCCCCTGCCCACCGGGACATCCTGGCTAGGCACTTACCCCTGCCCTGCACCAGCACCCAGCAGGGGCCGGGGTGCACGGTGACATTGAGCCAGGGTGGCCGCGCAGCCGCAGCTGCTTCAGGGGCAGAGGGATTTGGCTTTGCAAACCTCAGCCCCCTGGTTCGTTTGTGAGCTCACGCACAAGCTCCTAATGATCTGGACCCCGGCACGGCGCCTCGCGGAGCTGCCAGCGTCGCTGCTGCTGCTCAGCGTGACAGCCAGCGCTCGGCTGAGGGCTCTTCTGCAAGCCAGGGCTGCAATTAATTAGTGCTCTGTCTTATTAGCACCTTTATCTACTCAGTCCCGCGCGCTGCTCCTGATGGGAGGCGACGTGACTCCTTCTGCGGGGGGTTGCAGAGGTCGGCGTGCCGCCGGCCGCGGCTCTGCCCTGCTCCAGGGTCACCAGCCTCAACCCTCCTCGTTCTGTGCGTTGCAAATTGTGTGTGCGTGTGCGAGTACACGTGCAAACACACGCACACACGTGCAAACACACGCACACGTGCTTTTCCCTGCCTGCCCCGCTCTCCTCCCCGCCGCTCGTCCCGCTCCCGAGCTGCTCCATCCCGAGGCGGCGGCGGTGCCGGCACGGCGTCCGCGGGAAGTGGCTATTGTTACATCGCCTTGGAGACTAATTAAGCCGAATCTGAGAGCTGGAACACCTTGACTAGGGGAAGGTTAATGGCGCGAGCCTGTCTCGAGGAAGCTGGAGCTCAAGTCAACTCTGCAACATTAATTGTGGTATCGAGCGGCACGGCACGAGTGGCTCCGGAATCGCTCCTCGCCATTACGTTAATGGCGTTGCCGTGTCTATATTCTTTAAGTAATTGGCAGCTTTCTCTAGGTCTCGTCCTCCATTTACTTTCACAGGACATTAGAAGTCATTGTGTACAATAGCTCTGCAAACCCTGACTCACGCATTAAGCAGGACCCTGCAGAAAAGCAGCCGGTAATAAGGTGAGGGACAAAAGGAAAGGGGCAGCGGCGGCGGCGGATGGCATGGAGCCGCTTTCTTCGCCCCCCACTTCACTGTTGGGTGGTAATGCAGTGACACGCCCCTGCATCAGCCACATCCCGCTGAGCTCCAGACACAAGTTAATAAAATTAACTAAAAGTGCTCCGTTTGCTGGGAACTCGCGGATTTTTCTCACAACCTCCTGCTCCTCACCAGCAGACGCCCATCTCCATGCCGTGGCTCCAAACCAGTGCCCTTGGGAAGGGAGTAACTGCAGGGCTGTGGGCTGGGCTTATTAATGAACCCCTGACTTCATTAATAAGATAATGATGAGTCATTTAACTCTGAAATTCCAGAGGCGAGCAAACCACCTGCGTGCGCATTGGGTAATGACGGAGACGCTAACGAGACCTTTCTGAACTGGCGCCTATCAGGAGATGCAAGGCTGCACTCCGAAATTTGCTGCTGCTCGGGGGTGATATGTTGGAACTGCCTGGCAGAGCTGGCGTCCTGTGCCATGCCACACCATGCCACGCCATGCCTCACCGTGCCATATCTCACCGTGCTGTACCTCGCCATGCAGTACCGTGCCGTGCCATGCTGTGCCGTGCCGGAGGGCTGCAGCCACCCAGCTGCCCAGCAGGGAGCTGCCCTGCTGGTTAGCATTCTCCCGAGGAGCCCAGCAGGTAATTACAGAGAAATTAAAAATGTAAGCGAAAGCAATTTTTCTTCCTCACAAGTCTGGGCAGAGACGTGCGACCTGATGCTTACGGAGATGATGGAGCCAAGCTTGTAGCTGGCACGCAGAATGGAAAACTTTGGGTGCTGCGTGCAGGCTGCACCCCACAGCCCTGCACCCTGGCATCCACAGAGGGGTGCTGGGGCTGCTCGCCTCCATCCTCAGCCTCCTCTTCCTCTGCTGCTCAGAGCCACCGGACCCTCTCCCCCCATGCTGGCACCGAGCAGGCTTCGGAGAGCAGCCAAAGAAGCAAGGTCCTGGCGCAAAGGGCACGCTCGGTGCTCTGAGTTCATTCCCTTTCCTGGCTCTTAGGAGCCCAGGGAAGGAAAAGAGTTGTTTAAGAAAAAGTATATTTTACCAGAATTGCCAGCATCCCTTTAATTAAGCGATAAAATGAGTTAGAGCGTGAGGAGCTGTGCGCTAATTCATCCTGAAGACATTGGGCACTGGGCCAGGAGGATCCTCTTACTGCAGTGATAAAATTTCATTAAAAAATGTTTAAATTTTTTTTTTAACACTTGTTAATTTAACAAAGAGACTAAAAAGTTATGAGCAGGGAAAGTAATCTTCTATGAATTTCCCGCCTGGTGAGCCCAGCGCCGCTCCCTCTCGCTGCGGGGAAACCCACACCACGCTCGAGCCACCACCTTCCTTTCCCATTCCTGTATTTTAACCCCAAATTATTTTATCACCCACCGAAGAAAAAAATAAAAAAGAAAGCGCCTAAGTACTCGTTTATTAACAGCTATAAGTATCATTAGGCAGCGAGATGTGGTAAAATATAGATTACACCGGGAAGAACCGGGGATCCGAGTGCCATTTTTCCTGTTCAGCATGTCATTACGCATCCCGTCGTGGCATATCACAGCGATGATTAGTAGCATCAAATGACTTCTGAAAAATGATTATGTGCCATTAAAAACATTAGTCTGTCTGAAACCAGCACAAACAAATGGCCGTGCCGGGGATGAGTCATTAGCTCCGGGGGCCCCGGGATGTGACGGGAATCCCGGAGCCGCGCGGGTGCCACCGGTGGGTGCCGCGGCTCGGCGCACCGGGGAGCAGGAGGCGCCTCCTCCACGTGCCCCCCTTTCTGCTGCTGACTCCTTTTTCCCCAGGTCCCAGCCGTGGGGCAGCTCTGAGATGTGCCCAGCTGCCTCCTCGCCTTGGTACGGACCCGCCTGCGTGCCCCGTGGTGTTGGTTCCACCACCCCAACCCCATCAACCCAGCTGATTGCCCTGGAGCCATCTCCCCAACCCATCCACCCTATCATCCCGGCCCCATAACCATGACCCCATCCATAATCCCAGCCCCATAACGCCAGCCCCATCACCCTGACCCCATCCATCACCCCAATCCCATCCATCACCCCAATCCCATCACCCTGACCCCATCACCCTGACCCCATCACCCTAACACAATCCATCACCCCAACCCTATAATCCCAACCCCACCACCCCAACCCCATAATCCCAACCCCATCACCCTGACCCCATCCATCACCCCAACCCCATAATCCCAACCTTATCACTCCAACCCCATAATCCCAACCCTCTCACCCCAACCCCATAATCCCAACCCCACCACCCCAACCCCCTAACCCCAGCCCCATCACCCCCCCCTGCCCTCCCCATCCCACTGCCGTGCCCACGCCGCGCCAACCCGCTGCCGGCGCTCCGCTCCCTGCTGTTTCCACTTTAAGAGGACATAAATCCAGTTAGTATGTCCAAAGGAGAAAAATCAAAATGTCACATCTGTGGAGACGGTTCAATTGAAGGGGTATTGATTGTCACAGAGAATATTCTCACTTTATTCACCTACTTAGTCCCTTCCCCTAGGCACATATGAATTCATCAAACATTGTCACACCACATAATAATACTTGTTCCCGGGTGTTGTTGCAGCAGCTCAGGCTTTGTCCTGCCTTCCTGGGCGAGCAGGAATTTAGGGAAGGAAAGATTTGCTGGCAGAAAGAGCGCGGGGAGGCACCGGGGTGCGAGTTAACCCCCGTGGCTCCTCGGGAGCTGGTGGGAAATGCGTGGGCGAGGAGGGCTCAGGACTGGTGCTGCTCCACTGCCAGGCCTTGGAGGCTCTGGAGGGAGGTATGGCAATAAATTGGAGGGAAAAAAGATATTTTCCCTTTGTTTGCAGCCATTTATTGCTACGTCTTCACTGCCTCGTGCGGTGCTGGAGCAGAGGGAGCTGGGCAGAGCGGGGCCGCAGCGATGCTGCCTGCTCTGGGAGCAGAAACGGCACAGACAAGGAGAAAACGTGGCTGTGAAGGGCGATGCTTTGGGTAGCTGGCTCTGCCCAGGTCGAGTGTTCCCTCTAATTACAGCTCCCAATTAAGAAAGGCCGGCCCAGGTGCTGTGGCTGTCCCCAAACCTCTCCACGCTGCCTGCACGGCCCCGCACGGCTCCGTCCGCGGGTGGTGGCAGCCTCCAGCCGTCACCTCCCGGTGCCAAGACATTGGGAGCACGAGCCGGTGTTTCTGATCCACATTAGCCTCATGTTATTCGTGCTTAATCTGATTCAGCGCGATGATTTAATCCGTTAATGGCCCCTGATTGGATCTGCTCCTCTCTGCCTTGACATCCGTTCGCTGTTTGCGCCCAACCTGCTGATTTATCCGCGCCTTTTGGTAGCTCGGGGTCGGGTTCAGAGCTCCGGGCACGGCACTGGGGCGGTGGAAGGGTGATGGGGAAGAGGAGGAGGCAGCAGCGAGCACGCAGCAGCCCGGAGCCGTGTCTTTGCCTGGCGGAAAGCCCTGGGGCTGCCCCAAAATGGGGACATGGAGAAGGATGGGGACAGGGCGCACAAACTGGGAAGGTCCCAACCCCATCCCAGCAGCAGGAGAGAAACCCCCTCGTGCCCAGCCAGGGCTCTCTGGGCTCTCTGGGTGCTTTGCATCGCCTCTGATTTCCATTTCATAACCTGGATTATGCCAGGAGTGCAGGGCCGGTGTCCGTCCCCCCCCCCCATACAGTGCGGGGTGCTGCTGGTCCCGGCTGAGAGGCGCCCGCCATGACATTGCCATTCCTCCCCCGCCGCCAGACCTCCCCCGGGCTGATTTATGGCCCTGCACGGAGGCAATCAAGGCCCCGGGCTCCGAGGAGGAGGATGACGCCGCGTCTCCTCCGCTGCATCCTGACCGGGAGCGCGCGGCCGCATGCCAATGCGGGATGGGGACACGGGGACACGGGGACACGGGGAGGGGGACGTGAGGACATGGGGACACGGGGATGCTGCAGGGGGCACAGTGGGGTCCGGGCAGGGAGGACGGCCGGGTTTCTGCTCTGTGTGCCTGCTCATGGGGGGGGGACGTGGTGCCGGGACGGCTCTGGAGGACGCACGGAGCCACCTTAACGTAATGGGGCTGTGACAAATGCTGTCCCTCACCAAGGGACCCCATCCGCCCCCGAGCTGCTACGGGGCTGCGTGGGCACCCTCAGCCCTGGCTGATAAAGGGGGGTGGTTGTGGGGCTGGGATGGGGGTTTAGGGCTGAAATATTAACGTGGATAAACTCTGCAAGAGCAATCGGCTCAGCACAGGCAGGGCAGAAACCAGTCTGGGAGAGGGGAAGGGGCTGGGGCTGGGGCACTGCACCTCACACCAGTGGTGATGGGGCTGGGATGGGGCTGCTCACCCGTGCTGGGTCCCCCACTGTGTCCCCTCCGTCCCCAGGTGCGCCCACGGGGTCCTGCCCCAGGAGGTACCTCGCTCCCCTCCGGTCTGGAGCCACCCAGATGCAAAGCCACCTTCCCCACCAGCCGAACACGGCAGCACGGAGACACCCACGGCAGGCACGGGGACTTGTCACCGCTTCCCGGGAACAAACGGAGCAGGAGGAGGCTCCTCGTTCCCCTCCGGAGAGCCCCGGGCGCCCTGCGCTCCCTGGCCTTGATCCCACCGCCGCTGAGCCTGGAATCGTAATCACCCGCGCTCGCCTGGCCTCTGCTCTCGCTCCTCGCGCCTGACTTGAAATGATTTTTGGAGGCAGTTGGTGGCGAGGGAGTACAGCTGCCGCTAAGTTATCCAAACGATTTATCTTAAGATTCATACAGAATTCATTGTGCAGGGAGCCTGGGCAATGTCGGCTTTTAATATTCATGCGGATTTGGAGGCAGTGTTAATCACGGGCTCTGACAATTTGCACTTCCCTTAATTGTCCGTGCAGCGGCTCTGCCCGGCCGCCAGCCCTCGTCCCTGCCACGCTCGGGGACGTGTTTGGGGTCCCCGGGCAGCCTCGGGTGTTGCACGGTCACGGCAGGCAGCAGGAGGACGGGTCCCCGGGGGTGCCCCGCGCAGGGCAGGGAGCAGAGCGCTCAGCACATGCGTGGGTGTGCAAGGCTGCGGGGGCAGGATTGTGCAGCCGGGGGCTGACACGAGGGCCCTGCACGCTCGTGTGCACCAGCAGCGATGCACAATCCTGCACGGAGGGGGCCGATCCTGCTGCACCCCCTCGGTGCTGGCTGGGGCCCCTCGGTGCCGTCCCCGCGGCGGTGTTACCTGTCACCGCTGTCACTCCGCTGCCACCCAGCCAGCTGCCACCGAGCGGGGACAGAATACCAATGAGGGACACGGAGGGAGGCTCACGGGGGGGGGGGGCTCCTCGTGAAGATGCGTGGTGGCACCCCCAGGGACGGGGACAACGTGCACCCCGTGCCAGGACCCGGGGCATCTCCCCCTGTCACCAAGGTGCCAGCACCCCCGCGGCTCGTCACAGCAGGGTGACACGGAGATGTCACCAGCAGCTGCACCCCAGGTCCCCCCAGCAGGATCCTCCTCCGGTGACGCTGGCGTGGCCGTGGGGACAACCCTGGGGCCGTCCCCATCCCCTGCAGGACCCCAGGACCCCGCCACCCACCGCAGCCCCACGGGCAGCCCCCGGTGCCGGCTCACCGAGCAGCCAAAGCTCGGCTGAGCCGAGGGCACGGCGTGGGGCTGGGCAGGTTCTCAGCTGTCCTGGCACTGTAATTGTCCTAATTAGATCTACACGTTTTGATGAAGGTTTCACAAGAAAAAAAAAAAAAAAAGGAAAAAAAAGGGGGAAGGCAGGAGGAGATAATCGAATCGCAGATGACATTCCCATCACCCAATCTCTCCGCACAGCCTCTGCTGCAGCCGAGTCTGAAAATTATGCATAAGGGGGAGCTGGGGGAGGGGGGGGGGGGAAGGAAAATTACCATAATCTTCCTCTGCAGGATGACACCAAATTTGACTTGAGCTGCGCGGGGTGGCGGGGAGCCAGGCGGGTGCCGCAGCTGCTCTGCCCTTGCCCCGAAGGTGCCACCAGCGCTGCCACCTGCCCGTGTCCCCCGGTGCCAGCCCGCCCCGAGGGCCCAGCCTGGGATTTGTGGGGCTGCCACCACCCCGGGCAGTGCTGATGGGATGCTCCCTGCTTGTCCCTTCCCCAATTTCCCCTTCCCCAATCTCCCCTTCCCCAATTTCCCCTCACCAAGCACCAGCAGTGCCACCTCCTGCACCCGCGTGGCCAAAACTCATGGCACGGTGCTGCAGGGGGACGACGGAGACCCCCCCACAACCCCAGCATCACCCCCAAAATGCCACCTGCCCCTCTGTGCTCACACCAGGACCCATCCCTGCATCACCACCGCGGCCAAACCTCACCCCCACCTCTCTCCAAGGGACCCCTGCGGACCCCCAGGCTCCGTGCTCGCCCCCCCCAGCCCTGCTGAGACCGGAGCAGCTCGTGACAGCAGTGCCCAGGCCCTGCACCAGCCGGCCTAGGGCGCAGCGTGGGCTGAGCATTGCCTGCCACAGGCAGGATCCAGCCCCCCGCCTGGCCCTAATTCAGAAAAATATTCCAGCTCTTCAAACAGCTCCCGATGCCTGCGGGAAAACTTTCAGCAGCCGCCTTCCTTCGCCTTTTATCGCGCGGAGGAGAGGCTCCTGCTCCGGTGACACTTGCTGGAGAACACAAACCGGGGCAGTTTTTGTCCTCCCCTCTCTCCCTCCCCAAATTTTCTCTCTCTTTCAGGTCATTTGCATGAAAACGGCCTCTTTTGTTTCTCCGGATTTTCATCTGCCTCTGCTGCCTCTTCCCCACCTAGAGCCTGAGCCTGCCTTTGTCCTCGGCAAATAAAGAACAAAAGGGGAAGAGACAGAGAAAATATGATCTCGCCTCCAAATGGGCTTTTTTTTTTTTTGCTTTTTTTCTTTTTTTTTCCCCCAAGTCGTCCATGAAGCTTCAGATGCTCTTTAAGAAGCCGGCTGATGAATGATGGGGCAGGGGAGCTGCCATTAGGACGGAATTGATCGGCGCTCAGCAGCGCGCTGCCAGGGCCCCGCGCTTCAAGAAACAAGAAAGGGAGAAAGAATGAGAATGAAGGGGAAGAAAAAAAATAAAAGGGAAGAAAATACCGGGTGATTGGGAATAGTTTTCAGTCCCTGATAATAATAAACGCATTCAGCAAATCGCGCTCTCACTTCGGAGCAGGTAATCGTGACGCAAGGCCTTTCTGCTCGGCACCCGGGGGAGGAAACTCGAGTAAACAGGGGGAAAAAAACAATTTCTGCCGCAGTTTGTTCCCTGAATGGGGGAATCTCCCTCCAACCTCTCCTTTCATGTCTCCTATCAGCTCTGCCAGGCTCCCACCTCAGCCACGGCGCTGCCTGCCAGGACAAACACGTTTGCACAGCAAAGCAGAGCCCGGGACTCAAAGAACAAAACCGGGGCTGCGTGGGAGAGGGCTGAGCTCCGCACCCGGCTGCGTGGGGACACGGGGGGCACGGTGACCAACACCCAGGGGCTGGAGCTTGCAGACCCCAGCCAGGCACATCCCAGATCCCAGCCTTGCACGTCTCAGCTGTGCACACATTGAGTTTGGGCATCTCACCGTGCACGTCTCGGCCACGTGCATATTGGCACAGCACACCTCGGGCTCGCACATCTCAGCCATGCACAGCTCTGGCACGCTCCCCTTGGGCCAACTGCAGCCAGGGCACCATGCCCTGGGGCTCAGCAGCTGCAGGATGTGGATGTGGGTGTTGGTGTGGATGTGGGTGCAGATGTGGATATGGTTTTGGATACAAAGCGAGCTCCCCCTGGCAGGGTGCCCCCATCCCTGCAGCAGGGATGTGAAAATAGAAGGTGTTCTGCTCCCAGTGGGATGCTTGGAGCTGGGGATACAGAATCAGACCCCAGGGACCAGCAGTGACACCAAGAGTGGCTGCAGGGACACCCGGAGCCACAGCGAGCATTGGCACAGGCAGGACAGCCCCACGGCTCGCCAAGCGGCACCCTCCCCGCCCGCACAGCAGCTCCGGGAAAAATGGTTTGCAGCTACATTAAGGATGGCGTAATTATGCCTAATAAAAACACGGCTGCCCTTGTGTGAGTAAACACAGCTTTGACGGAGCACCCTGCCACAAGCAGCTCCCCAGCACGCGCGGCGAGCTGGCACTGCCGGAGGGAGCCGGCAGCAGAGGATCCTCGGCAGCTGCTTGACTCCAAATCAGACCTCTGGAAGGAGGAGGGGAGAGACAAATCACTTCTTCCATTCCTTTTTTTTTATTTTTTTCTTTTTTTTTTATGTTTTTGCTTGTTATTTCCTCCTCCCTTGCCCCGAGCCCTCCTCGCTGCTGCGGCTGATAAGGCGATAGGATCTAATCGCCAGGCGGCACGCGCGGCTCGCCGGCTGCCAGCGCCGCGCCGGCTGCACATCAAATGCTGCATGAGCTGCTGCGGGGTGGCCGCCGCGTCCCCGCTGTCCCCAAGGGCACGGGGACACGGAGCTGGGGACCATTCGCCCCGCAGCGCCCGCGGGTGGGAAGCGTCTGGGGAGGGGGAGATGGGGGGCACTGGGTGCCAAGCAGGGGGCTGGGGGCCCGATGGTGCGCCCTGGGGTTCCTACAACCACATCCCAGAGCAGCCTGGAGGAGGAGCAGGAGGAAAAGGAAAAAGAGGAGGAGGAGGAGGAGGAGGAAGGCTGCTGGGAGAGCTGCTCCCCAAACCCCGCACCGCGCAGTGCCCCCGGGTTGTGGCAGCTCCCAAGCAGCAGGGTTAAACGCGCCGTGCCCTCAGCACCGCTCCTCCCGAGCAGAACCAGAAGGAGGTTTTAATATAAACCCAGTAGCCAGAGGGTGAATTAAGGATGCTAATTGAATTTCATTACGCGGAGGAGCCGGGGCCGGTGGGAGACGAGGAGGAAGCGCATTTGATGTGTTTTAAAAGCTGCAGTTTCAGAACGTGGTGGCTCTTTTATTTATTATTTTTTTTTTAAATGTAAAGCCAGACATGAAAAGATCCCATCTTTGAGGAGCTAACGACGCTCATGAATTATTTTTGTTGATTTATACGCCCACTCTGCCTTTCAATAATATTAATAAAGTAAAAGCAAACCCATTCCCAGGCGGTAACGGGAACGCCTTGCTGGGCAGGCGCAGGGGCCGTGGGACGAGGGAGATTGCGGCAGCGAGGCCACGCCGCGTTTTGGGCCAAAACCTGGCGATTTTGGAGGATCAGATCCTGCCCCAGTCACAGCACCAGGGCTCAGCATCGTGGCCGTATGGGCTCCTTCCGAGCCGTTTTGGTTTTATTGCCCTGCCAAGGAGCTGGCTTAATTCTCTGCTGTCTTTCTTCCGCGCCGTTGATTTACGCTGCCAGTGCTTTAATTACACAACTCAGCACTCCTTAAAACATGAAAAACTGCTCAACTTTTGAAGCAATTAAGGAGCAGCAGAGTAGATCAGCCGGTCGGAGATGAGATAAGTAAATCAAACCATTAAAAAGCTCGCTTGGGCTGGGGGCGTCCCACCCGGAGGGCACCCACGGGAGCCCCCCCAAAAAATCCTCATCCTCATCCTGGAGGGATCGGGGGTCTACGGAGGGGCACGGCCGCTCCCTGGTGCTGGGAAGGGTTTTCCTAATTGCTGTGCTGGTGATAATTAGTGGGGGGGGGAGTGGGGCTGGAGACACGTGGGTGTGCAGGGGATGTTGTGTGGGTGTGCGAGTGTGGGCTGCTTGGGTGTGCAGGGGGTGAGTGTGCAATGGGTGGGGTGTGAAATGGGTGGGGTGTGCAAGGGATGGGGTTGTGCAAGAAATTGGGTGTGCAACGGGTGGGGTGTGCAAGGAATTGAGCGTGCAAGGGACGGGGACATTCAAGGGATGGGGTGTGCAAGGGATTGGGATAAAGCAGCCCCCCCTGGGGCTGCAGTTCCCTGTTAACGGGGGTGTTTTGAAGCCCCCCCCCCAATCCCGTCCCTGCTGGCACCCATGGGTGCCCCCCATCCCGTGGTGTTTGTGCACACTCGTGTGAGCTCACATGAGCTCTCCGTGCCCCGGGGACAAAGCACCTCGATCCCCCCGGGCCTTAAAGCACAGCAGGGCTTTGGGGTTGTTTTGGGGCGGTTTGGGGTTGTTTTGGGGCAGTTTGGGGTTGTTTTGGGGGGTGTTTTTTATCAGCGTGGCTCCGGCTCTCTCTGGTGGCCAAGCGGCCGCACTGCACCCACCCCACAGAGCGCGGGGCCACGGCGGAGCCCCAGAGGTCCAGGGAGGGGGGGACACGGAGCCCCCCAAACCCCGACCCCAAACCGCGACCCCCGCTACAGGGCCGGGCCGGGCCCCCCCCCACATTCGCGCTCACGGCCCAGCGCGTTCCTGAACCTTTTTGTCCCTCGGCCCGCCCCGTAGCGGCGCTGCGAGGGGCGGGGCTAGAGGAGGGGGTGAAGGCCCGGATGCGGAAGTGGCCGCTTCTTTCTACCCGCAGGCCGCAGCCGTGAGTGGCGGAGGGGGGGGGGCTGCGGAATCCGCCGCCATCCGCCGCTGTGCGGGGCCGGGGGGCGCCGGGGCGCTGCGGGGAGGAAGAGGGGAGTGCGGGAGGTCCGATGGCGGGCGGGGGGACGCGGGGAGAACGGAGGGGGCGGGCGATGGGGGCGGTGGTTGGGGGCCCGGGGGGGGTTGGGTTGGATGCGCGGCCGCCATCTTGGATTGTGTCTGCCCCTAGGTTGGAGCCAGCGGAGCCGGCCCGGAGACATGGTGAGGGGGCTGGGGGGGGCGGGGGGCTTTAATTAATTTCTCCAGGGTTTTTTTTCAGGTTGGGGGGGCGCAAGGGGGGAGATGGGGGGCGACTTTTCCCCCCTGGGGCTGGGGTTGCGCAGTTTTGGGGAGGGAAAAAGGGGGTGAGGGAGGTTGGGGGGGTCTCTAGGTGCGGGAGGGGGGCTGCAGGGAGGGGGTGATGCTGTGAGGGGGTGAGGGCACAGCCACAGCACCCCCCATATTGGTGTCCTGGGGGCTGGGGGAGCTCCTGGGGGGGGTTGGCAGGGTCCTGGCCCCCAAAAATTTGTGGGGGGGGGGGGTTGGTGGGTGATGAAACTGCCACGTGAGCCTTCGGCCATGTCCATGCACTGAGTTTGTGTTTTAATTTTCAGCCTCGCAAGATTGAGGAGATCAAGGACTTCCTGCTGACAGCCAGGAGGAAGGACGCCAAGTGTGAGTGGTCCTGGGGGGACAGCGGGGCGGGTTGTGCCCCCTCACCCACCCTGGGGTGCTCCTGGTGCTGGGGTTTGGCTGGGAGCATCGTCAGGGACAGCTGGGGCAGGTTGTGCTGAGTAAAGGCTGAGGGTATCCGCCCTGGCCGCAGGGAGCTGTGGCATAACCCTGCGGGTGAGCTGTGGCACGGGGCTGCTGCTCGCTCAGCCACATTTCTTCCCCTGCTCCTCACCCTGGGTGCTCCTGCCAGACCCCCCCCTGCAGCCGGTGGGAAACTCTTTGCCGATATTGCCCCGTCTGTGGCTCAGCGAAGTGTTTGGAAAGCTGCAGGGTGTCAGATGCTGCGGAGTTTTAACAAAATGACAAGCGAATCGTGCTGAAAGTCGAGTTTTCTTTTGTTGCGAACACAAAGACCATTGTAATTGAGAAAGCTGAAGCGTTTTGTCTGCATTTAACCACGTGCCAAGAGTTTTCCCTGTTTGGATTTAGCTGTCAGGGGGAAGCGATGCTTCAATTCTGGAGATGTTTTGTTAGCCCGGCAGCGTGGGCGAGGAGGGGACAGCTCGGTGTGAGGCGCTCTGACGGCTGCTGACAGCCACTCACAAAGCGTCCCAGCGCCCCTCAGCGTGCTCAGATCCTACAGCAGCTCTGATATCTGTAACACCGAGCCCTACAGCAGGAAAGGAGAGGCACAGCCTGGAGCTCTGAGCGGGCTGCTTGGATAAATGCCCCCAGACAGCCGTAAAGGAGGTGGAAAGAGTCCAGGAGGTGCTTTGCAGGAGATGCTGCTGCTCCTCAGGCACACGAGATGGCAGGAGGAAATAAACCCTACAGGAAAAAATAAACCCTACAGGAGGAAATAAACCCTACAGGAGGAAATAAGCCCGGCGTGCGCTGCCGTGCTCTGCTGGAAATTTGCGACACGATAAATTTTTGGTGCTGCTGGTCGTAAACTTCCCTCGGGAAGCCTCGAGGGGGGCTGTGCCCTGTGGCTGTTCACCAGTTCAGTCCGTTGTTGTGGTGTGGGGAAGTTCTTGGGGTTGGGTTTTTCGTCGTGCAGGTGGGGCTGGAGCTGCTGGGGGAATGGGGGAGAGCTGGGGTGGGTTGTGGAAGGTTTGTTCTACAGAAAACGCTTTTCTCTGACGTGATTTGTAAAACTAAAACAAATAAAAACCTTGTGCCGTCCCGCTGACCCCTTCCCCGATCCCGCAGCCGTCAAGATCAAGAAGAACAAGGACAATGTGAAGTTCAAGGTGCGCTGCAGCCGCTACCTGTACACGCTGGTCATCACGGACAAGGAGAAGGCCGAGAAGCTGAAGCAGTCCCTGCCCCCAGGTACCCCCTGCCCCCAGGTACCCCCTGCCCCCAGGTACCCCGTGGGGGGGTCCAACGGGGGCTCCCCGGGGCCGGAAAAATCCCAGGAGCGTGGGCAGGGGGCAGGGTGAGGAGCGCCCCTCATCCCATTAAATCCTTTTTTTTTTTTTTCTCTCCTCGCTAGGTTTGGCCGTGAAGGAGCTGAAATGAACCGTTTCTGTCCGGATTTCTCCGCATTGGTTACAATAAAAATTAAATCTTTTGTGGCTGTGGGGTTTGGCCTTGCTGGAAAACAACCCCGGGCGGTGCCCCCAGTGCCACCGCTGGTGGGGAAGGGGGGGAAACTGGTGAGCACTGGGACACGAAGGCGGCCCCGCTCCGTGCTACTGGGCTGAGGGGGGTGTCTTGAGCAGGGGGCGCCCCCAAATGCCCAAGGGAAGGGGGTTTCTGGTTTTGGGGCCACCCGGGATGTCCTCAGTTGCTCCTGGGGTGCTCGGGGGGGGCCCCAAATGTGCTCGGTCCCTGCTGCAGGCAGTGTGGGGGGGGCACGGTCCTATAGCAGGGGGTGATGACCCTTGTGTCATTAGGGTGCAGTTCCCTGAAGGGGGGTGCAGTGCCCCTATAATGGAGATTATGGGGTTTGATGGCCCCACAGCAGGGAGGTGTCAGGGTGCAGTTCCCCAATAGTGGGGAGGTTATAGGGTTTCATGTCCCATAGCAGGGGGTGATGGGGTGCAGCTCCCTCAGGGGGGAACAGTTCCCCTATAACAGAGGTTATGGGGTTTGATACCCCACAGCAGAGGGCTTATAGGGTTTGATACCCCACAGCAGGGGCTAATGGGGTGTAAAACCCTTATATCATTAGGATGCAGCTCTGTCAGGGGAAGCAATTCCCCTATAACAGAGGTTATGGGGTTCGATACCCCACACCAGGGGCCTTTTAGGGTCTGATACCCCACAGCAGGCTGTAATGGGGTGCAGGACCCTTATATCATTAGGGTGCAGCCCCCTCAGGGGGAGCAGTTCCCCTATAACATGCTGTGGCGTTTGATACCCCACACCGCTGGGGCTCGGTGCCCTATAGGGGAGCTCGGTGGGCTCCCCATTCCCGGTGGGGATCGGGGGGCGTGGCCACGAGGTGGGCGTGTCCACAAGGTGGGCGTGGCTTCTCCTAGCAGGGGGCGTGGCCTGGCGGGAGGGGGCGGAGCGCGCGGCGTGGCGGCGCGCCACTCCCCCCCACCACCACCACCATCCCGCCCCGCTATCGGCGGCCCCGTCCCGGTGCCGGTGCCGGGTCCCGGTGCGGGTCGGGGTCCCGGTGGCGGTGCCGGTGCCGTCCCGGCCATGCCGCCCTCCCGTGCCGATTACCTGGCGCCCTGGTGGGCGGCCTGGCTGCACGGGGTGCCGCACCGCGACCTGCGCCTGCAGCCCGTGCCCGCCGCCTTCCGCCCAAGGGACCCCGAATACCAGCAGGTACCGACCCCCCCCCCCGGTTCCTGACCCCCCCGTCCCGGTTCGTGACCCCCCGTCCCGGTTCGTGACCCCCCTCTCGGTTCCTGACCCCCCCGTGTCCCCCTCCCGGTTCGTTATCCCCCTCTTCGTGCCCCCCCCCCCCCTCCTGTAGGACCCCCCCCGGGGCTCGGTCCCCCCCCATCGTCGTGTTAACGGAGGGGGGGACACGCATGCAGCCCCCCCCCCCCGATAACGGGGCCTCGCTTCCCTCCCGGTGATGCTCCCCCCCCCCCCCTATCTGAGCTGTATCGGGTCCCGATGTGGGGCAGGGGCTGTGCGAGCCCCCAGCTGTACTGGGGGAACTGGGGGTACTGGGGGGGGGGGGAGGCAGCGTTGAGCACTCGCTGCAGCCCCCCCCCAGCATCCCTGGCTCCCCACCCTGTGTCCTGCACAAGGGGGGGCACAGCAGGGACAATGGGGGGGGAGCAGGGACAAGGGGGCACAGCAGGGACAAGGAGTGGGGGCAGTGGGGACAATTTGGGGGCAGCAGGGACAAGGGGGGGGGCAGTGAGGACAAGGGGGGGGGCAGCGGGGACAGGGACGGTGCCGCTTCCTCTTTCCTCCCTGTGACCGTCCCGTGGGGAGCCCGGGGACGCGGTGGAATCACCCCCCCGGGGGAGCAGGACCCGGGGGGTGCTGAGCGTCCCCGTGTGTCCCCCCCCCCGGTCTCTTTTCCTCCCCAGTCGTTGCTGTTCCTGGGCTTGGTGGCCGCCGTCTGCCTCGGCCTCAACCTCCTCTTCCTCACCTCCTACCTGCTCTGCCTCTGCTGCTGCAAGAGGGACGAGGAGCCCGACACCAAGCGGCCCCACGCCTGCTGTGTCACCTGGGTGGCCGTCACCGCCGGGCTCATCTGCTGGTGAGACCGGGGAGGGGGCCCTGCCACCGCGTCCCCCCCCCAAACCATTCAGATTTGGCTGCTGGAGGCTTAAATATTGTCCCCAACCCCCCCCCCCCCGTGGCCGTGCTGGGCACCCCTGGGTCCCCATCCCCTCGTGGCCATGCCGGGCACCCCCTGGTCCCTGTCCCTGTCCCCCCCCCCCGTGGCCGTGCCGCCCTCCCAGTTAATCCCAGTCTGCAGCAGCGGGGCCGGGTGCTTAATCCCAGCACGGAGCAGATGGCGGGCGGCAGCGTGACCCAGCTGGCAGCCCCCCTGCGGGGCTGCCCTTAATTGCGGCCGCAGCAATTAAGGCGGGGGGCTCTCCTGCAGCCGCCAGCGCTCCGTTCCTTCACCCTGCCCACCCTCAGGAGCCCCCCCATGAGCCCCCCATCCCATGCCGGGGCCGGGCTGGGCCAGCACGCGGCCGCTTTTCGTCCTGCTCCAGACAAAGGCTTTCTTTTTGCCCGGGCAGTGTCCGGCCCCGAACGCTTCCCGGAGCAGGCAAACGTCACTCCTGAGCTCGGCGTGCTCGCCCTGTGATCGCTCCCCCAGCCCCGGGGGCACACATTTATGCACGGTGCTCGCCGACCCCCCCCAGCCCCACAATCTGTGACCCCCACCCCAAAATATTAGAGCCCGGCGGGGGCTGCTTGGAGCCGCGAGAGCCTTTAGGGACCCCATGGGGGCTGAACGGTGCCGCGTGCGGTGTTTTTATGGGCAGGGAGGGGGGCAGGGAGAGGCTCTGAGCTCTGCCCACGCTGCTGCTCCTCACCGGTGGGTTTCTTCCAGCGGGTTCCCCAAATTTGCCTTGCCTTGAGCAGCTCCGGGTTCGGGTGTCCCCATACCCTGCGGTCACCCCATAGCGGTGCCATCCCCATTGCGGTGCCGTCCCCATTGCGGTGCCATCCCCATCTCCCCAGGCTCTGCAGCAGGGTCTGCCGCCACCAGGCTGCTCCGGGGAGCCCCCCTTTCCCCTCCCCGTGTCCCCACAGCCCCGAGGTATTGGGGTGAGCCTTCCCCCCCTCCCTAACCCTCGCTCCCCGCTCTGTCCCCGCAGCACGGCCGTCGGCATCGGCTTTTATGGGAACAGCGAGACCAACGATGGGGTCTACCAGCTGCTCTACGCCCTGGAGAACGCCAACCACACCCTGACCGGCATCGACACGCTGGTAGGGCTGCGGGGCAGGGACCCCCGACCCCCTTTGAGCCCCTGGGGGCTGCTCTGCCTTCCCGCAGCTCCTCCCCACCCTCTTTGGGGGGAAAAAAAGGCACTGGGAAACCTGGAACGGGGCCGGTGCTCCCGCTGCGGTGTTGGGGGGCTGCAGGGGACCCTCCCCAGCCCTGCAGCAGGGCTGAGCCCCCGAGGCCGAGCGCGGGAGGCTGACGTCAGCCCCACAGAATGGGGCCTTTGTGCCTTGTTATCCACGCCGGGGCCGTCCCCGCCGGGCTTCTGCCACCCTTCCCCTTCCCTGCTGCACCCCTGGGCGCCACCGTCGATTTGGGGACCCAAATATTTGATTTTGGAGGGCGTCAGCCTGCCCGGCTCTCATTAGGACCCCCCTAAACCCATCCTCGGCCGGGCGTCACCCTCCATCCGTGCCCCCCAACCCCTTCCCAGCCACGCTGACCCCTCGCTGCGCCCCGTCCGCAGGTAGCGGGCAGCACGCAGCGGCTGCAGGGGGGGCTGGAGCAGCACCTGGGGAGGCTGAGCGAGGTGCTGGCCCCCCGGGCCGACTACCTGCAGACCCTCAAGTTCCTACAGCAGCTGGCCGCCGGCGTGGTCCTGCAGCTCTCGGGGCTGCCCTCCTGGCACGGGGTCAGCGCCCAGCTCACCGCGCTCGCCGCCCGCGCCGCCTACGTGGAGTATTACCGGTGAGCCCCCAACCCCGAGCACCCCCTTCCTTTCCAGGGGGGGCTACCAGCTGACGGTGGCCTTCCTCTGCGCCCAGGTGGCTGGCCTACCTCCTCTTCTTCATCCTCGTCCTCACCGTCTGCCTGCTGGGCTGCCTGGGGCTGGCCAAGCGCTCCCGCTGCCTCCTCGCCGTGTGAGTGCCGCGGGGGGCCGGGTGCTGGGTGCCCCCCCGTGGGGCCGTGCCGCGCTGCTCACCCCTCGCATCCCCGCAGGATGCTGTGCTGTGGGCTCCTCACCCTCGTCCTCAGCTGGGCTTCCACGGCCCTGGACGCGGCGGCGGCGGTGGTGAGTGGGTGTTTTAGGGTGGGGGTGGTGCAGCTCAGAGCCCTCCCGGCCCCCCCACCGTGCTCCGTCTCGTCCCCCGCAGGGCACCAGCGACTTCTGCGTGGCCCCGGACAAGTTCATCATGAACCAGACAGAGAGCGAGATCAGCGCGGGTAAGGACCGGCCACGGGGCACCCCAGTGCTCCCCAAAATTGCCCTGGGGTCTCAAGGGGGCCGTGCTCCACGCTGAGCCCCCTCCCCCACGCTGCTTTCAACCCCCCGGGGGGGCTCACGCTGCTTTGCTGCCTCCGTTTGCTTTGCAGAGGTGGCTCACTACTACCTGTACTGCGAGCAGAGCCTGAGCAACCCCTTCCAGCAGGTATGGGGGGGCGCAGAGACCCTCAGGGTGGGGGCCAGGCGGGCGGTGGGCCCTAATAATCCCCCTGCTGTTCCCCCCCCCCCCTCCCCGCAGGCTCTCACCGTCTTCCAGCGCTCGCTCACCACCATGCAGATCCAGACCCAGGGGCTGATCCAGTTCGCTCTGCCCCTCTTCCCCACGGCTGAGGTATGGGGTGAGGGGGGGTGTGTGGGGGTCACCCCTCCACGCTCCAACGCTTTTCTCACCCCCCTCCCTCCCCATTCCCTGCAGAAAGACCTCCTGGGGGTCCAGCAGCTCCTCAACGCCTCGGAGACCAGCCTGCACCAGCTCACGGCCATGCTGGACTGCCGGGGGCTGCACAAGGTGGGCAGGGGGCCGGGGCGGGCACGGGCAGCTCCCAGGGCTCCCCTTAACCCCCCCCAAAAACTTTTTGTCCTGCCGCAGGACTACCTGGACGCCCTCATCGGCATCTGCTACGACGGGGTGGAAGGGCTGCTCTACCTCGTCCTCTTCTCCCTGCTGGTGGCCGCCTCCTTCTCCACCATCATCTGCGCCGCACCGCGCGCCTGGAAGCACTTGGCGGGCAGGTAAGCCTGAAGAGCCCCCCCCCACCTTGCTTTTATCCCCCCCACACGCACCCTGGGGGTGATTTTGGTGTCCTCACCCCCTCGCAGGGACCGGGACTACGACGACATGGACGAGGAGGACCCCTTCAACCCGCAGGCGCGCCGCATCGCCGCCCACAACCCGGCGCGGGGGCAGCTCCGCAGCTTCTGCAGCTACAGCAGCAGCCTGGGCAGCCAGAGCAGCCTGCACCCCCCCACGCAGACCATCTCCAACGCCCCCGTCTCTGAGTACATGTGAGACCAAATTTTCCCCCCCCCTGTGAGACCCCAATTTTCCCCCAGGGGGTCCCTGGGGATTGCAGGGCTCGCCCTGCGCCCCACTCTGAGGTGTTTTTTTTTTTCCCTCCCCCCCCCAGGAACCAAGCCGTGCTCTTCGGGGGGAACCCACGCTACGAGAACGTGCCCCTGATCGGCAGGGGGTCTCCCCCCCCCACGGTACGGCGGGAGGCTGAGGCCAAATCCTTTTTGTGAGGGGGTGTGGGGGGTGCCCAGGAGCCCCTGGGGGCAGCCAGAAGCTTCCAGCATCCTGGGGGGGCTCCGTTTTGGGGAAGGGGCCGGGTGAGCTGCACCCCCTCCCCTCCTGTGCATCCCTCTTGCCCGCCCTGCTAACCCAGTTCCTCCCCGGCCCGGGGGGGGGCTGCAGGGGGACGTTACCCACCACACGCTCGGAGGAGACCGAAATAGCCTCCCCTCGCCGTCTGCTTCATTTTTTAATTTATTCCCAGACTTTTGAAGGGCGCTTTCTGCATGTTCACCTTTCCCCACCGTTTATTTGACACCCCCCCCCCCCGCCTGTTAACACCTGCTTTATTTATTTATTTATTTGTCTGTTTGTTTCTCGTTTTGTTTTGTTTCGCATCAATTATTTTGGAGCTAAGTTGCCCATCAAGAGTAAGTCCGGCCGCCTCGTTCCCCCTCGTGCTCCTTGGGGGCAGCAGCTGGGGGTTCCCGTCCTCAGCTTCCCTCTTAGATCCCATCCCTTCCCCGGGGGGCTGTGTTTTGTCCCCAGGGGCTGCATTTTGTCCCCAAGCCCTGGAGACATTTGGTTTGCAGTTCCCCTGTGCCCAGGGGCTGGAAGTGCTCCCCATCTCCATCCCCTTCCCTCCTCAGCCCTGCTCTCCTCCCTCCCGTTCTGGCATTATTTAATCTGCTTCGGTGCCCACCTCCAATGTACTCGCTCCTCTCCGTGCCAGCTTGTCCCTTGCGGGCACGGTGGTGGCACCACGATGGTGCTCGGGGGCTGCCATGTGGCTCGGGGGGTGCTCGAGGTGCTCCCCCCCCTGCCAGGGACCATTTTTTGCAATCAGGTGAATGCACGGAGCCGCTGCTCTAATCCGATTGCGCAGACCTTGCAGCTGGCAGGGCTGTTCCCGGGGGGGAGGACACGGACGCAGGGATTAATTCGAGCGCTTCTCCCTGCCCTGAATGGTCTCATTTAACCGGGATTCAGATCCCTGAGGAAGGACTTGAGCGGTCCAAAATAACAAACTTGAAATAATCTTCCTTAATGCCTGCCCGGGGATGCCCCCTCCCTGTGGCCCGGTGCTGGAGGAATGTCATTGTGCGCCTGGGGCAGGGGCTGGAGGGGTTTTTTGGGGGGTCTTACCGAAATTCCAGCTGGGGGAGAGGCTGGCGAGACCTTCCCCCAGCCATCAGCACCACAAATTAATTGGGAATTAATACAAAGGGGAAGCGACCTTCCCTCTCCAGTGCTGTGGGATGTGGCTGGGGGTCTCGGGGGGGGGGCTCAGGCCGTGCTAACCGCGTGCCCTCTCCCCGCAGTACTCCCCGAGCATGCGAGCCACCTACCTGTCCGTCACCGATGAGCACGTCAGGCCCTTCAACACCGAGTTCCCAGCCTAGTGCTGGCCCCGAGCCGCTCCTGGGAGCAGAAGAAGCCCCCGGCGCTCCCGTGACGGAAACCAAAGACCCCCGGCTCCCCGCGCCACGGGTCCGGGGCAGCCCCCCCGGGAGAGGCGGTCGAGCTGTTGGCTGATGGAGCCCCTCAGGCCCCGCTCTCCTCCCTCGGCAGCTTCTGCTGGCTCTCACGTCTTCCTGCCTGCCTTACGGGACGCGTCCCGGCACTCACAGCAGGTCTCCGGCCGGCAGCGGGGCTGCTGCTGCGCCTCCGGGGCTGGGGGTGGGTCGTGCCCACCGCCTTCTCCCCCTTCCCACCCGTGCCAGCTTTGGGGTTTTCATGCCACGGATGGGGGCCGCGTTTTGGCTTCCTTTTTTTTTTCTGGAGGGGAAAGACTGAGGCTGTGGGCTGCCTGCCCCGCGTGCTCCTTCACCCCCGTAGCAATGCAGACCCAACCACTAGTGATCCCAGCGCCTTCCCCGCCGTCCCCCCTGCTGCCCCCTGGCCCTGGGTTTGGGGTGTGGGATGGGGATGGTTTTGGCCTTGCTGTTTTTCCTGTGCTTCGTGTCTGGGTTTTACGAGTTACCTGCAGGGCTGAGGCGCGGTGCGGCTCGCTGCCTCTGCTCCAGCTCGGTTTTCCTGCAGCACACGGTGGCCGGAGGTGTTCGGCTGGGCTGTGGGCATTTTTGGACAGCTCTGCTCCCTGGGGCAGGCTCCCCTCTTTGGTGCAGGATGGCTCTGGGGTAACCACAACCCCCTCGGAGAGGTTTAGGGACTACTCAGGCATCCCCAGAGCAGGATTCAGCCCTGCGGCTGGCTGTGCCAAGAGGGGAAGGGACATCCCCACCGTCCTGCCTGGCATTGCCAAGGCTTCGGGCTAAGCAAGGGCTCAGCTCCTGGGATGGAGCCAGGGAGAACCAGCAGGGGCTAAACCAGATCCTTTGTGGCTGCTCATTTTGGCGTGGGCTGCCCCAAAAACCTCCAGGCTCCCGTGTTGCTGGTGTTGGTCGTCCATCCCTCCCTGCTCCCTGCTCAGCTTCGCCCTGAGCACGGGCTGCCCGCGGGGCAAGCAGAACCCTGCTGGGTTATTACTTGATGGCAGTGACTCACTGTGTCTTTTAAAGATAACTTGTACATATCCTCTCGTCCCCCCTTACATGTGACTAGCATTACGTGCTGTTGGAACTTCCCGTTTTTTGTTTGTTTTTTTTTTAATTATTTTTATTTTTGCTTTTAACGTTTTGGTGTAACGGTACTGGTAGCAGAGCTGTTTCTCGACACGTGTGAACTAACCTCATTAGGGCTCCTGGGAGGAGTGGGAGTCCTGCCTGATTTGTATGTGCCCTTGAGGGGAAAAGACAATAAACACTTGTACTAAACTCATTTTCTTTTTGCTTTCTCAGGGCTCACACGCACTTGCCCCTGGTCAGGTCTCTGCACCCACCCCAGTGTGCCTGGCTCTGCGGGGCTGGGGGCTCCTTATGGCTGGGAAAGCAGCCCACTGCAGATATTGGGCCATGCATTTCTTCTTCACAGCTGAAGCAGTTTTTAATGGGGCTCAAATCTTGTGTCTGCACCCCTGGGGCTTGCACTGGTGTCAGCTCCAGCAGCAACAGGGGGGTGGCACGGGCTGTGGGTGCACGAGGGGTGCATGGAGGTGCCATGGGGGGGCCAGGCAGTGTGGTTGATGGGACATTTAACATTTAACTAATATTAAAGCTGGGCAGCGTGTTGGTGTTGGGTCACAGCTCGTGCTGTGGCCGCTCTCCTCTCAGAGCCGGCCTTGGCACACTTGGGGACAAGTTGAGCACCGGGCAAGCCCTGGGGACACGGGGGTCCCCCCTCTGCCACCTCCACGACCCTAAATATTGCACAGGGTCCTGTGGCTGGGTGTTGAGGCCATCGGGCACGGTTCTGCCACATCTGCCCGTGAGCTGCAGCCGCCCCAGCACCTCCGGCACCTCTGGGACCAGGAGAGGGCCAGGGCTGGGTGCCAGAGGGGACGAGGCCATGGCTGCTGCCCCACCAAGGGGACGTTGCCAGTGTCCCCCCTGCTCCACGCAGAGCCCCGCAGGGCTGCAGGCGCCGCGTCCTGGCCCAGTTGGTTCCACCCTGGCACAGATTAGGAAGCTGCTTTGCCTTGGGGAGCTGCTGCTGCGTGCTAATCACCAAGCCTCATTAACCACGCTCTGCCCTCCCAAGATGGCGGCGGGCAGAGGACACCTCCCCTGCCTTGACCTTCCCAAGATGGCGGCGGCGGCGGCACGTGACCTCGGGCTCCCGTTGCCAGGCAACGGAGGACGCGGACCGGGCCGGGCCGAGCCGTACTGGGCCGTACCGGGCCGTACCGGGCTGTATCGGGCCGTACTGGGCTGTATCGGGCCGTACTGGGCTGTACGGGGCTGTACCGGGCTGTACTGGGCTGTACCGGACTGTACTGGGCTGTACTGGGCCATACCGGGCTGTACCGGGCTGGGTCTGGCCATGGAGATCGTCCACATCTACACCAGGCGGCGCAGCGATTTCGGGCGGCCCTGCTACTTCTCAGACCGGCCGGCCGAGGTGTGCGTGGACATCCAGCCCGACCCCAGCCTGGCCGAGGCCTTCGTGCTGCGCTGCCCCGTGGACACCCCCGTGCAGCATGGCAGCGAGATGTCGGAGCATGAGGTGTGCGGTCAGGAGGGGGACGGGGTGTTTTGCCTCCTTCTTCCATCACCTTGTTCCTCCATCCCCTCCTTCGCCTCCTTCCTTCATCCCCTCATTCCTCCGTCACCTTGTTCCTTCATTGCCTCATTCATTCATCACCTCCTTCCTCCATTTCTTTGTACCTCCATCACCTCATACCTCTATCACCTCATTCCTCCATCCCCTTGTTCCTCCATCCCCTCGTTCCTTTATCACCTCATTCATTCATCGCCTCCTTCCTCTGTTTATTTGTGCCTCCATCACTTCATACCTCTACCACCTTGTTCCTCCATTGCCTCGTTCCTCCATTGCTTTGTGACTCCATCACCTTATTCCTCCATCGCCTCCTTCCTCCATCGCCTTGTTCCTCCATCACCTCATTCCTCCACCACCTTGTTTCTCCATCACCTCATTCCTCCATCGCCTTGTTCCTCCAGCACTTTGTTCCTCCATCACCTCGTTCCTCCAGCACTTTGTACCTCCATCATCCCAGCCCCACACTCTTCCTCTCCCCGCAGGTCAACACGGAGCGGGTGGAGGTGGAAACCCGCGGCGTGAACCACGTGGAGGGCGGCTGGCCCAAGGACATCAACCCCCAGGAGATGGAGCAGACGGCCCGCTTTCGGAAGAAGGTGGAGAAGGAGGAGAACTACGTCAACACCATCGTGCACCTTGGCACCGTGAGGCCCTGACCGCCCCCCAGCCCCTCTGTGGCTGCCCCCCGCGCGGCGGCACAGCCTCAGCAGCTCTGTGCCCGCAGCTGATGGAGCACTGCGTCAGGCAGAACAACGCCATCGACATCTATGAGGAGTACTTTGGCGAGGAGGAGGAGGCAGAGATGGAGGATGAGTTCCCCTCTGCCAAAACCATCAATGTCATCAGGTAAAACCATCAATGTCATCAGGTAGTGCTGCTGGCTGTGCTGGACCAAGGTGTTTGCCAGGCTCTGTAGTGCCACAGCAGGCGGCTGCATGAGCTGAGCCCTCTGTTCAACTGCCCTGGAGGGAAGGCAGAGGAAATCCAGCAGTATTAGGATCGGTTTATGGATGGGCAGACCTGCTACAACCCCGCATAGAATCATTAGGGTTGGAAAAGCCCTCCAAGATCAGCTGGTCCAACCATCCCCCTACCACCAGCACCCACTAAACCATGTCCCCAAGCACCACGTCCAACCTTTCCTTGAACACCCCCAGGGACAGGGACTCCACCACCTCTCTGGAAAACCCATCCCAACACCTGACTGCTCTTTGAGTACCTTCACACACTCCATCTGTTCCTCCCCCCTCTGCCCTGCCCAAGCACTTTGGAGACAAATGCCACAGTCCAGGGATGGCTGCAGCTCTGAGCATCCTCTAACAGCTCTTTAGACAGGAACCTTTTTTTTTTTAGTGCCTCAAAGATCATTTCTAAATGTCAGGGGCTGCTAGGCCATTTCAAGAAGTCAGATCCAGTAACGTAATTGGATTCTTAGAAATGTGTAACTGGAAAGACTTTATTAAATCATCAACTCTTCTTCCCCCACCCAGCCCCCAGGAGAATCGTTTCCTGCACTCGATGCTGGAGAGCTGTAGCTTGTTTTAATTGTGATTCCCACAGCTTCCTTTGGGAGACGGCATCCCCAGGGCACGTTGGAACTGTTAACAAACTAACATCTTTTTTTGATGTCCTGTTACCAAAAAGGGATCCAAACATCACGAAGAGGACAGCCGCACATCTCTCCTGGCACCCTGACAGATGCAAGAAGCTGGCAGTGGCTTATTCCTGCCTGGAGTTCCAGCAAAGCACGGAAGACATGAGCCTGGACTCGTACATCTGGGACCTCGGTAAGGGAATGAGAGAACTCACCAGTCGGTAATGGTGCTGCTGCGGAAGCACTTTGAGCCTTCAAAGCATCTCACGGATGTAACAAAGCCTCACGACACTCCAGGGGGGGAGGAACAGGGGTTCGGTTTCTGCTTTGCCCACAGATCAATGTAAAGAAGGGCAGAAATGGGACCTGAAAGCTGGCCAACAGGTGGAAAACAACCACTAAAATCCCGCTACATGACTTCATGAGCTCGAGCGCCCGCCACCACAACAGGCAGCTGAGCCACACGTCTCTTATGTGGTTCGTGTGTTTCTGTGGCTTGCTTGTGCTTGATTAAGAAAGGAAGAGGCAGCACAAGATCAGGCTGAGAATTGTCCCGTTCTGTCAAAGAATGTCTCAAAATTGTTGTGTTTTGGAGTAAAAAATGCAAAGAAGGGGGGTCAGAGTACCAGGGGTCTGTCCTTAGGCGAGGACAGGTCACTTCTCATCCTTGACGTGCGGTGCCAAGAGGCTGGTTTGGAGGTGGGGTGCTGCACTCCAGGCTGTCCGTGTGCTCAGAGTTTTTTTTTTACTCGTTCCCTCTCGGCAGAGAACCCCAACAAGCCACAGCTGGTCCTCAAGCCGTCGTCCCCTCTGGTGAGCCTGGAATACAACCCCAAGGACGCGCACATCCTGGTGGGAGGATGCTACAACGGGCAGCTGGGTGAGGAAGAAGGGTTGTGTGTGAGGCTGTGCTAACAAGGTTTCAGCTTCGTTTTAATTCAGCAGGAGCCTGGCTCCGGCACCGCCACGTCACAAGCGACAGAATGGCAGTAAGGCTGCAGCTGGGAATATCTTGAGGATGGCTTGAAGCCCCGGGGCTTGGTGTGCAGAGAGAGGCACGTGCTGAGCCGAGCAGCATGTGGAATGAGGGAAGGGCAGGGCAGAGTGCCTAGGGGGGCTCGATTTCTTCGGGGATTCACCCAGGAAGCTCCAGAGGGGCTGGTGTGTGAGTGGGGACTGGGCAGGGGTGCGCAGGCACTCAGGGCAGCCAGAGCTCAGGATCAGAAGCAGGATCAGGCCACCGAGCAGCACCGGCGCCGTGCTCCTGCATCACCCGCTGCCCCCAATGTTTGTGTGGCAAAAGCCCAGAAGAGCTGCTTCGTTCACTGAACTGCTCCCGTGCTGCTGCTTCATGTGCCTGGAAGAGAGCCCCCGTTTGCCAGCTTCATTTTATGGCTCTGTTATTTACTTGGCCACGCGAGCCCTTTGATTTAATTGCTCTCATTTCGATGCTTTCCTTGCCATTTGCAGCAGCGATCGGATCTGACAGGGCATGCATCACGGGGCTGTTACCGCGCGCTCCGCAGGTGATGGAGGGGAGGGGATTTCACCCCGGCCTCCCCAGGCGTGCGGCGCTGGCCCAGCGGAGCTCCCACTGTCACATCCCATCGCCTAATTAAAAATGAGCGAGGGGGAGCACGCACGGCTCGCTGCCACCACGGCCCAGCCACCCAACCGAGGACAGTCCTTGCGCCCTGACCTGTCCTCTGCTGTCAGAGGCAGGGAGAGGGATGGGTGGATGTCTGCTGCGGCCCCCCCAGAGACCTGCCTTCATCAGGCACTGCCCCTAGGGCACGCAGGAGGGGGAGCGCAGCCAGGGTCAGGTCACACAGGGTGGTTCTGAGCAGCGCCGAGCATAAAATCTGCTCGTTGGGGTGCTGCTTCCACCACGTCTGCTCCTGCTGCAACCCCTTGTGCGGAGCTGGGGGGGGAGCTGGGAGGATTAATTGCCTCTGGGGTCGTAGTGCATCTGCTGCAGAGATGATCAGCGGAGAAATGCTGCGGCTGTTAATAGGTTGCTGCTGCCTAGCGTGGCATTTGCAGAAAGTGCAAATCGTGCCTCCCTTCGGAGTGGGCCCCCCTGTGAGTGATTGCAGCAGCGGAGTCCCAGCCCGGGGGGCATTTGTTTGGTTCTGGGGAGCCAGGCAAGGCAGCTGGTGCAGATTTTGACGGCTCCTTTTCTTTTGCAGCTTACTGGGACACCAGGAAAGGGGGGCTGCCCGTGGAGGTGTCCACCGTGGAGGCCAGCCACAGGGACCCCGTGTACGGCGCGATCTGGCTGCAGTCCAAAACGGGCACCGAGTGCTTCTCAGCATCCACCGATGGGCAGGTAGAGGGCAGGGGGCAGGGAAAGGGCTGGGCACACACACACACACACACACAGCAGCTGCCCGGCTCCCACAGCACCCACAACCGAGCAGGATCGGCCCCTGCCCCGCAGCATCTCTCCTGCAGGTGCTGTGGTGGGACATCCGCAAGCTCTCCGAGCCCACCGAGACGCTGGTCTTGGACATCACGCGCCAGGGGCTGCTGGAGAACGCTCTGGGTGCCATCACGCTGGAGTTCGAGCCCACCATGGTGAGATCCCTGCCCTGCCACTGCTCCTCCTTGCTCACAATTAATCCCAAAGTGGCAGGAGTGGGACCAAACCCGACCCCAGCAGGGCGGGCAGTGCCAGGTCACCCCCAGGGGCAGGGCTGCAGGGGAGCAGCACACGAGGGATGCGCAGAGGGAGCCCTGGAGCACGGTGCTGCAGCTGGCAGCAGGTTCTCACCCGAATTTGGGAGTCGGTGTGCTCCCAAAGCACGGGGGCCTTGCTGGCAGCTGGTCCCTGAAGCCCCCCGATCATGATGTGCCCCAGGGCTTTGTCACTGTCTGCTCGGGCAGCAGAGCCCTTCACTGCCCAACTGTCCCCTGAAGAGTGGGGTCCCCGGGTCCCCAGCCTGCTGACGGCTTCTCTCTCCCTCAGCCCACCAAGTTCATGGTGGGCACAGAGCAGGGCATCGTCATCACCTGCAACCGCAAGGCCAAGACACCCCCCGAAAAAATCGCCGGCACCTACAGCGGCCATCACGGGCCCGTCTACGCCCTGACCAGGAACCCTTTGTACCCCAAAATCTTCCTGACGGTCGGCGACTGGACTGCTCGCATCTGGTCCGAGGAGGCCAAGGAGTCGTCGATTATGTGGACCAAGTAGGTGGCAGCGTGCGCCCTGTAAAAAATCCTCCTGCTCTGTGGAAGAGCACGGCCGGGGCAGGTGAGCAGCAGGGTCTGCGCCCAGGTGGAGGTGGTGGGACTGAGCCAGAGGTGCTGGAGCAGAGACAGCCCGGGCTAAAATCATGTGCTGGAGGCTCTGTGCACAGCAGCAGTGCTTGAACGAGGGGATTTGGGGCCGGGAGCCCGTCCCGTGGCACCCAGCAGCACGGGGTCCCCGTCAGGTACCACCTCTCCTACCTGACGGCCGGCTGCTGGAGCACCGTGAGGCCGGCTGTGTTCTTCACGACCAAGATGGACGGGACCCTGGACGTTTGGGATTTCCTCTTCAAGCAGAACGACCCCTCCCTCAGCCTGAAGGTTGGGCCCCACGGATCCTCTTCCATCCCTCGGGGGGAGCATGGGCACCGCCGCGGGGCACGGAGTGGGCATCGCCCGGGGATGGGGTGAGGAGATGGGGGCCGTGCAGGGCTCTGGGTGTGCTCCATCAAGCAGCAGCTGTCCCCCACAACCCTTGGGGCCCAAAATTTTGCACGCAGGCTCCTGTTACTGGGCAGCACGTGGGTTTGCTTGGCCAGGTCTGCCTGCCCCGAGGCAGCAGGTAAAGGCTGAGCGCTGCTACCCACCCGTCCTCCCCTCCCCAGATCTGCGACGAGCCCCTCTCCAGCCTGCGCCTGCAGGACAACGGGTGCATCGTGGGCTGCGGCTCGAAACTGGGCACCATCACCCTGCTGGAGATCTCCTCCGGGCTCTGCACCCTGCAGAGGAATGAGAAGAACCTGGCCAACGCCGTAAGTAGGAACCGGAGCGGCTGGATGCGCGCACAGCAGCGCTCTCAGTGCTGCCAGCGTGTGGCTGCCTGCTTGGTCACTGCTGCCCTCGAGCCCTGCTCTGCTCGCACAGCACTGGGCACAGCCGTGTCCCCATGGGGTCCCCTGCACCCCTCAGCCCTCCTTTCTGCCCCAGATGTTTGAACGGGAGACGAAGAGGGAGAAAATCCTGGAGGCGAGGCACCGGGAGATGCGGCTGAAGGAGCGCGCCAGGTCGGAGGGTCAGGACGCAGAAGCGGAGGAGATTCCGGAGGAGAGCCCCCAAGAGGCACTGGACAGAGCCCAGAAGGAATTCTTTGAGGTTATTGAAGCGGAGCTGCAGAGGAGGGCAAGGGCAGAGGCACAGCACCTAGACGGCAAGGTACCGGCAGCAGCACGGACCCGCAGCTGCAGGGGGCTCCGAAATCCCCCGGGGAGCCCCCCCCTGGCTGCCCGGTGCCACGGGAACAGGGAGTGGGGGAACCGGGCAGGGGACGTGGGGCAGCCTCTGCCTTTCAGGTTAAAAAGCAGGCGGGAGAGGAGGCGGTGGTGCAGGGTGAGGAGAGCGAGCTGCCCAAGTATGAGGAAGAGAGCGAGGAAAAGGATGCTGCCAAGGTGAGCTCCCTGCAGCCTCACACCCCGCTCCTGGGGGTCTCTGCCTCCATGGGGCAGCCCCCGGACCCCCCGCCCGCTCTCCCCACAGGAGTAGCAGCGGAGCCAGGCCCGGTGGATCGCACAGAAACCGTGGAGCTGTGCACAGATGCTCCTTGGCCCTTTGCCCTCCCGATTTTATTTTTCCTCTAGCGTGAATAAACAGCAGCTCCCCGCCTCACGCTTCCTGTTTTGTCCCGCCAGGGCCGAGCAGGGGGTGGGAAGGCGGCGGTGTCCTTTCTCCCTTCCACCTCCCCTCTTGCACAGCAGAGCCCCCCCGGGATGGAGCAGCAGCCGGGTGCCCCGTGGGGCGTCCCCAGCCCCAGGAGCAGAGCACCCCGCAGCGGCAGCGGGGTCCCAGGGCAGACGAAGCCCCCCTCGCCCCACCAGCTGCTTCACCCCCTCCTCACGAGAGCCGCCTGCGGTGCTGGGGGCCGGGGTTATCAGCGCTGGGTAAACACAGCCCGGCTGTTATCACGGAGCCACCGAGCTGGAGGATTTTCCCCCGGTCAATTATTAACGAGCTGCCCGCTGTGCTCACCCTAAAACACGGCTGGTGGCCGGGGATGGGGCTGCCGGGGGGGGGAAGCGTCCGTGCTATGGGGCTGGATCCTTCCCAAACACTGCTCTGGGCATGGGGGGCCCAAAGGGATGTGTGGGGACAGGGTTTGTGGCCCCCAGACCCCAGCTGAGCACCGCTGCTGCCCCATTGTGCTGGGGGGGCTCGGTGGAAGCAGGGCAGCTTTTTTTTTTTTGAGGTTTGCCTTACCAGAAAGGTCAAAATCTGCATGGCAACGGGAAGCAGCAGGGATGCTGGCAGCTGTGATGGGGTCAGCCTTGGGGTCCCCCTGCCCTGGCATCACCCGCAAGCTGGGGGGGTTGGGGACAGTGCGGGTGGGGCCCCAAAAAGGGACAAAAAAGGGTCCCTGTGGTGTGCCAGCACCACAAAGCGACTCAGGGTGCACGGGCAGCGGGCACCTTGGGTGCTGCGCTCACAGAGGTGCCTTTGTGCCCCTCGGCACCGCGCACAAAGCTGGCTCTGAGCCCCGGCCCGGGGACAAAGGGACACTGAGGAGCACAAAGGGCCCCGCGCCGCCAGCACCGGGACCGGCCCCGCACCTTCTGCTCCCCGGCACGGAGCCGGCAGCAGCAAAGCAGAGGGGGTGGCACCGAGTCTAGGAGGGCTCAGACCCCTTGGGGAGCGCAGGGTCCCCAGGGTGCCCCTGGCACTGTCCCTGCTGGGGCCGGCCACGCCGCTCTCCCCGTGCCAAACCTCTGCTGAAGCCGGGACCCGAGCCCCCCGGGGGCACACAGCGATCCCATCCCGGTCCTGCCCGTCCCCAGGGGCTGGAGGAGGCCCCAAAGACGCCCCCGCGATCCCCGTGCTTGTTTTCTGCTTTTATTAGGAAGGGGTAAGGGGTGCCCGGGCGGGGGTGAGGCGGCTGCAGGCTGCGAGTGGGGGCAGCACCCCACAAGTGTCCTCTGCCGGGGGAGGCAGCGGGGACCCCCCTGCCCTGCCACGCTCCAAGCTGTGACCGTGGGGGCTGCGGGGTGGCACTACGGGGGCTGTCCCTGTCCCCACCCCAGTGCCCCTTGGCACAGCACAGGCTGAGCCCCCGGCTGCGCGTTTCCAGAGCTCCCTGCAGGCACACGGGGACGGCGATGGGGACATTGGGTGGCACTGGGACGGCCGGGCAGGGGTGGGCACCCCCGGCACGGGGACCTCTGTCTACCTACAAAACGGGGAGGGAGGGAGGGGGCTGGAGAGGCAGAGCCCCGTGCACCCAGTCCGGCGACAGCGGGGCAGGGCTGGTCCCCGCTACTTCTTGGCCTTGATGAGGGAGTGGTAAACGGGCTTGACGATGATGTGCAGGTGCAGGGAGTTGTCGATGAGGTACTCGGAGGTGCGCTTCTGCAGGTCGGCGTGGGCGAGGAAATCGGCCGCCTCGTCCGAGCTCTGGTGGAAGCTGTAGGCGTGCTTGACCAGCACGCGGCCCTGCTGCCGCACGCCCACCAGCACCGTCTTCTGGAAGCTGACGCCGGCAAAATCGGGGCTGCTCATGGCCGGGGTGACAACGAGGCGCGGGCGGCCGTCCTCGATGCGCGCCGCCTGGACGGCGCCCGACACCGAGTCCGAGTAGACGGGGCGCAGGCTGACGGGCAGCCAGCGCGGCGAGAAGAGCGCGTTCCAGGTCAGCCTCTTGCCGGCGTCGTGGCTGCTGGGCCCCAGCTGGGTCTGGAAGCTGGTGCTGCGGTCGTCCCGCGCCGGGTTGTTGATGACCCACTGGGAGCCCCAGCTGGGCGCGAGGTAGTTGCGGGGCAGGAACATGCTGCAGTTGACGTCGAAGTACTTGGCGAAGTGCAAGGGGGAGGCGGCGTGGAACTGGAAGGCTTGGAAGAGGAGGTCCCGCACGGCGCCGTGGTGCCGCGCCAGCACCGCCGACTGCGCCTGCAGCCGGAACAGCTGGCTGGGGGCGATCATGGGGTAGCGGATGGCGCGCAGCACCCGCTCGGCCACCGCCTCCTCGGGCTGCCGCCGGCTCAGCCAGCTCTCCACGGCGGTGTAGAGCTCCAGCTCGCTGTGCAGCACCAGGTCGGAGCGCTCCAGCAGCAGCAGCAGCAGCTCCACGCTGACCGAAGCCCACTCGGCGCTGCTCAGCACGGCCGAAAGGTTCCAGGCCAGGAACTGGAGGCAGCTCTCCTGCAGCGCCGTGTCCCCGACGCGCACGGCGTAGTGGTACCAGCCCACCACGTGGCCCTGGCTCGACTCGCTGGCCAGGTGGCTCCTCATGTAGTCGGCCACGCCGCGCTGCAGCCCCCACACCCGGTACTTGCTGGCCAGCTGGTGCATGGGGATGGCCTGGTGCAGCAGGATGGAGACCCCCCCGCAGTACAGGTACCTGGGGCGGAGCGTGGCGCGGTGACACTGCTGTCCCCTGGTCCTTTTCCCATCCCTCTGCACAGCCCCATGCTCCAGCAGGTCCCCGGGGGATCACCCTCCCTCCTCGGCTGCACCCTGCAGCATCCCCACCCTGCAGGGTCCCCACGGTCCCCGGTGGCGTCGTCCCCACTTGGCTGCACCCCTCCTGCTGTCCCCATCCTGGGAGGTCTTTGTGGTTCCCAAGGGAGCATCTCCTCCTCCTCAGCTCATCCCTTTGGGCATCCCCATCCCAAAAACTCCCCATTGTCCCCAGGGGAACCTCTCCCTCCTTGGCTGCATCCCCCAGGCCATCCCCATCCCACAAAGCCCCCGCTATCCCCAGGGGAACATCTCCCTCCTCAGCTCATCCCTTTGGGCATCCCCATCCCCCAAAACTCCCCACTTTCCCTAGGGGAACACCTCCCTCCTTGGCATCCCCCCCCCGGACCTCCCCATCCCGCGGGGTCCCCCCCGGCGCACACCTGATGAACTTCTCGAAGAGCGCGGCGGTCTCGGGGGGCTCGTGCAGGGTGACGACGCTCTGGTTGCGCAGGAGACCCTCAAAGACCTCGCTCTGGAGGCTGAGCAGCAGCTGGTGGGTGTGGAAGACCTTGGCCTCGTCGGAGGCAGCCGTGCGCACCCGCAGCACCGAGTCGCTGCCGTTGCCGTTCTGCAGCAGCTCCTGCAGCCGCTGCAGCAGCGTCAGCGAGTGGTTGATGGTGGCAGCCGTGGCGTCGCCCCCGAGCTCGGCTCTCTGGGCTGCGGGGAGGTGGGAGAGTCACAGCCCCTTGGCACGGGGGTGGCCGGGGGAGCCCGGCGTTGTGCACGTCCTCCCCGCGCTCCTCCCCGTGCCAAAAGGCTGGCCGGTGCCAAGGGGGCGTGGGGAGGGCGAGGGGACGTGGGGACAGTGGTGTCCCTGGGAGCCAACAAGCTGCCGTTCCGCAGCAGCGGGGTTGGGACCACCGTGTCCCAGGCTGGGCCGTGCTGGGAAATGGCCCCGTGCCGGGCAGGGCTGGCTCCCAGCCCGGGCTGCCAGCCCCCGTCCTGTCCCCGACGCGAGCAGAGCCTGCCCTGGGCACTGCCCCAGACCCCCAGCATCCTGGGCGGGCTGGCACGGGGGGGCACACGAGGGCTGGTGGCTTTGGGGGGGCTCCCTGAGCTCCAGGAAGGGGCTGGGGGTGCCAACAGCCCTGGCACTGCCGTGGGTGGGGGCACGTCTCCCACCTTCCCCCCAGAGCATCTTTCCCCTGGGGAATTTGGCTCCGTCTCTCAAATCTGCTGCTTGCCGGCCGGCGATCCCGCAGATTACCCATCCCAGTTTACCCAGATTACCCATCCCAGTTTACCCAGATTACCCATCCCAGCACCAGCTTAATCCCGGCTGAGCGGGGATCAGGGAGGCGATCGCAGCCCCTCACCCCGCGGCGCCTGACCACCGGGCAGCGGGGAGCCCAGCCCTCGCCCCCAGGCACCTCCCGGCCACCACGGGCACGTCGAGGAGCCACATCCAGCCCTCCCCGTGCCACCACGGCTGCCGGAGAGCCGCGCCCAGCCCCCCGTGACCCCCACCAGCCCCCCACCCCGTGCCCAACCCCACCCCGGCACACGGCGAGGGCAGCGGGGCTGCGACCCCGGGACCCCTCCACGCCTCCCCCGGCTGCGACCACCCTTACCGGCCTGCACGGTGAGGAGGAGGAGGAGGAAGGCAGTGGCCGTGGAGCCCCAGCGATGAGCGGCCACGGGCCGTGCGCCCGTCAGCCTCCCCATGGCTTCGCAAGAGCATCTGCCGGCGGCGCGGGCGCGCGGTGCCCGCCGGGGCTTATGTAGGCCACGAGCCCTCCCAGCCCTCCCAGCCCGCGCCGCCACATCGATTGGTGGAAACTGGGACCCGCCGTTACCACGGGAACGGCTCCCAGCCCCAATCCATCCCACCCTGGCCCCCCCCCCCCCCCCCTTCTTTATCCTGCATCCCCCCGGGGTGTCGTGCCGGGGGTGCCCCGGTGAGCCCCGGGCACGGTGCGGGGTCGGCACCGCTCGCCCACGGCACCGGTGCGCCACGGTGCGCACGGCCACGACCCTTTTGTGTGGGGGGGGTCTTTGCATTCAGGGCACAGCGCGGAGCGGCCCCCCCGCTCCCCCTGCTCGTGGGTATTCATTCATGCGGCCCTCGCCCTCCCATCACCATGGCATCCGGCAGGAACTGCCTGCCCTTTTCCCAGCCTTTGCAGCCAAGGCGCTGCGTGTGCTGCGCGGCTGCCCGGGGACGGCCTCCGCTGGCCCCTCGCCCACCTCTCGGGGGGCTCTTGCGGGGTTTTTTTTTTTTGGGGGGGGGGGAGTTTGGCCCCGCAGCCCTGGTGCGGGATGCGGGGCGGGGCGGTGGGGATATGGGGATGGGATGAGGTGGTCGCCCTGCTCCCTGCAGCAGTTGGGTACCGCGGGATGTGGGCACCCCTCTGCGTGGTAACATCTGCTGGGGCAGCCTGAGCAAACCCCAATTTTGTTTGTGGCCCCAATGACCCCCCCTGGGGTGGGGAGCGGGGCCTGGAGCCCCCACATGGGACACAGCAGGGGACAGACCCCACAGACATGGGCACAGCTAATCCCAAACTACTGGGATTAGTGCCGGCACCCGCGTCGCTGCAGCTCTGGTGCCAAACTCAGCGAGGCGCAAACCCCGCGAGGTGGCCGCGGCGCTCACGCTGGTGCCAACGCTGGTGGCGGACACCCGGCAGCAGGAGGGGTGCTATCGGAGGGACACGGGGTGCAGGGGGGGCCGTGTATGGGGCAGGATGGCTGTGGAGGGGAAGGGGGGGGCTCTATCCGAGCAGGGGGGCTCGGCCCATCTGCCCCTCTGTGTCAGGCTGCCGGGTCCTGGCGCGGTGCCGCCGTGGTTGGGGGTGTTCCCGTGCCAGCGAGGGGATTTGAGGACAGGGGACGGATCCGGAGCGTCTGGAGGAGGACGGGGACGTGGGGGTGAGGAGCTCCAGCCCCCGGCACCGCCTGGACGTACCGAAACCCAGGGGATGAGCCAGGAGCAGGGGCTTAGCCCAGGGGTCTCCAGATGCTGGGTGTGGGCGGGGGGGGGGGGACCCATCTGGCGCTGCTCGGAGGAGGTGGGGAGGGAAGATGTGGGGGCTGGTGGGGACAGGGACCCCCCCCTGCAGAACAAACGGGGTCAGGGCTGGGGAAGGGTTAACGCGGCCGTGCCGCAGCTGCCGCGATCGATGCCACCAAGCACCCGGGGGTGCTGATTACCCAGATTTAATTGGCAGCTAATTGACATCTCTCCCACGCCGCCAGCTGGGGGTGAGGGGGGTGGGGGGGGGGCTGCCCGGGTCGGTGCTTCCATCCCCTGGGATATGGGGCCAAAGCCCCCCCGGCTCGCAGGGAGGGACACACGATCCTCCGCTGGGCCTGGGGGGCGCTGGGGCTGGGACCCCCCCCAAAAAAAAATCCCTGACAGGAGGCAGTGGGGCTGGGACCCCCCCAAAATCCCTGGTAGGGGGTCGTGGGGCAGGGGCAGGGATGGGATGGGATTGGGATTGGGATTGGGATTGGGATTGGGATTGGGATTGGGATTGGGATTGGGATTGGGATTGGGATTCCCCCCGCAGCTCACCCCCGGGGGATGTGAATTTAGGGGGCGGTTCTGACCAATCAGAACGCAGAGCTCGGGTTTGCCCCCCCCCCCCCCCCATCCACACACACGCACACACTCGGAGGGCGCCTCTCTGATTGGCTGCAGCCTGCCCCCTCCCAGCCAATAGGAGCGCAGGGCGTGGCGCAGGGATTTGTGAATGGGCCGGGGCGCGGGGCACAACCGGACCCCCCCCGAGCCCCCCAGTGCCTCCCAGTCCCCCCCAGTCCCCCCCAGTCCCCACCACCTCCCGGCCACTGGTCCTACGCCGTGGCCACCAGCCCCAACCCCAGCCCCCCAGCCAAGAACATCTTGATTTCATAAAAAAAATATAGCTGGGGGGGGGGTCTGAGGGGGGCTGGGGGGGCCCAGCACCCATCCTGCTCCCCCCCCAAAGGGCGCTGAGCACCCGCAGCTCTCAAGGAGCCCCCTGCTCCCAGCCCCCCCCAGCTCCCATCCCGGCCCTTTTTGGGGAGCTGAGGCGGGGGGGGTCCCGACCTCCCCCCACGCTGCCCCCCACCCCGGGGTCGGCACCAGGCTGGGAGCCCCCTCCCCACAAAGCGGCTGCCCCAGCGGTGGGGACAGATGGCATATAACCCCCCCACCCCCCTGCTGAGCCCCCACCAGAGCCAGGGGGCTGAGCCCGGCACCGGGGGGGGGGGTTGTGAGCTGGCATCGCCCCCCCGGCACCCTGTGAGACCCTCCCTGGGGGACACGGCCTGGCTGCGCCCACCCCGGGGTGCTGGTGATGTTGGGGGGGGGGCTGGGGGCTGCCCCCACACCGTGGCTCCATCGAAGCCCCCAGGAGCCATGGCTGGGGGGCTGGGTGCTGGGGGGCTCTGCAGCCCCTCCGAGGCGTAATGGGGCTGCTCCCGCCCCCATAAACGCCTGTTTTCACACCAAAACCTGCCTGGGTCCGGCTCCGTGCTTGGGAAAGGGGCGCAGCACCCCCTGCGCGTGGGGCTGGGTCCCACCACCTTTAATCCCCCCAAAACCTACCTGGGGCACCCCCCACGAGGTGCCACCCTCGCGGTGTGACCGTGCCAGCCTGCCTGGCCCCAGGGGCCACCAGAGGGCAGGGGCAGGACCCCCCCATGGGGCTGGCACCCAGCACCCAGCACCCAGCACCCAGCACCCAGCACGGCCGGGTCCTGAGCACCAGCCCCACAGCCCCACATTCCTCCCTAATTCCCCCATAAGGTCCTTAGCCTAATCCCCCCAAAACCCCGGCCTTCCCGCTGTAATTCCCCATAAACTGGCCCCCGTGGGGCTGTCCCGGTGGCGGGGGGGCTCAGCCGGCCCCCGGGGGGATTTGGGCTGCCCCGTGCCCACCCTACTGAGCCTGGGAGCGGGGTGGGACGGGGGGCAGCGGGGTCCCTGCTCACCTTTGCCCTCAGTGCCCATAAAATGATCCCATAACGTGGGGCTGACCCACACGGGCACCCCTGCACGCCCAGCACCGTGCGCCCTGGGGCAGGATCAGCCCCCAGCACCCCCCAGCCCGAGCCCCCTTGGGCAAACAGACCCCATTACAGCCCCCCCGGTGCTGCCGACGGGGTTAAACCCCAACCTCAGCGGGGCGGGTGGTACCCGGGAGGTGCTCGCCCCATTAATTCTGGCATTTCGGGACCGGATTACACATTAACCCCAGCACCCAGCGCCTCCCACCCAACCTCCCGCAGGATTTCCCAGCCCGCAGCTCCTGGGGGGGGGGGGTTACGGGGCAAGGGGGGGGAATTGCCCAGGAAGGGCCAAGCCTTGGGGCCCCAGCTCTGGTTCTGCGTGCGGAGGGAGCCCGGGGAGGCTGCCAGCCCCCCCCCGGCAGCGCTTATTTACTTGGAGAGGGAGGTGGAACCGTGCTTAACCGCGTCCGCCTGCGGAGAGGGGGCTCGCCGCTGGGCAGAACCGGCTCAGATGGAAAACAGCTCCCCAGCCCCGGCGTAAACAGCCGGGAAAAAGGGGGGGGGGCGAGCACACAGGGCGCCCCCCCCACAAGGTAGGGCCCTCACCTTCGCCAAGGTGAGGCCGAGAGGGAGCCGCCGCGGAGCAGGGCCTGGTGCCGCCGCCTGGCCCCGTGGCTCTGGAGGAGAGGTAAGGCTGGAAAAAATGCGGTGTTTTCGGAAGCTCGCCCCGCGAAGGAGCCTGGCGAGGCTCCCGGGCTGTGCCGAGCTGCCCCCCCCCCCCCAGCCCCTCGCCGCGGCTGCTGTGCCACCGGGGTCCGGCTCTGCCAGCTCTGCCACCGGGGCACCCGTCCCCAGCACGGCCACGGCACCGGGACTGGGCTGAACTGGGTGCCCAACACCCCGGCCCCACAATGCCACCAGCACACGGCAGCCTCGCACCCAATTTACCCCCCCTCGGCTGCCTCCCCAGCTGGGTGTTCCTGTAGGACCTACAAAAACCCCTCCTGAGAAACCGGGGCTGGAAAGCTTGGGGGACAGGGGAAAGGGGGGGGGGGGGGCACCAACCCGATGTGGTGGGCACACGTGGGCAGGCACCGGGCACTACGGGGTGGCCTCGGCAGGATGGGTGCTGGCGGGTGGCCCCACAAGGAGCTGGGGGGGCTGGGGGGGCAGCAGGGGCTCGGGCCAGGCACCGCGGGGAGCGCGCCGTGAGCGGAAGGAAGCGCGGCAGGAACCGCGTGCAGCCTGGCCTCTGCAGCACGGGGCGGGGGCAGCGGGGGCGCCGGGGGAAGCTGGTCCCCGTTCCCAGCCCGACCCCAAATCCCCGGGGAAACTGAGGCACGGAGAGGCCACGGGGGGAGGTGGGAAGGTGGCGGGGCCCCGTTGTGCCACCCTGCTCCATGCATGGGGGCGCACGGGGGGGTGCCCCCAGCAGGCAGGGAGGAGGCTGCCCCGGTGTGGTGCTGGTGCCAAGAGCTTTTTAGGGCTAAAGAGGGCAGGAGGGACGGTGGCTGTGGGTGCAGCACCCGTCCCCGGTGTCCTGCCCCGTCCCCACGGTGCCACCCCTCGTGCCGCGGTGCTGCCAGCCCCGGCTCTGCCTCCCTGGGATCGTTTTTGTCGGGGGGAGGACCCGCCAGCGGCGCGCTGAACTTTCGGCTGCATCCTTCACCCTCTTGCTTCACCCTCCCAAAATAGCAGCGCCTGCCTGGAAACCTCCTGCGGGGCCAGCGGGGCCACGGGTCCCCGGGGTGCCCCGAGCCTTCCCTCGGCTCTTCCCCATCCCCGAGCCCCGGGGGACGCGGTGGTTTTGGGGTGCCCCGAATGAGCCGTGGGTGTAGGGTCAGCCCCGCTCCCAGCCCCGCTCCCGGGACCACCGAGCCCCCGGGCTGGGGTTTCCCCAGCCCCCAGCCCCTCGCTGGCTGCAGGCCTCTCTCAGTGCCAAGGGCTGAGCCGCCGGCTGACATTCCTCCGGGAGGCCCCTCGGGGCTGCTCGCCTTCAGTTCCCGGGCTCAGCACCGCAGCGAGCACCCTGTGCAGAGCCCCCCCCCATCGGTGAGGCCACCCCGGTTCTGTCCCCGTCACCCCAAGAAGCCCCCGGGGGCTGCGGCACGGGCTGAGCCCCCGCACGCTCATCGCACCGCTGCTCGGAGGGGGGCTCCCGACTCGCTCCCACCCAGCTCCCCCCCTTCACCCCGGTTCTGTCCCCTCCTTTTGGGGACAGCCCCCGCTGGGTGCCCCCCTTCCCAGCCCGGTGCGCTGGGGCAGGTCCCGGGCGCGCCCCCCCGGCAGCGGCGCACCTCGGGGAGGGGCCGGGCCGGGCCGGGCAGGCGCGCACGGGGCTGCGGGCTCGGGGCTCGGCACGGAGCGGAGCGGAGCGGCCGGGACACCGGGGCGCTGGAGCCGGTGAGAGGGGCCGGGAGGGGGTGAAACCCGCGGGGCTGGGCAGCACCGGCACCGGGATGGAGCCGGGAACCGGCACCGGGGGCGAAACCGGCACCGGGAGCGCAAACGGGACCGGCACCGGGAGCGCAAATGGGGCCGGCACCGGCACCGGGAGCCGTCCACCCCGGGGCTCTCCTGGCCGCAAAGTTGGGGAGGCTCCGGGCGAGTTTGGGGCCGGCACCGCTCGGGGACGTGGGGGGACCGCGAGGGGTGGGGGGCACCGGCCGGGCCGGGGGTGGCTGGGGTTGTTTCCCCCCCCCCCCTTCCCGGTACCGGGACTCCCCGTCCCCATCTCATGGGGTGGCTCCGGCCCGGGGGGGCTGGGCAGAGCCTGGACACCGGGGGGGTGCCTGGCCGCGGGAGGGGAGCAGAGGGGGCTTTCGGGGGGCGCAGGGATGGGGGCAGCGATGTGGGGCCCCCCGCCGCCCCCATCCCAGCCCCGAGGTGACCTTGTCGCAGGTTTCCTGCCCGGTTTCCTCCCTCCAGCTGGGGGGAGCGCAGGGGGCTGCAGCTTTCCCCTCGCCTTCCTCCTTCCCACGGGCACCCCATGCTCCTTGGGGGCTGGCAGCGTGGTCAGGGACCCCCGTGCCCAGGGGGCCGTGCCGTGCCGTGCCGTGCCGTGCCGTGCCAGGCTGCGGCTGCGTGCGGCAGGGAGCTCTGCTGTGTGGGGCCAAACACGGGACCTGTGCTGGGTCAGTGCCCGGAGCCACAGGAGGGAAGTGGGACAGGAGAAGTGGAAAGGGGAACGTGCGGCGCGCGCAGTGCCGTGCCAAGGGGACCGACCCGGCCCCGGGTGGTGCCTCTGCGGCCGGCCCCGACCCATGCTCGTTGCTCCCGGGCACGGTGCTGCGTCCAGGCAAGGAGGGCTGGGAGATGTGCGTCCATCTGGGGCTGCACCCGGAGCTGCTCGGGGCTGCGGCGTGGTGCTGGCACATCCCGGGCTCACCGGGACCCCGTCACCAGCGGTGGTCTGGTGGGAGATGGACCAGGGACCGTGGGCAGGGAGCTCCAAATCCCAGAGACGGCTCCTTGTAACGCCTCCTCTTCCCCACAGGGTCCGTGGACGCCGCGCTCAGTGCCCACCCCAGGGTGCAGGATGGGGACTGTGGGGGTGCTGCCCGCGGCCGCCTGCGTCCTGCTGGCCCTGCTGCCCCCTGGCCGTGCCCAGAGCACCCCCCCGGCGGGCTGCGGCAAGGACCTGTCCTCGCTCTACTACAACCTCTGCGACCTCTCGGCGGGCTGGGGCATCGCGGTGGAGGCCGTGGCCAGCCTGGGCGTGGTGACCAGCTTCGTGCTCACCATCGTGCTGGTGGCCAGCCTGCCCTTCGTGCAGGACCCTCCGAAGAAGAGCCTGGTGGCCACGCAGGTCTTCTTCATGCTGGGCACCTTCGGGCTGTTCTGCCTGACGTTTGACTTCGTCGTGGGGCCCAACTTCTCCACCTGCGCTTCCCGACGCTTCCTCTTCGGCGTCCTCTTCGGCCTCTGCTTCTCCTGCCTGCTGGCGCACGCCGTCGCCCTCAACTTCCTAGCGCGGAGGAACCGGGGCCCGCGGGGCTGGGTGACGCTGGCGGTGGCCCTGCTCCTCGCCCTGGTGGAGGTCATCATCAACACCGAGTGGCTCACCATCACCGTGGCGCGGCGGGAGGGCGGCCCCGCGGACCCCTGCGTGCTGGCGGACGCCGACTTCGTCCTGGCGCTCACCTACGTCATGGTCCTGCTGGTGGCCGCCTTCGGCACCGCCTGGCCGGCGCTCTGCGGCCGCTACACGCGCTGGAGGAAGCACGGCGCCTTCATCCTGGCCACCACCGGCCTCTCCATGGCCATCTGGGTGGCGTGGACGGCCATGTACCTCTACGGGAACCAGCGGGCGGGCGAGAAGCCCGGCTGGGACGACCCCACGCTGGCCATCGCGCTGGTGGCCAACGCCTGCGCCTTCATCCTCCTCTACGTCATCCCCGAGGTGACGCACGTGACGCGGCGGGGCCCCGAGCAGGCCTACGAGGACGACGGCTACCCCACGCGGGGGGTGGGCTACGAGACCATCCTGAAGGAGCAGAAGTCGCAGAGCATGTTCGTGGAGAACAAAGCCTTCTCCATGGACGAGCCCTCCTTCGGTAGGCACCGGGCGCGACGCACGGGCTGCGAGACGGCTGCTGCGACGCGCCCGGGCGGCTGGGAGCGAGGCCTGCGATTGTTGTGGCTCCCCCAAAACACGCCGGGCTGGGTTTACCAGTTTAGGCTGAGCTCACCCCGCTCCGGGGGTGCTCCCCTCCCCGGCGTGGGGTGCCCGCGGCTCCCGGCCCTCCGCCCCGGGCGGGCGCTGCTCCCTACAGGAGGACGTGTCGCCGAGCTGGCGGCGCTGGGGAGACCCTACAATAATAACACGGGGCGGTGCTCCCCCACCCCGCAGTGATGCAAACCTCCAGGGACGTCCCTCCCGGCCCCCGGGAAGGGCGCAGAGCAGCTGGCTGCTCGTTAAACCTGCTAACGAGGCCCCGGGTGGGGTGGGGGTGGCGGCGCGAGCCCCCCGTTTTCACCGTCCCCGTTTCTTTGCAGCCAAGAAGCCGGTGTCCCCGTACAGCGGCTACAACGGGCAGCTGCTCACCAGCGTCTACCAGCCCACGGAGATGGCCCTGATGCACAAGGTGAGAGCCCTCTCCTCTGAGATGGTGATGGGTCCCCTGCAGGTGCTGGTAATGGGGTGCTGGGGAGGGTCCCCCCCACGCCATGCTGCTCCCCAGGACCCCGCAGGGAGCGCGCCCATGGGCTGAGGGTGCTCCCGGTGCCCCCACGGACCCATTTTTCCCCTCCGCAGAGCGAAGGGCCCTACGACATGATCCTGCCCCGTGCCACCGCCGCCAGCCCGGCCGCGGGCAGCGCCAGCTCCACGCTGCGAGCCGAGGACGCCTTCGCCGTGCAGGCCCGGCACGCCGCGGCGCAGCGGAGCGGCCAGGTGAGTTAATGAGCAACGAGGGAGCCGGCGAGGGGGCAGCAGGGTTGGGCTCCTGCCCAGGTACAAAGTCTTTCCGTGCTTTGATGTCTCCGGGGGAGGGCAGAGCTGGGGATGGCAGGCACCGGGGTGATGCCGCTCCGTGCCGTGCCGTGCCGTGCCGTGCCGTCACGCCTGCCCGGTGCCATCCCGCTCTGCCCGTAGGTGCAGTCCCCGTACAGCAGGAACCGGTGGTGAAGCCCAGGTTCCACGGAGCCAAAAAAGCCGTGGCCCTGCTGTCCTGATCCTCTGAGGTCTCGTCCCTCCCCGCCTCGTCCATCCGCCCCCGCCAGAGCTGGTTCCTGAGCTGGGGACGCCTGGATGTGGCCCCGGAGCCAGCGCCGTGCCGCCCGGCCGTGGCACCCGCAAGCTGCCTGCTCTGCCCGGCTCCCCTCGTCCCTGCTGCCCACCCTGCCACGAGGACCGGCTCCTGCAGGGCCACCCCGAGCCACCCCACTGCTGCCTTCACCAGACACCCGGCCCCTCGGGGACAGGGACACTGCTGCCGGACAGCCAGGGGCACGGGGCGGCTGTCCCAGCGCTGGGACTGGGCGCTGCGCCCCTTCGTGCTGGACCTCGAGCCATCCCCGAGCTCTCCCAGTGCTGCCCCCGCTGTGCCTCAGTTTCCCCTTCACCAGGGGATGGGGAGGACCCGGTGGTCTCCCCCCGCGGCTCCGGCCGCCTTCTCGGTGCCTTCCCTCTCCGCCTCTCTCCCCGCGCCGGGCTCGGGGATCACCCTCGGGGGGGGCATCGACGGAGCTGGGACCCCCTCCTCCCGGCTCCCTCGTTGGTTTTTCCCCTCCCTTTTTCAGGTCAGACCCATTAAAGTTGAGTTTTCCTACACGGTGGCACCCGATGGGGACAGGGGGGACCCGGCTGCGCTGCTCCATCCCCGGCTGTGCCGCGGCCAAGGGCTTCCACCTCGGTGTCATCGTGCTCAGCCCTGCATCCCCCAAAGGGACGAGGCAAGGTCCCAACTGGGATCCTGCTCCCCAAGCACCCCGGGGAGCCTTCACCGGGGCCAGGCTGCAGACGGGGCGGCCGTGCCAGGAGCTGGCAGGCTCGGCACGGACCGGCAGCCCGCGGGCAGATGGGCTGCCCGGCGGGAAGCGGCACGGCGCGGAGGACGTGCCAAGGTCGGGGGCGGTTTCTCCTGCCCGGATTGCCTTTCCCCTCCGCAGCGATTTCTCCTGCCAGGCAGGAAGCCTGCGGCCGGGCGAGCGGCAGCACCATGAATTATTCAGGGCCTGAAATGGCTCCGTGGCGGTGGCTGGGGGAGGCGGGTGACCCCGCTCTCCTTGAGAGCACCGTGCCCCGCGCGGGAGTTTGGCACACACACGGCCCTGGGTTTTGGCCCCAGCCCTGCCAGCGCCTTCCCTCTCGCTACTGGGAATGCCACCAGCTGCGGGGACGTGACACAGCCCCGGCAGGGGTCGGTGCCCAAAAGCTGGGGACGTCCGTGGGTGCTACCGGGGTGCGCAGCAGGAGCAGGCGCCCGGTCCTGCTGCGGGAGCTGCCGGTGCCCCCAGGGGTTGTGCTGCGTCACCCGTGTTTGCCTGGCACCAGCAGGCAGCGGGGACGTCTCCAGGCAGCGCCAGGAGCTCAAGGTCCCCGGGGCTGCCACCACGGCAGCGTGCTCTCCTCCCTGCCGCCGGCACCGCGCGGCACGCGGCGTGTCCCCCGTGTGCCTGGAGCCAGGCTGGGCACACAGCAAATGCCCCCTTGGGACACCAGGATGGGGACAGCGCAGTCCCCAGCACGCATCCAGCCGTGGCACAGCACCGTCTTGCTGGGGGGGCGCAGAGGAGGCAGCCCTGGGGGCAGCAAACACCCCAAAACCAGGGCGTGCAGGCGCTGCCCCCGTTCAGCCCTGCGCAAGGGCACCGGGGCTGGTTTGGGCCGTGCCATCCCCGCTGCCACCGGTGCCCCCAGCCCCCTCCCGGCACCACGGGAGCCCCCGGACACCGCCGGCCGCAGGGCGCGGGGCGGCCCCGCTGCAACAGGCAGCGCTTTGTGCTGGGGCTGTGGCACAGGGAGGCCGAACAGCGCTGCCTTTGTGCCGCACAGGTGAAGCGGCCGCAGGCGCATGTGGGCTGCGCCGTGCCGGGAGCGCTCCCCGGTCCTCAGGGTGGGAGCAGGGGGCACCGGGGGGGCGTTATCCCCAGTGCGGGGTCGTTTTGGGTGTTGTTTTGACTGTAGGAGCGATCCTGCCCAGGGAATGGCAGGGATATAGGGTGGGGTGGTGGTGCTGGGAGCATGGTGAAGGATTGGGGGACTCAGCTGTGTCCCCGAGGGGTGACAACGGGGGACGGTGACACCATGCAGGTGAACCTGGCCTCAGCCTCAGGGTTGCTTCATGTCCCCAGGCTCAGCTCGCTCCCTGGCACCAGGGTGGGAGGCGGGTGGGTGACATCCAGGCACAACAGCCCCAGCCGAGGGTCCTGCCCCAAGCGGAGGGAGCACGGTGCCAGCGCTGCCAGCCCGCGGTGACGGCCAGGACCCACGCTGGGACTGCCATCTGCCGGCACGCCACGCCACGGGCACAGCGCCGCGCCTTCCCCACCACCCTGCAGGGAGCAAGCGCAGCTGGGACCCCGTGCCAGGACAGTTTGGGAAGGTTTGGGAAGGTTTGGGAAGGTTTGGGAAGGTTTGGGAAGGTTTGGGAAGCAGAAACGTGCTCGCACCATCAGAAAACGGCATTTTATTACAAACGAGTCCATGGCACCACAGGCTCCTGGCTGTGGCGCAGGTGCCAGGGAGGTTGCACGGCTCTCGTGAGCCCCAGGGCGCAGTCGGGGCAGCAGCACAGGGCTGGGACAACCGCCCCCTGTCACATCCTGGCCTTCTGTGTCCCCCCTGCTGCACACCCAGCTGGCTGCCACCCCTCTGCTGCTCCACGTGAGGGTCCGGGGGGGCTCTTGTGCCCCCTCGCCGGGACGGAGGACGAAGGGGAGGGCTCAGCCGGGCACCCCACGGGCTGCCTGGGCCTCCCTCTGCTGCCGTTTGCGCCGCTGGATGTCGCGATAGGCCTGCACGACGCGCGCCCTCTCCTCCTGCACGATGCGTTGCCGAGCCAGCGACATCGGTGCCGCCGGGGACACCCGGCCCAGGCGAGGAGCCAGCAGGAGCCGCTTGCGCCCAGCCTGCGGGCACAAATGGGGCAAATCAGGGGGGGCCAAAGGGAACGGGAGGGCACGGCCACGGGGCAGGAGCCTCGGGCTGGATTCTGCAGCTCACCTGCTCGGCAGGACCCCCGCGGCGGGGCCGTGAGGTGAGGGTGGGCGGCTCCGTCACCACCTCGCCGAACGCCACCGTGTCTGAGGGAGAGGCAGAGCCCGGTGTCAGGCTGGGGGGCGCCGCTGCCGCCCTCTCCCGCCTCCCCCCCGTGCCTCCGGTGCCAGCCCAGCCCCACCTCGCAGCAGGCTCTTCTCCAGCAAAGCCTCTTTCTTCTCCTCCTTCTTCCTCCGGGCTTTGTCCAGCTTCTTCTTCTGAAACCTGGGGAGCCGTGTGATGAGCCGGGCTCACAAGCAGACAGCGGAGCAGGTACGGCACCAAATCTCCCCAAATCTCCCCAAAAACCGTGACCCTGCAGCTCTCCCCTCCCCGCCCTGGCCCCAAGCTCCCCGCAGCAGGAGGGTAAAGGGGGTTCAGGGGCTGCTTGCAGAGGCTCAGATCGTGGAGCCGAGACCCCGGAGCTGGCAAAGCCCCGTGCTGGGGCTCGTCCCCGCCGCCCCCGCCGCGCCGTGGGGCCGTGCTCTCACTCTTTTTTCCTCCTGGATTTCTGCGGTGCCGCCCCCTCCTTCTCGGGCTCGCGCTGCACCTGGTTCTTGGTGAGGAAGAGGATGCGCTGCACCTCCTGCTCCATGCGGCAGATGTAGGAGTGCTCCGACTCCCCCTTCCCCCTCTTAAATTTGGGCACCGCGATGTCCCCGTGCTCCGCCGGGGGCTTGGGCTGCTGCTGCTTCCCTGCGAGAGACACGGGCAGGGGATTTAGGGCTGAAAGGGGGGGGTCCCATCGTGCCGGGATGGGGATGAGGGACCCCTGGGGGGGCACCCCATGCCGTGCCATGGCCCGGAGCCCCCCCGTGCCCCACCTGCTGCCCGCCTCCTCCCGGATTTGGGGTTCTTCATGGCCTCGCGGCTCCGCATCAGCTCCCGCAGGCTGGAGGGGATCTCCTGCTCCTCGGGGTGCTCGGGCCTCAGGTTGGCCCCCGCACGCTGCTTCCTGCGGCAGAACCGGGAACGGGATGGGACGGGATGGAATGGGATGGAACCGGGGCGACGGAGCCCGGGGAGGGTGGGGGGGGGGAAAGATGGGCACGGGGGGGCACCGGGGCACAGGGACACCTAGATGTGGGGTCACATGGGGTCACCGGGACACCAGGACATGGGGACACTGGGATATGGGGACACCGGGATATGGGGTCACACGGGGTCACCGGCACCCTGGATGTGGGGACACCGGGATATGGGGACACCGGGACACTGGGATATGGGGTCACACAGGGTCACCGGCACCCTGAGACATGGGGGGGCACCAGGATACGGGGTCACACGAGGTCACTGGCACCCCAGGACACCGGGACGTGGGGACACCGGCACCCTAGGACGTGGGGGGGGGGTAACCGGGATATGGGGTCACATGGGGTCACCGTCACCCCGGGACATGAGGGGACACCGGTACACCGGGATATGGGGACACTGGGACACGGGGGCACCGGTTACCCCAGGACACCGGGACATGGGGACACCGGGGCACGGGGACACCGGGACAGGGGGACACACCGGTGCACCGGGACACCGGGGCAAGGGGACACCGGGACATGGGGACACCGGGGCACGGGGACACCGGGACACTGACCTGCCGCGGGGCGGGGCGGCGGCCGGGACCGGGGCCGGGGCCGGTCTGCGTCCCCGTCCCTTCCCGGTCCCGGTCCCGGTCCCATTCCCGGCCCTGGCCCCGATCCCGTTGCGGGTCCCGGCCCCGTTCTCCGCTCCGCGCCCCCGTCCCGGTCCCGGTCCCGTTCCCGGTCCCCGTCCCATGCCGGCCCCGCACGCGGCCGGGCCCCGCCGCCACTTCCCGGTTCCCTCCCGCCCCGGTCCCGCCCCCCGCTCTCCCATTGGCCGCTCCCAGCCTCCGCGCTCTGATTGGTCGGCGGCTCGGGGAGGCACAGCTGCCATTGGTCGCCAGGGCTGCCGCTCAGGGGGGGAAGGGGGGCGGGGCCGTTGGCGGGGAGCGGCGGCGGGATGTGGCTGCGGGGGGCGCGGGGGGCGCGCGGCCTGGCGGGGGGGCGCCGGGGGGTGAGCGGGGGCGGGGCTTATAGGGGGCGGGGCGGAAAGGGGCGGGGTTTAAATGGACAGGGGGCGGAGCTTGGGGCAAGGGGGGGCTTGGGGGTGGACGGGGAGGGGGCTGGGGGGGGCTGGGGGCTGCACAGGGGGGGCTGGGGGCAGTAAATGGGGGTCTGGGGGCTCCATATGGGGGTTTGGAGGCTCCATATGGGCTCTGGGGGCTCCATATAGGGGTCTGGGGGCTCCTCATGGGGGTCTGGGGGCAGTAAATGGGGGTCTGGGGGCTCCATATGGGGTCTGGGGGCTCCACATGGGGGTCTGAGGGCTCCACATGGGGGTCTGGGGGCTCCATATGGGGTCTGGGGGCAGTAAATGGGGGTCTGGGGGCTCCGTATGGGGTCTGGGGGCTCCACATGGGGGTCTGAGGGCTCCACATGGGGGTCTGGGGGCTCCATATGGGGTCTGGGGGCAGTAAATGGGGGTCTGGGGGCTCCGTATGGGGTCTGGGAGCTGCACAGGGGGGTCTGGGGGAGCAGTGAGGGGTTTGGGAGCTGCACTGGGGGGCCAGGGGGCTCCATATCGGGTCTGGGGGTTGTACGTGGGGGTCTGGAGGCTCCATATGGGGGGCTTGGGGCTGTACATGGTGGTCTGGGGGCTGCACTGGGGTTGCTGTGCCTACACCAGGGGTCTGGGGGCTCTGAGGAGGACCCCGTGTGTGAAGGCAGGGACGGGCTGGGGGTGAGGGGAGGTTCGGTGGGGCTGGGGGCACCAAGGAGGGCTTGCTGCTTGGGTCAGGGGGTGCCGGGGGGATTTGGGGGGACAGCCCCCAACCCCTGCCACCACCACCACGGGGCTGCCCCCTGCAGGACCACCCCAGAGCCCCCCACCCGGGCACCGCCTGCACCCACCAGAAGAGCTCAGACACCCCAGGAAGGGACAACGGCAGCAAGGGGGGCTCGGACCCCTCGGGGAGCGACCACCGGGCAGAGACCCCAGGGGCCGAGGGGGCCGAGACCCCCTTCTCCCCCCCCCCCGACCTGGAGCCCCCCACCAACTGCTGCATGAGCGGCTGCGCCAACTGCGTCTGGGTCCAGCACGTGGAGCGGCTGCTGCGGCACTACGGGGACGGGGGCGAGCGGGCGCTGGCGGCCGTCGAGAGGCACGTGCAGGACGAGAGCATCAAAATGCTGCTGAGGACGGAGATCAGGCTGCGCGCCAAGAAGGACTGAGCCCCGCAAACCCACCCCGCTGTGCCCCCCTGTTTCTTTGTGGGGTCGGGATTCGGTTTGTTCGGGGTGCCGAGGCACTAAGGGGGTCCCCACAGGACATCGCTGCCCGGTGCCTGGTGCTTTTGCTTCCCCAAGCCTTATATATTTATATTTATATATAAAAAAGTAATATATAGAGAGATGTGTGTATTTATATTTATTTTTATTTTTATTTTCATATTTATTTTTATATTATTTTTCTATTTCTATTTCTATTTTATATTTTATATTTATATTTTTATTTATATGTTATATTTATATTTATATTTATATTTATATTTATATTTATATTTTATTTGTATTTATATTTATATTTTATATTTATATTTTATATTTATATTTTATATTTATATTTTATATTTATATTTTATATACAAAGCGCCTGTCGCCCTATTAACAAACCACTCTGGGACCCCTCTGCTGGCACAGGTAGGAACAGGAGCTGACCCGTTAGCCCCTCAGCGCTTGTTCCCAACCAATTTTACTCAAAAAGAATACAAAAAAAAGGACTTTTCTCCCCCCACACGAGGCAGGGATTTTCCCCTTGCCTCGTCCTTGCGGCGGAGCCGTGGCGTGAGAGGAGCGCGGTGGCGGCCGGGGGCCGTGGCTCGGTGTCACACCGCCCCGCTAAGCCTCTTAGGGGCCCGTCGGCACCCGGGGCTGGGGGCAGGCGTCCCCCCGGGGGCCTCTCGGTGCCCGTCTCCCCCCTCTTGTTGTGGGATTTTGCAGCGTGCGGCCCGGGCACGTGGGCCCCGCAAGGGCAGCGCGCCCGGCTCCGCGGCGCCTCTCCTCTCGGTGCCTCTTCCTCCCCGCTCGTCTCTGCCCTAAAACCCCTTAAACTTCACCTTCAGGCGTCCCCTCCCTAAATCCCGACCGGGATGAGCAGGGTCTCAGCCCGCTGACGCGTGGCTTGGGCAGGAGCCGGGCAGGATCCGGCCCTGTCCCCCCTCCCGGGTGAGCTCGCCAAGGGCACTGCCCGCTCCCCAAAGCGGCCCCGCGCTAACGAAGCTCGGTCTGGCAGCGGTAATTAACAGCAGGGCCCTGGCCTTTGCTGGGCTGGTGGCTGGTTCCGCGTGAAACGCTCCCGGATCCGCGTAATCCTATTTGGGGAAGGCTAGCTAATTGCCAGCGGTGGAAGGGGCTGGCGGTCAATTAAAGTGCGCTGAGATTATAGCTTTTTGTAATTGCTTTAGGGCCGGGATTACGGCAGGCTTTGGAGTGATACTGCCGGGCTGCAGGGCTGGGTGGGCAGGGGCTCCCAGCCCCTTTTCCCCAGGTTTTGAGCTCAAGAATAGAGCAGGTTTTGGGTTCAGGAACAGAGCGGTTGTCCTGGGGTGCCTGTGGCAGTGCTCAGGCTGTCCCCACGCTCGGATGTCCGTGGTGCCACCTGGGATTAGCTGGTGGCCTCGTGTTTCGTGCACCTGATGGGCTGGGGATGGGATTGAGATGGGGACAGGGACAGCAGGAGCCCCCCAGCAACCCCCCACAGCCCCTGCTGTTGTGGGCACGTTGTGCCCAGTGCCAACACCGTGCTGGAGAGGTTTTGGCCACACGGTTCTGCCTTGCCCTGCTGGGACGTTTGGTGCCTGTGTCCCCAAATGCCATCCCGAGCACGTTCTGCAGGACTGAGCCCCCCAATCCCCACGGCTCAAGGCCTGGGGACCCCCCCGTGGGCTCTTTGCTGCCGTTCCCTGCCCCTCACCGTGGGGCTGACGCCCGGCCCGTCCCCACCCCGGTAATCCCGACACCCCCTCCCCACACACACGCTGCCGGCCCCCCCGGCGCAGAGCAGGGGGAAGGACAGCAGATTACCCATTTGAGGAGAAGGGACTTAATCCTATTACCCCGGGGCAGGATAAAATCCACCGGCCCCCAGCCGCCACGCACAGCACCCATAGGACACGCGGCAGCGGGCGGAGGGAGTCCTGCGGAGCAGCGCTGGCCTTTGGGGACTTCAACTCCTGCGTAAGTGACAGCTCTGCCACCTGGGGCACCCAGGATGCATCAATTTGTGCTGGGACAGAGCCTGCGTTCGCCTCCCGTGCTCGGAATTTGCAGCCAAACCCAACAGCTCCGTGCTGGGTCCCGGCGAGCCCGCAGCTGGAGCGGTCTCGGTGCCGAAAATCTGCGGTGCCGGGCACGTCTTGGGGAGGCACAGGAGGGATGGAGCTGCCCTGGGATTTCTGGCTTGGGATTTTTGTAGCTCCTTGCCTTGCAACCCGTGGCCAGACCAGGGTCTGCGCCGTCCTGCAGCACACAAACCCCGAGGGATGCCTCGGTCCCTGTGGCTGCAGTGTCACCAGCTCTTGGTGGCACCTTCAATGCTTGGCACAGACCCCGGGGGTGGTGCCAGCGAGGGGTCCTGGGGTGCCACATCCACCCTGGGGTGGGGGCAAGGACTGAGGGCACTGCCCAACGAGCGCAGGGGCTCGGCGTGCCCTTCACTGCCTTTGGGGTAAGGGGATTAGCAGGCTCTGAGCTGGGCTAATTCCAGGTTGTGGGGACGAAAGGGGCACGGAGGGGGCTCTCCCCCAGGGTGAGCACAGAAAGCTGATCAACGACAGCCAGGGGGGGCTCAGGGCAGGGTGGGAGCACCCCAAAGGCACCGTGTGTCCCCTCGCTGGGTGAGGGGGCTGCAGCCGGAGCCCCCCATGCCCCAAATCTCCCCCTCCAGCAGGTCTGAGGAGCCGTCCCGTGCCAGCGCCGGAGCCGTAGGGACAGCCGCGACCCGGGGCAGGCTGCTGGCCCCGGCACAGCCATGAGCCTGGAGCCCCACAAACCGGAGATCAAGTCAGCCACCAGGGTGACCGGGGGACCCGCCACCCCCCGGAAAGGACCACCCAAATTCAAGCAGAGGCAGACGAGGCAGTTCAAGAGCAAGCCACCCAAGAAGGGGGTGCAGGGGTGAGTGGGGCCGAGCAGCGGGACCCCATGCGGGGACACGGATGGGGGGTCCCAGAGTGGCACAGGTCAGGGGGAGACTGAGCCTTGCTTTCCTTGCAGGTTTGGCGATGACATCCCGGGCATGGAAGGGCTGGGAACAGGTACGGGGTCCCGATCCCAAATCTGCTGGGGGCAGCAAGGTGCCCTGCGGGGACAGCTGCTGCTGCCGGGGTGGGTTTTGTGCTGATGCAACCTCTTTTCTCCCCAGATATCACCGTGATCTGCCCTTGGGAAGCCTTCAGCCACCTGGAGCTGCACGAGCTGGCTCAGTACGGCATCATCTAGGCCAGTCACGGCCACCGCAGCCCATTCACCCCATAGCACTGCTTGTTTAGGAGCTGCCCCCTTTGTGTAGCAGGGCACAGCCTGGAAAAACTCATTAAAACCCAAAATGAGTGCAGGAGCGTGGTGTCATGATGTGGGGTTGGCAGGGACGGGGCTGGGAGGTGTCTCCTCATGCCAGGGGTGCAGGGAGCCAGCGGGAGGGGATGCAAAGATGGGCTACGGACATGGTGGGGGCTCAGCCTCTGCAGAGTTTTATTCTGGGCAGCAACAAAGGGCAGATGGAGAGCACGGAGCCCCCCAGCCGTGCTCAGCAGCACCCCAACCCCTGAGCATCCCCCACTTGTGATGGCAGCCAGTTCCCCCTCAGCCCTGCATTCCGGGCGCGATGTCCGCGAGCACCTTCAGCGCCATGAGCAGCCCAGCAGCCTCCAGCAGCACCAGTACGGCCGCCACACTGGCGATGCCGCCCGCCTGGCTGCGGAGCCAGGCTCCGAGCTGCACCACGCAGCCCCCCAGGTGCACGACACCGGCCGCCTCCACGTCCCCGAGGCTCAGCACCCCGCGGGCACACTGCTCGTTGGCCACGGAGCCGTTCTGCAGCGGCTGCAGGCAGCAGGAGGAGGGCACGCTGCAGGCTTGCACCCCCGGGGCGCTGCAGTTGAAATACCTGCAGGAGAAACGGGGAGAAATCACCAAGTCTTGCAGCGAGGACACCCCCTGAACCCCCCCCAAAACCTTAACTCACGGGTTGCTCTCCCAATCTCGGTAGGATCGGAGCCCGCAGCAGCTCAGGGCGCGCTGCACCTCGTCCACCAGCAGCCGCAGGTCGGGCTCCTGCTGGTAGCGCAGCAGGCAGAGCAGCAGGGCGGCACGCAGGGCATCCCGCAGCCGGCGCCTCGCCGCCAGCAGCAGCAGCCCCCCCAGCACCTCCAGCCCCACAAAAGCCAGCACAGACCCCACGAAAAAGCGCAGGAGGCAGGCGCTGGAGCGCAGGGCCCCCAGGCAGCCGGCTAGGGACACGGCGCTGGCCCCCAGCCCCACCAGCACGAAGAGCAGCATGGGGTCAGAGCCCAGCAGGGCCAGGCGTTCGTCCTGTAGGGACCCCTTGGCCAGCAGCCCCCAAACCCCCACTCCCAGGGCCAGGAGGCCCAGCAGGAGGAAGAGGAGGTTCCAGAGGAAGGCCAGGTACCGCACGCAGTGGCTGAAGGCGCCCGGTTTGGGGGTCACGGGGTGCCACTCCTCGGGGTGCTGCTCGGCCACAGAAAGGTGCACGTCCCCCAGCTGCAAGCCTTCATCATCGTCATCATCAGAGGGGTAGGGCAGCTCCACCAGCCTGGCTGCCTGCATGGGACAAAGACACAGACCCCGTGGTGGCTGTAGGGCCTGCAGACCCCCAGAAACACCCCCATAATGGCCCCCAGCCCTCACATTTCCTATGTACACCAGCACAAGGCAGCTGGGGGCTCCCAGAGCCACCCCATAACCCCAATGGGGTGTGGGTGAGGTGGGCATGGGGCACCCTACATCCACCCCCCTGGGGGCTGTGCAGATGGGGAGCCATGGGGGGAGCCCTGCCAGAGACCCTGCCCCTTACAGGGACCCCCAGCTCATCCCTATGGGGACCCCCAGGGATGCAGGCACCCATAGGTGCCCAGGAAGCGCCCAGCCTCCCCAGAACCAGGACACGGAGCCACCCCAAGGACCCCACAGACGCCAGGACGGGGGTCCTGGGGGTTACCTGGGGCAGCAGCCGGCTGCTCTCCCCGCTGCCCCCCACCCCGTGGGGGCTTAGGAACCGGGACAGCCGTTCCCTGAGCGGCGCCATCCTGCTCCCCGGGGCTGCTGCAGTCACGCTCCCATCATGTGAGAGGCTGCGGCCGGGCCTTAAATAGGGCCTGCAGCTCCCAGCACCGCAGCTGGGCCCACTCAGACCCCCCCCTGCAGCCCCCACAGTGGCGGGTGGTGAAGGTTTGGCAGGGTGGGTCCAGAGCCACCATTAGAGGGGCAGCGGGGGCGAGCAGGGGACGATGATCCACACCCCAAGTGAGCCCACCCCGTGGTTTTCTGACCCCTTGGGGACTCCCCCAACGTGTGGGGGAAAGAAAAAGGAAAAAGGAGGAGGAGGAGGATGATGAGGAGGAAGATTAGGAAGGGGGGACCGTTTGTATCCGGAACGAAAAAATAGGTGATGTGGTTGAGGGGGGGCGGGTTAGGCGGTTGCACCGCCCCTCCATGGGGGAACGCTGTGGCGGCGGACCGCCCCGCCTAGGAACCTTTGTGCGGCGGAACGCGGGGGCCGGGGGTTGGGACCCGCCCGGAGGCCTGAGGGGAGCGGGCGGCAGCGGCGGCGGGGCCGGGACCGGGCCCTGGGGGCGGCGGCGGCGGCGGCGGCGGGAGCGGAGCGGGGGGGGGAGGGGAACGGAACCGGCCTGGGCCTCAAGGCACGGCGGGGGGGGCGCTGGGGGCAGCGCTGAGAGGGCCCCGGAGGGCGGCGAGATGGCGGAGACGATCGTGAGTGGGGCCCGGCGGCGGGGGAGGGGCGATGAGGCAGCAAAAACCGGGGGGGGGCGGCGGGGAAGGCCCCGGGGGTGGGGGGGGGTTGGGGGGAGCAAGGGGAGGCCTCCCCCGAGCCCCCGGGGCCTTCCTCTGCCCCCTGGCAGCCCCCTCAGGGGGGTCCTGCCCGGTCCCGGGGGGCAGCGTTCACGTTCGCTGCTTCCCCGGCTCTTTTTACCGCCTCCCGTGCCCAGTTTTTGGTTATATTTTTATATTTCGCCCACCAAAGTTGCCGTTTTTGCCTCATCTCTGGCTTTAAACTTCAAGCAGGGAGTGTGAGGACAGTGGTGTTTACGTTCGCTGCTTCCCCGGTCCTTTTTGCCACCCTCCGTGCCCAGTTTTTCTTTATATTTTTATATTTCGCCACACCAAAGTTGCCGTTTTTCCCCCACTTCTGACTTAAGGCTGCAGCAGGGAACATGAGGACACCGGTGTTCACATTCACTGCTTCCCCAGCCCTTTTTACCACCTCCCATGCCTGGATTTTGTGGATATTTTTATATTTTATCCCTCAAACTTGCCATTTTCCCCCCATTTCTGACTTTAAGGCTGCAGCAGGGAGCTTGAGGACACCAGCATTTACATTCACTGCTTCCCCAGCCCTTTATTACCGCATCTACGCCCAATTTTTGTGTATATTTTTATATTTTACCCCCCAAAGTTGCCGTTTTTCCCCACTTCCAACCTAACACTTCATCAAAAGCAACACAAAACGTTTCCTGGCTTCGTGTCTCTTCATTATAAACCAACGCAGGATGTTCCTCTCTGCGTCCCCTCATTAGCCATGCAATTTGCACGCCACTAACGAGGGTTGGAGCCCGTCGGCACCGGTCCGGCCGGTGGTTGTGGCGCTGGATGCGTCCCTCCCGGAGCAGCTCTGATCCACCCTTGTCCTAAAAGTTTGGTTCCACATCCGAGGGCAGAGCTCTGACAAAACAAAAAGCAGCTTTAGCGTTTTATTTTCCCTGCTAGCTTCTCGCAGGGCCTCGTCCCTTAGGGTAATTAATCCTTGGGCGTGTAATGCCACACAGAAGGGAATTACTGCCCGGCATGGTTGTGCTCTGACGAGGAGCAGCGTTAGAAGCCGGTGTGGGGGGATTAATTGTGCTGGAGTGGTGGGCTCTGTGTCCCCGCAGCTAACGGGGGCTGTCCTCTTCTCCCCGCAGATCATCCGCGTGCAGTCTCCAGACGGGGTGAAGCGCATCACGGCCACCAAGCGCGAGACCGTGGCCACGTTCCTCAAGAAGGTAGCCGAGCCCGGCACGTGCTTTGCCCAGCTGTGGAAAAGTGCTTTTATTGATAGAGCCAAAACTAGATCCCTCGTTGTAACTCCAGAGGGATAAATAGCCAATTGAAAGGGGAAAACTTCTCAGCTTTTCATTTGGGATCCTTGGGGCAGGAGCTTTCCTGGGGCAGGACGCACGTTTTGTGTTCTCCCAGCGGCTCAGGGAGCCGTTTGGGAACCAAAGGCTGCTGCGGGGCATTGGCCTCTTCAGCACGATCCAGTTGTGATTCAGCTGCGTCGTTTGTGCTTTGAATGCCATCTGGGTGCGTTTTGCATGCTGCCAGGTTTCCATTATCGTTCTGGAGAGAGCAGGCAGGTGGCGAAGGTGAGTTTGGAAAGGGAGCTGAGCGTCTCTGGGGCAGGTTTCCACCCCGAGGCGTGAGGAACACAGCAAACTGTCAGGCTGGGTGTGGCTGCAGCTCGCAGTTCTCTGTTTCCTCCCATCCTGGAACCCCCAGGTGAGGATTTCTTTCCTTCCTAAGAGAAGGGCCGCTCTGGGCAGCTGGGTTTCCTTTCCCCCTGCAAGGAGGAAGGGGAGCAGACAGACATTCTGCTGGTTTTAGGTCACTTGATTTGTTCTACACTTGCCCCCAGACCACAGCAGCGATCCCCTCCTGACCAAGCAAAATCCTGACGGATTTTGGGGCTGGGTCAGAGATACCACTGCTCTCTGAACAGTCCCACCCAAGGAAAAAGTTTTTTTGTTTTCAAAACCTCTGGGACACGCTGCTGAGTTTCAGGGGCTCCTGTTGCCAGAGGGAGCAGGGAACAATTGTGTTTGCAGCGACCGTTGGAACAAAAGCAGCAGTGCTCACTGAAATTGTCTGCTGATCGGGGAAAACTGCACCCTCGTGCAGAGCTGAATAAAAGAAATGCTTGGGTGTCTTTCCTGGTAGAGGGTTTGCAGCTTTGCTCTTCCACCACAGATCTGTGCAGGTTAACAGCCGTGGATTTTAACGCGTTTCAGACTAAGGGGCTCCTTGATCGTGGCTCTTTGTCTTTTGGAGCATGTCCTGTTGGATAATAAACGTGTAAACTCTCAGGTACATCATGGTTAGTGTCGAGCTAGGAGCTGGAGCCTTTTGTTGAAGGGCTGTGAGATTTGTCTCCTCCAAAAACATTGAAGTCTGTCATTGGAGACAAAGGTCTGGGCCAAGAAATCCTGGTCATAGGAAGATGAGAGCAGCGTGGTGCGTGCTGGCAAGGCTGGAGTGGGAACACTGGGCTAACAGAGGATGGTTCCTCCCCCTGAGTCATTACAGCTTGCCCAGATGTAGGTATTATGCTGTATTTGTGCCGTAGGAGCGAGAATCACTTTCTGTTTCAGTTGCTTTTTTAACAAACTGCTTGTGTTACTGAGTCTTTCTGTTTTTCTCAGTTACCCTGTGCCTTCAGAAAAGAGGATGAATTCAGCTAAGCTTTTGCAATAGAAGTTCCCCGGACTTAGCGCTTGCTCTGAGCAGCTTTCAGCACCTGACCCGGGGTGTGAGGTATCTTAAACTTTGCCATTCTTTCTCTTTCAGGTTGCAAAAGAATTTGGTTTCAGGAATAATGGGTTTTCTGTCTACACCAATAGAAACAGGACAGGAGAGATCACAGCATCACAAAACAAATCCCTCAACTTACTGAAAATCAAGTGAGTCCTGACAGGGAGCGCTGGGGGTGCAGGGGGAGCTTTGTACAGCAGGGTGCCTCTTCTCTCAGCCTGTCTGAACTCTTTTCCTCCCCCCCCCGAGCTGGGCAGCAGCAGGAGCTATCACGTTACCGCAGGCCTCAGCTTTCAGAGGTCACTCAGCAGCAGCTACTTGGAGAGGAGAGCCTGGCAGACGTGCAGAAATGGGGGGGGAGCAATCTGACGAGGCGTTGGGCTGTGGCAGCCGTTTCTGAGCTCTCTTCTTGCCTCTGTTTGCTTGTGGGGAGGCAGCACCAGGCTGCTCTTTGCTCCTTTGCAGCCTGCAGCGAGCTCCCTCATCCCTGCCCTCGCTCACGCTGCGCTTTGGGGTTTTTTTCCTGCATCAGTGCCAGCCTGATGATCCCCTGCGCAGAAGCCAGGGTTCCTGTTCTCCTGTTCCTGTCGTAGCCAGGTCCCTGGGGAGATCAGAGGTGCCACGTGGTGCACGCACCTTGTGTTTGGTTGGGAATGACTTTGTTCTGTTAAAGTCAAGAATAATGTTATTCCAACTTAAAATATAAGAGCAGTGTGCAGCTTGTCACTTAAATGTGCCAGCGCTGGCAGCTGCCCTGGGAGGGCTGTGCCGACGTGTGCAGGATCCACGTTAGCCCCTTCCCCTGGTGGAGCTGTTGCCTCTCTCCATGGGCTCCTTCTACTTTTTCCTTCCTCCTTTTCTGTTGGTCTTTGCTGACGAAAAGTTGTCTTTGTGCGAACACCTGAAGCAGGAGAAGAAGGCAGCTAATGGCTAGGAGAGCCACATTCACTAATCTGCCTGCAGACAGAGATAAATCACACACTGCTCCATGGTTTTGGGGGGTTTTGCTACCCAGAAGCAGGTGCTGGAGGTGCGTGTGGACACAGGTGTGGTTTGTAACGTGCAGCAAGCCGAGCACAAAGCCTTTCCTACACTATGTAGGGCAAAAGAGATGATTCCTTCAAGTGATCAGGGTGAAGATCTGGCATAGCTCAGTCCCTGTTGAAAGGGGATGGTGGAGAGGGCAGAGCAGGAGCCTTTCCAGCTGCCTGAGCACGGCGTGAGGCTCCTCACCTGGCTTCCCACCCCAGCGTGGCTGGAGGCAAGGCTCGTGCTCCTCTGACGCCCTCGTGTTGTTCTTGCTCCCCCACAGGCACGGCGATATGCTGTTTCTCTACCCCTCGAGCCCAGCGGGCTCCTCCTCAGAGACCATGGACACCTCTGTCTCCCAAAGCTTGCGGCCTGCGGGGGCCCCCCAGGTGGTGGAGGATGAGATCGACCAGTATCTGATCAAACAGGACGGGAAGATTTACCGAAATCGAGACCAGCAGCTGTAAGTAATGCAGGCTGCTGTTCCTCCGGCGTGTCTGCGCCTCCCCTGACGGTGACACCTTGCCCGAAACCAGCAGCCAGGAAGCGTGCTCTGGGAACTGCTGCCCGAGCCTCTGCTTTATCCCTCGCTGCCTTTGAAACGTTCACAAGGGAAAACAGCTCTCGCCATTGTCCTGCAAGGTTAAGCGGAGGCTCTGGCGAGCTGAGGAAGGAAGCAGATACCAAAATTCCAGGGTCTTTGCCAGGAAGGACTCGTTCAGAGCATCTATTGTTTTGATCAAGGTGGCCCCCTGTTCGGGGACTTGCGATCGTATATTTTGTCCTCTTGAAACGTTTGGAGCTCCAGATTAAAAGGAATACTTTGAATTCTTCCCCGGGATGTCCTGGCAGCTGGTGGTGCCGTGGGGAAGTGCTGGCTCGTGCTGCGTGTGTGGCACACTGCTTCCAAGGCTCTGCTAGCTTCTGTCCCATCTGGTCCCAACATGCGGCTCCCCCCTAGCTGGTCCTGAGGTGGCAGGCGTGCAGAGCAGCAGGGCCAGGTCCCCATCTCGCATGAGAGGTGATAAAGCAGCAAGGTTTGGTTTGTGAATCGCCAACAGCTCCTCTGCCAGAGCAGGGCTCGGAGATCTCGTGCCTCTCCCTGCTCCGTGCAGCGCTGAGCTGTGCGTGAGGCACGTCACCAAGGTGTCCCTTCTGTGGCTTCACATCCAGCCACTCCCTATAAAGAAAAAACAAAGAAGTGAGGGGAACGAGTGGAAGCCTCATCCAGTGTCAGAGACGTGGAATTTGGACTCGGGTCCCTGCCTCCGCTCGGTTTTTGGCTTCCTTTCCATCACGTGCTGTTCTTAACCTTTCTCTGAAACCAGGGAGTCCGTTCTGCTCGCAGAAACGCAGCGAAGTTTAACTTTGCCAAAGCCCTTAGCTGCGAGGGGCTTAGATAAACAAAGCAGCTTGTATTTTTGTACAAGCAATAATACAATGGTGACTTAATACCCCCATAAATCTGCACTGATGCTGCTAAAATGGCCTCTGTCTGGATGGTTGTTTTTTGTGGCTCATTGTTAACAACGTCCCAGTTGGCTCCTGGCCTGACGGCTGTGCTGGTTGTTGGCTTGGGGCTAGGCCCCTCTGCAAAGTAGCTCCTTGAGTAAAAAATTTTAAAGGCACCCAGGAATTCTTTCTAAGACAGAGGAGCTCACCCTTCCCCATTGTGTCGTCTTCCATGTGGTTTATCTTTGGTGCTGCAGCAGCGAGGAAGTTTGGAGGGAGGCAGCCTTCACGGGGAAAATCCTATCTAACCTTCTCAGGCTGATGATAAATGAGGGAAATGTCACATTACTGAAACAATAAAGGCGAAACCCACCGCTCCGTGGCAAAAACATTGTCTTTAACTTGACCGCATTTTTCAAAAGAATAAATGAAGGTATTGTTCTTAGCAGGGAGCCAAAGCCCAGTGGCGGATATTTATGATAAAAAGTGTGTGTCTGGGCTTGTTCCTGTATTTGTGAGTGCATATCAATCTAAACATGAAGGGATGCTGGCGTTCGGCGGAGTGCATTAGCAGCCTTTAGTGGTCCTTTATGTACATTATCTGCCACAAGACTTTGTTAAAAGCAATGCTGCAACTGGATCCCATCCATCTCGTCTTCAGAAGAGCCAACATCCATACTGCTCTCTAGAGGCCTTCTTGGGAAAACTAGCACTGACCTGTTCCTCGTGCTGGGGCAGAGGTGCAGGGTTTCGTGGTGCCTTTTTGTTCTTTTTTAGGTTTAAATTGATTGCCTCGGAAGGAGATGCTTTCCCTGCTGTTTTGTAACTTCACCCAGCAGGTCTTTGTCTGTCCGATAAACACATGCTCCCCTGTTTGTTCCAGACCATCCTCGGTGCCTGATAAAGGATGAATGTTTTGGTTGCCTTTTTGTTGAATTTACACAGGCCGGCCCTGTGACACGCGTTTAAAATGCTCTGAATTGAAATACAACCTCAACGTGGGGTCGTAAAACTTGAGAAGCTGTGATCTGCCCCTGGTTCACGTGGCTGTTTGGAGCAGAGCTGTTTGCCAGTGGCACGGACATCGGGAGGGTTTGATCTTGACCTGGGACTCTCACATTTAAGCTCAAGCTGTTGCTGTCTCCATGCACAAAATTACTTTGTGATGATGGCTCTGTAATATCCCCTAATAGGTGTGGGGGGGTTGCCCAGGGTAATGTGATTTTACAGAGCTTTTACACCAAAATTGTTAAACTGTACAAGTCAGAAAAGTTAACTTTTTCTTTCTTGTGCTAATTCTGTTTCTCTTTGCGTAGGTGTCGCCACGGCCCCCTGGGTAAATGCGTGCACTGTGTACCACTAGAGGTAAGAGCCCCCAGAAAGGCACACGGGAGCGTGTCACCCGAAGCTCTTGGGCTCGGTGTCTTGCAGTCTGAATGCTTTTCCTCGTGGCGCTGCCCACACGGAGATGGCAGCTCTGAGTCAGAGCCCTGCCGTGTGCAGGCAGAGGTGCCGGCTCCCGTCCAGGACAGCTGAAGCTCCTTCGTGACCCTGGCTTTGTCCTGGTGAACGCTCTGTTTTTCTGCAGTAATGGTTTTAACAGAAGGTGCTGCAGCACAGCTCCAATTTTCCTCCCTCTTCGCCCTTGCCCGGGTCTTCTTGTTTCAGCCCCTCTCTTCACGCAGCCCAGCACTTCCCAGTTTAACCACACATTATTCAGGTTGCAGGCAGCGCTAGCGACGCCTACAAACGTGCTAAGCTGTGTAATTTATGGCACGAAGCAGTGATCCCTGAAAAGTCTCTGTGAGCCAGGCTGGCTGTTCCCCTGCTTCCCTGCCGTGTGCTCTGGAAGTTCTTTGGCCGTATTTGAGCAGCTGGGCTTTTTGTTTGTTGTTACATATTGAAAGGAAAAAGCGTTTTGCCTTTGAGGCTCGCTCTGATTTGTGGAGCCAATCTGTTATAAAAGTAGGAGGCGATAATAAAACTCGCTGTTGTAAAGTCCCACTGTTTCTGTCACAGTAGTAGCTGCCTTGAAAAAGAGCCTAAATTTTCTTGATTGCTTCCACATTGAGAGCCGGTGGGGTTGAATCTAGAACATCCATTTGTTGAGCGATCAATGTATGATCAGACAGGTGTCTGACCTGGCTTTTCTTTGTGTGGTGTTTTTGGCAGCCTTTTGATGAGGATTATTTAAACCATCTGGAACCTCCTGTGAAGCATATGTCGTTCCATGCCTACATCAGGAAGCTGACCGGAGGGGCAGACAAGTAAGAAAATCTCGGTGTTTGAGGGAATCTAGTTGTAGGGGTTTTTTGTTTGTTTTTTAAAAAAATAAATCCCACACAGTTCTCACTGGAGTTAATGTTGGATACAGCTTATGAATGTCAAGCTGAGGAGAACACACTTTTTTTATTTTTTTTAAATACGTTTTTTGGTTGTGGATATTTTTTTGCGCGTGTGGCAAACTAATTGCTTCCAGGAACACTACTGATGGGGGAGAGCAGGCCAGATGGAAGGTAAGAGGTTCCCTAATTACACCGAGCTCCAAGCCTGGGTCTCAACCTTGTGGAGAGGCGTTGAGGCTGCTGAAGCTTCCTCGGGGCCTGATTCTGTTCTGCACCATGCTCCACGCGCTCTCAGAAACCCTCTCTTGTGGAGCCATGGATCACCACCTACTAATGGGAAAACAAGACATCCCTGCCTCTTAATGGGGTTGAGGATGCTGCGGTGACGCAGGCCAGATAAGCACTGAAGAAAGAGGAGGCACAGAAAGCAGGATTTGTTTCAGCCTCTGATGCCTCGCTGTGGCACACATGCTCTGTGAAGGATCTGAAGTCTCCTTTGGTGCTGTTGGTGAACCCACCCTTTTCTGAAATGCAGCTCCTTTAAATAAATGATGTGGGGATGTAACCTTCTCCCTCCCGTTCCTAAATGCTGTTGGGAATTTTTAAATGTTTTCATGAGATGTAGCTCAGGCCCATAACACTTTGATTTGAAAGGAACTTCCCTTTACAGGAAGCTTTGTGCACATGAAAGGAGCTTTAATTTGCCCTAGCGATATAATCTATTACTTGCCACGCGCTGCATCAATTATTTAAGCTGGATCCCATGAGTTTTCTCTGTCTTCTCTTGCTTGAGTACCTGATTAGGAGGTGGGCTGGGGAGCACGTGTCTGCCTCTTGACCTGCCTCACTAAGTGGGCAGCAGAGGTCACCTGGGGACTTGCAGAATTCCTGCATCCCCCAGGAGTTTGCAGGGGCACTTTGAGATCCTTGGAAGATGCAAAGCATCGGTGGCACCGTGTCTCCTCTGCCCTGCTTCCTCTATTATTTTTCTGTCCACTTGTTTTTGTTTGTTTTGGGGTTTTTTTTTGAGACCCAGAAGCATTTACCATGGTAACAGCAGCCTTCTCTGTTCCTTCTTGCAGGGGGAAATTTGTTGCCCTGGAAAACATCAGCTGCAAGATCAAATCGGGCTGTGAAGGGCACCCTCCTTGGCCGGAAGGCATTTGTACAAAGTGTCAGCCAAGTGCCATCACTCTCAATAGGCAGGTGAGACAGTGCTCGCAGGGGCCCTTGAGCTTAGAGCTGGGAAGAGTCTTGACTTTTATTTTTGGAGAGATGACTTCAAGAACAGCCAACTTGGAGCGGGAAGCCTTTGCGTATTGGCAGTTGTTGGGGAAATGGCTGTTAAGGTCTTCAGTCCTTGCAGAAAAGGACTCCAGAATCTATCTGGTTCAGCAGTTTCCTCTTAATGGGAAGGACATCTGAGCTGGCACCACTAGCAAAGAATCTCCACTCTCTTTCCTCATGGGATCCAAGGGCCCACCCGCTGTTTCTTCTTGTTTCTGCTCAAATTTCACTGTCTCTTCTAGCTGCAAAAGTTCGTGGGATGAGGGCCCTAGTCAGGACACCAAGCTCAGGGGGGATTTGGGGGATGCGCAGCGCTTCCCCGCAGCCCAGCCCGTGCTGAATTCTGCGTGCTGGGCAGGGAGAGGTGCTGGATGGGGAAACTGAGGCAGAGTGGTGTGGGACAGGGAGGGAGCCGGCGTTCCCTGCTCCTGGCAGGGTTCAGCTGTGAGGGGTGGCGAGCGTCCTGTGCTGCTGGGGGCCTCGGGGGAAGGGTTTGGCGATAGGCAAAGGGACCCGACCTAGTTGAGGATGGCCCTGACGCTTGAACTTTGTCGAACAGAAATACAGGCATGTTGACAACATCATGTTTGAGAACCACACAATTGCAGATCGCTTCCTAGACTTCTGGCGGAAGACAGGAAACCAACATCTTGGGTATTTGTATGGCCGGTACACGGAGCACAAAGACATCCCTCTGGGGATCCGGGCCGAGGTCGCTGCCATCTACGAACCCCCACAGGTAACACGAGCCCTGCGCCCTGGCCTCGCTGTCGACTCGTAATCAGGGAACACAAACACTTTTCTGTTTGGGAAACCTCTCGAGTTATTTCCAACTGCAGCTCCGTGAGGAAAACAGTCCCATGAAAAAGGAGTTGTGATTTACGCCGTGCTGTGCGCCGTCGTCACTGCTGGTTATTGCCTCTGAAAGAGTTTTAAAACCCAGATTAGCTTTTTATTACTCTTATATTTTCTTTTACATTACTCTGTGCTTGGATGATTTAAAGCTCGGGAGGCTTCAGAACAGTGGGTTTCACTTGTTATGTTTTCCTTGATGACTGGGTTTCCAAGGTTATGGTACAGAACAGTCCTTAAAACAAATTCTATAGCAGGAAAAAAAAAAAAAAAGTTGGCCCTTGCTTCGATTTCTTATCAGCTGTCCGGGAATAGTTAAAGCAGCTTAATTAGACAAATAAAGTCTGCCACCTTGATTGAGGGGTGGAGGATAAGATTGGAGACCTCAGAGCTGCCTGCTGCTGGCTCCAGGACAGGCAGGAGCGGCCACGAGTCCCCGCTAGATGGTGCAAGGCACCGCGCGGCGCCGCGCTCAGGCTCCACCAACCTCATCCCATGGGCTCCAGCCAGAGCGGGTCCCCTGGTGCCTGGCCTCGCAGCAAGCCCAAAAGCTGAACTCGGAGTTACAGAGCTGAAAATGGAGCTGGCAGATGTGAAAAGCCACTCTGCCCTTAACGCAAGGCTTGGTTTGAGTCTGAGTTTGCCTGTTGGCTTCTTCTCTGCTGAGCAGAGTCACTTCTATGAGTGCAGACCCTCGGTATGTGAATGTGTTGTGGTGGGGGAATTCTGTGGATTATGTGTTTTCTTCCTCTTGGTTTTTGCAAAGTTGCTAGAGTAAAATGCAAAAAATTATCCTTAGAAAAAATACATGGATATTCAGGATTATGTGTTTGAGAGCAGGACTGCAAACCTTTTATAAACTCTTCCAGTTATTTCAAGTATCAGTGCAGCCATGCCCTCTGTGTTTCAGTATCTCTGTTAAGCCCGTGCTTTGGAAGTTCATGTGTTTTAGCTGCGCACAGGAAAAGCGAGGAAGCTTTTGCTCTCCTGGCAAGCAGTCTCTGCTGTGCTTCTTGGCAGAGCATCTCCCCACACGAGAAAGCTCGCCTCTGAAACGCACCCAGATGGAGTCGTGTTTTCCAGAACGTGGGGGGAAGGCCTGGGTGTGGGCTCTCGGATTCACTGGACTTCTGCCTCGGTGCGGCTCAAAGACTCAAACAAACAGAGCAGGAGTACAGAACTGGCAGGTTGAACAGAGCTTTGGAACATTTTATAATCCCTCGCCTTTTCCAAAGCGCTCAGAGACGGCGATAGCCTGTTTGTAAGTGCTGAGCAAGGGTCTTTCATTCATAAACCCCAACACGGTTTGCAGGCTTATCTGAAGAGCTCCTGCAGGATGGGTCTGTGAGTAAAGGAGGTCTCTGGGGTGAAAATCAGTGCTAGTGCTGAAGGGAAAACCCGTAACCCTGCTTCCATCCTCTGCCTCGCTCCTGTTGATGGCTAAGGGTGCTGTGGTTTTTCCAGTTCTGTTTTACTAGCAAGATTTTTTTTTTTTTCTTTTGCTGCAGATTGGTACACAGAACAGCCTGGAGATCCTGGAAGATCCAAAAGCAGAGGTTGTGGATGAGATTGCTGCCAAGCTTGGACTGAGAAAGGTTAGGATGCTGTTGGGTGTCACACGTTTTTGCATATGAAGAAAGTCCTTGGCAGTTCTCTTCAGCTCCACAGGGTTATTCGAGATCGTTTGGGCACATTTCAAATCTAGCATAAGTGTCAGTAGCTCATATGCTCTCGGGTATTAAAAAAAAATAAATAAAAGAGCATTTTACTGAGCATGAGCATACATCAGAGCTGTTCAGCTGCAGTCAGCAGTCCTCTGTCATGAATGACATCAAAGGGAATAGCAAAGAAATAGAAACACAATTTTCCCTTTATTTCTCCTCTGATAGGAGCCATTCCTGGTAGCATCTTCCCAGTGAGTGCTAATTGGGCACAGATGTAGCTGAAGTTGCCTTCTGAGTTTGTTCTTCCTTTTGACAGAATCTGTGCTCCACTTCCAGGAGCAGAGGCTCCTGCTTGATTTTTATTCCCATCTGTGGGTCCTGCCTCGTGTTGCTGCTCAGGCAGGCAGCAGGGAGTTGATCTGGACCTCGATTAGGGGTGCAGGTCCTGCAGCAGCTGAGCCTCGGTCCTCCCTTCTCCTTGTGCCCGCAGCCTGTCAGTAGCCCAATCAGGATGTATGGGCACTGGGATCTCGGTTTGCTGACATCTCTCAAACCTGTACTGATGTTTTCTGCTTTGGGAAATCTTTTGGTATCATGTGAATGCCAGGAATGAGACGTACACAAACAAGAATTGACTTGCTAAAGAAAACACAAATCAGAAAAGACTCGGTACGGTAGACTATAAACATCTGTGGTGAGATCTTTTGTTCTCTGAAGATAAGATCTTCAGCCTCTTGCCAGTGTCTGGAGCAAAGCTTCTGTGTGTGTTATTTATTTCCACGCTTTCCCTTTGCTTCTCACATCAGACATTTTTCATCAGAGTGATTTAACGTGCAGCTCGCTGCTGGTTGCAGATTTTTGTCTTTCTGGGCTCCGCCAGGAACCTGAATCAGCAGTTCTCCCTCTGAAGGGTTAATGCTCCGGGAGCTGGTCACGAGGAGGCTGCTGAGATCTGTTTTTAGCACGTGTGTGGAGAAGGGTTCATGCAGCGGTGTGTGTGTGTGTGTACACATCTCTGCTCCTATGTGCAAACAATGCAAAAAGCAGGAATGTGTTTTTTGGAACGGGGCAGGCTGATTTGGAATGAATCATACTCCAGTGGGAGCACACGAGCTTTATCTTAGCTAGTGACTGCGAGCTTCAAAATGAGATCATGTGAGCTGCTTTGTCATCTGCTGGCGCTTCGGATGCCGCTTTGCTCTGAATGCTCGATAGGAAATGCTTTTTGCTGTGGGTGGGAGGAGTAGCGGCTGAGAGGCCTCTTGCAGCCTCCAGATCTTTCCATGAAAAAATATTCCATAGTGAAACATAAAGCTGCAGGTGCCCCCGGCCGGCCAGCTGGCATGCTGCTCCTGGAAATCGTATTCAAATGAGCCCGGCACAGCTGGGAGAGCCATTTCCTTCAGGCAGCATGCAGCAGGCCCTCGCAGGGCTGTGCGAGGAGCCAAGAACATCTTGTCCTGCTAGGAGAAAATGTATAAGCTCTCTTCTGTGGGTTTGGGGTTTTTCTTTTTTTTTTTTTTTTTTTTTCTTTCTTAAAGCAACTTTCTCCGTAACGCTGCCTTATAGGTTGGCTGGATATTTACTGACCTGGTCTCTGAAGACACGCGGAAAGGGACTGTTCGGTACAGCAGGAACAAGGTGAGACTCGAGTGTGTCCCTGATTGCTGCTGCTGATACTGAGGGTTTGTGTAATCACCTAAATGCTGATGCTGCCAAACGGGGCACTGAGTGAGACAGGGCTGGAGGTGACACTGGGACCGGAATTCTTGTGAAATGTGGTTTTTAGAAGCTGCTGAAGGACAAGGAGCTGGAGCTCCAAGAGCACTGTTAGGGGGTTTGAAGCTGCTTGGATAGCAGGCAAAGCTGCCTGCAGCCCTTCTCCCACCCTGCTTTTAAGAAAGTTGTGCTCGTGGTTTAAGAAAAGTTAGTCGAGTGGAGAGAATGGGTTTGTGAGAGATGCAAATTCAGCGAGCAAAAGTGATTCAGCAGGAGGATGTTCCTGTGGGCTGGGCTTTGCGAGGTGCGTGGTTTGGGCGCTCAGGCGTTGACCTCGCAGTTTCCTGTAATTCTAAAATCGGCGGCAGCCCTTTAGAAAACGAAACCCCGTAACAAAACCAGTGTGTGAAGGTGGGTGGAACCGAAAGTGGGACAGTCCTTCTGGCGAAAGCCACGCTCGGGGCTGGAGGAGTGATAAGTCACATTCTTTTCCCGGTCTCTGCATCAGCTTTCTATGAAAGCATGTTTTACTAGGGTGTTGGTAGTTTTCTTTGGCCGCAGACCAGGGAAATAGGTCCCGGCTACATCGTGTTGTCCTTTCTATTGACATCTCTGCTCTTCCCTCAGGACACGTATTATCTAAGTGCAGAAGAGTGCATCACAGCTGGAAACTTTCAGAACCAGCAGCCCAACATCTGTCGCCTTTCTCCAGATGGTCACTTTGGATCCAAGTTTGTCACAGTTGTGGCTACAGGTATAAACTGGCCTCAGCTCGCCCGCGTCTCTTGATTACACTCGAATTATCTTTTGTTAACAGAAGTAGAATACGCAGCTCTGCTAGAGGAAGTTGAACGTCCTGGTCCCCATCTGTCCTATTTAACGAGGGTTTTGCCTTGTTCCATCAAGTAAAATACCTTTTTTTTTTTGTTGTTCTGTTCCCTGTGATGTCTTCTCTTCAACTATTTACCCTGTCCCCTGCAGGAAATTTAGTTGAGGCTCGTACCTGGAGCACCCACCTCTCTGATACAGAAAGTATTTTTTGCCTGCAGCCAGGGGAATAGCTGCTGATTGCTTTTCTGTTTCAAGTCTTTAAGTTCCAAATTCTGTTTCCTGAAAGCGGCAGCGCAGAACCACAGCAATCCAGATCCTGAAAGTTACTCTGGGTGGTTCAGCATAAAGGAGGGTCCTTTATCTCCCTTGTGCTGCTGTCAGGGAAACCCTCGCGGAGGATTCTCTGCTCTGCCGTGCGTGGAAGCCTTTTTTGTTTGCCTGAATAAAACGGAGAAGCCTGCACAATGCTTTGCTTTGTCACCTCGGATTTTAGCCATTTTCACAGCAAGTCTCCAGAGGCACTGTGGAATAGTTTGTGCTGCCTGGGCCGCGAGGGGCGATGCTGGCACATGCTGGGAGAGTTGTAGCATTAGGAGTTCAATCTGCTGTTCTTCATGGGATGACACGTGTATTCATTTAAAATTTCCCTGGAGCAGATACGCTGGGTTCTGGGTCTATTTAGCACAATGAAAAAAAAAAAAAACAACAACAAAAACATGACTTCCAAACAGCATCCAATATAAAAACTGAAAGTGTGATATTGTGCTGCCTTTCTGAGCCCAGGTTTTGTAAGTGTTCTTGGAGCGTTTTTCAGCGAAAACGCTGTCTTTCGGTTAACGAGCTCGTGCAATTAGACAGCTGCCCCTGCATTCCAGAGTGCTAAACGCATCAATCTTTCATTATAAATAAATGTGCGTCTCGCTCACTCTTTTTAATTTAATTTATTATTTTTTTTTATTTTTTAAACAAGGGTGTTTTACTGAGAAAATGATAGCTAGCTTTGTTTAGGCCTTCCCCCATGTCTTGGTCTATGTTTAATTTCTAGGAGTGTTTGTTCTGGAGCAGTGAGTGATTGAGGTTAGAGATCAAAGGGAAGAAAACGAATATTTCCTCTTTTCTCTTCCAGATAATTTCATTCTCTTCTGTTATATCAGCCCATCAGGTTTCTATTTAGACACTTGATTCCTTCCTTTTGTGCAGTATAAATATAATTGGATAGTTTGCATCAACTTTGCCTTTAAATCCTCTACATGGATTAATTCCTCTCCCCTCCTGAATTCCTAGGTTTGGAAATCGTAATGTTTTCCTACCATCTGTCTGTATCTTCTCTTTCCAGTTGTATTCTAATGACATATGACCCGATGTTGCTTACATTATCCAAATTAAAGCGCCAAACATGTGATCTATCAGTGAGCCAGGGTCTTAATTTCCACTTTCCATGTCAGATTTCCACCGAGCCATCCATTATGGGCTGAGAAAACACTTTTTCTTCTTATGCCTGACATTGCTAGGTGACAAACCCTGACTCCGCAGCTCGTGGTACACTGGAAATAAAACAGGCTTGCAGGAGTTGTGTGCCTGGTTTATGTTTTGGAAGAGAGAGGATACCTGCAGGGTGCTGGGGTGGATGCTGTCGGGAGCTTTCCAAGAGGGCAGCTTGGCTTTGTTTAAGCTCCTGGCAAAGTGCTCTCGCTGTCCCATTAGGCGAGGTGTGAAAATAGTGCTGAGAAGTGCACGTTGCTAACTACGTGGAGAACTCCTGACTAGAAATGCTCCCCGTGCAGCAGCACAGGCACTGTCTTCTCACCATTCTTCACTGTCACAAGCACCGTCGTGTCTTACAGAGCCCTTTGAGCCGTGCCTCTCCGAGCAAATCTCTCTCCTGCGCAGCTCTGACCCGGGCTCTTCTCTTGCAGGTGGTCCCGACAACCAGGTTCACTTCGAGGGGTACCAGGTCTCCAACCAGTGCATGGCGCTGGTTCGGGATGAGTGTTTGCTGCCCTGCCGAGATGCACCAGAGCTGGGCTACGCTAAGGAGTCCAGCAGCGAGCAGTATGTGCCTGATGTGTTCTATAAGGTAAGCGCTGCGTGCTCGTGGGTGGGGGAGCTGCGAAAACAGCTCTGCTGCGTGCCTGGAAATCGGCATGGCCAGCTCAGGAAAGGATGTCTTTGAGGTCTGAACTATTTTCAGTAGTAACCGTTCACCACATGTCTGCAAAGTAATTGCATAAGCTCCATTTCCCCCTCGTAAAAGTGCTGTTAGGGTTTCCAGTGCTGCAGTAGCCATTGGCGATCCAGCTTCTAAATAAGGGCTGCGGCGATCCGCTGAGAGCCCATAGCAAGTGCTCTGAATTCACCTCCTCTTCTGTATTTGTTGGCTGAATCTGCCGTGGCTCTCTGTTGATTTTAACCCCCAGCTTCCTCCACGGTTGTGCGATGTGTGCTAGCACAAACAGCACAGCAAAAGCAGCGGGTTCCTTACGCAGTGCTGGGGATTTGCTCGTGTGTGACACGCCGACAGGCACCGACTGGGTAGCAGATGCACCAAAAGTTAGCGTAGCTCATGCAGCAAGAGGAGAAAGAGCCTTGTGCGTGCTTCTCTGCAACAAAAGGAGGGTGAGAAGGCTTCCAGAGCAGTGGCAGGGCCCAAAGGCGTCCCTGGTGTTCCTCCCTAGCACTGGGGCTCCTGCCTGTGCCCAGTGAGGGCAGTGAGGGATAGCTGCATCCTGCGTGCATCCAGAACGCTCCTATTGAAGTGTCATGCTAGAGCACTGCTGGTGTCTGGCCTGCTGCAGTTCTCGGTACAGTTTTCGTGATGAATGGACTGTCATTGTTCACTTGGCAGTTGTTTCTGCAGATCTTCAGACCTCCAGTATCTGCGGGGCTGAGTTAGAAACTTGGGGACAGGATCTCCGTGGAGGCTAATGGCACCGCTGCTCAAACTTGTGTATGTTGGTGCCCTGTGAGCAAGGACAGGGGAATTAATTAATGGCACTGCTTGCCAGCTAATTAGCCATCCATCACCCCAGTTAGTTATCTCACTCTTGTCTGTGTCTGATATTCAAAGCCTGCTCAGCCTGCAGCGCTCCTGCCATCTGTATTAAAGCTGTCTGCTGAGCAGTACAGGATATGCAGAGCTGCCATTGTTTGAGACAACTGAAACGAGCACGCTGTGCGCCATCAGCAGGAAAGGAGCTTGTCAGGATGCTCTTGCACTGCCCGAGCCTGAGACTGATAGATGCCAGCCTGGGTGAATTACCCCACAAGACTCTTCCCCCTCTACCCCTTGATGCCGCGCTGTTGGGTTGTTTTAACCCCACCTGAAAACGAGGAGGACCTTTTGGCTAAATCCAACGTTTGAGAGCGATCCGTCCTCTGGGGAAAAGCAGCTAAAACCCTCACCTTTTCCCTCGGCACGCAGACAGCTCGCTGCTAGGAGCTGATAAGCCGGGTCCGTTGGAGATGCAGCGGGGCTGGGTTGTGCAATGGTTGGCCTGGAGTGCGGAGATGACTTCACCTCCTGGCGTGCTGTGGTCCTGCTCCGCGGGAGCCCGCGCCGTGCCACATCGGGGTGCAGCCCCGCAGGAGGTCCCGCAGGTCTGGGTCCCACATGTGGGCCACCCTGGGTGTTCGGGAGCAGGAAGCCGGTGGGTGTTCCCCCCAAGGTCTTCCCTGCGATTCGTAATCTGAAGCAGGGAGATAAACAAAACGCACGCTGATGGCTCCAGCCTTCTCTGGAAATTTCCATCAGCCACTGATTCACTGGGTCGGGCTGCAGCTTAGTTCGTGTTTTATAACTTCTCTCCCTAATTGCCTTTTTCATGATGTGCTCGAGCAAGGCCTGAGGACTGCTCTGGCGGGTGTGATTGTCCCCCAGCCTTAAACGTGTTTGGCTGTAGGATCTCCTAATTATTATTATTATTTATTTTTTTTTGGAATGTTCTTAAATCAATGGAAAGCTTAGTCACTCCTGGCTTGGAAAACCTTTGGGGTCTCATTAAATGTGCAAGGCTTGAGGTCAGAGACACTACCTCATGGTTACTGGGTTGGTGACAGCGATGGTGTCAAAGCACTGGTTAAATACACTGCGAGGAGCAGGAGTCCGCTGCTTGGCCGCATGCTTACGGCCATCTGGTTTGTGGTGCAGCACCCTTCTTCCCCTTTCTCTGTCAAAACTGCAGGAGCTGAGCAGCTTTCACCCCAGTCCTTGATGTGGGGGGTTCCCCCCTGTGCTGTCTCCCCACATCTGTTTTTGGGCAGAAAGCTGCACTTTTGGCCAGTTGCTGCGTTTTGTGTCGGGCTGAGAAGCTCCCACTGGTGTAGAGGGAGAGAAATCCCCAGATACATTTCAACGTTACGTGCAAATATTCATTTGAAAAGCCTTTTAGGATGAAAGGGGCTGTACAAATTTATTATAATTGGATGCAAACCAGAAGGTCAGCGCTGGTCTAGCACGGATGTATTTATAGCACAACTTTGCATCCAGATGCAAGAAGAAAAAATCTCTTGAACTCGTGTGTCTCCTGTAGCAGGGTAAAGGGAGTAGGTTCGCCTCCACCCCTGCAGATAGCAGAGGTGCTGATGTCTGTACGGTGCAGTGCACACCAGCAGCAGTGCTTCAGTCACGCTGCTCAGAGGTGGTTCTCTGCCTGCTGGTACCAAGCAGTGACTGCTAGGAAATGCCCCCCGATGGGGAAGGGGTAGGAGAGCTGCAGCTTCAGGGGCTTCAGTGCACGCAGACAGCTGCCAGGAAATAAAAGGACATCGATCTTCAGGCAGCGAGCCATTCTTGCATGTTTTGCACCACTTTGTGTTTGCAGAGTGGAAGCGGGGGCTTCTACAACCCTGGGGCTGCAGCCCTTCTGCTGAATGTGACTCGGTGGCGTGGTGGCAGGGGTGGGCTTTTCTCCCGTGGAAACAGGAAAACTGATGGCACCAGCGTTGTCCTGCCAGGATGAGGCATTTTTCCTGAGCCTCTAGCCTTGTGATTTCTGTATGTCTTTACCATTCTCTTTACGTTGGCCACTAGCCCTGCTGCTCGGAGGAACCACCCCAGTGGAATTGGCAGCCCGTGCTTTCCGCACGCAGCCTTTGCTTTCCTGGCTTGTGAAGGCTGGAGCTCTGCTCTAGCGTGAAAGTCGAGGGCTTTGGGGACCGGCGAGTACAAGTTGCTTCCCTCTGAGAGACGCCCCTCCAGGTAAGATCAGCCAGAAGGATGAAGACATCCCCCTCACCTCCCGGGTTGCCTGCCAAGCGTCACGGCGCAGCGCCGTTCCCAGGCTGGGCGTTGCACAAGCAGCACGTGCTGCATGGCAAGCTCGGTGCGAGGAGACTCACGAAGGAGTTGCTGGTGTCAAGGCACAGGGGCAGAAGCAGGGGCAGCCCTCTGCTTGCAGGCAAAGACGAGGATGTTGCAGTGAGCACTCCGCCTTGTTTCCCAGCTGGGCGAGGGAGAGCCCGGCTGAATGACACACGGACGTTTTCTGTGCCTTCTGCCCTTCAGCAGTTACCTCCTTCATCCGTCTGGCTCTAAAAAAAACAACCATATTGATTTCAATCTTGCTAAGAATGTAACTTCCAACCTGTGGGATGATTACCCAGAGCTGAAATTGCTTGCTCAGTGCCTCAGTCGGGTCTGATCCTTCTCGTCAGGCTGCCTGTGCCCAGCAGCGCGCTGCCTGCACGCTCCCTGCTCCCACTCTGCTGGGTCTATAGCTTCAGCGGGGCCAAACTCTGCTCCCGCAGCCCAAACAGAGCAGGAAGGAGGATTGCTGTGTTTTACAACCCTTTGAAATGTCTCAACAATCGGATTTGGGGACTGGGAAAGGCTTTGGCTCTTCCTGCAGTTGTTTACCCCAGCACAGAGCAAACACGAAGATCTCATCCGTGCGGCGAGTTGCATTTTACAGCTGCCTCGCTATTCCCCAGCATTTCTTCGGGATGCTGTAAGACAAGAACCCTTCACAATGGCACCAGTGTTGTGAAAGAGCCCTTTGCCCCCACGGGGTCCGGCAAGAGCATTTTTGCTTTACAACACTCGAGGCTGTGTCCGACCAGACGTCTTCGTGAACAAATGTGCTCCCATCTGGCCCGGGCAGTGACCAAACGGGATGCGGAGCCCCAGCTGCTCTCAGCCACGCTGTCCCCCTCGTGGCACGCGTTGCTTCTGCCCCTGCACTTTGAAATCCTCTTCCCGGGCAGGATGCAATAGCCAGGCTGCACAGAGACCTCTGCAGGGAGCTCTCACCAGCAGCCACGGACTTCCCCTGCCTGGCCTCCGCCCAGAGCTTGTGCTGGGCTGGAAAAGCCTTCCTAGCCTTAAATGTCCCAGCTGCTCCGGGGAGGAGGATGCTCGATTAGCTCACGGGGAGTCTCCTGAGAAGGGCTTCAACTCTCCCTGACCTGTTGCTTACTCGGAGAAAAGTCGCTTCGTTTCTGCACGTCGTCGGCTGCCTGTCTGGGTGAGGGTGAGCCCGGTGCAGCTCCCGGACAGCAGCAGAGGGAAAAGTGGCTCCAGGCTCTCTTAGCACCCAGAGCCAGGGCTGCTCAGCCCCGTGCCAGCTGCCATCGCCCTCCTCTTGGAGATACAGAAGCCCCCCAGGACCACCTCTGCCCGATCCCATCATTTTCTGCCTCCAACCAGCGGTTTCGAAGGCTCCCATCGCAGCGCCTGATGCAATCTGCAGTTTGCTCCTGTCTTCGGGATGATTCATTGTCCGGATCCTCCGGGGGGGGCCGTGCTGCCTGATTTCTGTCCAGGTGCCAGATAGCTGTGCCTCCGTTAACCGCTTCCTGCCCTCCCTTAACGGAGCATGTTGGTGGCCGGGGGGCTCTGGGGGTGCGAGGCACGGCGGCACAGCACCTCGTGCTCCGCGGCCAAACGCAGGATGAGGATGTCTCCCTCCCAGCTTGACGTTTGTTAGGACCTTTAAAACGTAATTGCCTAATAAAACGGTGCACGGGGGGCTGCAGGAGAGCGCCGGCGTGGGCAAGGGGGGGGTTTGTGGCAGGGTCTGGACGCGTCGAGACCCTCTGAGCCGGGGGCAGCGAGGCTGCAGCGCGGCGCTAACTGTGCCGTGCGTGTCTCGAAGGCCTCGGCAGCGTGACATTAAAAAGGAGGCATTTAACATGGAAATCCCCAGAGGCGGAGATTAAAGAGAACAGGTGCTGGAAAAATGTTTCTGCATATTAGAACTTAATTAGATTTGAAAATGAATTCCAGATGGGCTAATTATGTGTGAGTTGTTGCAGGTTCTTTCTTGCAGGGGCAGGATTGTGTTTGGGAAGCCGATTTGGTTTGATTGGATTTGATTCCTGACTCTTGCGGTATCGCTGCGATCTAGAAGCAGGTTAGCTCGCAGGCCCTGTGATCTCTCTGAAAAGGCTCCACGTCTCCTGCTGCTCCTGTCAGAGCCAGAGAGATCTGAGGCCACAAGCCACCAGGCTTGTTGCTGAAATAACCACGGGGCCAACAACCTGTCATGTTCAAGGAGAAGAGATCCTTATCGGGCTTGCTTTTAAAAGGAGCTTCAAAGACTGGAAGGTAGATTCCTACAAAGGGAGCCGTTCCTGGGGACAGGGGCTGCTCGGGGTGGAGGTGGGGAGGGGGCTCGTGGAAGGGGGGGGGCTGTTGCCTGGAGCAGGGCAGCGAGCTGCAGCCTGCTCGGGCCGTGTCCGGTGGGGTGCAGCGGGAGAGCGGGGCGTGAGAGCAGGGTGCTGGCTGCCTCGACGCATACCTGAGCTGCGTAAATAACAGCGGGGCTGAGAAATGCTGATAGCAGGGGGGGGCGGTGTAAAAATAGGGAAAAACACAGCTCGCCAGGGGAGGCTGTCAGCCACGGGCAGCTCGTCCCAAAGCGCGTGGCTCCATCACTCGCCGGCTCATCCCGAGGGGTGCTGCCCCAAATCCGCAGCTCGTGGCTGCTCGCAGAGCTCCCCAAAAGCCCCCGTGGGTGTCGGGGTGCCCGTGGGTCTCAGCAGCCTCGGGTCTGCCTCCGGCTGCTGGGACCCCGCTCGCTCAATGCAAACTTTTATGTAGGGTCTCTGATCGGGAATTATGGGCGTGTAATTTATATGGGGCCCGATGAATGATTTATAACATGTTAAGTGATGATTTAGGGAGAGAATACAACCCCCTCTTACAGAATCTTTAATGAAAAGTGTCACTTCTTATGAATTTATTTCTGAAGCTGTGTTTGAACTCGGCGTGTTTGACATAAATCACGTCTAATTGTCATTTTGTGATTAATGAACATATGCTGGCCATTTTTCTCCATAATTAAACTTTATGTTCAATTCGCCTGGCAAAGCCAAACAAGTTTGCGCGCTGCAGTGTGCTGGCCCTTCAGGTCTGCAGGAGGAAATGCCTGGATTGCCAGTTCCCGAGCAGGACTCGAGTGGTCAGAGCAGGGACTCGTGGCCAGGTCTGCAGAAAGTCGGGTTTGCCTTGGCTGAGGACGCAGATGTGGAGCTCTCCCTTTCTTCTATGACAATTCTGCACCTTAAGTGGCCTTTACTCTGCTCAGATAATGCTGGCCGTCTCTCTGGTGGTGATGGCAGAGGCAAAACAAGAGCAAGGTGCTGTGTTTGTCCCAAAACACTCCCTTGGCTCACAGGAGGATGGGTGAGTGGCTTAGAGCTGCAGAGGGCTCAAACCTCGGGGAGCTGCAGGGAGCTGGGCAGCTCTGCCCTGACCCCAGCACACGGTGTGGTGCCAGCAGGTTCTTTCCTACATCCTGAAAATCCCCAAGCTCCAACACAAGTGTCCGGGGCAGCGTCCCTCCTGCTTCACACTGTTCTGCACCGGGCATTAACGCTCCTCTTCTTCTTCTTCTTCTTCTTCTTCTTCCAGGACATAGACAAGTTTGGCAACGAGATCACCCAGCTGGCTCGCCCGCTCCCAGTCGAGTACCTGATCATAGATGTAAGTAGCTGCTGCACTTTGACAGCAGCCAGAGGTGGTGGGGACAAAATGAGCTTCCTCACCCACCTCTGGAATTCACACCGGAGCTGAGTTGTGGGACGGGCTCTGCTCCTCTCCTCTTTTACCTCTGCGGAGAGGAATTCCTAGCGCAGAGGCGCAGGAGCAGTGTGCCCTGGGGTGATTGCAGTGCCCCGGGGTGATTGCAGTGCTCGTGGGGAGCAGCATGCAGTGGTGCAGAGGTTTGCTGCCCGGGAAGGCCCTGCCTGCTCTTATCACTGCGTGGAGGTGGCACGGAGCCATCCGGCAGGGGAAGCAGCCAGCCCCACGGATACGTGTGCTGGGCACCACCTGACAGGGGAGCTCATTAGAAAGCTCCCATTGTCTGTCTTAGCAGCAATTAAGACTCCAGCTCCTTGTAGTGACTCAGCAGACCGGGTTGCTGCTCCAAAAATGCCTTTTCCTGGGGGAGGGAGGACAAGACAGAGCACGGGGCTTGGCTGGAGCAGGGCCACCGCCTGCCCCCGAGCGAGCCCTGCCAGGCCCTGTGGCACGGCTCTGCCCTTTTGGCTCGGAAGGGAAGTGTTACGGTGCGTGGAAGGCAGGGAAGCAAATAATTCAGATGACAGATGATGCTGCCGGAGTCGGAGGCGGTGCCAATAACGATTAAATCCTCCCGAAGCAACTGGTCTGGCCCAGCTGCCCCTGGCACAGGCGCTGCCCCGCGGCGCAGGGAAGCTGGCAGCCCAGAGGCTTCCCCCTTGCTCTTGCCTCAAGCACACAACCTGCGAGCCCACAAACTGCCCAATTTTGGAGCCCTCGGGCTGGTAGGGCGACGTGCCAGCTGGGGAAACGCCGTGTTCAGGACAAGGGGCCCGTGGTGCAGGTCCCCCCGACGCCCCGTGCCAGCCGGAGGCTCTGGAACGTATTTATTACTCAAGCAGTAAAGGCATCTGCTTCCGGGCTACCTGGGGTGTAATTAAGATGAAAACAGATTGATGGAACACGCAGTTAGGGGCAGTCTGGAAAGCTGCGTTTCTGAGTGAAAAGCACCTTGTTTTGTCTCTTTTTTTCTTAAAAAAGTGGCATTATTCAAGTTAATGCTGCACCGGCAGGTATTTCTGCCTACAGAGAGCCTCTGTCAGGGCAGAGTGACTGACAGCAGAGCTCTGAAGCCCCCGGAGTGAGGGCTGGTGGAAATGTCAGTCACTGGCTGCTGCTGCACCCAGGCACCTCTGGAGGAAGGTGGGTGCAGGGTGGTGTAACCACTGGGTGCAGGGTGTTGGCAGGAGGCAAGGTGCACCCCAAGCAGGGGCACAGCCTGTTAAATGAGGGGCAGAGCTGTTCTCTGAGCGCCCAGCCCAGCCCAGAACACAGCCCCTGTGTCCCCATCCTGGTCAGGGGCTGTGCTGTGCCCCCCCAGGTGCTAAGGAGACCCCCGGGGTGTCCCCAAGCAGCAGCTCCCAGCGCGGGGCAGAGCTGTGGTGGGAGCTGCTGCGCCCCGGGGAGCTTCACAAAGGGGACTCTCCCTGCAGCACCATTTCGTGGTGCTTTGAGCTCAGTGAATTTCCCACAGCTCCATTCAAAGTGGCTGCCAGGAGCTGGGGTTGTGCTGGTTGGAATAAACCTTGAAATGTTAAAAGCCATCAGAAGATCCATGCTGGGATTGCCTTCCCGGCTGAGCCCTGCCTGCTCTCAGCTCTCAGCAGCCTTTCTTCCCGTGTCCCTTTTGCCTCTCCTGCTCTCAGTGCTCTGATCGCCCTTTCTTGGATTTCCAGATCACCACGACTTTCCCCAAGGATCCAGTCTACACTTTTTCTATCTCTCAAAACCCATTTCCCATCGAGAACCGCGATGTGCTGGGAGAAACTCAGGTAAGCACTCGACACCAAAACCACCTCACGCAGAGGCATCATCTGCTCCCCTTTCCCTCTCTAAAGGCTGCCCGAGGACAGCTGCAGTCGTGCCCTGAGATCACCCCTCCCTGCCTCAGCCCGGCGTTTGCCAAACCCCTTCCTGCTCTGCGCAGCGTCTGCGTGCAGATGAGGGGCTGGGAACGCTGCTCCCCGGTGCTGAGCTCCTGCCTGTGCTCTGCCAGATAACCCGGGGAGGTGGGGAGCCACTCCAGCCCCACAGACAGGACAGGACCCACCGGTGACAGGAGCAGGGTCTCTTGAAGCAGCTCCGGCAGCGCTATTCCTTCACTGCTGCTGCAAACGCCGCGACCTCTTGCCCAAGAGGCCCGTAGCCTTGAGCAGAGGCAGCTGCCGGACAGCCCGAGGCGTGCACGGGGTTTTGCCAGCGCACAGAAGGCCTGAGTGGCTTTAAAGCAGCAACAGCTAGCTCCTCTTAAGAGCCTGTGCCAAAGATGTCAAAGACTTCCTCCAAAAACAAGCACAGGAGGAGGGCCGCTGCCCGGCGCGGCGCTGACAGGCTGGGAGAGGTCGGCTGCTCATCACCCTCGTCTGTTGGAGAGCAGGGAGGAGGCAGCTGGGGAAGAAGGGGCTGCTTTGCCCTCATCCACCTCTTTTTTTTCCTCGGGGACTGGGCTTTGCGTTGAGCTGACAGCCCCTGCCCAGCGCCTCCTGGGGCTGGGCGCAGCCCTTCGTGGGCTGGGGTGGTTTGGTGCTTGGGTCGGAGGGGCAGCGCGGACCCAAAGGTCCTCTCCCTTGGAAGCTCTTGGCTGAAACCCAGCCAACCAGCCCGGGGGGTGATTTGGGTGATTTTTGCTCAAAAGGGGAACCTTAGTGTCTGGTGGTGGAGCTGAAAACAGAGTTACGACGCAGGGGGAAAAGTGACCTTTTTTTTATTACCTCCCTGTCTCCGCAGGACTTCCACAGCTTGGCCACGTACCTGTCCCAGAACACTTCCTCCGTTTTCCTAGACATCATTTCTGATTTCCATCTGCTCCTCTTCCTGGTCACGAACGAGGTCATGCCTCTGCGGGTACGTAACGGGAGGGAACGGCCGTGTCAGCGCCGCCAGCCCTGCCCTCAGTGTCCCCCGATGTCCCCTGGTGTCCTGAGGACACCACCACAGCCCCGGACACGGCCCCAGGCCGGGTTCCTGCAGCCAGGCAGGACGTGCAGCTGGCCCAGTGCCTGTTCTTCCCGGCTGCCCTTCCAGCAGAGAGTTCAAGAAGTGAAAGCGAAGCCCCCGGCTGGCCCGAGAGCTCTCCGAGCACCACTTGGAGCAGCGAGGGGGTGGCGGCTGTTCGCATGGCCACAGGCTGCATGGAGCCAGCTTGGCCGCGGCTCAGAGAGCTGGAAACGTTTAAAAAATAATAATAATTATAACAAAATCTCGGAATCAGAAATCCCTGTTGGAACGAGAACGAGACCAGAGCCCCCCCACACCTCCGCGAGGCCCCCAGCTCTGCTCTCTTGGCCTGGCACCGGTGGCTGGGCGCCTGCCCTGGCCCCCGGTTCACATTTGCACCCCGAGACCTTGCCGTGTGGGGCGGCGTGCCAGCGAAACGAGCCATGTGTTTGCCAGAGGCCTCGTGGGCGCCAGGGACCGAGCATCTGCGGGGCAGCTGGGCTGACCCTGGGCGGCTGGAGATCGGGCTGGGGCCGGGCACGGCGCTCTCCGGGGCACCGTGGTTTGGAAAAGTTTGCACCCTGCTGGGAAATGGGCTCAGCCGCAGCCCTCCCGGAGCAGGGAGGAGAAGGATTTGGGTGCTGGGGGGGTGTCTGCACGCCGGGGGGAGCAGAGGGGTTGAGCTCCGTCTTGCTCCCTGCCAAGAAACATCACTCGTGTGATTCCAGAGACCTTTTAGGAAGGGCTGGCGGCTCGCTCGCAGCTCTGGCGTGGTGTGAGTGGTGGAGGAGGGCAGGAGGAGTGCCCGGTGCTGATTTTTCCCCTTTTGTTTGTTTGTGGCTTCCAGGACAGCATCAGCTTGTTGCTGGAAGCCGTGAGAACCAAGAACGAGGAGCTCGCCCAGACCTGGAAGAAATCGGAGCAGTGGGCCACCATCGAGCAGCTCTGCAGTAAGAAGGGGGCTCGGGGCCGTGCCCCCTCACCCCTCGGGCACGAGGAAAGCTGATCCCGTGCTGCGTGGCCACACGGAGAGCAGTGGGAAGGGGCTGCGGGCAGCATCCCTGCTCCGAGCGGGGCTGGGGGAGCAGGGCTGGGGTCTTTGTGGGGTTTTCGGCGCTCGGTGCGGGGTGGTTGAGCCCTGCGCCCACCTGGGAGCAGCCCCCAGCCCCTCTTCTTGTTTCTCACCATTTTTTTTTTGTTTTTTTGTTTTTTTCTCCCCGCAGGCACGGTCGGCGTGCAGCTCCCCGGCCTGCAGGAGTACGGTGCCATGGGGGGGTCGCCCCACGCCGTCTCGGCGGCCATGTGGGCCTGCCAGCACTGCACCTTCATGAACCAGCCGGGCACGGAGCACTGCGAGATGTGCAGCCTGCCCCGCACCTAGCCCCCCCCCCACAGCCTCCAGCACGGAGCCAGCCCCCCGGCAGCAGCAGCAGCAGCAGCAGCGGTGCTCGTCCCCTCTTCAGCCTCCCCCCCCCCCCTTGCTTCCCGCACCCCCCCGGGGGTCAGGAGCCAGCCAGGGGCAGGGGGGGGCTCTGCTCCTGCTCCCCCCTCGCTTTTTTGGGGCAGCCCCGTCCCCGTGGGGCTCCTTTTAGGAACCTTCACCCCGCGGGGCCACGCTCTCCGCTGTCCCCAGCACGGCTTTGGCCTGCTCCTGGTGTCCCTGGGGGGCTCGGGGCTGCACCAGGGCCCCCCCTCCCCACCCACCCCCCCTGCCCGAGGTGTCCCCCAGGCTGCAGAGGTGACGGGGGGGGGTGACACCTTCCCTCCCCCCACCTTTGCACCCCTGCAGCTCCCTGCTGCCACCATGGGGCTCCCCTAAGGGCCAGCGTGTGCCTGCGAGCAGCCCCCCGGGGGGGGGGCACGTGCCCGTTCCCCCCTTGGCATCACTCCCTGCGCTGGGATCCTCCTGGGGGAGGCAGCACGGGTGATTTTCCCCCCCCCAAACACCACCACCAAGGGCTCTGGGGTGAGCCCCCAGGGGTGTTCATCCCCTCCTGGGGGGGCAAAGCCGTGCTGGGGGGGTGCAAACAGCCCCCTGTGCGCCTGGCCCCCCCCTCACAATGCCCCCCAGCTGGGAATTTGGGACCTCAGCCCAGTTCCTGGGAGCACCCGTAGCAGCACCCCCCTGTGCCACCCCCCCGAGGGAGTCACCCCCAGCCGTGAGCCGGGGGGGGGGGGCGGCGTGGTGGGGACCCCCGGAGCCCCCCCCCCAGCCCCTCGCTGCTGCCTGCGGGCTCTGCTGAGCCCCCCCCCCCCCCCATAAGGCTCGGCCCCGCTGTGGGGCTGCGGCGATTTGCTTTCCCCCCTGGCTTTCTCGGTGGCGGGGGCTGCGGCGGTGCCTGGACTGAAGCGGGGCGGGATGGGGGGGGGCCGCGAGCGACGTGGAATAAAAAAAAGCAAAAAAAAAAGCACCTGAAAAAATGAAAAAAAAAAAAAAGTAAAAAACACCTGAAAAAAGAAAAAAAAAATGAAAAAAGAAAAAAAAAATGAAAAAAAAGAAAAAAAAAGCACCTGAACCCCCCCCCCCCCCAAGCTCAGCGCCGTGCTGGGGCCGCCTGTTTGCAATCAGCGCCGGGCCCCGCGCCAGCCCCAATCCTAAAAAAAAAGGGGGGGGCCGGAGCCGCGCACGGCCAGAGCTCGCCGAGCCCAGCGGCCGCCTGGTTTCCCCCAGCGGGGTCCCGGTTGCAGGTATGGGGGCGGCCGAGCAGCCCCTCGTGCTGCGGGGGCCACGTGGTGGGTTTGGGGTTTGGGTTTGGGTTTTGGGTTTTGGGGTGCGACGCCTCCGCCCTCATCCCGGGGGGTGTTGGGACGCGGGGCTGGCAGCGGGAGCGGGGCTGGAGTGTCTGCGGTGTTACTGGGATGGACTGGGAGCTGCGGGGCCCAGCTTGGGGTGGGGGAATTGCGGGGTGGCCGTGATCCTATAAATCCTGGGATTGTTCCCCTGTGGGGTCTGCCCTGTCCACAAGGGTTTGGGGCTTTTGGGGACGTCCCAGACCGGGAGCTGCAGCGGGGATGGGCCCCCACTGTGCTCCGGGACCCCCACCAGGCTGTAGGACGGGGGCTGCTCGCCCCTATAGGATCCTCCTCGCCCTGTCCCGACACAGCCCCATGTCGCGACTTCTCCCCCTGCTGCTCCTGGCAGCCCTGAGCTGCGCCACGAAGCCGAAGCGGCGCCCGGCGGCGTGGGACGAGCGAACCGACGGTAACCCCGAGCCCCCCGCCCGCCTGGGCTTCAAACCCATGGGGTTGAGTTGAGCGCAACCCTTCCCCCAGACCCCAAAGCTTTCGGGGTCGGCTTTTTTGGGGGTCCGTCCGGCAGCGCCGCCCTCCCCGCAGCGGGCACCAAGGGCTGCGCCAACCTGACGGTGATCCTGGACAACTGGAGGTTCGCCATCACCTCGCAGCTGCGCAACCTCCTGCTGCGGGACCACCACAGCGTGCTGCCCGACTACGGCCGGTGAGGGGCCAAAAAGGGGGGCACAAAACCCCCCCGGGGGGGCTATGGGGTCTCGCAGTCCTTCTAAGCGACCCCCCCAACAGGATCCGGGCGCTGTCGGGGGCGCTGGACGGGCTGTACGGGGAGCTGAGCGCCCTGAAGGAGCGGCTGGGGCGGCTGTCGGGGCGTTTTGGGGAGGTGGAGGCCTTCGTGGAGCAGCTGCAGCGGGCACGGGGGGGGCCCCGAGGAGGAGGAGGAGGAGGGGGGGGCAAGGCTCGACCCCAAATAACGCCCGGGGGGCACACGAGGGGGGCCAGGGTTTGGTTGAGGGGTAGGGGGGGGAAACGGGGTGTCCGTGAGGGGCTGGAGGGGGGATTGGGGGGCTGGGGGGGGGACTGGGAGGCACTGGGGTGCTATTGGGGTGATGGGGGGGGCACGTGGGGGGGCACCGAGGTGCAGGGGGGGCACCAGGGGCACTGGGGTGTCCCCAGGGTGCTGGGGGGGAACTGGGATACTGGGGGGGGCACTGGGGTGGCACTGGGGTGATGGGGGCGGCACATGGGGGGGCACCAAGGTATTGGGGGAGCACTGGGGGGGGCACTGGGTGTCCCCAGAGTGCTGGGGGGGCACCGAGGTGCAGGGGGGGGCACTGGGGTGTTGGGTGGGATACATGGGGGGGTCACCGAGGTGCAGGGGGGGGTCAGGGCCTGTTTGGGGGAGGGACACCGGGGTGCTGGGGGGGCACCGGGGTGTCCCCAGGGTGCTGGGGGGGGTGCGGGGAGGGCACCAAGGGGCTGGGGGGGGGAACTGGGATACTGGGGGGGGCACCAGGGGGCACTGGGGTGTCCCCAGGGTGCTGGGGGGGGGCACGGGGGGGGCACCGAGGTATTGGGGGGGTACTGGGGTATTGGGGGGGATACGTGGGGGGGGCACTGGGGTACTGGGGGGGGCACTGGGGGTACTGGGGGTGCTGGGTGGGACACATGGGGGGGCACTGGGATGCTGGGGGGGGGTCGGAGCCCGGTTGGGGGGGCCCCGACCCCCGGTTGCTTGTGGGGGGGGCACCGGGGGGGCTCCATTTCCCTGTTCGCGGTTTGGGGGGGGCTCTCAACCCCCCCCCCCTTAATAAACCCACTGCCTCCAGCCCCGTGTCCCGGCTCCCTGCGCCTGTCCCCGACCCCCCCCCACCCCCCATAGTGCCCCCCCCCCTTGGTGACCCCCCCCCTCGTCGTCGCTTTACGGCCGCTGTCGCAAACTCCCCGCCCATTGCGGCGGGCGCCGCGCAGCCGTAAAGCGGAGCTGCCCGCGCCCCCCGCCCGGTACCCGCAGCCCCGCCGGGAGGCGCCCGGGGGGCGGGGGGGGGACGAGGTGGGGGGGGGGAAATTGGGGGTGGGGGGGGTCTGGGAGGGGATTTGGGGATGGGGGGGGGGTCTGGGGAGGGGGTTTGGGGGGGGTCTGGGGGATGTGGGGGAGTCTGGGGGTGGGGGAGACTGGGGGTGGGGGGGGGAATGGGGGGGGATATGGGGGTGGGGGGGTAATGGGGGGGGACTGGGGGTAATGGGGGGGTGATGGGGGGGATTTGGGGGATGGGGGGGATGATGGGGGGGTCTGGGGGGCGTGGGGGGGTGATGGGGGGGTCTGGGGATAGGGGGGTGATTTGGGGGGTGGGGGGGGGATGGGGGGGATTTGGGGGCCGTGGGGGGGGTCTGGGGACGGGGGGGGTGATGGGGGGTATTTGGGGGTGGGGGGGTGATGGTGGGGATTTGGGGGTGATAGGGGGATGTGGAGGGGGTATGGGAGGGATTTGGGGCTGGGGGGGGCAGGGGGAGATGGGGAGGGGGGATTTGGAGTTGGGGTGGGTTTGGGGGGGGGCTGAGCTGTGATGGGGGGGGTCTGAGAGGGATTTGGGGCTGGGGGCTGGATGGTGGGGGGGTCAAGGGGAGATGGGGAGGGGAGAATTTGGGGGTGGGGGGGGCTGGAGGATGAGGGGGCAGGGGGTGATGGGGTGGGGGAGATTTGGGGCTGGGGGGGCCGTGCTGCGATGGGGGGGGTCTGGGGGGATTTGGGGCTGGGGGCTGCGGGGTGAGGATGGGGGGGGGAAGATGGGGCTGGCATGGGGGGATTTGGGGTGGGGGGGCCGTACTGTAATGGGGGAGATGGGGGGGTTGGGGCTGGGGGGGTGGGTCTGGGGGATGAGGATTGGGGTGGTTCAGGGATAATGTAGGGGGGATTTGGGGCTGGGAGGGTGCAAGGTGAGGGTGGGGTGGGGGTATTTAGGGCTTGGGGGGGCTGCGGGGTGGCGGGGGCTGGCAAGGGGGCATTTGGGGTGTGGGGGGGCCGTGCTGTGATGGGAGGGAGCTGGGGGGGGGATTTGGGGCAGGGGCTTGGGGTTGCTGTTAGTGGGATTTGGGGGGGATGCGGATGGGCTGGGGCGACTTAGGGCTGCCGTAGGGGGGATTTGGGGCTGGGGGGGGGGCCATGAGGGATGGAGCTCGGGGTCACCGTGTCCCCGGGGTGGGAGGGGGGGGGGGGATGTATCCCCACCAGCCCCCCCCCCCTGAGCGCCGTCCCCGCGCCCCAGGCCGGCCGTGGTGGTGGTGTCGGCACCATGGCGCACGTGTGCCCGCGGGTGGATTACCTGGCCGGCTTCTGCTGCCCGGTGGGGGGGCTGGTGGCGGGCAAACCCCGCGTGCTGTGCCACGACAACGAGATCTACCTCTCCAACGGCACCGAGTTCGTCTACGTCTACGACCAGGAGGGGAAGGTGCTCAAGGTCAGGCTGCCCCCCCCCCCCCCCCCCCCCACCACCACCACCGGGGACCAGGAGGCTCCCCCTGCGCTTCTGCCCCCCCCAGGGGATCCTCACCGGGGTTTCTGCACCCTAAACCCGGCTTTTATGGGGTGTAAATGAATTTTTTGGAGCCCCTGGGCCCTGCTTACCCCGCACCGAGGCTCTTCCGGGGGTACGGGGGTGCCGCTGTCTGCGCTCCCCCTGGCTGGAGATTCATTAATTTATTTACTTATTAACTTATTTATTTAATTTAATAATAATTTATTAATTTAATGATAAATTTATTTATTATTCATTAATCTGGGGGCATTTCCTCCTTGCTGACGCCCCTCGCTCCTCTCCCCCCGGCACCCCGCGGTGCTGAGTTCTGCGCAGCTGCTTTTTTCTTTTTTTTTTTTTTTTTTCTTTTTTAATCCCTTCTCATTGTCATTTCTAAGAAAGCCGCCGCGGTAGGATCGGGGTTTGCCTCCTACACCGTGCTCCTTCCCCGGGGAGCTGCTCAGGCTCCGCGTTTCTGTTTCCCTTCCCCTCGGGGAGAGCGAGCCGTGCCCTGTCCCCGCGTGCAGCCCCCCAGCACCTTGTGGCAGGCGAAAAATTCCTGGAAATCACCCACGATTACACAAGCAGGGGATCCCTGCTTTAATTTGAGGTCATTTTGGGGCTGCCCAGGAGGAAACACGGCCCCGTGGGCACCCGGGGGGGCCCTGCAGGCGGTGACCTCCCCTCTGCTCCCCCCCGCAGGCGGTGTACCGGTGCCCGGACCAGGTGTGGCACGTGGAGCTGCTGCCCCAGCCCCGGCAGCTCTACATCCTCTGCGCCCACAGCGGGATCTACTGCGTGGCCCTGGAGCAGCAGAGCAGGTGAGGAGAGCACCACGGGGCAGCCCCGAGCCCCTCCGGGCACAATTTGGGGCTGTTTGGGGCTGTGCCCCCCGGCTCCCTCCGGGCTGCTGCCCTCACAGCAGACGCTAAAATCCGCGCTGTGGGGAGCTCCTTCCAAGGACCGGGGCGAAAGGCGGCCAAGAGTGGCTCTGGCTTCTCCCCGTGCCTTGGCTCAACGCCTCTGCCTGCTGGCCCAAAGGTTGTCGGAGCAGACGGAGGGCGACAGCCAAGAAAGCGACTGCCCTTCGGGCGTCTTCCCCGTCGATTCGGATGCCTGCATCTTCCCGGACTCCAGCCTCTGCATGTTCACCCTGCTCAACGCCTTCGTCGTCACCCTCTCCCAAGCCCACGGCAAGTGGTGGATGAAGCTGCACGAGCTGCCGCGCCCCGAGCAGGAGAGCCCCCGCTACCGGCAGGTCAGCGAGGTGGGCTTCTGCCCCGGCCCCCCGCCCGCAGCCCCGGAGGACGGCACTCCGTCACGCTTCCTGCCCGTGCTGTGCTGCGCCTCCTCCCCGGGCACGGCGGGCTCCGGAGAGGGGCCGTGGTGCTCGGGGGGCTTTGTGCTGGAAGAGCCCCTCTTCAGCTTGCTCTTCGGGATCGACGCGGCCATGCTGGAGTCGCCGATGATCCTCTGCGGCTTCCCGGACGGCCAGCTCTGCTCCGTGCCCCTCAAAGCCCTCAGCTCCTCGCCTCCCGCCGACGGCTGCCACGACGTTTCGAGCCCAGACCCCCCGGTGAAGATCCTCCACCACCTGGAGGAGCCCATCGTCTTCATCGGCGCCCTGAGAACGGAGCGCAGGGCGGCGGAGGACGACGAGGAGGAGGAGGAGGAGGAGGATGAAGAAGAGGCCGAGGACGAGCCCCTCTTCGGCGCCGCTGGCTGTGACTGCGTGGTGGCCGTGGGCCACTATGGCAAGATGGTGGCCGTCAAGGCCGACCAGCGCCAGGAGGCCACGGTGCCGGAGCTCAGGGAGTATTCCTTGCGCGGCCCCATCCTCTGCGCCGCCTGCGGCAGCGGCAGCCGCATGTACTACAGCACGCACTCGGACATCTCCGCCGTCGACCTGGACTGGGTGGGCGACTCCTCCGACCCCGAGGACGCCGAGAGCCCCGGCGGCGTCCTGCCTCCCGTCCTGTCTCCGGCCAGTTTAAGTATCTGTAGCGTCGTGGCCCTTTCCTTGTCGTCTCGGGCGTCCGAAGGTACCGCCGGCACGGTGGGGAGCGCGGCGGGGCTGGGGGTGGGACGGGGCCGGGGAGCTGCCCTCGTCGTGGGCCAAGTTGGGCTCTGTCCGCCCGTTTTTGTCGATTCCCATGGTTTTTGGAAGTGGTTTCTGCGTGCTCAAAGCAGCCTCTCCTCCCTGCCTGGTCGTGGTTTGTCTCACGTGAGGCTCTGCGCTGCCGTGGTGCTGCAGGAGGCCGCCAACCTGTGAGGGTTTCTGTGAGGCCCTGGCTGTCCCCGTCGGGTCCCTGCACAGAGGGGAGCGTGGGGACACCCAAAGGTGCTGCAGGCGCAGCAGCTCAGAGCCTGCAGGCGGTGCTCCTCCTGGTGCCACCCCGGGGCGCAGGCAGTGCACGGTGCCCAACCACGGTCTGTGCACGGAGCGAAGCGTGGTGCTCGCCTCGTCCTTCTCCTCCGAGCACAGCGAGTCCCTCGGGCAGCACGAGGAGCGAGCAGGGCCAGGACAGGCGAGCAGTGAGGATTTGGCAGGCATCTCGCAGAGCTCTGCCACCGGGAACCTGCGTGGCAGTGTGCCCCGAGCACCCAGCTCCTCCTGCAGCTTCCACGGGCGAGCGCTTGGGGTGGTGCTGGAAGCACGGCTGGGCCCCGGGCAGCGTGGTGGGGACGGGGCAGGCAGGAGGCAGCCCCTGCCCCTGGAGCCGTGCGTTTTGTGGGCACTCTCGTGGTCCCCATCCCTTCTCCATCGTGTCCCCTCAGCCCCTGACCCGTGCCCGCCTCTGTCCCGCAGGGGAATCAGAGCTGCTGGCCCTGTCCGCCAAAGGCCGCCTCATGACCTGCGACCTGTGCAGCCCCGAGGACGCTGACGTGGAGCTGACGCCCGCCGAAATCGGCCGGAGGATCAAGCAGCTGCTGTCCGGGATAGGCAACACCTCGGAGAGGTACAGGGCAGGGCTGTGCCCTCCTGCTGACGCATCCCGAGCCCCTCCCCGGGCGCCCCGCTGGGTTTTTGGCCATCGGCTCCTGGCTCGGGGGAGTTGCTCGCCACATCCCCTGCGGGAAACAGCTCCGACGTTTACCTCTCCCTGGGCGCTTCCTGCAGGAGGCTGCCTGGGGAAGCCCCCAGCCTGGGGAGAGTGCGAACAGTTTGGCAGAGCCCTGCCTGCTGCCCTCGTTGCTCTCGGCGCCGGCAGCTCGGTGCTGCCGCGGGCGGGCTGGTGTTTACAGCCTCGGCGCCAGAAGGTGGGAGAGGCAGGGTGCCAGCGGCCCAGACGTCCCGCGGCTCCTGCCAAGCCCGCAGTCGCAGGCAGGGCAGACGCGTGCCTCAGACCTCTGCGGCCATCTGTGCGCGGGGAGGAGGCGCAGACGAGGCCCCCCCCCTCTTTGCAGGGGGATTCCCGAAGCTCTGAGCGGGATCTGTCGCCCGCCGCGCGCTGCCCCGACGCTTCCCATCGCTGGGGGCTGCCACCCGAGGGCTGTTTTTGGGGTTTCACCGGCCACAGCACCACGTCGGGGTCCGCTGGGGTGCTGTGGGTGTTTGGGGGTGCCCCAGCCTCCATCCCTCTCGCCGTCTCAGCCCTGGCGCGTTGTCCCTTGCAGAGTTTCCTTCCTGAAGAAGGCGGTGGACCAGAAGAACCGAGCTCTGGCCAGCCTGAACCAGGTGATGAACGTGAGCGCGGCTTTGCTGTCCAGCCAAGAAGGCCAGAAGCCCATAGCTTGCACTGTCACTGCCAACTGGAGCTGCCTCCTGCTCCGAGATACCGTAACCATCTCCTGCCTGCTGGAGAACTGCAGCGAGTACAGCCTGGAGCAGGGCTGGACCCTGTGCGTTCAGCTCCTGGCCAGCCCCTGTGCCTTAGAGGAGGAGTCCGCGGATTCAGCCACCACCTTCACCTTCCCCATCGACCAGCTCCTCCCGGGGAACAAGAGGGAGCTGACGCTGCCCCTGGGCTCTGCCGCGGACACCAAGCTGGACCTGCCCCTGACCATCTCCTGTGCCCTCTACTACAGTTTGCGGGACATCCTGGGCAGCGGCTCCGACTCCTCCGAGGCCCTGGACGACCTCCTCCCCGACGACTCGCCCATCCTGTCCCCGGACAGAGAGGGGATCTGCCTGCCCCTCAGCGAATGCACCATTGACATGCTCCAGTGCCTGCGTTTCGAGAGCAGCCCCCCCGGGCCGGGCGCCTCCCCGCCGGCGGCTGCGCTCCCCGCGCCCCCAGACCCCGTGGAGACCTTTCTGAAAGCCTCCGGGGAGCAGACTGAGCCCGGGGAGCCGAAAGCGGGGGGAGAGGGGAGCCTGCCCCCCTCGGCAGCCTCCATCAGGGTGTCCTCGGAGCTGCTGAAAGCCGCGCTGAAAACCTCCAGCTCAGGTGGGTGCCGCCTGCAGGGAGCTGCCGGGGTGGGTGCCGGGGAGGTGCGCTCGCCTTCCAGGATGGCACAGGGGGGGGTCCCCAGCCCCTTCGCTGGCTGTGGGAGCACGTGGCAGCTCCTGGGCTGAAACGTGGCCGTGGTGGCAGCTGCATGGCCGAGCTTGGCAGTGGGGGGGAGCTGTTTTTGGGGTCCCCAAGCCCCCGGCGTGGCAGCAGCTGCAGGCGCGGGCTGCACCAGGCGCTCGCCGCTCCCCGCTGCCCGCGTGGCTCCGGCTTCAGCCCGGCTGCTGAGCCCCAGGGAGGGCGAGCAGAGGCGTAACAAGCTCGGCTTTCTCTCCTTCTGTCCCCAGATGTCCCGCTGAGCTGTGCCATGCTGCGCTGGCTGCTGGCTGAGAACGCCGGGGCCGAGGCTCTGAGCAGCGGGGAGGTGGCGGCGGTGCGCGGCGCGGCTCCGGACGGAGGCGAGGTGCAGCTGCTTGTCCGAGAGGCAAGGACGGGGTTAGCCCTGCAGAGAAACACCCCGGGGCCCATCCCACAGCCCCTGGCTCCTCGTGGGGGAGCGGGGTGATGCCCCGGGCTGGCTGGCATCCCGTGGGTGCGCCGCGTGCCGGGCTGGAAGGGCTGTGCTGCTGCTCCCCCCTTTTCCCCAACCCTTCCCCAAAGCTCCTTTGTGCTGCTGTGCTGCGCTGTGCCTGCAAAGCGAGGGGAGAGCATGGATTCTGGGCGTAATCCTGATCTGTTGCAATTTTCCCCTCCCTCTAATGCAAAAATCTGCCTCAAAGTGTAAAGGAAAAGCTCTGACTGCTACCCAGTGCTCTGCCACGGCCGGACAGCCCTCCGGCAAGGGGCCCATGCGTGCCGGCAGTGCCCTGGCTCAGGCTGATTCACACTCGAGAGCACTAACACTGCCAGCGTGATCAGCGACAGCATTAATTCTGCTCGGGCTAAGCCTGCTGGATTAAACCTGCCCGGGGTGGCTGCCCGCGTCCCATCGGGGCACAGACATCGGGTCGTCCTCGTGCCCATGTCCAGCGCTGGTCCCAGCAGGGTTCCGGGAACACCCAAGGGCTCAGCTGGAGCCCAACGGGCACTGGAGCCGGGCGAGCACCCCTCGGAGGGGCCGAGCAAGGTCTCTGATGCTCTCAGCAGGGCTGGCAGCGTCTCTGGCTGCTGCTGCGTTTGCTTGTGCAGGTCTGGAGAGCAAATGAGGGGCGTGCAGAGAGCAGGGATGGGAGGAATGGCAGCTGCTGCTCGGGGCCCAGCCCGCTCTCGCTGTCCCAGCCCTATTGCCTGTGGAGTCCCGGAGCTGCCCCCTCCCCTGACACTGCTGTGCCCAGCGAGGATTTGTTTCTCCCCCAGGTGGCCATGAATGACCTGAGCCCAGCGGGCCCCATCCAGGCGGTGGAGATCTTCATGGAGAGCCCGTCGCTGGCCGACATGTGCAGGATGCACCACGCCGTCATCCGGCGCATCCAGGTACCCCGAGCTGCGGGGCCGTGCCGCTCCCCCCGTGCCCCCCAGCTCCCCCCAGACACAGCCCCGGGGTCCCCAGGCAAAGCCGATGCCTTGGGGCCAAACCCTCGGGGCCCAGCTGGGTGCCTGGGGACGTTTTCTCTGGCACCACCGTGTGGCAGATGAGCCCGGTGTCATGCCGGGCTGAGGATCGGGACCCTTTTGGACCCCGCTCCCTTCCCAAGCCGTGGTGTCGGTGCCCCAAATCCCCGGGTGGCACCTGTGGGGTCGTGCCATCCGCCCCGTGGGTTGTCCCATCTGCATGGCCGTGCCGTGGCCGGGTTGGGGGGAGCTCCCTCCTGCCCCGGGCTCTTTGTTCCCGGAGCTGCCCCCCCCCAGCAGAACCCCTCTCCCCGCAGGCGCTGGTGCTGGAGCAGGCGGCGCAGGGCTCGGCCCCCCCCGACCTCCGCATGCAGTACCTGCGCCAGATCCAGGCCAACCACGAGGTGAGCCACAAAACCTCCTTCCCTTCCCCGTGCCTCATTTTTCCACCCCCCCCGAGGCTTTTCACGCCCCCCCAACCTCCCCGTTTCCCTCGCAGATGCTGCTGAAGGAGGCTCAGTCCCTGCGCAACCGGCTGCCCCTGGGCGAGGAGAGCGCGGTGACGGCGGAGAAGCTCCTGCAGGTCTACAGGCAGCTGCGCAACCCCAGCCTGGTTCTGCTGTGAGCAGCGGGGGCACCCAAAGCACCCCGGACCCCCCCCCGGGGGACAAGAGGGGACCCCCAAATTGGGGCAACGGCAGCGGTGCCGGGCGGGTTGTGTGTGTGCGTGTTTCGTGGTCGTGTTTTGGGCAGCGCCGAGGGCGCGGGGCTGCGGCGCGGTTCCCCCACCGGGGAGGCGGGGAGGGGGGGGGCACCCGGCGGCAGAGCAGGGGGCTTCTGGGCTGGCCCGGCCCGGCCCTGCCGCCCCCCCCCCCCCACATCCCACCCCCTTCACCCCCCCCCGGCAGCCCCGGGGCCGTGCTGTCTCTCGTGGGGTCGTTCTAGCCGTGGTAGTTTTAGCGCTCTCCCGGTGGCTGCGGTGCCGTGCCGGGGGCTGTGCCCCCCACCCTGCGCCGCCTCGCCTTCCAGGAGCAGGACAAGCAGGGTGCCCCGGGGGAGGGGGAGCCCCCCCCCCTGTTTTCTGCTGGGCAGGGGAGAGGGGGATTTTGGGGGTTGTTCCGCTCCCCCCCCCCCCAGTTCTGTTTCTAGAAATGATCTCGTATCTCTGTGGTGGAGCAGCGGGGTTTGGCCCAGGCCGTCCCCTGCGTGCTCCGCTGTCTGTAACTCTGTCGTCTGCCATGAAAACGATCGTGCCGCTCAGCCAGAATCCCGTCTCTTCCTTTCCATCCCCTCGCCACCCTGTGGCCCCCTCCTCCTGTGCGCCCCACGGCACCTGGGGGCGCTTAGGGGGCAGCTCTGCAGAGCCCTGCAGCCCCTCGGCACCCCAAATCCCAGTCCCGTTGGTGTGGGTCTGCTCGGCTCCATCCCCAGCTGCCCGCGTGGTGTCCCTGTACCCCTCTGCCACCACCTGCAGCAACCCCGGGTCCCTGCACACTGCAGCCAGGGCAGGATCAGCCCTTTATGGGGGTACTGGGGCTCCCCTGGGGCAGCAGTCCCCTGGTTATAGGGTCACTGGGACGGGGCAGAGGCAGGATCCCGACCCGCTGCGCCCTTGCTGTGGGAGGCGAAGGAGGAGACCTGGCCCTGGTGCAATCCAGACACATTTTAATGCCACGAGTACAGGGGGGTTGGGGACACAGCTGCCACAGACGATGCCACCGCCGGCTCTGCCACCACCCTCAGCCTGCCCGGCTCTTCCCAACCACCCCATCCCCAGGAGCAGGGTGGGTTTGGGGCCCCCACGGTGCCAGTGCCCCGGCCACCCCGTCCCCAGCGCCCGGTGGCTCAGTACTCCCAGAGCGTGGCCCGCAGCACCGACTCGCTGTCGGCACGCAGGGTGCCGGCCGGGTCCCCCCGCAGGTAGCGCCCGTTCTTCCCTTTGATGGCCACGCGCCCGCGCTCCCGAAACTCGAAGAAGAAATCCTCGGAGAGGTCCCCGTCGCTGCAAACCGCCCCGCTGCTCGCCACGTACCAGAACTTGCCCCCCTGGCCTGCGGAGAGCCCCCGGGGACCGTCACCGGGGTCCATCCGAGCCATCAGCAGCCCCCCTGCCCACCCTGTGTCCCCCCACCCCCTCCAGGACCCGCCACCCACCTCGGATCTGGTAGGCGCCGTCGCTGAAGCCCACGTGGAAGACGTCGTAGACGGAGCGGTTGGAGTCGAGCAGGTTGGAGCCGCGGTGGTAGCAGACGAAGCCGTGCTCGCCCCGCAGCACCAGCATGGGCCGGTTGATCAGCTTCAGGGTGAACTCCTCGTCCTCCCCTGCGCGGGGCTGGCGTCAGCGGGGTGGGGGCCCCCAGCTCCCACCGTGCCCTCCCCAAAAAATAAACCGGCACTCACCCACGGCATCGCTGACGGCCGCCAGCTGCCCGTTCCTCTTGGTGCAGACGTAGCGCCCGTTGCTGGCGCGCAGGGCCACGCGCCGCCCGCGCCACTCTATGTCGAACATGGTGTTGGCACCGCTGGCAGCGGGGCGAGAGCATCAGCAGGGGTGGCCCCGACCCCCTTCCTCCCCCCCATAACCCCTTCACCGCCACCCGGCCCCCACTCACACTTCGGTGGCCACGGCCTGGATGCCCCCGTGGGCCACCAGGGTCCAGTAGCTGCCGGCGTTGGTGTGCAGGCTGCACTTGTTGGTGTCGCGGTCGATCTGCAGCTGGAAGGTCTCGTGGTTCAGCTCCTCGTCCTGGTTCGCCGAGACGTTGACGCCTGCGGGTGGGGGCAGCTCTCGGTGTGGGGCCGGGACCCCCCCCTCCGGCCCCCCCCAACTCCCCAAACGGTGGCCACGTGCGTGGATGATCCCCGGCTGCCTTCCCCCCGCCCCTCCCAGGGTAAATCCCTCTGCGAACAATCGTGCTAATTGGGCTGGTTAATCAGCTTGGGGCTGTGTCCATCTGGTTGGCGCCGCGGCGCACGGCCCCTATTTATGGCCCCCCACCACCGTCACCCGGCCCTAAGCCGCTTGGCACGGGGCAGGCGCTCCCGGTGCCGCGGGGACAGGGGGCAGCCAGGGCCACAGCGCGGCCACCCCTGGGGACCCCCGGGGGTCCCGGTCCCATCCCACGTCCCCGGTGTCCCAGGTCTGCGTGGGGATGTGTACGGCCGGGGGGCACGCACGGGGCTGTGGGTGCAAATCCCTCAGAGAATGGTTTGGGGTGGGAGGGAGCTGAAAGTTGTTCCTATCCCACTGGGTTGGGCTGCCCCAAATCCTCTCAGCCTGGCCCTGGGCACCTCCAGGGATGGGCACCCGCAGCAGCTCGGGGCCGTGCCTCACCGTGGGGTGTGGGTGCGCCCCCAGAGCGCTGCGCAGAGCCCCCCCCTGCACGTGGAGCGTGCCGTGCTGCAGAGCTGTGCACACACAAACATGAATTTGCACACATGCACACGCGTGCAAAGAGCCCTGAGCGTGCACACACGGGCTGCGGGGCTGGGTACGTGCACACAGGTTTTGGCTGCGCAGAGCCGTGCACCCCTAAGCACACGGACACTCGGCGCTGCACACGCATGAGCTGCATGAAACACGCGTGTGCACACCAAGCCCTGCACAACCCCATCGCTGAGCCCCCCCCCAATGGGCACGGTGTCCCCCCCAGGCAGGGCCCTGCGCCCCCCGACAGCCACGGGTCCGTCGTGTCCCCGGGGTGGGAGCAGCCGGACCCTCACCAGCAGCTGCGGGGCGTCCCCAGGCAGGGGCAGCGCCATGGGGATGTTTTTGTAGGGTCTCCTCCCGCAGCAGGGACGTCCCTACAGGGCTTGGGGGTGCTTTTGGCTGAGCCGATCCTAGGGTGAGGGGGAACCCTACCCCACCGTGCCGAGGCCGGGGCAGCGCTTACCCTGCCGGATGGAGACGAATCTGCCGTTGGCCGCCGTGAAAACCACCTGGGGGTGGCTCTCCTCCAGGTCGAAGAGTTCGTCTTTGCCCGGCTTGGAGCTGCGGCCGGACTTGAGGGTGCCGGTGGGCCCCGTGGGCGCCAGGTACTTGCCGTCGCAGTCCTTGAAGGCCAGCTTGCCCGCCTTGAACTCCAGGGTGTAGCCGGTGCGGGCGCCGGGCTCGGGCACCAGCGTGCCGTCGCAGCGCAGGTAGCGCTCGTCGGCGGTGCGCAGGCTGTACTTCTTGTCCTGGAAGCAGAGGGTGATGAGGGCGTCCACCCCCCAGGGCAGGTTGCTGTCGGTGGCGATCTCGTCCTCGTGGGCGCTCAGGTGGGCGTAGCGGCGGCGGCTGACGCTCAGCAGGTTGGCCTGGGGGTGCATGGCCAGGTGCACGGTCCAGAGCTCGCCCTCGGTGACGCTGGGGGCGAAGCAGGACAGCCGGTCCTCCCGGCCCCCGAAAAAACGCCGGTGAGGCTCCGACTGCAGCGCCCAGCGCCCGTCCGACTGCGTGATGATGCTGAAGCGCTCATCGCGGCCCGGCTGCTCGGCCTCGCAGCGCACCTTGCCGTCCTTGTCGGCCCCCAGGTACCGGCCCAGGTGGCTCTTGAGGAAGACGACGGAGCTGTCGGCTTCGTCCTGCTCCAGCGTCCATATCTGCTTGCGCTTCAGGCTGGGGGCCGAGGCGTTCACCTTGTAGCCGAAGCTCTCGGCTGTCAGGTAGCGGCTCTCGCAGTTGATCAGCCCGAACTGGATCTTCAGGACCTGGTGGATCCCATTCGTTGGCATCTTCTGGTGGGGGGGCGGCCCCGGGGGGCTGCCGGGGGCTCCCCGGGCGTCGCGGCGGGGACGTCTGCGCTGCCGGCTGCCGCCGCCGCACTGGCCCCGCGGCTCGGCACGGCACGGCACGGCACGGCGGGGAAGGGGGGGGGCCGGGGGTGGGCTGGGGGCCGCGGGGCGTCGAATTAGGCGCAGGTAGGATTACAAAACCCGGCCAGATCGCCGAGGCCGGGGGAACCTAGAGCGCGGGGCTTTCGCTTCCAGCCCCGAGGGGAGCGGCAGCGGGCGCCCCAGCAGCCCCCGGCCGGTTCCTTGGGGTGCGCGGCCCCTCCAGCACCACGGCCCCGCTGTCCGGCTGCGGTGCCGAGGGTGGAAAAGTTGGGTGGGAACCCGATCCGGGAGCGGGCCGGCGGATCCGTTCCCCGCGGGCTAAGGTTACCGGGCTCTCTGATTCAGCAGCGGGTCACCTCCAGCCGCGCCGCCTCCCAGCCAGCCCCTAAGCGCCTTACAATTAGCCAAGGCATTTTGATTAGGTTAAACCTTTTATCCTGCTTTGGGGCCCTCGGCCTCCATCTGTCCTGCGGCCCCAAATCCCTCCCGGCTGTAGGGGTCACGCAGCCCCTTGGTTGTGATGGGACGGGGCTGGGGGGCGCACGGGGACCCCCTGCAGCACGCGGTGCACGGGGCCCTGCGGTGCTGGGGGGGGTCCGCTTGGGCTCCCCATGGGGGGACAAGAGGGGACAGGGCATGGGGACCCCCCTGCTGCCACCCAAGGGACCAGGGGACGGGCTCAGCACCCTTCAGGCCGGGACACCGGGTCCCCAGCACCCAGCATCGGCTGCGCACCGGCACCGCGCCGCCGCGGCCTCCTTCTTCCCCCCCCCGCCCCCCAGCTCCGGTGTCAGCGCGGCGGCGAGTTATTGTTCCCGAAAATAGGTCCCGGGGATTGTTTGCCTCATGATTTTTTCATGGCAGGGTGTGGGGGGGGGATATAGAGGAGGGGGGGGGGGCCAGGCTGGCGGCCCCCAGCCGCTGCCTTGGGTTACCCGAGCTGCCCGGCGCGCTGTAACTGACCCCCACCGAAACGGAGCCGGGTTGGCTTTCGGGCTGGGGGGGGGGGGTGGGGGGAAATGGGGCAGGGTCCTGTGGGGTTGGGGGCTCCGGGGGGGGGCACCCCAGGGTGCTGCTGGCTCCCCGTGGGTGCTCGGCGCAGGATCCCGGAGCTGCGTTTGCACACAGGGGGGCCCCCTCCCCAAAATATCGCTCCCATGGGGTGGGGGGGGGGTCCTGCCCCACGGGCACCCCGGGGGTGGGGGCTGCGGATGGGGGTGGGGGTGGGGGAAAAATGGGAAAGGGGGGGGGGGCGACATCTTGCGCAACACCCCGCCGTCACCGTGACAACGGGGGGGGGGCTGGCGCTGTCACCACGGCGACAGAGCCTGGCGCACAGGCTGGGGGGGGGGGGGGGGGCACCGCATCACCACCGCGGGGACCTTCGCCCGGGGCTGGGGGGGGGGAAAAAAGGGAGGAGGAAAAAGAGGAGGAGGAGGAGGAGGAAGGCGCACGGCGCGCACAACGCCTTCCTCCTCCTCCTCCTCCTCCTCCCTTTGCCCCCCCCCTCCCCGGGCGAAGGTCCCCGCGGGGGCGGTTTCGGTGCGGGGCGCGGCCCCCCCCCCCACACCCTTAACCTTCCCCCCCCCCCGCCCCGTTCACGCCCCGGGTGCCCGGCAGCAGCTCCTTCTTTGGGCACGAAGGCAGCGCCCTTGGGTGCCCCGTGGGTGCCCCGTGGGTGCCGCCAGCCCCACGGGGCAGGGCGCGGCCCCCCCCCGGCACCCACGGGCCCTCTGCGCACCCAGCGCCCCCCCCCCCCCCCCCAGCCCCGACACCCCCACGACAAGGACACGAGACCCCCGCAGCCCCCCCCGGGGACACCGTCCCGCTGTCCCTGCTGCCGGCCTTGGGGACACGACCCCCCCCCCCAAAAAAAAAAATCCCAAATCCCACAAATCCCAGCCCCTCTGGGGGTCACCAGGGTGCCAGCCCTGCTCTGCGCCCCAGCACCCATCTGTAGGGCTTGGCACGGGCTGGGGGGGCTCAGCACCACCCATGGGGCCCGGGGGGGCTCAGCACCACCCATGGGGCCCCCCCCAGCCCCCCATGGTGCCCCCAACCCCCGGCACCCCCAGCACAGCGCAGGGGGCTCGGGCACCCATGGGTGGCACCGTCCCCAGGTGGTGGTGCCGGGGGGGGGCAGGACCAGGCCTTGGGGTGTGACAGTGCCAGACATGGGGGGGGGACGGCACGGCCAGGCCTGGGTAGAGTCGGGGGGTGAATGGGGCTGGCTGTGGGGTGAATGGGGTGGGGGTGTGCCTATAGGGTGGGGGTGTCCCTACAGGGTGGGGGTGTCCCCATAGGGTGTCGGTGTCCCCATAGTGTCCCCACAGGGTGTGGGTGCCCCTGTAGGGTGTCACTATAGGGTGTGGGTGTCCCCATAGAGTCTCAGTGCCCCCCACAGGGTGTCCCCATAGGGTGTCCCCATAGGGTGTCCCTCCAGGCTGTCCCTATAGGGTGCGGGTGTCCCTATAGGGTGTCCACACAGAGTGTCAGGCTGTCCCCACAGGGGGTGCCCATAGGGTGTGGGTGTTCCCACAGGGGGTGGGTGTCCCTATAGGCTGTGTGGGTGTCCCTATAGGGCGCGGGTGCCCCCCCAGGCTGCCCCTATAACCGGGTGCCCCTATAACCGGGTGTCCCCATGGGGGGGGTGTGTGTCCCTATACACTGTGTGTGCCCCCATAGGGTGTCCCCACGGGGTGTGGGTGTCCCTATACGCTCTGGCTGCCCCATAAGCCGCCCCCACGCCCTATGGGTGCCCCCATAGGGGGTGTCCCGCAGGGGTCGCCCCCCCCCAGGGCCGCCCCCCAGCCGGTGCCCGTTGCCCCCAGCCCTGCAGGAGCAGCCCCGGGGCCTGGCACCGCCGTGGCCCCCCCCAGGTCCCGGTCCCGCTCCCGGTCCCGGTCGCCCCCCCCCTGCCCGGAGCCGCCGGGGTCGCCGCGGCCGGGCCGGGGTCGCCGCCCCCCCCCCCCCCCAAATTATGCCCCCATGCAGGTTCCGGGGTTCCGCGGGGCGGGGGCAGCCCCGCCAGGCTCCCCACGTGGCCGGGCTGGCGCCAGCCAATGGGAGCGCGTGTTTCGGAAAGATCTCCATATATGGCGATGTTCTCGGCCGGGGGGGCGGGGCCTCCGCCCCCTGGGTATAAAAGCGCGGGGCTGGCAGCCGGGCGGTCTCACTCGGCCGGCGGCAGCGGACCAGGCGGCACCGCACTCCCCAGCTCCGCCAGCAGCAACCCCGCAGGTACGGCCCCGACCCCCTCCCGAGGCCTGCCGGGCCTCGCCGCCCCCTCCTCGGGGCTCCTCCGCTGCGGGACCCTGCGGGGAGCGAGGGGGAGAAACCGGGCGGGAGAACGGGGGGCAGCGGGAACCCAACCCCCCCCCGCGGGGGGAATGGTCTCGCCCAGCGGAGCCCGCCGTTGGGTTGGGGGGGGCGGAGGGGCGCGGCGCTGATTGGCTGCGGAAGGGGGTGACGTCACGGAGCGGGAGATTCGAACGCGGAGGGCGGGGGGGGAGGGGGCTCCCGGTGTGTGTGTTTGGGCGGGGGGGGGTCCCGGTGTTAACGGCGCCGCCCCGCCCGCAGCCCCCGCCATGGAGGAGGAAATCGCCGCGCTCGTCATCGACAACGGCTCCGGCATGTGCAAGGCCGGCTTCGCCGGGGACGACGCCCCCCGCGCCGTGTTCCCGTCCATCGTCGGCCGCCCCCGGCACCAGGTAGGCGAGGGGGGGTCGTAGGGGGGTCGTGGGGGGGGTCCTGGGGGTCGTGGGGGGGGTCCCGGGGGTCGTGGGGGGGTCATCGGGGTGCTGAGCCCGTTTTGTGTCCCCCCCCCCCGCAGGGCGTGATGGTGGGCATGGGGCAGAAGGACAGCTACGTGGGCGACGAGGCGCAGAGCAAGCGCGGCATCCTGACCCTGAAGTACCCCATCGAGCACGGCATCGTCACCAACTGGGACGACATGGAGAAGATCTGGCACCACACCTTCTACAACGAGCTGCGCGTGGCCCCCGAGGAGCACCCGGTGCTGCTCACCGAGGCGCCCCTCAACCCCAAGGCCAACCGCGAGAAGATGACGCAGGTAACCCACCCCCCCCCCTCCACTCCCCAGCCATCTCTCACCTCCGCTGGCCCTCTTTTTGTTGTTTTGGCATCTTAAACCTGAGTTTATTTTTTTTTTCTCCCACCATTTTCAGGGTTCTGTACTCCTGGCATTTCTTCCCTGACGTCTCAGGTTTCTTTCGTTTGTGTTTTCTGCCTGCTTTCTTTGCTTTTTCCTTCACACACCAGTTTTTTTTTTTGCATGTCAGCATGTGTGTTCTAACACGGGTGTGACCGGCCTGGCTCCTCAACCTGGCATTAATCCGAAATCTCTTCTCTCCCTGCCTCCCAGATCATGTTTGAGACCTTCAACACCCCGGCCATGTACGTGGCCATCCAGGCCGTGCTGTCCCTGTACGCCTCCGGCCGTACCACCGGTATTGTTATGGACTCCGGGGACGGTGTCACCCACACCGTGCCCATCTACGAGGGCTACGCTCTGCCCCACGCCATCCTGCGCCTGGACTTGGCTGGCCGCGACCTGACAGACTACCTCATGAAGATCCTGACAGAGAGAGGCTACAGCTTCACCACCACGGCCGAGAGGGAAATCGTCCGTGACATCAAGGAGAAGCTGTGCTACGTCGCCCTGGACTTCGAGCAGGAGATGGCCACCGCTGCCTCTTCCTCCTCCCTGGAGAAGAGCTACGAGCTGCCCGACGGGCAGGTGATCACCATTGGCAACGAGCGGTTCAGGTGTCCAGAAGCCCTCTTCCAGCCATCCTTCCTGGGTAGGTAGGGGTTGGAGCAGCCCTGCAGATGCTGTGCCACTGTGGTGGGGACTCGCCGTGCTGTGGGGGGAGTTGTGGGGCTGGTGTGGCTGTGATAATACGCTGCGTGGGTGCTGACCTGCCCCCGACTCCTCCTCCCTAGGCATGGAGTCCTGCGGCATCCACGAGACCACCTTCAACTCCATCATGAAGTGTGACGTGGACATCAGGAAGGACCTGTACGCCAACACGGTGCTGTCCGGCGGCACCACCATGTACCCCGGCATCGCCGACAGGATGCAGAAGGAGATCACAGCCCTGGCGCCCAGCACGATGAAGATCAAGGTAAGGAACTCAGCAAGGTGGTGCCCCTGTCCCCTCCCCACGGCAGGGGGAGCTCGGGGCTGGGGGTGGGAGGAGCAGGAGGGGAAGGCCGGGCGGCTCTGACGGCTCTCCCCCTGCAGATCATCGCCCCGCCGGAGCGCAAGTACTCGGTCTGGATCGGCGGCTCCATCCTGGCCTCGCTATCGACCTTCCAGCAGATGTGGATCAGCAAGCAGGAATACGACGAGTCCGGCCCATCCATCGTCCACCGTAAATGCTTCTAAACGGACTGCTAGCAGGTGCGCCGCATCTGCTGCATGAGTTGTCTCACTAGTATATGTTTGCCCAGGCAAATCTATACACCTCATGCTAGCCTCATAAAACTGGAATAAGCCTTCTTTTCAAAAGAAAACTTGCCCTTGGAAAGTCTGTACCTGATGTTAGACCAGTGTTTGGCACTGGCTGGCCGAGCTGCCACCCGATTTGATCCTTGTAGCCAAGTTCTCTGTTCCCTCGGTGTCCACCTTAGCGCAATAATACCCTGTACAGATCTGCTCCAGCCTGGGGGCGGGCGCCTCGGGGGGAGCCTCGCGCAGCTCCTGCCATACTGACAGCGGCACCGCGGGCGGACAGATGTGTACAGGGTATTGGGAGCCAGGCTTCCAGTCCACCCAGTGCGGAGTATTCCAGATTTCGTGTAGAGGCTGGTAGGAGTCCATCCAAGAACCCACTTCTGTTGCTGCCGTTCTAGCAAGGTCGGGAAACATATCTGCATCCGAGCCTTATGAACCAGTCCGCATCCTCCTCCCCTCCCCGTCTCCCAGTAACCATCACGGGGCTGAAGTTACTCAACTTTGAGTTGCTGAAACTTTGCATTTACACCTGTAAATTTATGCATTGTTTAATTTATGTAAGATTTTTTTTTTTGTACGTTGCCTTAATGTTTCTCTCTCTCTCACATGACAGTAGGAAACCAAAATTTGTAAGTCATCCGAAAGTTGAGAAAAATTGTAACGCCCGACAACACGTCATTGTGTAAGGAAAATAAAAAGAAAAAAAAAGCGCTGCAGTAAAACTCCCCCCCGTGCCTCGGAGTGCTGTGATGGGGGGGCTTCGAGGGGGTTGGATTTTAAAAAAAAATAAATAAAAATGGGGTGGGTGAAAGGGTCCTGGGGGAGGTTAAAATAGGGTGGGGGTTGAGGTGGGGGGTGGCTGCCTCGGTTGGGGGGGTGAACTGCTGCCAAGTTCATTCATGAGCCCCCCCCAATGGTGAGGGTTTGCTGCTGGGGGGCTCTTGATTTGCCCCCAATCCCTTCCCTGCTAATTACCCAGTTAATTGGGCTGCCCCGGGCCAGGCCGTGCTGCTGGTGGGGGCTGCTGTCCGTCCGTCTGTCCGGCCCCGCTGCTCCCCCACCCCTCGAGCTGCCCGTTTGTCCGCCCCCCCCCCCCGGTGTCCATCTGTCCGTCCACCCGTCCCCTCGTGCCCAATCTGCCCGTCCATCTGTCCGGCCTTCCCCGCAGCCGTCTGTCCGTCCAGCTGCCCCCCGCATCCGTCCGTCCATCTGTCCCTACGTCTGTCCGTCCTCCCCCCACCTCGGCAGCCACCTGTCCGCCCCCCCCTCCCCACATCCGTCCGTCTGTCCGTCCTGCCTCCCCTCCACCCAGCTGTCCGTCTGTCTGTCCGGCTGTCCCTGCAGCCCCCCCCCGGCCTTTTGTCCTCCCTGCCCCTCCCCACCCCCGCCTCCAGCCCCCTCCCCAGCTGTCTGTCCGTCCGTCTGTCCGCCCCCCCCAACCCCCCCCCAGGCCGGCCGCGAGGGGGCAGCGCCGCTCCGCAGCACCGCGCCTTGGCTCAGCCCCAGCTCAGCGCCCCCCCCCCCCCGGACCCCCTCCCAACCCCGGGTCACCCCCTGGGGCCCCCCCCCCACCCCAAGGACCCCCCCCTCACCCCCTTTGTGCCCCTCTTGTGCCCCCCCCGCTCCACCCGTTGCCCTCCGCCCCCCCCATGAGCCCCCCCAGCGTGCAACCCCCCCCTCATTCATTGCCCCCCCCATTTATCCACCCCCTCTGTGCCCCCCCTGCACCATTTGGTGCCCCCCCGCCCCCAACCCCCCCCCATTCATTGCCCCCCCCTCATTTACCCACCCCCTCTGTGCCCCCCCCGTGTCCCCCCGCACCACCTGGTGCCCCCCCATTGCCCCCCGCAATCCCCCTGCCCCCCCCATGCCTCCCTCCTGCCCCCCCCACCCCCCCGCTCCCCATTCATTGCCCCCCCCCATTCATTGCCCCCCCCCCTCCATTCACGGCCCATTCATTTCCTGCCGGCAGCGCAGGGGTTAACCGCGCCCGGGTGGCGAGAACAAAAGGGCTCCCCGCCAGCCAATGGGCGCCGGGCGCTGCCCTCTGCTCCCCTCTGATTGGCTGCGGCGCGGCCAATGGCGGGCGGCCGCTGCCTGTCCGTCTGCCCCCACGTGGGGCGGGGAGCGCTGCGGGCCCGGCTCCCTGCGGCCCCCGCCGCCCCTCCCCCACCGCCCCCCGCTGGAGGGGGGGGAGGGGCGGGGCTGGGGGGGGCCTGGCCGGGTCCCACCGCGCCCCTCCCCCCATCCTGCCCCCCCCCAGGGCTCCTGCGTCCCCCAGCCCCCCCTGGGTGCCCCCATCCTGCCCCCAGCCCCACCTTTGGGTGCCCCCAGCCCCCCCCGGGTGCCCCCAGACCCCCTTTGGGTGCCCCCATTTCCCCCCCCCCCACCTTTGGGTGCCCCCATCTCCCCCTGGGTGCCCCCATATCCCCCTAGGTACCCCCATCCCCTGCCCCGGGTGCCCCCATCCACCCCCATCCCCCCCTTTTGGGTGCCCCCAGCCCCCCCCCTGGTGCCCCCAACCCCCCCTCTGGGTGCCCCCATCTCCCTCCCCCCTTTGGGTGCCCCCCATATCTCCCTTGGGTGCCCCCCATCTCCCCCTGGGTGCCCCCATGTCCCCCTAGGTACCCCCATTTCTCCCCCCCCGGGTGCCTCATCCACCCCCCAACCCCCCTTTTGTGTACCCCCATCCCCCTCTGGGTGCCCCCATCCCCCCCCCACCTTTGGATGCCCCCCATATCTCCCCTGGGTGCCCCCATTTCCCCCACCCCCTCCATTGGGTACCCCCATCTCCCCCTGGCTGCCCCCATCCACCCCCCAAACCCCCCTTTTGTGTACCCCCATCCCCCTCTGGGTGCCCCCATCCCCCCCCCACCTTAGGGTGCCCCCATCCTCCCCCCATCCCTTCCCTTTGGGTGCCCCCAGCCCCCCCATTGGGTGTCCCAACCCCCTTTTTGGGTCCCCCCATCCCCCTCTGGGTGCCCCCATCCCCCTCTGGGTGCCCCATCCCCCCCCCAGGGGTGCCCCATCCCCCCCCCCAGGTGCCCCCCCCCAGGGGTGCCCCCCTTGGAGCTGGGCAGGGAGGGGCAGGCGGGGGCTGCATATATCCATCTCTTTATTTATCATTTCTTTCTTATTTATTTATTCAGAAGCCAAGGGGTCGATAAAAAAGTTCCATACTAAAAGGCCTTTACATAGAGTTTGCTGTTCATAAAACCTTTGTGTTTTTAATCCTTTTTTTTTTTTTTCCTTTTTTTTCCTTTTTTTTTCTTTTTTTTGTCTTTTTTTTTTTTTTAACGTTTGCTCCGCGTCTGCGTGCGCGCGCATGGTTTGTTATTTTTGTTTTTTTTTTTTCCTCCTTTTTTTTTTTTTGTCTTTTTTATTTTTTTTTTTTTAATTATTTTTAGTGTTTACACTGGAAAAGCCCCCCCCCCCCGCCGCCCCCCCCCCCCCCCCCCCCCGCCTGTACACATTTACAGCGCGGGGGGCAGCGGGGGCCACGGCGGGCAGGGCTCGGCGGGACGGGCCAGCGTCCGCCGCCACCCCGACCCCCCCGCTATTGCACCGGGACGAGGAAAGGGGGGGGGTATGGGGGGTTAGGCAGAGTTGGGACCCCCCCGAGCCCCCCGCCCTGCCCGCCGCGGCCCCCTCTGTACAGAGCTCCCCGCTGTCCTCGTCCCAGCCAGGCTGGGGGAAACAGTGCATGAAACGGAAACGCGCCCCCCCCCCAAAAAAAAAACCCACGACCCCCAACCCCCACCGACCCCCTCCCCATATTATTATTATTTTATTTATTTTTTTAATTTTTTTTTGTCGTTTTTCGTCCTCGTTCGCTCTTGGTGGATCGCCTTTTTTTTTTTTTTTTTTTTCTCTTTTTTTTTTTTTTTTCCGTTAAAACTTCTTCCCGGCAAGAAATACAATATTTACACGCAAAATAAATAGAACAACACACCTGATTTCTGCTTTACCTGCTGGCAAACAGTCAGAGGTACTAGGGAAAGTATGGCTTGTACGGGGGCGCCCCCCACCCCCCTCACCCCCACCCCCTGCACCCCGCGTGCCCCCCCCCCAACCCCGGCCGCCTACAGCCGCGGCCCCGGGCTTTGCATAATGACCGGGAAAGGGGGGGGGGGGGTCCCACGGCGAGGGGTGGGGGGCGCGCGGGGGGCTGCCCGTCCCCGTCCCCGTCCCCGTCCCCGTCCCCGTGGGTCAGCAGAGGATGGGCACCCCGTCGGCGGTCACCAGGCGGCCCGTGGTGGGGTCGTAGGTGCCCGCCAGGTAGTAGAGGTCCTGGCGGTCCTGGTATTTTCTGCTGCGCGTCATCTGCTCGTAGTGCTCGCGGCCCACCACCTGGCACTTGTGGGAGATGGTCTGCACGTCGTTCTCGTCCTCGTGGCACGACTGGTACAGCGCGTTCTGCACGGGCACCGCACGGCGTCAGCGCACGGCCCTGTCCCCATCTCCAGTCCTGGCCCTGTCCCCGTCCGTCCCCATCCCGGCTGCATTCCCATTCCCATTCCAATCCCTGTCCCCATCCCCATTCCTAACCCCATCCCCATCCCTGTTTCCATCCCCATCCCATCCCTATCCCCATCCTTGTCCCCATCCATCCCCATCACCGTCCCCATCCCAATCCCATCCCTGTTTCCATCTCCATCCCATCTCATTCCCATTCCCATTCCCATTCCCATCCCTGTCCACATCCCCGTCCCCATCCCCATCCCATCCCTATCCACATTCCTATCCCCAACCCATCCCATCCCATCCCCAATTCCATTCTTATCCCCATCCCTATTCCCATACCCATCCCTGTCTCCATCCTTGTCCCCATCCACCCCCATCACTATCCCCATTCCCATCCCATCCCATCCCATCCCATCCCATCCCCATTCCCATCCCTGTCCATATCCCCGTCCCCATCCCCATCTCATCCCCATCCCTGTTTTCATACCCATCCCATCCCCATTCCTGTTTACATCCCCATCCCATCCCAGCCCCAATCCCTTCCCCAAACCCATCCCATCCCATTGTGCCCATCCCATTGTGCCCATCCCATCCCATTGTGCCCATCCCATCCCATCCCATTGTGCCCACCCCACCCCACCCTCACCTTGCCGTCGCTCTGGCGCTTGCCCAGCTTGGTCTCCTCGGGGTGGTAGAACCACTTGACCTTCACCACCATGTTGCTGCCCCACGACTCCCACATGCTCTCGATGCGCCCGATGTAGGGCAGGTTGGGCCGCCCGGCCGAGAGGAAGACGGCGCAGTCCCCGATGCGCAGCGTCTCCTTGCCCCGCACGATGGCCTTGTAGAACAGCTTCCGCGCCTTCCCCTTCATGCCCCGCCGCTGTGGGGAGGAAAATTGGGGTCAGGGGTGGCGTGGGGACCCCGGCCCCATGCCCAGTGCCAAGCGCACGGCACCCTGCGGCACCCTGCCCCGTGCACCCAAGGACTGTGGTCCGTGCACACCTTGCTCTGTGCCACCCTGCACCCTACGTGGGTGCAAGTACCCAACCCGTGTGTCCTGCACCCTGCCCTGCATCCATCCTTCATGCCCTACCCCATGCTCCACGCACCCTGCACCCCATGGATCGTGCCCCAAGCACCCTGCCCTGCACCCATATCCTGCCTCATACCCTACTCCGTGCACCCTGCACCCATGGATCCTGCCCCGTGCATGATGCACCCTGCTCCATGCCCCATGCCCTGCATCCATCCCTCATGCCCTACCCCGTTCCCCGCACACTCTGCACCCACAGATCTTGCCCCATGCACCCTGCCTTGCACCCATGGGTTCTGCCTCATATCCTACCCCACACACCATGCACCCCATGCACCCTGCCCCCATGGATCCCTGCCCCATGCCCCATGCCCTGCATCCATCCTTCATGCCCTACCCCACACTCCATGCACCCTGCACCCATGGATCCTGCCCCATGCCCCCAATCACCCTCCCCTACACCCATGGATCTCACCTCACACCCCAAACTCCCCAGATCCATCCCCCTGCCCCCTGCCCCATGCCAGGTCCCCCCATCTTACAGGTACCTGCGTGGGGTTCCCGGACCACCGCCAGAGCTGGCGCGCGGGCAGGAAGGCGGAGATCTTTGGCCGGTTTTCCACCGAGGGCAGGCGCTGCCTCCGGGAGAACTCTTTGGCTTTGGAGAAGCTGAGGGCCTCCTTGCGCTTGAGCTTGGCCTTGGGGCCGGCGGCGGCGGCCTTGGTGAGGAAGCAGCGCTGCGGCGCGCTGCTCTTGGAGCGCAGCGCCTCCGGCTGCGCCAGCAGCGCCGGCACCGGGTGCGAGAGGCAGGTCTGGAGCAGCAGCGTGGAGTCCTCGTCCTCGGAGCTGTAGGAGGAGTCCTCGTTGTCGGAGGAGCAGAGGCTGGACGTGGAGATGGAGCCGGAGCTGGAGGAGGTGGAAGAGCCCGAGGAAGAGGAGGAAACCGAGAGGCGGGTCATAAAGCGCGAGGGCACGTCGGCGCCCAGCCCGCCCGCCTCCTCGTCCTCGTCCATGTCCGAGTAGGAGCTGTGGCAGTCGCTGTCGCAGTTCAGGGTGAACTCGGCCTGGCCCGAGTACTTCCGCAGCGCCAGCCCCATGGGCAGCTGGTGCACGGGCGCCCGCCCCTTCCTATCCTTGCCCGCCAGGGCCGCGTGGGCATAGCCGTGGCTGGCCAGGGGCCGCTCCAGCTTGGCCCCAAAGTCCTTCTCACCCAGCAGCAGGGCCTTGCAGTTCTTGTTCTTGGGGGACGTCACCCCTTCGTGGTCCAGCTTGACCAGGTACTCACTGCCTGCCTTTCTCCGGCCGCCTTTGCCCACTTCTGCCTCCAGCCGCTCGGCCTTCTTGGAGCGCAGGAGTTTCTGGGCAGCCGGCAGCACCAGCCCAGCCCCGGCCCCGAAGGACGCGTAGGAGCTGGCGATGCGGCTGAAGGAGTCGGCCCCGAAGCCGTTGCCGAAGACGGGCGCGGCGACGTGGTGGTGGTGGTGCACGGGGAAGAGCGCCTCTTTGGCCCGCAGCTTCTTGGCGCTGCCGTTGACCTGGAAGAGGTTCTGCAGCACGGCCGTGCCCTTGCTCGCCGCCTTCCTCTTCGTCTGCGCCACCGCCGACCAGCTGAGCAGCGGCCCGCCGCGCCGCCCCACGAACGGGTCGCTCAGCACCGGCGCCTTCCCGCCCGACAGCACCTCCGCGGCTTTGCCTGGGGGGAGACGGGGGTCAGGAGGGGGGCTGGGGGGACCTGGCGGAGCCCAGGAGCACGCTGCTGACCCCGCTGCTTCCCTGCTGTGCGCCCTCATCCCTGCTTCCCTCTGTGTCCCTCCATCCCCTCTCCATGGACGTGTCCCCATGTACCCGTGCTGCATCCTCCCTGCGTCCCTCTCCCTGCCCACGTCCCTGCCTCCTGCCCTCCCTGCATCCCTACATCCCCTCCCCATGCCCGCATCCCTCCTCCTGTCCTCCTGGTCCTGCATCCCTGCACCCTTCCTCTGTGCCCTCTCCCTGCATCCTCCCAGCTCCAACACCCTGCGGTCCAGCCCCGTGCCTGCATCCCCACATCCTTCCCCGCATCCTTCCCTGCTTCCTTCCCCAAATCCTTCCCCAAATCCTTCCCCAAATCCTTTCCCATGTCCCTCCCCAAATCCTTTCCTGCATCCTTCCCCAAATCCTTCCCCAAATCCTTCCCCAAATCCTTTCCCATGTCCCTCCCCAAATCCTTTCCTGCATCCTTCCCCAAATCCTTCCCCAAATCCTTCCCCAAATCCTTCCCCACGTCCCTCCCCAAATCCTTCCCTGCACCCTTCCCCACATCCCTTCATCCCCCCACCCCTCCCACTGCCGGTGCCACCTCCCTCGGGGCAGCATCCTGCCCGTCGGGTGTCTTGCCACCCCCCCCCCACGTACCACTTTTCTCCTTGCCGGCCGCCTTCTTGCCTGAGTTCTTGGGGGTCTCGGGGCCGTCGTGCCGCTCCGTGCAGAGGCTGGGGGGCAGCTCCCCGGGGGGGGGCACGTCGCCGCACGACCGCTTCGTCCGCCGGCACGAGCTGGAGACCAACAGCGCCGGGGACGGCTCCGTGCCTGCGGGCAGAGCCGGGGAGGGGGGTCAACACCATCCCCACCGCCCCCAGACCCCCCCCCTTGCCACCCCCATCCCCGCCCCACTCACACTGGATCTTGAAGTCGGGCGGCAGCAGGCGGATGTTGGACACGGCGATGTGCCCCGTGTCCCCGTCGTCGAACTCCACCATCACCGCCTCGGGGTCGTCCTCCTCCTCGTCGCTGGAGGAGCCTGCGGCACGGGCAGGGCGTGGGGCTGGGGCATGGCCGGGAGCCCGCAGCCCCCCCGCCGCCGCCCCCGCCGCCCCTCACCTCGCACCACGTTCCCCGGGTAGAGGCACCGCGACTTCTGGCTCCAGTAGGCGCAGACGCGGGTGCCAGGCGGCAGGCTGCGCCTCGACTGCGGCCGCACGTCCAGCACCTGCCCAGAAATGCCCTGCTGGCACCGTCCTCGCCTTGGCCCCATCCCCGTCCCCATCCCTTGCCCATGTCCCCGTCCCCATCCCTTTAACTTTTGGTTGCATCTAAAAACATCAGCAGTTGGATAAGATGATTGTTGAAGGCGCCTTCCACCTGAATTTACTCTACTCTACCCTACTCTACCCTACTCTACTCTACCCTACCCTACCCTACCCTACTCTACTCTACTCTACTCTACTCTACTCTTACTCTACTCTACCCTACCCTACCCTACCCTACTCTACTCTCCTCTTCTCTAATCTTACTCTACTCTACTCTACTCTACTCTACTCTACTCTACTCTACTCTACTCTACTCTACTCTATACTCTATACTCTACCCTACCCTACCCTAGTCTAGTCCCTGTCCCTGTCCACATCCCCATCCCTGTCCCATCCCGTCCTGTCCCATTCCACCCCTATCCACATCCCAATTCCATCCTGTGCCATCCCATCTTGACCCTACCCATGTCTCCATCCCCATCCCATCCCATCCCATCCCACCCCATCCCTGCCACCCGCTCACCGCCTCCTGCAGCAGCTGCTCCTGCGAGTAGATGCGCTGCCGGTTCCCCCGCTCGCCCTCGATGATGATGCTGTAGCTGCAGGGACACGAGGAGGGGCTCAACACCTGCCCCGTGCCCCCCAACACCCCCCCCTAGCCCCGTGCGCTCCCCCCAGGCCCCGCTCACATATCGGGGGGCTGGATGGTGCGGACGCTGCCGGCGTAGAGCAGGCTGTCCTCCTTGGGGATGAGGATGTGCAGCCCGTCCCGCAGATCCTCCTTCTGGATGGCGCACGTGTGGGGCAGGGGGGAGCGGCGCCCCCCCGTGCAGCCCCCCCCCCCGTCCTCCTCCTCCTCCGAAAAGCTGCTGTTGTCGTCGAAGTCGAAGTCGTCCTCCACCGTGAAGCTCTCCAGCAGCTTGCTGACCGCCCGGCCCTTGCACTGCGGGACAGGGAGCTCAGCGTGGGGATGGGGGGGTCCCGGTGGGAGGGGGGGACACGCTGGAGGTGGGGGGGCTCGGCCGCTCACCTGCTTGGTGGCCACTTTGCTCTTCACCTTGGCCAGCTTCTTGCCCTTGCTCAGGATGGTCTTGGCGCTCCGGGGCGAGAGGGCCAGCGAGAGCGCCCCGTTCTTCCGCTGCGGTGTGGGGAGAGAGGGCTTGGACCCATTTTTGGGGGCTTATCCCCCTGCCCCCCCCGGCCCTACAACACCCCCAGCCCCCTTTTCCCACCAGCACCCCCCAACCCTCACCAGCACCCGCATCCTCCGCAAGCCCCGCACCCATCCCCTGCACCGCGGGGTCCCTTTGGCGTCCCCAACCCCTCCACCACCCCAAACCCCTGGCACCCCACAACCCCCCCGGACCCCCCCATCCCGCACTCACCCTCAGGGCCGACTGCAGCACCTTGCTCTTGCGTGTCGCCTTCTTGAGCCTCTCGCTGGCCAGGCGGGCGCCGTCGTCCCGCGCCCCGAAGTGCCGGGGGTCTGCTCCCCCAAAGAGGCTGTTGGTGGGGGTCGGGGCGCTGGGGCCGCTCGGGGCCGGTGCCCTGAGGCTCTCCTTGGGTTTCGCCTTCAGCTTTTTCTTGCCCCCGTCCTCGCAGCCGCCCGCTTTCCTCCGTGCCGGGACCTTCTCCAGCTTGCCAGCTCCCGGCTTCACCGGCCGCCGCTTGATCTTCACCTCGCCCTCGGGGCTGCCGAGGCGGCAGGGACCTTTGGGGGGGGGGGACACAGGGGCTCAGAGCCCCG